>NC_133395.1:105945317-106636817 GCF_047511655.1 Castor canadensis | reverse complement strand
GATCCTGATTAGTGAAAGCAATGCTTAAGTATCACAATGCTTGTCTTCAGTCTATACTGCAGAGCCATAGTAACAAAAACAGCACAGTATTGGCACTAAAATAGACATGAAGACCAGTGGAACAGACTAGAAGATCCCAAAATAAACCCACACAGCTTTAGCCATCTGAATTTTGTCAAAGGTGCCAAAAAGCTACATTGGAGAATGGATAGCCCCTTCAACAAATAGTGTTGGGAAAACTGGATATCCCCATGTAGCTTCAGCTAGACCCCTATCTCTTACCTTGTAAAACATCACTCAAAATGGATCAAGCCTTAATGTAAGATGTGAAAAATTTAAAAGACTAAAGGAAAATGTAGGGGAAATATTACAAGATATAGAAATAGACAAGGATTTTTAAAATAAGATTCCAATAGCTCAGCAATTAGAGCAAGAACTGACAAATGGGAGTATGAAATTAAAAAACTGCATGGTAAGAGAAATAACAGAGTGAAGAGATAGTCTAGTGAAGGGGAGAAATTCTTTATCAGAAATTCATCCAACACGGGATTAATATAAGAATATATAGAGAAGTAAAAAAATTAAATGCCAAAATAACAACAATCCAATGAATAAATGGGCAAATGAACTGAACAGATACTTTAAAAGAAGAAACAGAAATGTTCAATAAATACTTGAGAAAATTTCAACATCGCTAGCCATCAGGGAAATGCAAATAAAAAATAAATTCAAATTCCATATCACAGCAATCAGAATGACTATCATCATGAAAACAAGGATGGTTATGGTGGTGGCACTTGAATATAATACCAGTTAACTTGGGGGGAAGAGGTCAGCAGTGGTTTGAGGTAAGCCCTGTCAAAAAGTTAGACCCAGTCTCAACCAATAACCTGTGTGTGGAGGCTTATACCTATAATCCCATACATGTGAGAAGCATAGATAAGGATGGTGGTCAGAGGCCAGTCCTGGGCAAAAACCTGAGATCCTATCTGAAAAACAACTGCAGCAAAAAACGGCTGGAGGTGTGACTAAACTGGTAAAGTGCCTGCTTAGCAAGCATGTAGCCCTAAGTTCAAACCCCAGCACTGACACACACACACACACACACAGAGAAAGAGAGAGAGAGAGAGAGAACAAATAATAACAAATGCTACTGAGGAGGATGTAGAAGAAAAAAACTCTTATTCACTGCTTCTGGGAATTTAAATTAGTACAGTTATCATAGAAATCAGACTAGAGATTCCTCAAAAAATTATAAATAGAGCTATCATGTTATCCACCTATACCACTTCTGGGTACATGTCCCAAAGAACCAGTCAGTTTGCTATAAAGACACTTACATACCAGTGTTTATCACAGCAGTGTTCACAAGAGCCAAATTACGGAATTAGCTTGGGCTCCTATCCATAGATGAACAGAGAAAGAAAATGTATTTATACACAATGGAGTTTTACTCAGTTGTCATGAAGAAAGAAATCATGTTGTTTGCTGGAAAATGGGTGGAACTGGAGATCATCTTGTTAAGTGAAATAAGCCAGTCCCACAATGACAAGTATGGTATACTTTCTCTCATTTGTGAAAACTAGTGATGAACAAAACAAAATTAAAAAAATAAGTCATGAAAGCAAAAGGGGGAGTACTAGGGAGGTGAAAATGGGAGGGAGAAAGGACAGAGGGAGGAGAGAAGATAAGAAAGAGTAATAGTGAGTATGAATAGAATTAAAGTATGCTTTATGCATGTGTGGAAATGTCATAATGAAACCCCTTACTAGATACAACTTAATGTAAGCCAATTTTAAAAAACAAAGCAAAAGGAAAATATCTTATAACAGGGCTTAAATTGTTTAATATGCAAGTAGCTTTAAAATATCAATAAGAGTAAATACAAATCCTTATAGAAATTTTATGAAGGAAACTAACAAACTACGACCTTTTTATGTTATGGCATAAAGATAAATGTACAAGGACAATCATTACAACACTTAAAAAAAGTGAAAGCTTTGAATCAGCTTGAAGATCTTTAGATAGAGTATTGGTTAAATATATTTGAGAATGGGTACATCACTGAAATGGTATGTGGATATTAAGGATTGTTATCTAAACCTATAGTTTTTGATAAATTATGTAATCACTACTCAGGCTTCTAGTAAATTTAACTGTAATTCCATCACTTGGAAACTTTTAGAATACTTGCGGCTAGCCAGCATGAGAACATGGGTTGTGAATAGACAATTATGAAGAATACCTTAAGTCAATCCCATGGAATGTACATCACTGGAAGGAAGATCAAAATTAAATGCTAGCCTTATGAGTTGCCTCTTATGCTTTTCTTGGTTCAGTCATCATTCCATGATTAGCCACAGTAGCATTGTTCAGTAATAGACTGACCCTTTGCCCAAGGACATTAGTAATTTTTTTGGCAGTAAGAAGGTTTGAACACAGGGCCTCATGCTTGCTACATTGACACTGAATCACTTGAGCTATGCTCGTAACCCAGTAATTTATATTGAAGGAATAGCAAAGTTGTAGACAATTACATTCTGAGTTTTTTCCTGTGGGACAGATATTTTGGTTACACTACTTTAAAAGTTGATAACTTGTACTCAGCAGTGTTCATATGTATGCCAGGGTTAAAAAAAACTGCATAGGAATCTTGGCATATTGCAGATAAATGTTTATATTACCTTACTGCTAAGAATATTTAACTTGGCCTTTCATACTCAAACTATTCATGAATTAAGGATGAAAGTGTATACTGCTGTCTGGCATCTCCCTGAAAAATAGTCAAAGCTTCACATTTTAAGGTGTAGTGATCAGTATTCTTGTGTTAATTATTTGAAACTAAAAGATTCTAAGAAGTTCGTAAATTATCAACAGAATAAAAAAAGAAAAATAAAGATGATCTTTGAAATGTTCAAATAAAGGCTTGCAAATGGGATTATAGAAGAATTTTCCTTTTAATCTATTATCATTTCTTTAGACTATCTTCATGGTCAGTATATACATTTTTCTATAAATACATTTAAAATATATTAAATGCAAGAATATTCAATTATCTAGAAATATTGTATGGACATTCTGGCCTTGAGGTTAGGATTCTATCTTTGTAATTTAATGCCCCAACCTGTTGAATTAGTTGCTCACAGGAGATGAAATTCTGGGCATTTATCCCTGAATGACAAACCATAGCTCAGAGATTTATGGCAAGGAGCCTTCTTGAAAGATGGGTTATTGTTGGAGACTCAGGTACTTGAGGGGACTTGAAAACAAGAAGCAATTGCAGCTCAGGTAATCTTGAGACACTTGGGCACAGTATCTGCAAGGGAGATGGCCAGAGGTTGTCTTAGAGAGGGAGAGGGTTTGATGCAGATAAACAGAGTAGTTTAAGCAGCCCCTGGGAAGTTGAGGAAGTAAAAGGCTAGTAGTAGCATCCCCAGTGAGAGCAACTTTCATTGCCTGAGGGTCATTTCTGAAACAAAGCATGGAGCCCACTGTTCTAGAGTTCAGTTTATGAGAGCTTCCCACCATGGGAATCTGCCTCCAGGCAGAATTTGAGACTGAGCTAACCTGGGGTCTTGAAAACAACAAATAACTGCAGCTCAGGGGAGTCTTGGGACACCTGGCCACAGTGTCTAGGAGGGAGATAGCCACAAGAGGTTGTTGTGGAGAGGGAGTGGGTCTGGTTTGGACCCATGGAGAAGTTTAAGCAACCAGGAGCTCAGGCAGTAAAGAGACTAGGGGTAAATGATAACATCCTCCCTTGCTAGAGAAAGTTCCAGTGCCTGAGAATCATTGTGGAAACAGAGCACTAAGCTCACAGCTTGTGGAAGGCTTTATTTCTAGGAGCTGCCTACTGAGTTGGGGGTTACCACCAGGTGTGATTTCAGACTGAGCTATTATATGACTTGAAAACAACAAGTAATCACAGACCAGAGAGTCTTGGGGCATGTGGTTACAGTGTCTGGGAGGGAGACAGCCATGTCAGATGGTTATGGAGAGGGAGAGGGTCTGACATGGGTCCGCAGAAAAGTTAGCAGCCAGGAACTTGGGCAGTGAAAGGCATGATGATTAAAGGCCCTGCCCTCTCTGGCTAGAGCAAGTCCCACTGTCTGAAGATTAAAACAGAAGTAGAGCACTGAGTCTGTGGCAGGTGGAATTCAGTGGCTCCAGGAGTTGCCTGCAAGCTACAGACATTTGTTGTCAAGCAGGGTCTGAGCCTGAGCTATGCTGGGGACTTGAGAACCAATTAACAATGGTGGGCCAGGGAGTCTTGGGACACCATGCTAGAAGGCCAGGTTATAGAGGGCCATGAGAAAGAGAGCATTGAGGAGAGGGAGAGGATTGGATGTGGAACCACTGAGACCTTTAGCTACTGGGAGCTCAGGCCATGAAGGACATGGTGATTGATGGCCCTGCCCTCTGTGGCAAGAGCAAATCTGATTGCCTGAGGCTCATTGCAGAAACAGCATCAAGCTGCGGGCTGGCAGTGTGTTCAGCATCCAGGAGCTATCTGCTTAGGTGGGGCTTAGAGGTCTGAGCACAGGACCTAGGAATCAGGAAGTGTCTTCCAGTTTCCACCCTTCTACAGGATGACAAACCATCAAGTGGGATCTGAAAGAACTGAGACTGGCAGGCAAAGTACTTGAGTCCCTGAGTTCTCTGTCACAGGTGTAAAACTCAATGCTTCATCTGCCCCTTCCCCACTATAAGTCACATTGTGGACACTCTGAGGGTTGCACATGTGGTGCCTGTGGGGTGCATGATAGAGGACCTTACAGCAAGTGGGAAACTGCCTGGCCCATAGACTAAAAAGCACTGCGTGTGGTCATCAATGGCTTCCAGCACACAAAGAAAGAAAATTGTTTAGATGGAAGCAGCACAGAAGTGGACAATTAACTCTTGACAAGCCCTGCCCTCACCCCATATATACACAAGGAAACAAAAGAGATTCCAGCTATTTCTCTATCTGAGTGGTATTGGAGATCAGGCCTCATGCCCTGAGCATGTGGGCAAAGACAAGGCTACTAAGCTATCCACCAGTAAAGTGGTGAGAAACTACACTGAAGAGTCCTATTTGAACACTGAGAATGCTTCAAGAATACAGGTGAAATAAAACAACCAAGGACTTGGCCTCAGATGCAAAAATCTCAATGCAGAAATATAAGAAATATGAAAAAACAAGGCAACATGACACCTCCAAAGATCAACAACTCCACAGATACTAAGGATAGAGAAGAGGGAGAAAGCCCAGATGGGACCTCAAAAACATAATTTAAGACTGATCAATGAACTGGGCACTGGTGGCTCACACCTGCAATCCTAGGTACTCAAGCAGCAGAGATGAGGAGGATTGAAGTTCAAAGCCAGGCCAGGCAAATAGTTTGTGAGACCCTATCTTGAAAAACCCTGTCACAAAACATTGGGCTGGTGGAGTGGCTCAAAATGAATACCCTGAGTTCAAATCCCAGTACTGCAAAAAAAAAAAAAAAAAAGGTCAGTGAAGTTAAAGGGGGCATGAATACAAACCTGAATGAATTTAAGGAGAATATAAATAAATAGCTGAAAAAAATAAGGATGACAATATGGGATATGAAAGTAGAATTCAGTAAAGATACAGAAATCTTGAATAATAATCAAACTGAAATTTTGAAATGAAAAAGTTCAAAGTCAAACTAAAAACTCAGGGCAAAGCCTCTCCAGTGGAGACTTCAAAGACAAGGTAGATGTATTAGATCAGCCAGGTAAAGAAAAAATAGTTAAGAAGTATGAATGGAACATATAAGACCTCTAGGATATTATTAAAAGCTAAACCTATGAATCATGGCATGAAGGAGAAGAAGTGAAAGCTATAATACAAAGCATATTCAAGAAAATAATAGGAGAAAATTTTCTAAATCTTGAGAAATACAGCTGTACAGGTACAGGAGACTTTTAGGACATCAAGCACATATAAAAGAAAGCTTTCATATGTGTTTAAAATTTGTAATCACCTCTTGATATAGGTGATAAACACCCATTAGAATAACAGCAGATTCCTCAACAGAAACTCTAAAAGCAAGGAAGGCATGGAATGATGTATTTCAAGTCTTGAAAGAAAATAACTGCCAACCTAGATTCTTGTATCTGGAAAAAATATCTTTCATAATTCAAGGAAACATAAAATTCTTTCATGATAAACAAAAGCAAAAGGTAATTATTACCACTAAGCTATTACTGCAGAAAATATTTAAAAGATTACTCCATTCAAAAGAGGATGATTAGACATAACCATAAAAATATGGTTAAGAATAAATAGCTCTACATGAGTTGAAAGCAAATGAAGTTTAAGAATGAACCAAACATCACAAAACAACAAAATGAGATGTATTACTATATACTTTTTAATAATAATAATAAATATTAATGGTCTCAATTCTCTAAGCAAAAGACACAGATTAATGAGTGGTATTAAAAGTGCTAGAGTGTCTTCCTTCCAAATATGAACCCCTGAGTTCAAACTACAGTTCTGGCAAAAAAAAAAATACCCAATCACTTGGTACCTACAGGAAACACACCTTACTAACAAAAACAAAATGGGCTTAATGGGAAAGGGCAGAAAAAAGATTTTCCAAGTAAATGGAGCTCAAAAGTAAGCATAAGTAGCTATAGTCATATCTGAAAAAGCAAACTCTAAGCCAAAATAAGTGTGAAAAGACAAAGAAAGTCACTTCATATTGATAAAGGCAGCAATCCATCAAGAGGTGATAAAAATTGTAAACAATTACACACTGAACATCAACATACCTAGTTTCATAAAGGAAACATTGTTGGACATAAAAGCACAAATAACCCCAACACAGTAATAGTGAGTTACTTCAATACCCTACTCTCACAACTGGACAGGTCATCCAGACCAAGACAAAAGAAAACAAAACTAAAACAATAAGGAAACTTCAAAACTAAATGACATGATAGACCCAGACTTAATAGATATCTGCAGAATATTCCAAAAAACAGCTATAGATTACACATTCTTCACAGCAGAAAAATTTCTCCAAAAGGGATCATATTTTTGGACATAAAGAAAGTCTTAACAAATATAAGAATAGAGAAATAACCTAATATATTTTATTAGACTATCACAGAATAAAACTAGAAGCAAAAAGTAAAAAGAAATCACAGAAAATATTTAAATGACTGGAGACTGAACAATACACTGCTGAATGCTTAATGGGTTACTGAAGAATAAGGGAAGGAAATAAAAAATTCCTAGAATCAAATGAAAATGGAAACACAATGTACAGGAAACTTTGAGACACAGCAAAAGCAGAGATAAGAGGAAAGTTTATAGCTGTAAGCAACTGTACATTTAGAATTCAGAGAGATCACTGGGTGCCAGTGACTCATGCCTGGCTACTTAGGAGGCTGAGATTGGGAGGATTGTGGTTTGAGGTCAGCCTGGGCAAATGGTTTGTAAGACCCCATTCCATAATAACCAAAGCAAAATGGGCTGAGGTGTGGCTCAAGTGGTAGAGCGCCTGCTTTGCAAGTGCAAAGCCCTGAGTTCAAACCCCAATCCCACCAAAACAGCAACAAGAGCAAACAAAACCAATCCAGAGAGATCTTAAATAAGTAACCTCAAGCTCTTAGAATAAAAGAAGCCATACCACAAATTAGCAGGCAGAAAGAAATAACTATGATCAGAGTAGAAATTAATGAAAAGGAGACTAAAAAATAGTACAAAGAATCAATGAAATAAAAAGTTGGGTTCTTTGAAAAGATAAAGAACATTGGCAAGTCCTTATCCACACTAACCAAAATAAGGGGTAATAGGATACAACTTAATGAAATTGAAGTTGAAAAAGGGGATACCACAACAAATACCAAAGAAATTCAAAAGATCATTAGGGAATACTTTGAAAACTTATATTGTAATAAATTGGAAAATCTGGAAGAAATTGATAAATTTCTAGACTCTTATGACATGCCTAAATTGACCCAAGAGGATATAAGCCATTTAAACAAATCTATAATTAGCAGCATGATTGAAATACTAATGAAGAGTATCCTTACAAAGATGATCCCAGGAACAGATGGATTCACTGCTGAATTCTACCAGATATTTAAAGAACTAACACGAATGTGCTTCAAACTATTCCATAAAATGGAAAAAGAAGGAACACTACCAAATTCATTCTATGAGGCGAGGATTACCCTGACATTGAAACCAAATAAGGACAAAACAAAACAGAAAATTATAGACCAATTTCCTCGATGAACATTGATGAAAAAATTCTCAACAAAATACCTGGAAACTGAATTTAACAACACATTAAAAATATCATACACCATGGTCAAGTTGGTTTTATTTTGGAATACAAGGATAGCACAACATATGCAAATCAATAAGTGTAATAGAGCTCATAAACAGAATAAAGGGCAAAAACCACATGATCATCTCAATAGATGCAGAAAAATCCTTTGACAAAATTCAACATCCCTGCATGATAAAAGTACTGAAGAAATTAGGAAAGGAGGGAATATGCCTCAATATAATAAAGGTTGAAAAACCAATAGCCACTGTTGTGGTAAATGAGAAAAAAACAAATCATTTCCTCTAAAGTCAGGAATGAGACAAGGGTGTCTACTCACTTTTATTCAATACAGTACAAGAATTCCTAGGCAGAGTAATAAGGCAAGAGAAGAAATAGGGATACAAAATAGGAAAGAAAGAAATCAAATTACCCCTACTTGCAGGTGGTATGACCTATACTTGAAGGTCCCTAAAAGACTCTGCCAAAAAATTCTTAGATCTGATAAACACTATGGCAAAGTAGCAGACTACAAAATCAATGCACAGAAGAACCAGTTGCTTTTCTGTATACCAGAACAAGCAGAGAAAGAAATCGGAAAAACAAAATCTCATTTACAATAGCCTCCAAAAATACTTAGGAGTAAACTCAACTAACGACATGAAAGATCTGTACAGTGAGAACTATAGAACATTATGGAAGGAAATTGAAAAAGACATTAGTATATGGAAAGATCTTCTGTGTTCATGGATTAGCAGAATTCATATTAGGAAAAAGGCTATCCTACTACATGCAATCTAAAAGTTCAATGCTATGCCCATGAATATCCCAATGCCATACTTCACAGAAATAGAAAAATCAAAACAGTACCAAAAGCAATCTAGAGAAAAAGCAGCAATGCTGAAGGTATGACAATACATCACTTCAAACTATACTACAGAGTCATAGTAACAAAAACGACATGTCAATGGCAGAAAAACAGACATGTAAACCAATGGAATATAATGGAAGAGCCAGTAATAAACCCACACAGCTACAGCCATCTGATTTTTTTCAAAGGAAAGCAAAACATGTGTTGGAGAAAAGAGAGTCCTTTCAACAAATTGTATTGGGAAAACTGGATATCCACATGTAGAAGACTGAAACTTGATCCCTATCTCTTACTCTGTACAAAAATCAATTAAAATTGATTAAAGATCTAAATGTAAAATCTAAAACTTTGAAATAACTACAGGAAAACAGAGGGGAAATGTATAAAGATATAAGCACAGGCAATTACTTTTTAAATAGGAATGTGATTGATAAGGATATGAGAGCAAGAATTGAGAAATGGTTTTGAATCAGATTAAGAAGCTCCTGCACATCAAAGGAAACAATTTCCAGAATCAAGAGATACTTCACAGAATCAGAGAAAAATCTTTGCAAGCAATTTGCTGGACAAAAAATTAATAGCTGGAATATACAAAGATCTCAAAAAATTAAACACCAAAAGAACAAATAATTTCATTAATAAATGGGCAAATGAATTGAACAGTTCTCAAAAGTACAAATGGCTAATAAATGCATGCCTGGAAAAGTGTTCACTGTCCTAAGCCATAAGGAAATGCAAATCAAAATGGCACTGAGATTCCATGTCATTGGAGTCAGAATTGCTGTCATCGAGAAAACAGCAGCAAATGTTGGCTAGTGTTCAGGGAAAAAGGACCCCTGGTACACTGTTAGTGGGAAGGTAAATTAGTGCAGCCACTGTAGAAATCAATGGAGGTTCCTCAAGAATCCAAAAACATAACTACCACTTATTGGCATGTGTCTGAACGAATGTAAATCAGCATACAAGAGAGATACTTGCACATTCATGTTAAGAGCAGCAATACCATAGCCAAGATATGAGACCAGCCTAGATGCCCAGCTACTGAACACTGGATAAAGAAAATGTGCTACATATATAGAATGGAGTATTATTCAGCCTTAAAGAAGCATTACATTATGTCATTTGCAGGTAAATGAATGGAACTGGAGAGTATCATGTTAAGCAAGATAAGCCAAGCTCAGAGAGACTTTGCGTTCTCTCATATGAGGAAACCAGTCCTAAAACAATAATAATATGGCATAATTGTAAAAGGGATTGGTGTGGCAAGATTATCAGATGGGAGGATGGAGAAAGGAGATGGTGATGGGGAGTGAATATTGTAGATTATATATGTTTAAAAATACCATAGTTAAACCCACTAACAACTTAAAAAGGAGGGAGAAGGCGCAAGGATGGTTAAGAAAAAGTAATATAGGTGAGGTAAATTTGATCTAAGAACATTATGTGCATATTGAAAATATCACAATGAAAACTCTTTGTGCAATGAATTTATGCTAATAAAAATATTTAAAAGCCTAATTATAAATACATGTTTAAACATTACAAGAACACAATTGATATGTAAAACAAAACAGTTGGCATTTTACCCCCAGGAAAAGTTATATAACTCCCTAATGTTTTAAAATTTGAAATATACAACAGGCTAAAGTAATGGAAGCTTATACTTAAGATGCATTTTACTAGGTGTGATTGATTGCAATTTTAGGTAAAGGTCAAATGCTGTCTAAAAACATTCCCTGCAGGAATGATTTTCTAATATGCTTATTTGAAGTTTTATTCAACTGTGTTGAACATGAGAAGGAAAATATAAATAAGCTTTATTCAAGTATGGATACTGTAACAGCAACAAATGTGATTCCAGAAACGTGATGTTGACAAATTGTTGTCACTCAGTTCCAGGAGATATCTGTAGGCATGCAAGTTATGGATAGAATTTGGCAAGGCAGTGCTGCTTCTGAGTCATTGTGTGCTCAAACATTACAGTCACATTTCCTACTGTACTTTTACTGACTGTTTACTCTACTCTCTTCAATTTATATAATCATTTAGATAAGGTTGATGTTATAAGAATGCCTTTTAAACTAGATATTCTTATAACAGTATCTAGAGGTGAAAGGAACTCATCACCTCATTTTAAAATGTATTCAATGGTGCCAAAATTGACCGGGGCAGGTCCAGTGCTTCCTGCCATATTCCTGAATTTGTATGATAACTTATGATTGCTCAGAAGCTGCCACAACATTTGTGGCTTTGATTGGGTGGAGAATTCCCAAGATCTTGGCTAAGTTAGGCTAACTTGACTCAAGCAGTCTCTCAGATACTGATTAACTTAGTCATCGATGTGATTCAAAAGTCCTGTACCAAAAGTCATTATTCACAGTATTCATCTTGGAAGAGCCTGTGTTCATGCTATTGTTTCTCAAATTACTTTTGTAATTGTGCATGTGTGTGTGTTTTGTATAGATTCAGAAGTGAAAAATGTTTATTTTGATAATAGTTCTTTTTTTTTGAGTCAGGGACTTGTGTATAGCTCAGGCTGGCTTCACACTCATGATTGTGGCCTAGTCTGGCCTGGCACCCACAATCCTTCTGCTTCAGCTTCTCCAGTGCTGGGATTCCATGTGTGTGCTGACATGTGTGGCTGAGTTTTTTGTTTTTCTCCTACCCCATGTCTCCCCATTTACAATACAGACCAGGCACAGGGCCTGGGCTGAGGTGCATAGGGGGTAGATTTACTTTGCCTCATCTTTCTATATAGTCAGGGTAAGAACCAGCCTGTGGCAAACACCAGACCTGTTTTTTTTTTTTTAAATATAACTTTTTACTGATTGTAAAATTAGTAGAAGTTTATCATAGTATTAGAAAGTGATATCCTTCATATTGTGTATATTTTCATATAACATATGTCTTTCATAACATGAAAAAATTAAACCTATAAGATTTAAAAAAATTGTGTGCTTTAAATGATTGCCAAATATCATTATGTATACATGCCCACAATTAAGCAGCTTATAATTTTCTAAGGAGCATCCTAATTTGATGATCTTTGACCACTTCTCCAAATCTCTATTATGATAGAATTCTGAAAGTAAAATTATTGACTGGAGGTGTGGCTCAAGCAGTAGAGCACCTGTTTTGCCTGTGTGGAGCCCTGAGTTCAAATCCCTATCCCACCAAAAAACCCAACAAAAACAAAAAACCAAAAAGCCAAAGGCTATGAAAAATATGGAAGTTGTAGACCTTGCTTTTGGGTCTTCATAAGAAATCTGTTCAATTGAAATTAAGTAAGCTATTTGGATTCCACCAGATAGGGATAGGACCTGGAAGAATGGAGCTTCTTTCTCCCTCCCCTTAAAGATTAGGGTGATGGTATTGCTGCTGATCATTCACTTATCTTTAAACAGTCATTGCTTGTGCTCCCTGGTCATGGAATACAGTAAGCCTACTTTATTTGCAGATTTATTATATAGAATTTTGACCAAGCATGGACCCCCCTCAAAAAATAAAAAGTAAAAAAAAAAAATTAAAAAAAATTTCCAAAACAAAACTTTTAAATTCCTGTGCTTGCATCACACAGCTCAGTTGATGAAAAGGCACACTCAGTCAGTCTTGCATTAAGGTCAATTGTGTCCAAATCATTGTGTGATCAGCTGTTTTCCTGCCCTTAATTTTGTGAAAATATCTACCTCCCCAAAAGCAAATGGCGCCCCAAAAGCAAGGTAAAAGTAAATGCGTTTTTGTAAGGGATGAAGTAAAAATTTTAGATTTGTGTAAAGGCGGAATGTCTTTGGTGGAAATTTTGTGGCTTTATAGAAAAAATAAATCAAATATACCCAGACAGTACTGAACTGCGTACATCCTGAGCATTTATGTTTTTTCCTCAGTGGTGGTCTCGTTGGAATCATATACCTATCAGTTCCAAGAGTCTTTTTAGTTTTTCTCCTTGCTAATATATGTGATCTGTGTAACTTGGCCTTCTTACCACAGAGGATCTAAAGTGTACCTTTGTGATTTTTGTCAGTTTGCAGATGGCATTTGAAGCCCCATATATTGATGAAATGGTCTAAGTAGAGTGTATAGTGTAAAAAGTAAAGTCTAAAGATGGAACTCTGAAGAATATCATTTAAGGATCAGGCTTCCTAAGAAAACTGCTCTGGGGACTGAGAAGGAGTAGGCAACCTTGTGAGATAGCCAGACCATGGAAGATCATGGAATACAGGAAAAGTGAACATTTCAATTGTATGGAGGAATTAGAGGTGTCCAATGCATCAAAGAGACTCAGCACAATAAGAGAGGAAAAGCACCATGTATATCGACACAGTTGTTCCATTACTTTTGGGACACTACAATCAGTAGACAAGTGTGCAAGATAAATAGAAGAGGGAAACTGAATGGGTGATGAGGTTGAGGGTGTGGAAGTCATGGATGAGCAGAAATTTTACTGAAGACTTGACATTCAAAGGAAACAAAAGGAATGTAACCACATGAGAGGTCAAAGTAGGGGTTTTCTTTGAATTGAAAACTACTTCGGTATAACAGGAAGCAATCTATAGAGAGAGAATGGTTGAGGACCCAGGAAAGGTGAGGGAGAGGCTGATGACTGGAGATATCTGAGGAAGTCAGGGAGTGGTATCAGATTTATCTCAAGGATAAGGAATGATGCCTCTTCTAGTTTGACAGGAGGACAGAAGCAAGTTGCCTGTATGTTTGACTTAAGGAAGAAGATAATAGTTGAATAAATCCCTGAGTGGTGAATCATCTTCCTCATGATTTTATGGTTTAAGAATAAGAAGGGAGGTAGAAGAAGAGCAATGAGTGAAGTTGTTTCAAAAAAGCAACAATGGGGAATGTGGAACACAGAATGGTTGGATAGAACTGAGAAACTATCCTAGTAATTATCAACTTATAACAGTCCACAGAAAATGGGGTCAGCTCTGAGTGCTGGATCTATTTCTGTCTTTTATTTATTTATTTTACTATAAGACAGGTATTTATTTGCCAGGCACACAGAATAATGTGAGAAATAGAAATGCTTGCATACTCCATTTTGTGTGTATGTGTGTGTGTGTGTGTGTGTGTGTGTGTGTGTGTAAAAACACTCCTCTGCCTCCACAAAAAAACCGTCAATTTCCTTCCTTTCCCCTAAATCCCTGGTTGGAATGGAAGCCACCCTTCCCCACCCTGCCCTCTCCTCCTGCAGCCCAGCACTCAATACAGAACGTGGGGCTGTGCACAACAAACGCGAGGGCTTTCCAAAGCTAGGTCCTGTGGCGGGTGACAGAAACGCCCCTGGAGACCGAGGGCATCACGCCAGAGAAGGTTAAATGAGCTTTACATGCTGAGGCAGGGTCTGGAAGGCGTTAAGTAGAGGAAGGTTTTAAATTAACGTTCCTCACTGCGAACGGGAGAACCGGGGCTGGGGCGGACCTGGGAACAGAGACGCACGCAGGGCGATTCTTCAAAGGTGAGAGGGGAACGATCGAAAAGAAAATAAAACTGAAGCAGCCCTGATCCTTTCTGTTGACTAAGGAGGAACTCTGACAGCTCTGCAGCCTGCAGGAGAAGCTGGGGACAACTAGCGCGGTTCCTGAGGCCAGGGCAGCATCTGTGGCGCCAGGACACCTGTGTGCGCCTATTTCTGTCTTAGAAATTTTTTCTGGTGGTACTGGGCATTGAACTCAGGGCATTATACCTGCTAGATAGGCACTCTACCACTTGAGCCACTCTGCCAGCCATTTTTTTTTTTTTTTTTGAGACAGATTCTTACTATGTAGCTCAGGCTGGCCTTGAATTCAAAATCTTCCTTGAATTCCAGATTTTTCTTGACCTCGACATCTTCTTGCTTCAGCTTCCTGAGTGTTTGGATTACAGGTGTGTATCACATCACACACCTGGCTGGCTGTTTCTTATTTAGCAATCTATCTTCCAAATCCACCAGAGAACCTGGCACGTAACAGGCACGTTAAGTATTTTTGAGTGAATAATTGTTTTGTATTTTTTTTCTGATGCTATTGAACAACGTGGCATACAAGATGAGATTGCAGGAAGTTGGCATGATTCAGAGTGGTTCTCTCCCTTTAAATCTGAGTGTTTTTATTACTTTACTGGATGCACTAAACTGTATTACTAGAGGTAGTGGTAGAAATCATTCTATTTCAATTACCTTTTTGGTCTTTATATATAAAAAGAGAAAAGAATCAGTTACCTGAACCAGATACTAGACAACAGCAGGTTATGTAAGGAGAAGTCAGGCAGGGATTAACAAGGAGACCTGGTAGAGAAAGAGGAATCTATGGGTGAGAATGTGAAATGATGGTTCAGGGTCAGGGATTCTAGGGCATGGTCTCCCTAGAATCCTAGAAATCGATGCAAAACTACGTTCCAAATTGCAAGATTAAACTTTGGAGCAGAAATTTTGAGGGACATGAAAAGGATTCTCTAAAACTGGAATAGAATTCCAAGATGAGGATTATCAATTCAGGTCAGGACCAAACATAATCTGAACATTATGTAGCAGGCGTGAGTGTTCTGAATGATAAGCCTCTGTTTGAACTCAGGACCTACACCTTGAGTTACTCCACCAGCCCTTTTGTATGAAGGTTTTTTTCGAGATAGGGTCTCACAAACTATTTGCTTGGGCTGACTTTGAACCTCAATCCTCCTGATCTCTGCCTCCCTAAAGGACTGTTTTTCAAAGAGTCCTGATTCTGTAAGCACAAAAGCTAAAGGAGTTTCTGGTTAAATCTCATAAATTTCTAACCCACTACAGAAGAAAAATCTCCAAAAAAAAAAAAAGATTTAAGTTATTCTAAGGGGCAAGAACAACCTTCTATATACATGACTATTGAAACTTTGTCATTCCATGAGAAAAAGAAAGATCATCCAACTTAGTCTGCTGATTATTATTTACAAATTCTTTATGACAGGTGAAGATGCTCAAATTCCCTCATTACTATTCATTAGTATAGCTGGAAACATTCAGGACTTTGGTGTGAATCATTTCATTAAGCTCTTTATTACTTTGATGACTGAAAGGCGGGTGAATCCTGAGTGAATCCTGAGACAGCAAAGGGAAGATCACTAATGGAGGACTAAGCAACAAAAGAGGATTAGTGCAGAATGCCCCTAAACTACCTCCGATTTTTTTATTTCTGGTACTGGGGATTGAACTCAGGGTTAGAATATAAATTCTCGAGTGGATTCTACTTGTCCCCTGCCCTTTGAAATGATAGCTATATTTCTGGATTATGCCAATGACATTCTCACACATGGAATCCAAATTTGCTGGTTACCCTACTGAAAGCTTATTTCCCTACATAGAGAACCTTGTGAAATAATTGATTTCTACAACATTTATATGGTAAAGCTCAATTAAGTGAATAAATTAATAAAGTGAATAAATTATAAGTAAATTGAAACATAGTAAATTAATAAAGCCTCAATGTAGTATGGTGTTTAATATATTCAGGACAGAGGGTTTCAGCTATTAAATGGATTGCAGTTAAATGAATTAAAAACAAAATAAAAATTTAAATGCTCTATTATTCATTAACATACTTTAGTGCCTCATTAATCTATTTTAGATCACTCAGGTCCATAAATGCCTATTGTCAAAAGCTGATCAAGTGGGAGGATTTGCTTTTCACACCCAGAGTCAAAAGTATACAGTAATACGTCTTAAGTCTATGGGGCATGAAGTGTCTTTGCTTGGAAACTTTTAAAAAATATTAGGAATTATTTTCATTTTTAGATAGAATCACACTTTAAAATTATCATTAAAAAATGTAAACATGAGGGCTGGTAGCGTGGCTCAAGTGGTAGAGCACCTACTCAGCAAGCATGAGGCCCTGAGTTCAAGCACAAGTGTTGCCAAAAAGAACTTAAATATGATATGAAAGACACTTCTAGGTTTTAAAGAACTCTGTTCCCTTCTTATCCAAAGCACTCTTAAAGTGAGACACATCAGTGAGTCAACCTAAAGATTTCCTGGGTTAAGACTCAGTTATAACTTCCTTTTTTTTTTGCTTTTGAGTAGTGTTGCTCATTGTCTGTCAGAGTTGAAGTTATTGTGTCCTTGAAATTAAGGGACATTTAAAAGAAGATACATGTTCCTCAATGATTTTGCATGCAGAATTACCTTTTTAAGTTTGTAAACATGTGGCTGCATGAGCACACAGATGCTACTTCTCTTCCCCATGACCTTGGGTGAGTCTCAAAATCTCTGAGTCTGCTTTACAATGCAAGGTGAATTATGGGGATGGCAGACTGAAGGACAATGACACTTCTTTTTGATATAATGGCCTCTTTTTTTTTTTTACTAAGAAGAAATGCAGAATAAGCAAATTGGAGAATAAAAGTTTAAATCTGAGGGGAGTAAGATGATCATGAGAAAGCAAAACAAAATAGATGCGTGTTAATTAGAAAGTCTCTGGATGAATGCATTGGAGATGTTTAAAGATGGTGACTCTTTTTTGTCACAGTAGTCAGTCTAGAGATTTTTGCTTTTACTGTGGGATGCTAATCTGATCCTGAATACTTGTCAGAAGAACCCGTTTTTACTGAGGCCCACCCCTGATTAAATGAGAGCTAGAGATCCAAATCCTGGGAGATCCTTACCATCTGAGGTCCTCTGTGTAAAGTAACCTGAGAAAGTGCAGGAGAAGTTTGATACCCATATTTGTAATGGCTTACATCTAATCCATCACAATCTTTTGTCAGATCCATCGAGAAAGGTGCTATGTGTCCTCAGGTAATTCTTGAGTAATCTTTGATCAGTGAATAGTCATATTTTCTTCCCACTTGGAGGTAGCTTGTCAGAAATAAAGCCAAGTGCTCACTTTGGCAGCATTTATACTAAAATTGGAAGGATACGGAGAAGATTAGCCTGGCCTTTGTGCAAGGATGATACGCAAATTCATGAAGTGTTCCATATTAAAAAAAAAAAGATATAAAGCCAAATTAAGGAGAGAAGATGAGCAAGGCATCCTCTAGGTCCAGTTATGCATTAATCCTGGGACTTTTCAATTTGGGAGCAAATAAATGCCCTCTTCAGCCTAAACTGGATTGAATTGTTTTATGTCATTTACTTCCTGAAGAGCCTTTTGTTTTCCTTTTGAGATGCTGTGAATAAACTCAAAGACTCCTGAATTCTAGGCAAGTACTCCACCACTGAGTTATATCCCCAGTCCCAAAGAACTATTTTTTTTTTTTTTCCCTGAGATAGTCTCAGGTTATAACATAGGCTGGCCTGGAACTTGTGATTCTCCTGCCTATCTCTCCTAAGAGCTGGGACCACACATGCATGCACAACCATGCCTGACTCAAAGAACTATTTTTCTTTTTTTTGAGACAGGGTCTTGCATTGTAGCCCAAGTTGACTTGCTGATTTGGAACTTGCGATCCTCCTGCCTTTACCTCTCAAAGACTTGTTTGTTTTTTTTTTTTTTTAAAGAAATCAGTGTGGAATGTTAGCCATTTATCTATCAGTGTTAATTATATGTTTCATTCTAAGATATTAATGACTGCAATATGTTAAAGTAGGAAAATGCTACTATATTTGATATAGGGATACATTTTAGATACGTCCTTATTTCAGAAATATTAAATACAAAAAATACACCTCAGAGTAAGGAAATCAGAAAACCTAAGCACTATTTTTACTTAACTACAGTAGATGAAATTATAGTTTTGATTCAATGAGAAAATTTGAGGGAAGAATGGGGGGAAGAAAACAGAGTGGAGATTTTGGAAGGGTCATTCTTTGGGTGAAATGAGATTGGAGGAAGGACTCAGGAAAATTAGAAACCATCATAATGATATTGGATGACAATACTTAGGTGCAAGAGGTGAGCTAGGAGTAAGGTAAATAGCTGTATTGTGCCTTGTGCTGGACATAGAAGATACAGTGGTCAACATGGCATTGGTGGTTCCTGTCTTCACTGGTCCACAGTCAGATTAGTGGATTTATGTTTGTTTTGAGAGTTACCTGCATCTCCTTTTTTTAGAGCTTCCAGCCATGCATTCGCAGTTTTTTCTTGTTGAATCTTCTCTTCCCCTTTGGAGCCCTATTAACATGATCACAGTAGCCCATGCTACCTCTCTCCAGAGAAACCTCCCCATCAGTCTCCTCCAAAGTTGACTTTTTTTTTCCTGCCTTGGCTTTCCAGGGGTCTATGAATCATGAACAAGGCTTTCTTTGTCTTCTATATGTGAAGGGTGGGTTTGTCTTACTCTCATATTTTCCTGGCAAAATGGAGACAGAAAGTTACCCATTCTAGCTTTATTTAATGAATGCATTTCTCTTAGAATATATATGATGTTTATTAAAATATTCTGGTATATGCTTAAATCTAGTTAACCACATCTAAAATAATAGTTGTTTCTATCATAAGACTATTACTGACTGCTAACTTTCTACATGATAACCCTTCTTAGAATTCAGAATAGGCAAACTTATCTTATAATCTCGTATAATAATTTCCTTTGTTTTATTAGAGGACACCAATTTGAAAGCCACTTGTGTGTTTTCTCTTCTTTTTCTTGGATGTAAGAATTTAACAGCTATGTTTTGTTACTTCATTTAACTTTTCTTCTTCTAAGTTTAATTTTTTCTCCTCCCACATTACTTGATTCTTATCTTTTATTCTTCCTCAGAAATTAAAAAAATTGTCTCTTTATTATAAACTTTTTCAAATAGACGTGCTCTAGAATTCAACTTGGAAATTGAAATGATTGCACAATTTTGAGAAAAAGTCAGTGTGTTTAATCATTCATACACTCATCCATCCACTGGTACCTTTCTTCATTTCACCAACAACCTTGAGCATCTTTTAGGAAATACACATAATGAGGAAGCACATTGTTTTCCAAACTATATTCAAAGATATTAATATATACCACGACAAAAGTGCTCCATGATTAAATTTGTATGGAATTTTGGGGTTTCCTTTCCTTTCCTTGAAAAAAAAATGTTTTTTCACATAGGTCTTGCTATGTAGCCCAAACTGGCCTCCACCTCTCCATGTAGCTGAGGCTGGCATCGAACCTCCTGAGTGCTGGCGTGTGACACCATGCCTGGCTTTGTGGTCTCCTAAACTTCAGGATAAAGTGACTTTCAAGGATGATGAAAAGCTCATTATTATGTAATACTTTCCAAACATATTTTAAAAGGATACTTTTCATAATATGTCTACTAACATATATAGGAGCCAATGCCATAGGAGGCTTAGTTGGAAAAATGCCTAATTAGTTAAACATGAATAAAAACAGCAGCAGTAGCAACCAAAATTGTGTAAATTATACCAGAAGAAAAAAAAAAAAAGTACTGTCAACTCTTATATGATTAAGCAGCAAATTTGAAAAGGTCAAAAGACAAACATGATTCACAACATAATTCTCGCTGTGTGGAAAAGAAAAAGAACATAGCATTTTTTGAGGAGGAGCCACACTGCTTCAGAATCAAGACAAATGTGTTTCAGCTGGACTACATGAAGTCTTTTTTTTTTTTTTTTTGTAATTTCTGAATGTTAATACATGTATATGGGACAGGAGAATATGCTGAGTGAGGTTTTCTAGAACCTGTGGTCCAGTAGTCAGACAACTTCGCTCAGTTAACAAAAGTGAGGTCTAGTGAAGCCAGCTGATGTGTGGAGCAGCACACAGAAAGAGGCAGAGTCCAAACATCAGAAAGATATAGAGAAGTCACTGGATATTCTCATATAAATATCTCTTTTACCCCTCTTTGGGCTCAGTTTGAATATAAAGTTACTGAGTCAAAAGCAAATGATTCCCATCCATCCATCCATCCATCCACCCACCCACCCATATTCTATTTATCTATGCATTCATCTATTTAAGAGATGTTCAATATCTCTTTTAAGACATAGTTTAAAAAATTTAAAAATTGTAATGGGATTTTCAATGCAGGCTTATGTGATATGTGTTTCATCTATAAAAGAAGCCTGAAATTTTGTTGGCTCAGTCACTAGGCTGACAGAATTCTTCATTTGTCTAGGATGTGAGAGGTAGAAATCTTCTCATGGTTAAGAGACCTTACAAATTAAGTCACTTTAGGAACTTGTCAACTTTCTAAGACTATTACATTGACCGACCCTGATTTTTCCATCAGACATAGAAACTAATCACTAGTTCAGTAATTTATTGATGATATCATAGAAGGATAATTATATGCTTATTTTCTTTCTGTCAAGAAAACAAATAATTACTCATTTATCATTATAGTATAGAGATTCAAATGAAAATTTTGGAAATGAAAATTTTCAACATTAAGAAATATTAGATTTTGATGGGCTTGAGTCCAGCTGCATAATCAACTTATAATAGTTATATGAACATAGGCAATTTACTGAATCTCTCAGAGGTTCAGTTTCTTGTAAAATGGGAAAATATTTGTGTATACCTTCCAAGGTCACGGTGAGGAATATATAATAAAAGAAAATTCACGGAACCTGTCACATAATAATTTTAGTTATTATTATGATGGTGATCAGGTATTTTATGATGAAGCATAGATTTATTGATGGCTGTAGAATTGTTCTTAAGATTGTATAAACATCAGAGCACTCATTTGTACTCAGATTAGCAAGGTAAGATCAACTCTTCCCTTCTCTTTATTTTAAAGACGATGGTGATTGTGAATCAACAGAAAGTAGATCTATATGAAAACAATTTATTTTCAAAGGATTCTTTTTTCCCCCAGATCTGACAGTCTCAGAGGATATTGGCATTCGGTAATAAAATTCTTTGCTTTTAATGAAGATTTGGTGCTTTTCAGAAATTTCTGTATCAAATCCATTAAGAATGTCATGTTCTCTTAATCTCAGTGACTGCTTTTAAATTTGTTATTATCTTAGAATTTGGGAGACTCTTTTTTAATTGAATAGAAGAAAAAGCAGCATTTTTAGCACAGAAGGTGGGAAACATTAGAAATGGAACAATGAGAAAGGGAGGAAGCAGTTCTATATAGGGTCAATGTGTTTTTCTGTGCACATTTTTAATGAACATAGTTGTCACTTAAAATGACTTTACTATATGTATTTTCTTACATACAAGAGAGACATTCATGGTACAAAGAAGCCCTCAAGAAGAGATCAAGTTAAATAACTTATTAGAGCAATTATTTTTATTGTTGATGGCATATATATGGAAAAAAAGAAATGAGCATTTTGTATCAACAAAAAATTTAAAACAAAATATCATGGTCCGATAATGCTTAAAGACAGTTTATCCAGACCATCAGAACCCCTGGTCTCCTTTAGGTTAATACTGTCTCTGGAGTTCAGTGAGCATAGACTGATTGACAAAAGACATGTTAGCATATCATATTTATTGGTTTATTTGCACCAACCTCAGCATGACCTATGCTTATCAGAACTTCAGAATCTCAGAAATATATATTATGCTATAGTCTCTAGTTATCCCAAGGATTTTCAAAAGATCCCACAAAATGACTAGTAACTCTCATAAATTGATTTCTACTTACTGATCATTTCTAAGTCAAAAGCTGAGTAAAAAATAACAACTCTCATCCAAGTGGGACAAAGTTAATTCTATATGAAATCATGACAGTAATTACACTGATTTTGTGCATATGTGTTCACAACAGGGTATTTCATAGCTTCTTATTTGTTCCACAAAATCTTATTAAAAGGAATAATTAATCAACCTTTATTTAATGTTAACATTTCATTAAGAGCAGAGATGGTTAGTGCTACTGTTTCATATAGACCCAGACATATCATTCAAGAAAGTCTAATTTACCTGCCTTCATTGATCTTTTCCTTTCTTAAAAAATTTCAAATGGAATCTCAAGTGAATAAATTAGTAAATTTATCATTTTCTCTATAATACTGTCATAAGGACAGTTTGATAAAATAGCTCATTATAGTCAATGATGTGAAATATGAGTTCCATCAGCATATTTTCATCAAATGCAACTACAGAAATTAGTTTGCCATTATCAAGGATGGTAGAATGCAAAAGTAAAATTAAGCATGCTGTTTTACTGAGTAAAATTTGGGATTGACCCAAGTGAATAAAAAATAAAAATTCTGTGGTGACAACATCAGCAAAACCAAGACAAATCACCTGCAATTAACTGACAAGTGATAGTCCTAGTCATGTAAGGAATGTTCAACTGCCATTCCCTCAAAGGTAGCCTTTAGGGTTATTATTTTTTATGTAGCCATAGTCCTGAGATGTGATTTTTAAAATTTTCTTTTGATAAAATAAGCTAATGCTAATACATAATGGAATTGCTATTTACAGCTGTTTATATGAACTAAGCATTTGGAAGCACCTAGTGTATCTGGATTTTGAACTTTCTTTTTTCTTAAAATGGAACACTTATGAAGTACTAATTTGAATTTAAATTATTTTCAACAATTATATACTAATTAATGAATATATCAATTATATATCTAGAAATATATATATTTGGTGAATGTACATTACTAATATTTGTGCATTTCATTTCTGATCCTTTTTAAAAGCACTTGATATGAGTGACATACAAAAAGTTGTATCTTTTCAATGAATACAACTTGAAGAGTTTGGAGATAAGTATGTACCATGAAATCATCAGTACTATCACCTCCAAAACTGTCCTCCTGCCTTTTTATTTATTATTATGATTGTAAAAAGAACATTTTTTTCCTCTCGTTTATTCATATGTGGGTACATTGTTTGGGCCATTTCTCCCCCCACTTCCCTCCCCCTCCCTATCCTGCCTGCTCCCCCTAGCTTTCAGGCAGAATCTGTTCTGCCTTTATCTCTAATTTTGTTGAAGAGAGAGTATAAACAATAATAAGAAAGACAAAGCATTTTTGCTAGTTGAGATAAGGACAGCTATACAAGGAGATTCCTAGCCTTGCTTCCATGTACAAATGTGTTACATTCTAAATTGATTCTTCTTGAACGGACCTTTTCCCTAGTTCCTGATCCCCTTCTCATATTTACCTCTGTTGCTTTAAAGGGTCTGCATTAGTTCCTCTGCAGTGAGGACCTTGAATACTATCATGTTTTTTTGTTTTTTTTTTTGGTTTCTTACCTATACCAATACCTCCCGTGTGTGCTCTCACCTTATCATGTGACCCAAGTCCAATCATATTGCTGAATTTACCCTAGATCTAAAGTCCGCATATGAGGGAGAACACACGATTTTTGGTCTTCTGAGCCTGGCTAACCTCACTCAGAATGATGTTCTCCACTTGCATCCATTCACTTGAGAATGATAAGACTTCATTTTTCTTCATGGCTGAGTAGAATTCCATTGTGTATAAATACTACATTTTCTTGATCCATTCATCAGTAGTGGGGCATCTTGGCTGTTTCCGTAACTTGGCTTTTGTGAATAGTGCTGCAATAAACATGGGTGTGCAGGTGGCTATGGAGTAACTTGTGTCGCATTCCTTTGGGTATATCCCCAGGAGTGGAATTGCTGGATCATATGGTAGATCTGTGTTTAGATTTTTAAGAAGCCTCCAAATTTTTTTCCAGAGTGGTTGCACCAGCTTGCATTCCCACCAGCAGTGTACAATGGTTCCTTTTTCTCCACATCCTTGCCAACACATGTTGTTGGTGGTGTTTTTGATGATGGCTATTCTAACAGGGGTGAGGTAGAATCTTAGTGTTGTTTTGATTTGCATTTCCTTTATGGCCAGAGATGGTGAGCATTTTTTCAAGTGTTTTTTGGCCATTTGAATTTCTTTTGAGAAAGTTCTGTTTAGTTCACTTGCCCATTTCTTTATTGGCTCATTAATTTGGGGAGAGTTTAGTTTTTTGAGTTTCCTGTATATTCTGGTTATCAGTCCTTGTCTGATGTATAGCTAGCAAATATTTTCTCCCACTCTGTAGGTGGTCTCTTCAGTTTAGAGACCATTTCTTTTGTTGTGCAGAAGCTTTTGTAAAAAGAACATTTAACAGAAGACCTACTCTCTTAACAAATACTTAAGTATTCAGTACAGCTTTGCTAAAGCAGATCTCTGGGACTTACTCATTTAATATTATTGATTCTTTCTACTCTGACTCTTACTTCCCCATTTGTCTCTTTCCACAACTCCTGGCAGCCACCATTCCACTCTTTGCTTCTGTGAGTTTGTCTATTTTGGATTTGCCATGTACGTAGTAGCATGTTCTTCTGTGCTTGACTTATTTCACTTGGCATGATGTTTTCCCTGTAGGTTCATCCAAGCTGTCACCAATGCCAGAATTTCATTCTTTTAAATTCTAAATAATATTCCATGACATGTACACGCCACATTTTCTTAATCCATTCATCTGTGGATGGATCTTTATGTTGCTTCCATGTCTTAGCTAATGCTGCATTGAACTGGGAACGAAAATATCTCAGATTCTGATTTCAATGTTTTTGAATACATAACTAGAAGTTTTCCAATCATGTGGTAGTTTTTTTTTTTTTTTTTTAAGTATTTTTGAGGAAACTCCATGCTGTTTTCCATAGTGGCTGTACCAATCTACATTTGCATCAGTATATAGTTGTTCCCTTTTCTCCATATCCTTGCCAACATTTTTTTTTTTCCAAGATGGTGTCTCACTGTGTAGCCCAGGCTGGCCTCGAACTTGAGATACTCCTTGCCTCTGCATCCAAAGTACTCTTTTTTTTTTTATATATGAAAATAGAAAAATGAAACCTGTTGAAATTATTCTAAGAAGGAAAGGGAGGAAGAGAAAGAAAAATGGAGGGGTAAATCTAAGATATATTGTAAGGACATATGTAAATTATATAATAAAATTAAAAAATACTGAAAAATAAAATAATAGCTATCATAGTAAGGACAAGGTATATCTCTTGGTTTTAATTTGCATTTTCCTGGTGATTAGTGATGTTGAACACTTTTTCATGTATGTGCTACCATTTGAAGAAATGTCTTTGGAGAAACGTTCATACAGTTCTTTTGCGCTTCTGTAATTTAGGTTATTTTTTGTTATTGAATTTTAAGATATAGTTAAGGCTGCCCTCCAAGAAAAGCCCAGCGCTGGGTGACCCATAGCCTCCATGGGCCTTTCTGGCCTGCAAACCACCTGAACTCAGCGACGGCTGGGTCACGTGCCCTTTGCGTTTTTCTCAGATATTCGTGCTGTGTAAGGATGCTTCACAGTACATAATATCCTCCTCTCCCATTCCGGGACCGGGTCCCTCATAATGGGTGCCTCTACGTCTTCTCTGCCGTCTGACTCCCCACTGAGATGCCTCCTCAATAATTTAGACACCTTGGGTTTGACCCCAGATATAAAACCAAAAATTTAATCCGCTTTTGCACTCAAATCTGGCCCACTTATCCTTTAGACAACCAAAATCACTAGCCCCTTTTTGGGTCTTTAAATCTCAACCTTTTATGGGACATATAACTACTGTGCACGATCGGGACGATGGGGAGAGATTCCATTATGTCCAAGCCTTTTCATACCTCCATCTAAATCCGGCTCTCTGACTTCAAATCCTCCCTCTGTACTTTCTGTTCCCCTGCGCAGATTCTATCAGCCTGTAAACCAGTTTCTAAATCAGCCAATTCCTCTCCAAACCTCCTCCTTCCCCATGTAAACAGACCATAGCTATCTCCTCCTATCTTCCTGAAAAACTTTCCCTGTTGTGGAGTTAAGCAAGCCACTCCTTGCCAATTCTGACCTCGAGGTGATTCCAGCTCTGAGAGAGCTCATGCTTTATTTGTTTCCTGAAAGCCTGCCAGTACCAATCAATGGGAGTAACCTGGAGACACAGGTGATGGCTAATCCCTTAAGTGTTTATCATGCCTCCAGGCTTTGCCTTCCCCTCCCTTACCTAAGATGTCTGTGCACCTTTCTGCCTCCTCCATGGTCTCACCACTTGTCCTCTGTCTCTGTCTGCCTTCCCCTCCCTGGGCTTACTGGGACCCTGCCTCCCATGAAGAACCTGTAGCATGGTACCTTATGACTTAAGTTATTCCAACTAGTTTGCCAGGCCTCTCAGTCTAACGTAACTTTAAGTCAGCTGCTTTATAAAAGTGCTTGTAAAAACCTGCATCTGCCACACTTACGCTCTAACTCCAACCCCACAAGGGGAAGAGGGAAAGCAAACAGGCGCACCTGTGCACAGGATGCCGGCATCTGGACACAGCAAAAATGCCTGCCATAGCTAAGAAAATCCATAGAGAGGATCCAGCAAATCCTGGGCCGCCAGCCACCGGCCACACGTGGCAATGGCTGTGGCCCACCACCACTTACCCTAGAATAAACACACACAGAGTACACAGGAAGGGGGGAGGGGTGACAGGCCACAGGATCAGGCCTAGGCAGTCAGGGTTATTTGTCTCAGGTGTGTGTGGAGGGAGTAGTGCCTTATGCAAGTCCTGCTCCTAGCCCCACCTCACACCTCAGGGCATCAGACCCAGCCCTTGTAAGCCAATTGTTAGCTCAAGGTTATAGGTCCAGAAATAACAAAATAGACATTACTGTGGTCTCTAAATTTCTCATTTAAAATCTTCTATACCTTTGGCCTCAGCATAAATTTTCCCCTCCAGATATTAACACTAGTTGTCCTGTATGGCACTGTTATTGGCCTGAAATGCCCTCTGAATGCCCTTCTCTAACTTTACAAATGATTTCTTTGTTAAAAAGGTAGCCTTTATTAAAGAGGTTGCCTGCTGTTAGCTAAAAGACAGGATCTTAACGTTTTGTTCTTTCTAGATGGGACCTACATCTTCCAGTCTTCTGGCTGGTAGATGTAGGAAGCTTTGTACTGAGGTCGGCCTCAGTATGCCTTGGGTGACCAAGAGAAGTGGCCTCCACAGGGTTCCTTAAATTACAATACCATACTCCAATTAGACCTTTTCTATAAAAGTAAAAAAAGTAAACTGAGGTCCCCTATACAAATTTCTACCTTCTAAGTCACTTCAATACTCAGAACCTCTTAATGAGTGCTTCCCTCTTCAACAGGCAATGGTAGGAAGAGGACAAATCGTATGTCCCCTTCCAGTTATCAGAGCTAAGGGAAATTTAAAAACATCTAAACAGCTGTACTGATGCCTAGACAAATACATTCAAGCCTTTAACTCTGTGATCCAAACCTTTCAACTGACATGAAAGGATATTATGCTTCTAGATCAGACTCTTATCTCATTAGAAAAGCAATGGGTTCTGGCCCAGGCCACTCAGGTTGGAAATGATTATATGGCTCAAGAAGTAGAGTGCTGCTTTACAAGCATAAAGTCCTGAGTTCAAGCCCAGTACAGCCAAAGTAAGAAATAATAATATTTGGGGCTGTGGAAGTAGCTCAATGGGAGACTGTCTGCCCAGCATGTGCAAAGCCCTGGGTTCAATTCCCCAGCATTACTTAAAAAAAAATGGTAAAGAAGATAAGTGGCATTAATGTCACTTCAGCCATCTCATAGTGGAAAAACATAGTTTAACCTAGACCAGATCGCTCATTCTTCAATTGAGGAAACTGAGGCCCAGAACAGTTCAGAGACCTGCTCTCCAGAGTGTCAGGTGTCAATGTAAAATAAGAACTTTACAGCAACAACCTATCAGAAAGCATACCACGGTGGACTCAGAGTCACAGGTGAGAGAGGTTCTCCTCAAAGATAAACTTCTAACAGCCCCAGATATTCGTAAAAAACTCAGACTGTGGCTGAAGGGAAAAGTCATTGAACCAAGTAATACAGCTAGCCATGTCTGTATTTACGGCTACGTCTGTAAGTCCGGGACCTTACTAACAGGAGAGAAAAAGATAAGAGACACCATGGCCTCATTGCTGCTCTCGGAGAGGGCCCCACCCAAGTGGGGCCTGTATCCTGAACTTGCTACCGTGGTGGACAGGAGGGTCACTTCTGCAGAGAATGCTTAAGGGGGGACAGCCCGGGAGACAGCCCTGCCCCCAATCGGGACCCTGCCCTCTGCAAGGGTAACCACTGGAGGTCTAAGTGCCCCTGTCACCAGATGGAAAGCGAAGTGCCTCCTATGGATTGAATGGGTCCAAGCCTCCTGTCCACACTCCACTTCTTGGCATCAGTGTTGAGGAGCCATAATGGCAGAATAACAAAAGGCCATTTTCCTCCTAGACAGTGGAGCCAGTTTCTCTGTTTTACCTTTTTCTCCTGGTCCCTGGTCCAATGACAAAAGTTATCATTTGGGGCAAATCTGGCCAGCCCCTAGAGCGCTAGTAGTTTACCTGGCCTCTGGCCAGCTCTTAGGGAGACCTCCTCCTCTGTCACTCTTTCCCCATAGTACCTGAAACTCCAGTGTCCCTGCTGGGATGGGATTTACTATCTCAATTAAAAGCTCAAATTCTCCTCCCCCCAGACAGCTATCTCTGCTGCTCCCTCCTTCAGGAACAAAGAAGATTCCACAGTTTGGACTGATGAGATGAGTGTAGGGTGAGCCAGGATGGCCCTCCCTATTCAAATAAAACTCAAAAATCCCTCACCGTTTCCACACCTAAAACAACATCCCCTCAAGCCTGAGGGATGATGAGGCCTTCTGCCTATCATCAATTCCTTAAAACAGCAAGGGCTACTAATGAGTTGCTCCAGCCCCTATAATAAATTTAAAATTCTTACAAAAGTTAATTTTAAAATACAAGTTACAAAGTAAACAACTGGAAAGGATATAGATAGGTAATAAATGTATTTTTTGAGAAGTTAAAGAAAAAGGAATGGTTTTTGGATGAGAAGGGATTTTGCAAAGAAGGGTTTGTCCTAAAGATTGTTTCAAATTGGAAAGATGAGGACAAACCATCAAAGGGTTTAGTATGTTGTATGAAGGTCTGAGTAAGTTTAAAAGTGTATAATGAAAAGCTTTGGTGTGTGATAAAGTTAAAGTTGAATATAATCTAAGAGCTGCCTAAAAGATTTTTAAGGTCGTGTTGAAGAGGAAGATAGCCTTGAAACAGGGTTGTAAAACATGGTAAACTGTCAATTAAAAGCTGTAACCTCGGACAGAGCTGTAAGGAGTTGCCCATTAGAGCCATGCAAAAGTTTGGGACCAAGATGAAAGGCACCATGCAGAGATAAGCACCCATTCCTGCCTTCCTTTGTCTCCACTTGTAAATAAACTTTCCAAAGCAGGCCTCCCCCCATTGCTCTTATCTAAACCTCAGGTCTCTAACCCACTACTAGCCCTACTTTATGGGAGAGCACATTCCTTGTAACCTGATACCCTGCACTGCCTTTTAAATATCCTGTGAATCCTTTGTTCGGGGCTCAGACACTGGTACATGTCTGGGCCCGCTAGCGTGAAAATTAAAATCTGAGTTCTCCACTCCTCCGAGTGTTGCTTGGTTTCTCCTCTGACTATATTGCCACAACAAATGGAGGCCCCAGCGAGATTCCAACCAACTGGCCCCTTGTGCCACCAGCTGGTGGCTGGGCTGTATCGGAGTAGGGAGGGACACAGGACTGAATGAGGTGGCGCGCCACCCGATGGTATTCCGGGTTCTCCTTCACCCTGGTGCCCCAACTCTCTGAGCAGTCTTGACCTGGCTTGGACTCCAAGGAGAAGTGGACCAACTCATCTGGCAGTCTTGTCCAGACTTGGTAAGCACCACCCCCGGGAAATCAGTCCTAAGTCAGGTCCCGTCCCACTGGAAGGAAGGGGAGCTTGATCCACTCCCAGGAACCTCCAAGAGTAGTTCCACAGGTCTGTAGTCAGGTCCCGTCCTACTGGATGGAAGGGGAGCTTAATCCACTCCCAGGAACCTCCAAGAGGAGTTCCACAGGTCAGGAGCTTCTCCCAGAGGGGGGGAAGGAAGGTGTTATAACTTTGGTGTGAATGTGTGTGTGTGTGTGTGTGTATGTGAATTTGTTTAAAGCATGGGCAAAATTTAAATTGCTCCTGGAATTCCAGCTCATTTTATGCGCGCTTAAATTGACAGTTTTTCTGGCATGCTTAATTTATAAAACTTTTTGTGTGTGCATGTAAACATCTTAAAAATGGTTCTTAAATTGATACTATAAGGTTAATATGATATTCAAGGAAAAAAAACAGGATATTTGTTTTAAAGATCTTTGTTATAAACTGCTTAGACTTTTACATTTAAATATGTAAACACCTTAAGGACGATTCTTATTGTAGAGTAAACGTAAAAGTTATTACTCTGTTCTACTGCTACCTTAAACAACAACAACAACAAAAAACAAGCTTTCAAACTTATTTCAGTCAGGCATCACTAGGATGCAGACACTCAGGGGTTAACACTCTGGCTTAGCTAGGAAGGAAAAAAAAGAGGCTACAGTCTGCAACAAAGTCTTAAAATTTAGGTAGTTAAAATGACCTTAGCCTGTTTCATTCTGTCATAAATAAAATCTGGGATTTAATTCTCTCTTATAATATATGGGTCTATTAACAAATGAGTTTTCTATAAATTGCTTTTATACAAAAAAATAATTTCAGAGTTGCTTTCTTTCTTGTTTTTTTTTCATGCAAATATAAGGCTCTAAGTTAAAAGATTTTATGAGTTATTTTCAACAAGTAACAAAATATATAAAAGGTATCAAGGATATGGTTTTTTTCAAAATAAATAAAGGGTTAAAAAATACCTTTAGATAAAAAAGAGCATAAAGACCAGCTCCCCAGAAGATACAAAATAAATTGTCACAAAGATACAGAGTAAATTGTCATAAAATGATACAGCTTATAGATGGTATATAACTAGTTAAAGTTAACTAAAATCCAGTTACATTAAAGGTTTTATAACTTCAAAGTTTAATGTACTGATGTTAAACTAAAATTTAATTCTCTAAGCTCATAACAACAAGGCTACCTTAAAAATATTATATTGGTCTAGATAACATTTACAAAAATTGTCTTATAATTGTTTTGTTTTGTCAAGATAACTCAAATTTTTGATACTCCAGGTTAATCCATAAATTTGTCAAGATAACAAGAGTTTATTAAAACACAGAGAGACAAGAGGCAGCTGAACATAGGGAGTACTGCTGCACTGATATGAGGGTTAAGACAGATTTACTTATGTAAAGCCAAAGTGCACCTTCCAGATAGGATGAAAATAAATAAATAAATAAGTAAAAACTCCAAGAGGAGCACTACACTGGAAGTCAAGATCTCCAGTTTTTATTAGACATAACAGAGTGGAGATGTTAGTCCTACTCCTTCCACATGGCAGGTGGAGGAAATTTTTCCCTGAGATGACCAGATTGGGGCTGTTATTTTAGGGGGGGGGGTTCCATTGACTGTAGGTGATGGGATTCTGCTATATGTCAAGAGCCATCTGTTAATGTCAACAATCTGGGATATGATTTCTTATCAACATCTGAGCCATGGTTCTTGGCCACTATGTTTCCTAACTTCACACTTAGTCCCCATAAATATTTACCTGTGTTCTGTGGTGATTTTTGTCAGGGTTTTAACTACTAAGGTAACTGAGTCATGTTCATTTAAGAGTTGGTTTATGTTGGGGTTAACAATGAAGACAGCCATGTTAGGACTAGACCCCCCCCACCCCTTGCAGCTGGCTCACCTTTGTCATCCTGGATATATGCCAGGGACAGCTGGGCAGACAGTGACTTTCCTGGTACTTTTCCACTAGCCCCCTATGTCTAGCCCAAGCCTGTATATGGCAATGGGCTCTTGCTGTCTTGCTGGGGTCCCCCTCCACAAGGCTCCTGCCTAAATAATAAACCCTGTACCAGTGTTTCAGCTGTCTCTGTGCCTATTCCATGCCTCTTATTTTCTAACAGTTATGTAAAACTTTCTAGATGACCTCATGGTTAAACAACTGTTGTCTTAGATGATTCTAATACAGTTTGTACCCTATGCTAGTTTGTGACTGGGCTGTTTGGGTTTGCTAAAACTGTTCTTTCCCCCTACAACTGATAAAAATCTAAAGTTTTACTTCAAGAGCAACAACTAAATTAATATGTGTATTAACCTCTATAGAGTTGTGATGCTGTTGCTGGTTCCTGTGTATTAAGTATATTTGTATTTTCAAGTATATCAAGTCTTCTACAATACAAAATTTAGATAAACATGGTAACAAAAAGCTAGTGGTACTGATGTACTGTTCTGTTGGTTGCTAAATTGTCCGTCAAAATTTTAACCATGGCTCTTTTAAGTTTTTGTCATTTCAGTTCTGATCCTCCTGGGACATTTATAATCAAGTCCATAAAAATGACTAATGAGTGCCTATGTGTCAACCAAGGTAACTACTTAGACATCTACTTTTGTTAGATTTTGTTTTGTATTGTACTTGTCTAAAAGTGCACTGCCTAAGAGCCATTCCTTCTAAGCCTCTTTGTTGCTTAAATTTGGCCAAAAGGGTCTAGTTGGCACTGACTCCCACCTGATCTGCTCATTATTCCCTCCCAACGTGGGACTGAAACCAAACAAACAGAATCCAGGAAAAAGCAGCCAATCAAGAAAGATCTTCAGTCTGCAGCCATACCACCCTGAATGCACCCAATCTTGTCTGATCTTGGAAGCTAAACAGGATCAGGCCTGGTTAGTACTTGGATGGAAGACAGATCTTCAGAAGAGACTGTTCGGAGACTAACAATTTGGAGACAAAGGGGGGAATGCCATCAAAGTTCCAATGGAGTCATTGGTGCCAGACCTCTCAAAGATAACCAAGGCCAAGAGGATTAAAAAAATGGTTCTTATGCATGTGTGGCTATCTGACATTAAAGCTTTTCCAGACACAAACTCACATTTTTAGACAGGGTCTTATACTTAAATAGAGACAAAATAACTATTTTTACTGGATCTAAACATGTCCTTTAATACTTAAAGATGGTGTTTTAAACTTTAAAAAAAAAAGTTTTCTTGGACATATATACTGACAGTATATTGTTGCCAAGGTAATTCTACTCAAAAAAAAAAAAAAAGGAGAGATATGATATATAAAAAATTATAAAGAAACTACTCCAACCCAGTTGTATGGGTCCCCATCTAGTAATGTTGGCAGCTCTTAGGACTGTTGAAGTTACAGGAGTCACTCCCGGGACTCATCACTCCTGAATAAAAGGACAGCTGCCCCTGCAGAGCCCAACGTCTGACAGGCTCGCCATGATTCAACTAATACCCCTCAGATTAAGGTTCCAGAGAACTTCACAACAGCATGCCATCACTGTTGAGATCTCCAGCCCTGCCCCAGCCATATCCCGGAAGCTGGTTGGTCAACGCATGGCAGAAGCCTGATGATTCATTCACCAGGACACAGATGTATCCTCTTCTCTGTCACCCATACCTTATCCTGCTGATTAGCATTGTGCAATCTGTTTACACGAGGACTGGCTGTCACTGCTCCCCAAGATTGAAATGTAAGCCAGAGATTACTGCTGGCCTTCTGTTACCTCCTCATAGTAGGAAACCTTACTGCTGTTTGGTGTCGTCTGTAGCCCAGACTCCAGTCTCAGGCATGAGGTCTCTGATGTGTTATTGCCTTCTGACTCTGCTACATTTTGAGGTTGTCCAATTGGGAGGCTGGGATGACTGCTTGGCCTGCATAAGGCCGCCTTCCTTCCAGGGAAAACTGAGGTATGCCTTCACCTTTTATCAGTATCTGTCACCCGTGTGCAGCATATCAATCTCTGAATGCACCAGGAGAGGGATGATTTACTATAAAGAAAGCTGATAGCCTAACTGGGTTACAAAAAAACAAAGACATTATAGGGCATATGGATTGCTGGGAGAAAGACAGGGACACCTTAAAGTCATAAAACAGTGGAGGAAATAAACCTCCTTGTGCCACCCTACCCTTCTACCCCACTCCCATATCAGTTTACTACTAAAGGGAGAGCCACAGATCTAGAGAGGCCACCCAGAGGTGATTACCTAGGTGGACCTGGGCCAATAAAAGACATTGATCTGCCACCACCATGACCCCTGTTAAGGCTTCCTTCTAGGACAGGAAACCTTAACTTGGAATCTCAACTGTACAGCTACCGCCATTCGATGTACAGTTGACAGGCTATGATGCACCAGCCTGGGATTCTTCCTTGTCTGAGGGACCCTTGCTTACCAGTACTTGCCAGCTGACTGGAAGGGCATTTGCACATTAGCATTCCTCACCCCAGATAAACATAGTGCCTAACAATTAGACACCCCCACCTTTAATGGCTCATGTGCGGTCGAAGAGAGCTATCCAATTCATACCTTTATTAATTGGACTGGGGATAATGACTGGGAAAGGAACAGGCATAGGAGGGACTGCCTCATCAGTCGCCTACCATAATTAATTATCTGTGGACCTAACAAATGACATAGAACAAGTGGCTAGGTCTATAGTGACCATGCAAGACCAGCTAAACTCTCTAGCATCAGTGATCCTCCAAAACGAGAGTGGGTTAGATTTACTCACTGCCAAGAAGAAGGGCTTTGACTTTTCTCAAACACAGAGTGTTGTTTATGTAAAGCAGATAGAAATGGTCAGAGATATGGCTCATTCCATTACCTGGCCTCTCCTTATGCTTCTATTGACACTTATGTTTGGTATGTGCCGTCTTAACGCTATAACTAACTTCATTAGCTCGCAATTGGAGGTGATAAAGTTACAGCTCCTGGTAACACAATATAGGTCTTTGGGACAAAAAAAAACCTTATAAGATTTCTAAAGTCTAGTGTTGATGCTTGTCCATAAGTGGAAAAAGCATCAAAAGGGGGGAATGAAGAGGAAGATAGCCTTGAAACAGGGTTGTAAAACATGGTAAACTGTCAATTAAAAGCTGTAACCTCGGACAGAGCTGTAAGGAGTTGCCCATTAGAGCCATGCAAAAGTTTGGGACCAAGATGAAAGGCACCCATGCAGAGATAAGCACCCATTCCTGCCTTCCTTTGTCTCCACTTGTAAATAAACTTTCCAAAGCAGGCCTCCCCCCATTGCTCTTATCTAAACCTCAGGTCTCTAACCCACTACTAGCCCTACTTTATGGGAGAGCACATTCCTTGTAACCTGATACCCTGCACTGCCTTTTAAATATCCTGTGAATCCTTTGTTCGGGGCTCAGACACTGGTACATGTCTGGGCCTGCTAGCGTGAAAATTAAAATCTGAGTTCTCCACTCCTCCGAGTGTTGCTTGGTTTCTCCTCTGACTATATTGCCACAACAGTGTCAAACTAAAATCAAATCCTCTATGTCTATGAAATAACAAGGTTATCTTAATATTGTTCTGCTCTGAGTAACATCTACAAAAAAACCGTCACAGAGAAAGATTTTATCAAAGAAATTATTTGTGTTTTCTGCTGATCTTGTCAAGCTTTAAGTACTACTAAATCAGAGTTCATTTACATATTTGCTTATGTGTCTTACATGACCACCTTGTAACAGTGTTATGTTATACTTTATCTAAATATGGTACAAACATTTAAAAGGTTAAAAGTGTCAATTTATATAAAACAATGAGCTAAAGCTCTCTTTTATCCAAGAGTGTTACATTTAAATCCTGACAGCCCCTGCCTCCCACAGGTCACCTACCTAGGTGTGGCCTTAAAGGAACAGACTCACTCCCTGAGTCATAAATGCATCAACCCAATCTTCTATTTCCCAACCCCCTATACCATAAGACAGCTTACTGCTTTCCTGGCAGTTATAGGATTTTGCAGAATTTAGATCCCTAGGTATGTAGTCCCTGAACAGACACCTTTTTATGCTCCTCCTAATATTCCTATTTGGGTCTTAGATAATGTGTGGCCACCCCTTTCTCTTAGAAAAACTTGCCTCCAACAGACTCTGCTCCTCTGGCTGACTACCTGCCTTCTCAGTGAACTTCTCAGAGAGCATGCAAACCAGATCCTGCCCCACCCTATAACAATTTCTGTTAAACCAGGGCATCTTGTTCTCCAAAAAGGATATTCTACCCTCTCCATTGGGACTTCGATGGACCAGCCCTCATCTGGTCATTCTCATGACACCCACTGCTGTCAAGCTCAATGGGTTCCCCCAATGGCTACACCTCTCAAGAAACAATTAGAAAAATGGAGAAGGGCATTGGAGGACTCTTGAAATTGTCTAGGGAACAGCATTTCACAGTGGTTCTCCTGGCCAATGCCCATCCTGATGCCTATGTTCTTGCTCTCCTATTCTTAAACTTCCTCCCTTGTATCATACTACATGTCTGCTATTGCTAATCAAAAATTTAACCAGTTGTACCTCCAGGGATACCAACCTCTCCAAAACGCGAGGATAGTTGGCTGATACCCACCATGAGGAGGTCGGAGGATAGGCTTGAGACTCTTTATGACCTGTGGCTGCAAGGGACCTTCATCAACTTCAGGGAAGAGGAAATCTTCATTTTTGGAGCCTGGGTGTACGCCATCATGAGGCTCAACACCCTAACATTGTTTGCCAACTGACCCTCCCTTCCCCTATGCTGCCCCTTGCCAGCTCGAAGAAGCCAGAATGAACACAACACCCCCCTTCCTTAACAAACAAAAAAGGGAGGAATGTTGGCAATAATGGCACCGATAGGTTTCAGTTCTTATTGCACCCTTAAGCCCCTGTTTTCCAGGGTCACGGTCCTGCCTCCCAGCCTCAAGTCTAGCTTGAACCCTCCTTCTGCCCCAACCTCCAATCAGCATGAACCATAAGATCCTAACCAATCAGATCATACTGAGTCCCACTGAGGGGTATTTAAGCCCCTGCCCCTCTCTCCCTCTCTCTCTTGGCTCTCTGCTCCCACCCGGCAATAAAGAATCTCTTGGCCAGATCACTCCTTTCCACGTGGTCATTTTGGGGCCTATATTTCCTTACAGTTAGCCCTCTGTATACACATTTCCATAGATGTAGATTCAACCAACTGGGGCTTAACAACATTTATTGTATGAGCATATGCAGATTTTTTTCTTGTCATTATTTACTACACTCTATAGTATAACAGCTAATTATATAGCACTTACATTGTGTTAGGTGTTATAAGTAATCTAGAAATTACTGGAAGTGTATGGGATTTCATATAGGTTACATACAAATATTGGGTGCCATTGTATATAAGAGACTTAAGTGTTCGTGGAGTTTGTTATCCACAGGGGTCCTTGAGCAAACCTTCCAAAACCTCCAAATCTTCCGTCCTAAGGAAGACTGTAATAGCCAGTCTCAAGACACATTGACTCAAGTTGTAGTGACCATAAAAAGATAAAAGTAGATTAAAAAGTTGACATGGCTTAGTTATGTTTTACATTTTTCTAATTAACTTATTCTAATTTAAATTTCTGGTGTTTCATAACCATAAATGCACCAACAGAAGAAATTAGAAAATAAAATTCTTTCTACATCATTTTGTGGATAGAGTATTTAGGCAGGCAAATTAAAATATATGTATGTTCTTTTGACTATAACAGAAGTAAACTCACATGTTATTATTTTCCAACTTTAAAGATTTCAACAAAAGTGTTTTATTTTCTTTGGTCTCATCTTATTTCTTCACTTTTTAAACTGAACCATAGAAGTTAAAAATAACATAGCCACTCTCACTCAGTATAAATGTATAATGTGACAGATGAACTCCAAAAAATTCTGTTTGGAAGCATGTAGAGAATAAATTATAAAAAAAGTGAAACAAAAACCTGTACAGAGATTCCTTGTTGTTGAATGAGCAGAAAACCTGTACTTCAAACATTGGGAATCTTGTCATGTTTGAAAGGTTTTTTTTTTTTTTTAAGAGATTGCTTTATTTACTTTATATAAAATCTAATAATGTGCCAGAGAAGAGAACAAGAAAACAAGTAAAAAGAGGGAAAAATAGTAAAGGATGAAAGAGAAGGGGACCAATGATGGAAAACACAGAGTAAATGTCAGAGGAGTCCTGAGAATTACAAGCAGGGATTTGAGGATTATGTGCTCAAGTTTTCTGATGGCATAGAGACATTAGTGTTAAAAAGTTAGAAGGCAAAAGGATCAAAATGCAATTTCTAGTATAACAGCTCAGCAGACTAGAATGCCTTCATTCTAGTTTAAAAAGAGGTAGAGAAAGCATTAATGGATGCCATTGTTTTTAGGTAGAGTTATTCTGAAGACCTAAGTTTAAACAGTTGAACTAGAAGAGGTTTTCTGTTTAAAGTGGCAAAATACGTCACAACAAAATAGAATAATGCAGCCCATATAAAAGTGTAAAGTTGAATATATACTAACAATAGAACAATCATATTTGGATTTATAACACATAATATCATCTATCTTCCTGGAAGGACAAAAAGTGTAGTTGTAAAAATGTGCTAACTTTAACAGAGAAAATGTAGATATGAATGTGACTTGAAAAGTAAAAATGAAGAAAAGCATTGGCAGATCTATAAAATATTGACTGACTTGTAGTATATGATAAAAAAATTCAGAAGGAGAAGCTTAAATACTCTTTGGGAAATCTAAGGCCTCTAAAGTAATACAGTATGGTGGTTATCACTGAGCCTGGCTTTGAACCCAAACAGAACTGGATTTGAATTCTAGACCTGCTATTTCTTACCCAGCATGGGTGACATTGGGCCAGCCATTCACACACTTTGAGTTCTTTCATCTCTAAAGCAGGGATATTATCTAAGTGCTGTGACTTGATGTGTTCCCCAGAGTTGTGTGTTAGAAATTTAATTCTCAAAGTCATTTGGGAGATAGTTAGGATTAGATGAAGTCATGAGTTTAGGACCACATCTGACTGTATTAATGGCTTTATGGGAAGAGGAAGAGAGGCCATGGGATGCCCGGTGCTGCCCTGGGGTTCTGCGCAGTCTTTATCTGCAAGAAGGTACTCAGTAGATGTGGTCCCTTGGTCTTGGACTTTCCAGCCTCTAGAACTATAAGGAAAAAGTTAAAATTAGTATATAATCATAGCACATAACCTAGTGATGGATTATAGAGTCAAATTTCAACAAATGTTAGGTATTATTACTACTACTATTACCTAGTATTCAGCTAAAAAGAAGAACTTAAGTTTAAAGGGCCATTTCTTATTTTTAGAGAAAAAAATCAAAGCCAAAACTCCCTGCATCTGGCTTTTGTTAATGAAAATGGTAAAATATTTTTTAGGAATACATGCTTATCAATCTGCTGTGTGCTTTTTTCAAAAGATTAGTTTTGGGTTCCAAAGTGAGAAGAGAAACCTGCCTGCACCTATTGTGAAAGAGTCAGTATATAGGAGGCCATGAGACAATTCTATGGCTTTTCCTGAGAAAAAGCTTAGTCTTTGAATGACAACCAGAACAAGTAAAAGGCAGCTAATTTATTGAGGATTTCCATCTCTATAAGAGCATGTGGGTCTATACAGTATTGACTGTTATCTTTGTTTTCTTTTGACACAGCGTCTTCTTTGTAGCACAGGCTGGCTTCTAACTTCTGATCCTTCTGCCTCACAAGTACTGGGATAGACCTGTACACCAACCACCATGCCTGACTTTTTTCCCCCTTCTTCTGTGAATGGGACCAAAGACATTACACATGCTAGGAAAGTGCCCTATCAATGAGCTACACCCACAGCCATCTAGTTTTTTTAATATGGTTTCACCTCACCTCTCTGTATACGATAAACCCTTTTGGAGAATGGACAATTTATTTCACCTGGAGCATTTTGATAGTTTATCATTCAGGAGCTAATGCTTGGAGGGCACAATATATTTTAAAAAAAGATTTTACTATTTCTATTACTGCTAGAAGGGTCCAGTTTTTATTGCTAACTTAACTAGATGAGGCACTGCAAGAGATATGGTATTTTGAATAATGTCCTGATTGCACTTATTTCAATCTAGTGTGCAATCTTCTTATTTTTCTTCAGGATGACAAACAACTGAAAAAGAAATAACATGAGAGACTGTAACTTTTGCCCTGGCACTAAATAGCTCCTTACACTACCAATACCACTTCAGAGGTAAACTTAAATGTTGCCTGGATCTAGATTTTCTTAAAAAGTGAACAGCTTGCTGACAACTGTGACTCAATGTCATGTTTCCAGTGGCAACCTGTACAGTATTTAGGCTTCAAAGTAAGACATTATTATCTGCAACCAGCAAAATTTCTTGACACATTGACATATTCTTCTGCTTGAAATTAGTTCACACAATCCCAGAGAGGTTACAAAGGCAAGCAGTGAGATACTGTATTGAATGCAGATCCTCTTGGCCCTATGTTTTGCTCTAACCATTGCTGTAGTGATCAGTTCTCAGCAGGTTTTGGGGGATTTCAGGTCAATTGCAGCTGTGTCTCATCCCAAGCCAAAGCCTCCATGCACCTCACTTTCTGTCCCAGCATGGCATGGGACACCTGAGAGAGTCATCTTAGAACTTTTGTATGTAGTAGGGCTGAGTTAACAACCATTGGGCCATACTTGTCCAATGGGGGAAGGACACTGATGAATCTGTACTTTCCTCAGGTTGAAGCTCTGTATCATATTTTATAAAGGAACTTCAGAAGTTTCCAGAAAGATCAAGTACTAGTCACCTATAGCAGTGGCCAGCTCAATAATACATCTTTGTGTGGGCCTTTTCTCTTTCTCATTTACTCTGGTCTCTCATTCTTGGTCCAGGGGGTCATTTCCCAAATAAATCAGTTATACCAAAACGCTTGTTTTATGTTCTGTCTTTAGGGGACACAGGCTAAGAAAACCATCAACATGTATGTTTGGGATTTATTTTATTTATTTTTGAGACAGAGTCTCAATATGGAGTCCAGGATGGCCTGGGACTTGCCTTCTTCCTGTTGCTGCCTCCTGAGTGCTGGGATTACAGGTTTGTGCCATGACATCTAGCTTGGGAACTTATTTTATAAGGGATGAGATTTATTTCTGTCTGGGTGTGGTTATATATAACAGACCCTATCTTGTAGGATTTTTGCGAGAGTTGAATAAATTAATAGATGCAAGATACCTAGAAAAGTTAATTGCACAGTGTAAACACTTAGCAAATGCAAGTTGTATTGTTGAGGTTGTTACACTATTTAGTGCACAAGGATTTTGGCTTTATGTGCATAGTGGATCCCTAGTGGTGGGATGCTTCTTAAAGATCTTGGCAGAAACAATTTCACTACAAAGGTTTTGAAATCAATATATGGTTGACACTTTGGAATGAACTATTATTCATAGTTCATTCACAGTTCCAGAGTTAATAAGCAAATATGTTTCAGTAGGAATTGAAGTGTCAAGTCTAAAGTATCTTATCAGTATTAGTCAGAGTCCTACACTTTCATATGTTTCAAGAACATCCTCTTTTTCTGTGCCATCTGTGCACTGGCACGGATTCCTTACACTAGTTGACTTCTCCTTAGTGGGTCACAGTAGTTCAGTTTGGAGTGGTCAGAGGGGACGTGATCATCACTTGCTGTGGTTATTGTCCAAGTCCAGATGTTAAAGGACACATGTCCTATGTCTGTAATAACCACAAGTACTTATTTGGCACTATGTGCCATGCTGTATGCAAAGGTTTTACATATATTCACTTATTTAGTTCTCCTATTAAGTTTGTAAACCAGATACTATTATTATTTACATTTTGTGAATGGAATCTCTTACACAAATCCTTACCAAAAAGGTCAGTGATTTGATTAAGGTCCCAGCTAGTACGTGATAAAGCAGTGTGTCTGCAGTGTGTGATCATAAGCACTCTACTGCCTCTTGCTCTATGATCAGGGCCATTCTTGATGCTCTGATTGTTTCACAAAGTGATGAAATGTGAGAATTTGGGGTGGTGTTGTACTTTGCTTTGTGAATTCTCTCTGCAAATGCCTGAAAAGAAAAACTGCTCTTTTGTGGCTCTGTAGCTGCAGAAAGAAATGTCAGAAACCACACCTGGAAAAAAGACCAAATTGACTTTTGGGCAGAAGGCTTACCTTTTCCATCATTAAAAACTCTCTTCATTTCAGAATACTTTCGTATCTTTCCCTTAATCCCACCTTCCAAGAACAAGTGTGTGCACATGCACATATTTATCCTATCATATGACCCCACTGTCTTTTATTGTTTAGAGTTGTAGAGCAGAAGGCTGCAGTCAGCTTATTTCTTTTCCTTCGTAGAGAGATTCTATCTACAATGAAATTTGCACAATTCTTTTTCAATTTTGAAGTGTCATAACTCTACTAATAAATATTCAAGCTTTTCAGTCTTTGTTAACTATTTTTTTATGGAACATTTTGTGCCCCCTGTACTAGTGTATTTATGTCCTGTCCTTTAGAAATATTTTTTATGATAGATCTTAATTTCCCCTCCCATGTTCTTTTGGCATAATACTGTGTGTATTATCTCAGGTCTAATTGTTGTTTTTTGTCTTTATGTTTCTCCAAAATCTGTCCTCCATATCATTGGTTAAGCTTTCTGGAGTACCAAGTACATTTTTTGCTGCTAGTATTTATTTTTAAATTTGCTAATAGCATTATTTTATTTTCTCCTTAACACTGTCAGATGTTATCTAATTCTGCTGATTTAAAATTCTCGTTTCATGAAGTTGGTGTTTTCTTTAATATTTGAAAGTGTGAAATAATTTTACTCTAAAAATTCCTCTTGTGTCTTGAAATGATTCTGCTCAGATGCTATCTTTCTGTAGTTTTTACACTCTATATTCCTTATTTTTTTCCAGAAACTTGTGTAATTCCCAAGATTTTATTTTTGCTTCAGGGTTTAATGTAGCTCTAATTTATCCTGCTTTTTGGTATTTGACCTTTTACTTACAAATTGAGTTTTAGGAGATGGCAGCATAATTTTGTGCTTATCTTTTCACAACCTGAGAGTGGCAGCTGGTGTGCAAAGTCACAGGCTGAGAATTTTGCTTTCTCATAATTTCTTGGTGTAACTTGCAAAAGACTGAATATTTATGTCCTGCCTCACCCTACTCCCAGAAAGTTGATGGTATTGGGCATGGGTCCTCTGGGAAGTGATCAGTGCCTTTTTTACAGAGATCCCAGAGGGCTCATCTTTCCCTTCCACCATAGAAGGGCATAGCAAGAAAGCACCATCTGTGAAGAAGTGGACCCTCACTAGACACTGAATCTACCACCACCTTGATCTTGGACTTCCCACCCTCCAGAACTGGTATTTTTTTTTTATAATAGCTTAAAGGGTCTAGATTATTTTGGTATGTACTGTTGTGATGATATATATTTCTTAAATTATAATTTTTTTGTTAGGATGTATTTGCTATACAGGGGAGGATTCAGAATGACAATTCCAATTAGGCTTATATCGTACATTAGTTACATTGCCTCCATCGTTTCTTCCCCTTATCCCCTCTCCCCTATTTAAAGCAATTGCAGAAGATTTCTTTGTTCTATTTCATATAGGTATATGAAGTTCCTCAACCATATACCGTCACCTTAATCTCCTTCATTCACCCTCCCCATACTGTACCTATTTTACAGTCCTGTCCTTCATTATTAATATTTAAGTTGATGTTCAAAGGGGTTTCTTTTTTTTCATTTATTCATATGTGCGTACACTGTTTGGGTCATTTCTCCCCCTTGCCCCCTGCCCCCTCCCTCTCTCTTCACCCCCCCTCACTTCCAGGCAGAACCTGTTCTGGTCTCTTCTCCAATTTTGTTGAAGAGAAGACATAAGCAATAATAAGAAAGACATAGCGTTTTGGCTAGTTTAATATAAAGATAGCTACCAGAGAGATTCCTAGCATTGCTTCCATGCACACGTGTATTACAACCCGAATTGATTAATCTCTACCAGACCTCTTCACTACTTCCTGTGTAGCAGGGAGGAGGATCAGTAGAAAACAGTCTAGGCCTGAGTCCTCAGAAAGTAGCAGGGAGGTAGAGATGGCATAGCAGAGATAAAGCCTGAGAAATCTAAACATGAGGAAGGTCACGTGGCACTGAGGAGGGGAAAAATCGCAGAGCACTAGGGTAAAGTAGTTAATAAAATTAAATATAACCATATATGGATCAGATCTTGCTTTTTGCTTCTGTAACCTGCTTGCAAGGGTATATAAGGTGAGACCCCTTTGTTCTCGGGGCTCAGCCTTTGGACATAAGTCGCTGAGTCTGTGCTGGCACAATAAAACGTTTCTTCCTGCTTTTTGCCTCAGAGTCTTTATCTCAGCTAGCAACCTCCCATAACACCTGGTCACCTTTCCATAGTGACCTCTGTCATTTTAAGGTTACTATATTAGCTCTTCTGCAGTAGGCAACTCCGCAATTTCAAATTTTGGGTTTCCTACCTTTCCCTATTCCTCCTGTATGTGACCTTCCCTTAGCATGTGACCCATGTCTAATAATATTACTGCATTTTTTAGATCTAAATTCCACATATGAGGGAGACCATATGATTTTTGGCTTTCTGAGCCTGGCTAACTTTGCTTAAGATGATGTTCTCCAGTGGGATTGCTGGATCATACAGCAGATCTGTGTGTAGTTTTTAAAGATGTCTCCATATTGTTTTCCAGACTGATTGTACTAGCTTGCATTCCCACCAGCAGTGTATGAGGGTTCTGTTTTCCCCACATCCTCTCCAACATTTGCTGTTGGTGGAGTTTTTGATGATAGCTATTCTAACAGGGGTGAGCTCCTCGCCCAGTGAGGTGGAGCAGTTCAGATTTGAATGCAGCCTCTGGTTCAGGCAATCAGTTTTGCAATCCACTACTTGCCCTGCTTTGGAGGTGGCTTTTTGCTGTGTTTGTTTACTGAGCTTTCAACACTTGGGGTTTATTTCTTTGCCCTGCCCCCTTTCTCTGGGGCAGGTTGTGTTCCATCAGGTGCCTCCACTGTTCATGTGTTATGATGATTTGCTGTTTGTTTTTCAGTTTTGTGGGGCAGTTAAGTTTTGGATGCTGCTCACTGGCTCAGGAAATGAGCTCTGTGATCCCCTACCTGCCCTGCTTCAGGGAGTGGCTTATCACGCACCGGCTCTTGGCCTTCCTGCTTTTCCTGTGTTTGTTTACTGATAGTTTGGCACTGAAATTAGCTCCTTGCTCCTCCCCCTTTCTCCAGTGCACTTTCAGCATTCCTGCCCCTTCTACTGTTGTGCTAGATTACAGTTTGCTGTTTGTTATTCAGTTTTGTTGGGGGGCGGGGCGTCAGTCTGCCCAGGGGCTATACTCATTTATCCTGGGGGTGGCTGGGGGAGTTCTGCATGGTGCACAGTGCTCATCTGTTTGTTCTGTCAAATGACCCACAGGCAGGTTTGGAGCTGGCAGGGCGCGGGCGGCAGTAGTGAGAAATGGCTCTAAATTTTCTCAGTATAATGTGGCATGGGGAAGATTTCCCTGAGCTAGGGGGTTCAGGTTGTTGAAGGTTTGATTCTGGTTGATGCTTTATTTCTACTTGATGGATGAAGGAGAAGAGAAGGAAAGAAAAAAGAAAAAAAAAAAAATCGCCGTGGGCGAGGAAGGTCTCTCCGGGGCTGGACCCGCCTTGCTGGCTGTGCAGTGGGTTGCAGCTGTTAGGTGCAATTAAAGGCTGATTTGTGGGTCTGTCTTTCAATTATTTCCTGCACCTGGTGTGACAGCAGTTATTATTTTGGCTAGAAGCAGTCAGAGTTGCCCAGTTGTGGCTCCGACTTCTCAGGGAGGTTTTGGAGTTACAGAGGTTAGGCTTCCTGCTTCTGTACCCTAGTTGCCATCTTGGATCCCTCTCGTTGTTTCTTATGGCTGAGTAAAACTCCATTCTCTTTATGTATACCACAATTCCTTGATACATTTGTCAGTTGTAGGTCATCTAAGTTGTTTCCATAGCTTGGCTGTTGTGAATAGTGCTGCAATGAACATGGGTGTACAGGTGTCTCTACTATGTTCTGTCTTACATTCTTTTGCGTAGATTCCCAGTGCAGTATCACTGGATCATATGACAGTTCTTATCTTCAGCTTTTTGAGGAATCTCCATACTTCTTTCCATAATGGTTATACTAATTTGCATTTCACCAACAGTGTATTAGGGTTCCTGTTTTGCCACATTCTCACCAGCATTTGTTGTTGTTATTGCCTGTGAATATGGCCATTCTAATTGGGGTGAGATGAAACCTAAATGTTGTTTTGATGTGCATCTGTTTTATAACCAGGGAAATTGAACATTTCTTCATGTATTTACTGGCCATTTGTACCTCTTCCTTTGAGAATTCTCTATTTAATTCATGTGTCCATTTCTTCATTGGAATGTTGATTCTTTGGGGTTGAGTTTTTTGAGCTCCCTGTGGAGTCTGAATATTAGTCTCTTATCAGATGAGTAGCTGGCAAAGATATTTTCCCACTCTTTGGGCTGTCTCTTGAGTCTAGTGACTGTTTCCTTTGCTGTCAGAAGCTCTTTAGTTTGATGCAGTCCTATTTGTTTATTCTTTTTCTTAGATACTAAGCCTTTTGAATTCTATTTAGGAAGTCAATTTCCTATATCTTTTTGTTCCAGTGTATTTTCTACAACTTTTTGGAGTTGTTTCAAAGTTTCAGGCCTTATATTAAGATCTTTGATCCACTTTGAGTTGATTTTGGTACAGGGTGAAAGATGGGGATCTAGTTTCAGCCTTCTATACATGAATATCCAGTTTTCCCAGCAACATTTGTTAAAGAGGCTTTCTTTTCTCCATTGTGTGTTTTGGGCTCCTTTGTTGAAGATCAGTTGGCTATACACATGTGGGTTTATGTCTGAGTCTTCTATTCTGATCTGTTGAGCTTCCTGTTTTTGTGCCTATACCATGTTGTTTTTATTGTTATGGCTCTGTAGTATAGTTTGAAGTTAGGTTTTGTGATTCCTTCAGAATTGAACTTTTGCTCAGAATAGCTTTGGCTATTCAAGGTCTTTTGTGTTTCCATATGTATTGCAGGATTGATTTTTCTATTTCTGTGTAGAATGTCATTGGAATTTTGATAGTGATTGCATTGAACATGTAGTTTGCTTTTGGTAGTGTGGCCATTTTCACAATGTTGATTCTATCAATCTATGAACATGAAAGATCTTTCTACCTTCTGATGTCTTTTTTGATTTCTTTCTCCAGTGGTTTATAGTTTTCAGCAAAAATGTTTTTGGTTTCCTTTATTAAATTTATTCCAAGGCACGTTATTGTTTTTGAGGCTATTGTAAATGGGATTGTTTCCCTGATTTCTTTCTAGCCTGTTCATTTTTGGCATATAAGAAAGCTTCTGATTTCTGTATGCTAATTTTGTATCCTGTTACTTTGCCAAAAGAGTTTATAATTTCTAATAGTTTTTTTTTGGTAGAGTTTTTAGGGTCTTTTAGGTATATGATCATGTCCTCTGCAAACAGGGAGAGTTTGACTTCTTCTTTCCCTATTGGAATCCATTTTATTTCTTGCTCTTGTCTTACTGCTCTGGCTAGGATTTCCAAAACTATATTGAATAGGAAAGGGGAAAATGGGAATTCCTGTCTTGTTTCTGACTTTGGAGGAAATAGTTTCAGTTGCTGTCCATTTAGTATAATGTTGGCTATTTGTTTGTATATATAGCCTTTACTATGTTGAAGAACATTCCTTTTATTCTTATTATCTTCAGAGCTTTTATCATGAAAAGGCATTGAATTTTGTCAAAGGCTTTTTCTGCATCTATTGAGAGGATCATGTGGTTTTTGTCCTTGCTTATATCTATATTACATTTATAGATTTACATATGTTGAACCATCCTTGCATCCCTGGAATGAAACTGACTTGGTCATGTTGTATAATCTTGTTGATGTGTTTTTGAATTCTTTTTTTTTTAATATTAAAAACTACCCATTCATTTACATATTTTATTTGGAAATGTTTATACAGGTATGGTGAAACTGAACTTCAGAAACAATGGATGTCATCAGTTTAGGTATCATTGGTTTATTATAAAAGGGAGACACATGGAAATTATTTTTACATGATGAAAGATTTTAGGAAGTGAGTGGAATGGGCAGCTTCATGTGATGCCATCTCAGTGATTTATTTCAGTCCACGTACTTTCCAAGAATGTCACCATCTCCAAATAAGAAATAATCCTTGTCATCTAGAACTACTTTGGTGCTTCCATATTCTGGAAGGAGAACTCTATCTCCAACTTGTACACTAACAGGTTGGATCTCTCCATCCTTTCCTTTGGAGCCTGATCCCATGGCCCCTACTGTTGTTTGCATCACTTTTCCTTGAGATTTTTCTGGAAGCATAATGCCACTTTTAGTTACCATTTCAGCTTCATTCTTTTCTACCAATTTTTGGTCAAACAACAGAAGAAACTTTCTAAATGCTTTTCCTTTCATGACTCATGCTGCTGCAGCTTGGACTCTGCTCTTGTGCCGCCACCAAAAGGAGAGACCTGCAGTTGGGCCTCAGGACATGTGAAGAGCTGTTGAATTTTATTTGCCAGTACTTTGTTGAGAATCTTGGTGTCTATGTTCATTAAACATATTGGTCTATAATTCTCTTTTATGATTGCATCTTTATTGGGTTTTGGAATAAGTATAATGCTGGCTTCATAGAATGAATTTGGTAGTGTTCCTTCTCTTTCTATTCTCTAGAAAAAATTGAGGAGTATTGGTATCAATTCTTTAAAAATTTGGTAAATTCAGCCATGATCCCATCAGGTCCTGAGCTCTTCTTTGTAGGGAGGATCTTTATTATTGCTTCAATTTCATTGCTTGTAATAAGTCTATAGGTGGTTAATATCTTCTTGGTTCAATTTTGTTTGGCTACATGCATCTAGAAATTTACCCATTTCGTCTAGATTTTCCAGTTTACTCAAATATAAGTTTTCAGAGTACTCTCTAATGACCTATGGATTTTGTTGGCAATTGTGGTTATGTCCTCTTTTTCATCTCTGATTTTATTAATTTGGGTCTTTTCCCTCCTCCATTTTGGTATGTTGGCTAAGTGTTTGTTGATCTTGTTAATCTTTTCAAAGAACCAACTTTTTGTTTCATTGATTCTTTGTATAGTTATTTTGGTCTTGATCTCAGTCTTTATTCTTATTATTTTTCTCCATCTTCTTGTTTTGGGTTTGGTATATTCTTGTTTTTCCATGAGCTTGAAGTGCATGATTAAGTTATTTACTTGAGAAGTCTCTATTATTATTATTATTTTTAATGTAGGGACTTATATCTATAAACTTTCCCCTTGGCATGGCTTTTGTTGGTTCCCACAGATTCTGGTAGGTTGTGTTTTCATTTTCATTAGGTTATAGGAACTTTTTGATTTTTTTCCTTATTCCTTCACTCATCCATTGGTCTTTCAGCAGTGTGTTGTCCAGTGTCCATGTGTTTGAATATTTTCTGGGGTTTCTTTTTTTGTTGAGGTCTACTTTTATTCTGTTGTGAACTGATATGATACAGGGGGTTAATTCAATTTTCTTGAATTTGTTGAGAATTGCTCTCTGTCCTAAAATATGCTCTATTTTGGAGAAAATTGCATGAGGTGCAGAAAAGAATATATATTGCCTTGTTGTTGGGTGAAATACTCTGGAGATATCTATTATGTCCATTTGGTCTGTGTGCAGTAGCTCTGAAATTTCTTTGTTGATCTTTTGACTGGATGACCTATCTGTTGGTGATAGTGGGGTATTCGAGTCTCCTACTTTCACTGTGTTAGGGTCTATCTATGCTTTTAGGTCTATTAGAGTTTTTTTAAATGTAGAGTGCACTTATGTTTGGTGCATATATGTTAATTGATATTTCCTCTTGATGACCCTTTGTTAATATAAGGGACCTTCATTGTCCCTTCTGACTGATTTTAGTCTGAAGTCTACTTTGTTAGATGTAAGTATTGTTACTCCTGCCTGTTTATGGGTTCCATTTGCTTGCAATAGTTTTTTCCACCCTTTGACTCCAAGCCAGTGTTTATTTTTTTTCAGTGAGATGAATCTGTTGTAAGCAACATATGGTTCGGTTATGTTTTGTAACCCAGTTTGCTATTCTATGTCTTTTGATTAGGGCATTGAGGCTGTTTACATTCAGAGTGTTAATATTGAGAAGTGTGTGTTGTTTCCAGTCAGTTTATTCCCCTGTTGTTTACTTTTACTTATTCATTGTTTCCTGGTCTACTTGGACAAAAGTGTTTATTATTTCTTGAATCTTCCTGTCTCATGGTAGTTTCTCCTTCTGTGTGAAAAAGTCCTTTAAGAATATTCTGCAGTGCTGGCCTGGTAGTCATGAATTCCTTTAGTTTTTCCTTGTGGAAGGTTTGAATTTCTCCTGAAATTAGGAAGGATAGTTTTGCTGGATAGACTACTCTGGGTTGACTGTTTTTCAGATAAATAATGTCTTTCCTTGACTTTCTTGCATTTAGAGTTTGTGATGAGAAATATGCTGTTATTCTAATGGGTTTGCCTTAATATGTGACTTGCCTTTTCTCTTTTGCAGCTTTCAATATTCTTTCTTTGTTCTGTATGCTGAGTGTTTTGATTATGGTGTGTCTGGTGGTGTTTCTTTTTTGGTCCTGATGGCTTGGTGTTCTGTAAGCTTCCTGTACCTGGATGACTCTCTCTTTCTCAAGGTTAGGGAAGTTTTCAGCTATTAGTCTATCAAACAAGTTGTTTATGCCTTTAGTTTGTATCTCTTCTCCTTCTATACCCACAGTTAGTATGTTTGGTCTTTTCATGGTCTCCCAGATATCTCATGTGTTCCATTCATATTTTCTTAGCATTTTTTCATGATCTTTTATTGTTTGGTCTAATTCTTCTACTTTGTCTTCTGTTCCTGATACCATATTTTCAACTTGCTCCACTCTGTTTGCCAAGCTTTTGATTGAAATTTTTATTTGAGGTATTGAGTTGTTTATTTCACAGTGATTATTTTTCAGGGTTTCCATACCTTTAGTGATTTCCTCTTTCATATCCTGCACAATCTTCTTAATTTCATTCGTCTGTTTGTATTCTCCTTGAGCTAATTTAATTGTTTATTCACATCCTCTTTGAGATCAGACACTAACTTTTGTGTCTCTTCTTTGAGCTCATTAATCAGCATTTGTATTTTTTCCTTTATGCAGTTGTTTAAATCCTTAGTGGTGGAATTGGCTTTTTAGAGGGAGCAGTTGTTTTGCTAATTCATTCTGCATTGAGAATTACACACCAGGAGTTGTTTTTGGTTTGGGGTTTCAATCCCTTGTACCCCTGTGGTTGGGGTTTTGAACTTTTTCTTCTGGAATTCCAGCATTTTTCCTCAGAGAGAGGCACACTGTAGACCTTACACTGTGCTCTGGGGGCAAGATTCTAGTTGCGGTGTGTGAAACTGCTTTCCTCGGTGGGGGAGCTGGTGTTCCTGCTATCTCATGGTGTTTCTGCAAGAGCTCTCCTGTGGCTGAGGACAGTTGGGGATGCTGGGCTCTGTGCATGTGGGAAATAGGCCTCCTGGTGTTACTCACCACCACTCAGTGGAAGATCTGCGTTCCTGCTCTTTGATGGAGGAGTGGGAGCTCTCCCATGGGCTGACTTGGTGGGGAGTGCTGGGCTTCAGTGCTTTGTGGGGAGCTAGGCCTTTTGGAGATGGCAGAGTGGCCAAGCATGGAGCCTAGGATCCAATTGTGCATATGGCAGCAGGTTCTCAGTGCTGAGTAGCAAGTTGATGGTGCCATGGGGTAGGAAAACTGGTGGGCTTGTGCTTTAATGCACCCACAGGGCAGTGGGGGCCCTGGAGCCTGCTTGTGCCAGGGTGTAGGTTTCTAAGAGTCAAGCAGAGCAGCTGCTGCAGGCACAGGATAACAAATCTAGCTGGTTTGTGCCTTATGGCACCCACAGAGCAGTGGGTCCTGCTTGTGAAGTGGCATGGATTTTCCTGCTGTTTCAGGGCATGGGTTGTGAAGCAGGGGGGAGTATGGAGCTCAGAGTCCCTTTGTGTGGCCAGGAAGTGGAGGAGTGGAACTTCAGGGAGCTTTCAGGGGTGGAGGGATTGGGAGTGCAGCCCTGCAAACTGTTTTTCCCCTGTGGTTGGTTGGTTCCCTGTGGATTCAAAGAGGGCTTTATTTCTCACTGGTTATGAGATCTTGTGAGTGTCTTTTGGGGTGCCCAGTGTTTTCTTTCTTCAGGGTAGTTAGTCACTGCCAGGATTTAGGAATGTCAACAATCTGCCATTTTCTGTTGTGATGATATGTTAGGGGATTCTTATTTGAAAACAGATGATCTCACTCCTCTTGGTAAGCCATGTTCTTTGGCAAAAAGTTGGAATAAACTGATACCTGGCAAAGGATTGCTTTTTTTTTTGTTTTTTTCCTCATGGAATTTTTTCTTAGCAAACATAACCTGATTCCCAAGTTGAAAGTTGGGCTGTCATCAAGGACATATCTCTCAGTTTAGGAAGACAGATTTGAAGACAATATATTTATATATGTATCTCTTCTAACTTTCCCTTTATTGCAGACTTGTAAAGGGGTAAGTTACCAAAGTGCAGGCTTTTTGAATTCTTATACCTTGCCCATTGTTTGATGTCAGTGGGAACCCTAAAAACCCTCCTCCCTTTCTGACTGCTACCTGAGGCTCTTAAAGTAGGAGAGAGTGGGCTGGTTCTATTGTCTGTGCTCAACTAACTCTAAATGACATATAACTGATAAATACTGATTATGAAGTTTGTTTAACTGTCCTTTTTGGTGTTGTCAGTAGTTATTGATTTTTTTATTTCACATTTTTTGTATCTTTGGTTCTTTTATTGGACATTAGGGAATGTTTTAAATGAATGTGTTTGCTCCAACAACCTTCTTGTGAAGAATCTATGATACATTTGAAAGTATGTCAATTAATACTTGTTAAAATTATAAAAAGGTTAAATTAAACATTTTTACTAGAGGAAGATCTTTTTTAGTTCATTTTGCCACACCATAATTTCCTCATTAACAGAGGTGCTGTTTAGCAGTTTTATCTCTAAATAAATTCATTGCTATTCTTGTAAATATCATTTGCAATTCCTATCACACTCAAAGATTTCAAAAATTCTTAAAATTACTATAAATAATTTTCTGATGGTATAAATTAAATGAGTTCAAATAGGGTAAGAACTTGTCCTTATTTCTTATATTTTTATATGAAATTGAATTTTTCCCCTAACTGTTACCCTTAAGTAGGTATGAGTTATGGGAATTACTGGGATCATAATAATTCTTTCCCAACTGTTTTAATTTTCCTATGATTTTGTTTTCATTACTTAGCTATTTTGATTCTATTCTAATTTGTAGCGATTATTTTTATAATTAAGTTTAATTTATTACAAGACTAATGATAATATAAGATACTCAGTATTTGTCATAAGTACCAACTTAAAATATTTTGGAAGGTCATTCTAGTGGTCTATGAAAATTTGAGGAGACCTGAGTTATACATCTACAGGAATTAGTGTTAAAAATGGAAGGAATGTCTGATATAAAATGAACTTTTAATCTATAAATCAACATAAACTGGTATGGACACTTGGTAATTATTTGGGTGGTTTGATTAAGGTGGAGATCCAAGTTGGATAGCTTAGATAAAAAGGGTTCACATTGGGTTGAATCACATTACACATGAAATATCAGGTCAGGAAGACTGAATTCATCTTGTAATTAGGGTAAGGCTGTTATTCATGTATTCCTTTTTCAGATGCTCTTTTCAGATGAAGGAACAAGGATTAAATCATTTGAAAAAGGCCACATGGTGCTATCCCCTGAGCTGGGAGAAGCTCTCATCATTGCATATTGTTTAGCTTACTTTGCTATTCTCTATTCTTTAAAGTTCACTGCCTGGGTATTTCACGAGACAGCAGTTTGACTTTAATGGATCATCCAACAATGGACTAAAATATCCCACCCAGAAAATGTGACTTTTGTGTGTGTAATCAGCTATGTAGCAGAGTTGTCCTTGCTCTAGAAAATGAGTTATCCTTTCTTTTGTTATGAAGATTATATTTTCAAATGGTGTGATACTCAGTTCCATAAGTCCAGTCATTCTTCCCATGTTCTCTCCTTGAGTGACACTGTTGTGCAATCAAGATAAGAAACACAAACTCCTCCAAGACATTTGCCATCTCTCCATTCCATTTATTTACTGCATTATCAATTCTGTTTATTTTCCTTTTGAAATATTTAAAAAATCCATTCACTTTGTTATTATTACTATTAATATTTTTATCTTTACTTCCAACACCTTGGCCACATTTTTTGTCATTTCTTGTGAACAATTGCAATAGCCTTTTTGTTTTTGTTTTGTTTTTCAATAGTGGGGTTTGAACTCAGGGCCTGTACATGCTAAACAAGTGCTCTACCACTTGAGCCATGCTTAATAGCCTCTTACAATAGTCTTCCTACATCTCATGTGGTCTACCTTTGATGTATTTCCTCCATTCTTCATTCAGCAGCTATGGTGATCTTTTCACAATGTGGAGACAATGACCAGCTGCATCATGTTTCCAATTGGCTTTAGGTCAGGCACCAACTGCCATGGTTAGTTCTCATCATTCTTCATTCTCTGTCTCCACACACACTAAACTTCTTGAGAAACATAAATGTACCTGGCTTCTCCAGACAGACAGTCTTCCTAAATATTTTTCCATTTATCTGGAGAGTCATGTATCTTTGGTGACAAATATCTAATTTATTAGTTTATTACAGTGGTCTTCAGAAAGGAGATGCTACCTGAGCAGGAAAATTAAGGATGCATATTGGAAGACCAATAGAATGAGGGGGGTATTGGAAGCATCTCATAACTAGGTAGGGTTTAGTCATGAAGGGCTTAAATTGACATAAACATTGTACATCTTTGTGGGGCACAGTGTGCTTCTTGGTTAATATATACATTGTGTATTGATTAACTTAGGATGTTAAGGTTATCCATCACCTCAAATTTTTATCATTTCTTTGTGATGAGAGCGTTCAAAATCTTCTCTTCTAGCTACTTTGAAATGTATGACAAAATATTGTTAACTATTATTCCCCTTATGTATAATACAATACAAGAACTTATTCCTCCTATCTGGTGTGGTTCTACCATTAATCAATCTCTCTCTCTTCCCTCCCCTCCTTGGCTTTTGGTAACCAGTGTTCTTTGTCCTGAAGATATTGTAGGATCATTTTAGGCATAGCTTATGTACAAGAGTTTGGAAGAGTGAATTCATTTGTGCTAAAACATATTTTTTCAAAAGGTAAAATCATGTACAAATATAAAAATGAATATGCCAAATGTATGACTTAACTTCCTTAACTCAGGGAACCAGTAAGATATCACAGCTAACTCAAAAGAGAATAAAAAAACACAATGCAGATATAAGCAATTAGGAATGGTGAGATGAATTTACAAAGAGATGAAAAACTATTCAATATCCAAAGGACAAAAATGACTACATCTCCCTAGAACACAATTCATTTGCATTGATGTGGGCAAGGAACATTTGCATTCCAATCAATTTTACGTAATTTATAGAGTTGTAAAATAATTCAAGAACAGTGAAAGTTGAAGATAATCTGGAAAACATGTTAGTCAGGATACCCAGTATTCTTTTTCCCTACATCTTTAAAGTTTTCACAATTGTTGCTGACCCATCTTACATACAAAAAGTATAAATAATTTATCCTTGTGAACTATAGCCCATTAGGGGAGGAGTGGAGGTTTTTGGGAGAGCTAGGCCATGAAGGACCTTTTGTGTTATGCTAAATCTTGGATTTCCTTCTGAAGGTAGTGGAGAAGCCATTGAAGGACCTAAGTATAGGGCTTTCTCATGCTTCACTTGAATATTACTATTAATACAGCAATCTATGTTTAGAGAGATACTTCTAGAGGGTATGTTGTGAAGTTCTCTTAGGCAGGTATTTCTATAGAGTGAATGGAGATTAGGTAGCCATCTGCAAGGGTACTGTGTGGAGAGTACATCAATACTAAGGTTTAAGTAGTACCTCCCCTTAAAAGCGAAAAAACTAACAAACAGTCAAACATCTACTTTCTATTAGTTGTCTGTTACTGTGGAACAAATTACCCCAAAATTTACTGGCTTAAAATAGCAATAAATATTTGTTCCCTTGCTTTTTCTGTGGATCAGATATTCAGGAGAGACATAGTTAGGCTCTTGTGGCTTGGTATCTTTGAGGAGATTGTAGAAAGATGTTAATTGGGTCTGCAGTTATCTAAAGTTTGACTGAGGCTGGAGGACATACTTATAAGTAAGGTGCCTGACTCATAATTCTGGCATCTTGATTGGTGGTTGGAGGCTTCAGTTCCCCTACATTGGCTTTTTGCAGAGCTGCTTGGATGTCCTCATGGCATGGCAGCTGACTTCCCTCTGAGTGAGCAATCCAAGATAGAAAGATCCAGGTGGAAGTCATCATTTTTATGACGGAACCTCAGAAGTAACATAGCTTCATATCTACCACATTCTATTTATTAGAAACAAATCAGTTAAGTGTGGCCCATATGCAAGTGATGAAGAATTAGACTCCAACTTTTAAAGGAAGGTATTTCAATGAAATTACTAACATTTTAAGTCTTATGTGCTTTACTTTAACTTACCCTTACCAGTTATTTACATATATATATATATATGTATACCATCTATACATCCCTTAAAAGTTAATTTGCATTTCAGCAGACTACAGGCTGCTATTTTAAAATGACTCCCCTGTGCATGGCCACTATAAGTTGACACAATCACAGGTTCCCTTTGTTCACCATCCCCAGATACAGCAATACCCGTACTGTGTTTATATAGCCCAGTGTCTACAGGATAAACATGCATAAGGACAGGCTACCATCCTAACTTCAAAAGTAATGTGTTTATTCACATCCAACTCAAAATCAGGGTGAATTGTAGGTTTTCAACTGCATTTATTCCAAGAGAATCTATTAAGGCCACAGATTTGTCTTTTTTAATCTCATGCTAAAACTGCCATATAACTTGGGGTATGTATTCATGTAAACAAAAGGAATGTGTTGGATTTAGATATTCAGCTCTAGATTTTGCCTAAGTGGCTCCCATTTTGCTTAAATGTCAGTGTAATTAATACAGTTTCACTTTTGATGTCTTCATGTTTGGATATGAAAGAATTTGGGAAGAAGTTGCATCTGTTTAATAAGCAAGGCTAATAAAGGAAATGCAAATCAAAATTACACAAAGATTCTACCTCACCCATGTTAGAATAGCCATCATTAGCAATACCACCAACAACAGGTGTTGGCGAGGATGTGGGGGAAAAGGAACCCTTGTACACTTCTGGTGGGAATGCAAATTAGTACAACCACTCTGGAAAAAAATTTGGAGGCTTCTTAAAAATTTAAACATAGATCTGCCATATGATCCAGCAATTCCACTCCTGGGGATATATGCAAAGGAATGCGACACAGGTTACTCCAGAGGCACTTGCACACCCATGTTTATTGCAGCACTATTCACAATAGCCAAGTTATGGAAACAGCCAAGATGCCCCACTACTGATGAATGGATTAAGAGAATGTGGTATTTATACACAGTGGAATTCTACTTAGCCATGAAGAATTAAATCTTATCATCCACAAGTAAATGAATGAAAATGGAGAACATCATTCTGAGCAAGGTTAGCCAGGCTCAGAAGACCAAAAATCATATGTTCTCTCTCATATGCAGACTTTAGATGTAGGGTGAATACAGCAATGTGATTGGACTTTGGTCACATGATAAGGTGAGAGCACACATGGGAGGTACTAGGATAGGTAAGAAATCCAAAAAGCATGATAGCATTTGATGTCCTCAATGCAAAGGAAATAATGCAGAAACTTTAAAGTGATAGAGGTCAATAGGAGAAGGGGATCAGGAACCAGTATAAAAATCAGAGATGAATCAACATGAGTTGTAACACATTTGTACATGGAAGTAATGCTAGGAATCTTCCTATATAGCTATCCTTATCTCAACTAGCAAAAATGCTTTGTCTTTCTTATTATTGTTTATCCTCTCTCTTCAACAAAATTAGAGATAAGGGCAGAACAGTTTCTGCCTGTAAGTGAGGGGGTGGGGCAGGTGGAGATGGAGGGGGCAGAGGTAGGGGAGAGAAATGACCCAAACATTGTTGCACATATGAATAAACAAATAAACAGGAACATCATGAGAAGGATGTTATAAGAAAAGAAAAGAAAAAAATACAGGATATGAACTTTAAAAAAAATAAGCAAGGCTATTACAAGAGGGGAGAGGAGATACCATATACTTGCTCTTGGGAGAGTATTGCCAGCCAATATTATCCATTGTCTCATGCCTGTATTGGGGTCCTGATGACAGGTCCCTATGATCTTGTTTACAACAGCTTCCTGCTAAGAAACAACCCCCTGACCATATGTTTATTGTTGGCTGAGAGCATCCCTCCAGCAGTGAGTTCTGCTATGCAAGGGTGTTTCAATTATCTAAAGGGATATGGCAGAATTCTCAAGCTAGTCACTAAAAAATCTATCTTAATTCATCTTTATTAAACTATGTGGACCTTAGTAATTTATTCAGGGGAGAAAGATGATAGATAGGGAGTGGTTGTTCAGAAACTGGTAAAGAGTAGTTCAGTCAACTCTTAAACTTGGCAATTGACCTGAGAGTGAGAGGGACAGAAGTACTCTTAGAAAGTGTTTAGATCTCTGTCCTTGATCGTCTTATCTCTAACCTCCCTTTGTGGAATTTTTGGGAGGTGCTAACTTCCCTAACATGACAAGGAAGGCAGAAGTAGTTCTGCATGGCTCCTTTTAAAAATTGAGCAAGAAAAAAGTTTGCTTAATCTTGGTATGGATCAGGTATAATGTTGATTGATTAAATTCTGCAACACAATGGAAATAACCCTGAAATGTCTTTGAGTTTCTATGTTTAGAAAACAAGAAATTACATGATGGAAGTCAAATCGAACTTCTTGCCTTTGTACTTACAAGCAAACCTGGTTATTGAGACAAAGGCATAATATTAAATGATATTAAATGTTTGATACATAAGTAGTGATGTAGGAATTTGATTTAAAAAGCCAAATTTTGATTTAAAAATATATTTATTACACTTATTTATGACCTCATTTAGTATTAATCTAAGAAGATATAGCCCTGACAATTGATTTTTGTATCTTTCTGTTGTCATTGTTGATGGTATTTAGAGAGAAGGTAATCCCTAACAATATGCTGAATGGAAAATTATTTTCAAGGAGGATTGTGTATTAATGTGTTTGATGCTACTTTCTATTTCATGAGAGGTCCCGAGAACTCCCATGCTCATAATAAAACATGTCTCACTTAATTCTCTCTGAAATCCCCCTAAATAACTTCTCTTTACGGGTCTTCTGTTTTGTCACTGATTAAGGCATTTTGGTAGTCTCATAATGCACTAGAGCTTTTCAATTTATTTGATTAATCCAGGATTGTCAAGGGATTTAAGGAATCAGGATTTGAAACAGATCAACTTGCAGTGTAAAAGAAGAGATTATGAATAGACATCATTGACTTTTTACCTTTAAATGTAGGATGTTAAAATGTGCCAGCCCCACTTTTCCACCCCTCAGTGAGTGAAATACTTTTGGACTTTGTGTTAAGTAGATTAAGAATTATTTCTTTGAGCCAGCATTCTGCCTGGAATCTTCACATTTCAATCTTTGAATTGAGGCACATGGATGGTGCTATTCTAGGTGGTTCAACCCATATAGATTAGGCCACAATAGGCATGAGAATATACCCCATTTTGTTTATCTACTCACCTGTTGTTGGACTTTCCTCTCCCAGTTTTAGGCTCTTATCAATAATGCAATTATGGACATTTGCATAAAAATCCTTCTTGCCTTTTATTTCATTATAAAACTTTATCATAGGAAATTTCAAACATGTACAAAAGTAGGGCTGGCAAAGTGGCTCAAGTGGTAAAGTGCCTACCTAGCAAGCATGAAGCCCTGAGTTCAAACCCAGTACAGCAAAAAAAAAAAAAAAATAAAGTGAAAAGTGACATAACAGCATAGAAAATTCTCATACGCTCATTGTCTAGGTTTAACTAGGTTAACAGTAAGGCAAGTTATGGATTCAGCATTAATCACATTCAATTTAACTCCATTTAACATTATACATGAGATCTAAAATGGTGGCTAAGGTAGGGAATCAGACCTCCTAAGCTCCATGACTCCAGAAACCTACTTGAGACACTGGAGCCACACTTGGGTAATTCTAACTGCTCCTAGCCAAAATAATAACTGCCATCATATTAGGAGCAGACAAAATTCAAAGCAGTCTTTGATCTTTAAATCAGCATTTAATTGCACCTAACAGCCACAAAAATCCCTCCCAGCACAGCCAGCAAGGTGTGTCTGGCCTTTGGCCCTGTAAAAAATGTCCTCTGTTGCTTCTCTCTCTCTCTCTTTTTCTTTCTTCTCCCAACAAGCAGAAGACAGAACATCAATCAGAATCAAACCCTGCAACATCCTGGAACCCTAGCCCGTGGAAAGCCTCCCTATGCCAGGTCGCACTGAAAACAACACACCATTTCTACCCACCAGGTGGCTACAAAGCTGCCTGCATGAGATCGCAGAAGAAACAAGTGAGCATCACCCGCTATACACAGCTCCACTACCCAAAACCCATCCTATCCCACCCTGGAAAATAATCCAGCCCAGCCCCTGGGTAGACTAAGCCCCCCCCCCCAACAAAACTGAAAACCATAAACAGCAAACTTAGAGGTGGGAGTGGAATGCTGATCCTGCCCTGGAGAATGGGTGAGGGGTTGCGTTAGGGGAGCTGATCTCTCACTACTGAACTGTCAGAGTTGGGGCAAGGAACTGAGCTCTCAGTGCATCATAAAGCAGCAAAGGCTGAGAGCAGGGGCAGGTCAACAAGCCAACCACCTAGAGGAGCCAGTAGCACCCAGCAGAGATCAGGAGAGGCATAAAGGCTGAGAGAGGGAGCAGAGCAAAAAACTAACCTCCCAGAAGAGCTGCCAGCACTCAGCAGACATCAGGAGAAGCACAAAGATTGAGAGGGGGTGGGACAACAGGCCAACCCAAAGCAGGGAAGGAGGTGGATCACAGAGTTGACCTCTAGGACAGAGGGCAACATTCAAAACTGATTTGCCCCACCTTGCTGGGGGAGGACCTGACCAAACAGAGATGCAGCTGAAGAACAACACAGCTGCCACCTGCTAAAAACAGCTCTGACCACCCTGCATGAGCTGGCAGTCTGACCTCATGTCAAACTTCAACTATCTTGTGGACAGAAGGTCCAAATATCACTCATAAGCCAGAGACAACATCAGAGTTTCTGCTTGAACACTAATACTAGGAATAGACACCTAAGAAATAACTCCAGAACTTTTATTAATAGACTAACTTTCTGTGGTTCCTGAACCTGGTATTTTTTTATTGTGCCTTTTCCCCCCTCTTTTATTCCTGTATTATTAACTCCATCATCACTATTCTCTTATCCCTATTCTCATCCTCTTCACTCTCCCTCCTTCTTTCATACTACAATCCATTCTTTTCCTTTCCAATTACTCTTTCTGTCCCTTTTCAGCCACACTTTCTCCTGTCTTCACCTCCCCTCCCATCCTCCCCCAACCTGTCACCACACTACCCCTCCCTCCTACAAACTTACCACCTGCTGACTAGCCTACTGTACCAACTGCACACAACCCCAGTCCCCTGCAATCCCTGACACAAACACCCTCCACTACTACAACAGAAATACACCCAAACACACACAAAGACCACAAAGCCCAGCAGCCCCCATACTTCTTAACCCATCCACCACCCTTCCCCGCCTTTTTTAGTGCCACCTTTACCAATTCCCCAAAATCTATAACTAGGCTAATAACCATTATCCACACCCCCAACTTCTACTGTTTATAGATATTATCATCAAGGGGTTTTCTATAGAATATGTTAACAACTGGTCTGGTATTGAACCTGTGAACTTGTTAATGCTAAATTACACCTCAAGACCAGGATCAGACAGAGCACATCAAACTAGCTAACAACCAAGTCAGCCACAACACAAAAATTAAATCAGGGAAAGAATTCAGGCAATCAAATCAAACAACTAGCCAACCAAAAATAGAGTTGCACAGCACCAAATGGAGCAATGGGAAGAAGAAGAAGAGATGGAAACTACTCTCCTCAAAAAAATAATTCAATACAGGATTCATTGGGAAATGAAGAAAATGGATACCCAGTTCCTGACCTCAACAAAACAATGACAAATGTAACTAAGGAACTCAGTGAAGCCCACACACAAAACAAAACAAGACAAAACAAAACCCTCAAAGAAGAAATCTCTGAGAAATTCATGGAGACTTTATTAAACATGGTTAACCAGAATGTACAAGATGCACTCAAGAAATTTCAAGATGCCAAAAATAAAGAACATGAGATGACACAGAAACAAATAAAGGAACTAGAGAGGACCTCAACAAACATCAAAGTGAAGCAGAGGATACTTAAACAGAGAGATTCATGAATTAAAGAGGATAACACAAGTTTTAAAAGAGGAGTTGAACAAACATATGGAATACCTCAGAAGAAAGAATCAAACAGAAATCCTGGAAATAAAAAGTCCCTTTAGTAAACAGAAAACACAGTGGAGGGCCACTCCAACAGACCAGAACAAGTGGAAGACAGAATTTCAGTGCTAAAAGATAAAATAGTAATTAAAGAAAACACAGAAGAAATCTTAGTCAAACAACTCAAGAGCTATGAAAGGAATATGTAAGAACTCAGCAACTCCGTCAAAAGACCAAAACCTGAGAATCACGGGCATTGAAGAAGGAGAAGAGGTGCAAACCAAAGGGATACATAGCATATTCAACAAGATAATAACAGAAAATTTTGCCCATTCAGGTACGAGAAGCCTCCAGGACACTAAACAGATTTGACCAAAACAGAACCTCCCCATGGCATATTATCATTAAAACGACAAGCATACAGAATAGAGAAAGAATATTGAAGGTTGTAAGAGAGAAAAACCAAATAATATAAAAAGGTAAACCAATCAAAATCACAGCAGATTTCTCAACTGAAACCTTAAAAGCAAGAAGGGCATGGAGTGAGGTATTTCGGGCACTGAATGAAAATAACTTCAACCCTAGGATATTCTACCCAGCAAAACTATCATTCAAAATTGATAGGGCAATAAAAATCTTCCATGATAAACAGAAACTAAAACATTATGACCACTGAGGCACCACTACAGAGGATTCTCCAAGGAATTCTGCACACAGAACACGAAAGCAAACAAAATCATGAGAGCACAGGAAACATAAAATCACAGAAGAAGACAAGCAATCAGAGAGTAGCATTGATTTGACTGCATGCAATCAGGCCCTTAAACAACAAAAACAATAAATGGCAGGAATCACCACATACCTATTAATATTAACACAATGTTAATGGACTCAACTCCTCATGAAAAGACACTGTTTAGCAAACTGGATTAAAAAGGAAGATCCAACATTTTGTTGTTTACAAGAAGCCCATCTTATTGACAGAAATAAACACTGGGCTAGGTTGAAAGGCTGGAAGAAGATTTACCAAGCCAATGGCCCCCCAAAACAGGCAGGAGTAGCAATACTTATCTCAGACAAAGTAGACGTCAAACTTACATTGGTCAAACAAGATAAAGAATGACACTTCATACGAATAAAAGGGGCAATACATCAAAAGGATAACAATTATCAACAATATACACACAATTTCATCAAACATACACTAAAGGACATAAAAGCACATATAGACTATCACACAGTGGTAGTGGGAGACTTTAATACCTTCCATCACCAATAGATAGGTCATCCAAACAAAGAAATCCTAGAACTAATTGACATCAAAGATCAAATGGACCTACCTGATTTCTACAGAATATTTCATCCAACTTCTGTACAACATACATTCTTCTCAGCAGCCCATGGAACTTTCTCTAAAATAGATTACATCTTAGGGCAAAAAGCAAGTCTCAGCAAATATAAGAAAATAGAAATAACCCCCTGCATTCTCTCTGATCACAATGCATTAAAACTAGAACTCAACAACAAAAACAACAGCAGAAAATATGCAAATAATTGGAAGCTGAATAACACATTTCTCAACAACCAATGGGTTATAGATGAAAAAAGAGAGGAGATTAAAAGTTTCCTGGAAGCTAATGAAAATGAAAACACAACCTACCAGAACCTCTGGGACACAGTAAAGGCAGTCCTAAGAGGAAACTTTATAACCATAAGTGCATATACTAAAAGGACAGAAAGTCTCAAATGAATGAACTAATGCTACATCTGAAACTCCTAGAAAAACAAGAGCAAGCAAAATCCAAAACAAGCAGAAGGAGAGAAATAATAAAAATAAGGGCCAAAGTTAATGAAATAGAGACTAATAAAACCATACAAAGAATCAATAAGCTGGTTCTTTGAAAAAATAAACAATATTGACAAGCTCCTGGCAAATATGACTAAAATGAGAAGGGAAAAGACTAAATTAGCAAAATCAGAAATGAAAAAGGAGAGCTAACATCAAATACCATGGAAATTTGGGGGATTATCAGAGACTACTTTGAGAACCTATGTTCCAATAAATTGGAAAACCTTGAAGAAATTGAAAAATTTCTAGATACTTATGACCATCCAAAACTGAACCAAGAAGATATTAATCACCTAAACAGATCTATGACACACAATGAAATTGAAGCAGCAACAAAGAGTCTCCCAAAAAATAAAAGTCCAGGACCTGATGGATTCTCAGCTGAATTCTAGCAGACCTTCAACGAAGAATTAACACCAACTCTCCTTAAATTTTTCCATGAAATAGAAAGGAAAGGAACACTGCTTAGCTCATTCTGTGAAGTCAGTATTACACTCCTCCCAAAAGGAGGAAATCCAAGTGGCCAAAAAACATATGAAAAAAGTGTTCACTATCCCTGGCCATAAAGGAAATGCAAATCAAAACCACAGTAAGATTCCACCTCAGTCCTGTTAGAATGGCTAACTTCAAGAACACCACCAACAACAAATGCTGGTGAGGATGTGGGGAAAAGGAACCCTCATACACTGTTGGTGGGAATGTAAGCTAGTACAACCACTTTGGAAAACAATAGGAGGTTCCTTAATAAATGAAACATAGATCTGCTATATGATCCAGAAATGCCACTACTAGGGACATACCCGAAGGAATGCAACTCAACTTATTGCAAAAGCACCTGCACATCCATGTTTATTGCAGCACTATTTACAATTGCCAAGCTATGGAAACAGCCAAGATGCCCCACTACTTATGAATGAATCAAGAAAATGTGGTATTTATACACAACGGATTTTACTCAGCCACAAAGAAGAATGAAATTTTGTCATTCAGAAGAAAATGGATGGAACTGGAGAACATCATCTTTTTTTTAATGTTTTATCTCCTTTATAATACACAAAGAGTACAGAGGGGAGAAAAAGGGAACACGTCTTTACCTATAAGAGCTGACAATTTTGTTTTCACATTTCACAATACAAATGAAAACTGTTGCTTTTTTTGTACCACGTCTCCTCTCCAAAACTATTCTTTTGATAAGAAAGTGGAGAAAGTCTTCCTTGTCATGCTGTTGGAAGACACCCAGAGTCACAGCACCAGGATCTCCTGGTGAAGTAGAACAAGTAATCTAAACTGATAGAAGGAGGCCTCCCCTCAATCCTTATCTGTCTGGTCAAGTCATTCCTGGTCGAGTGGGCACCATCATGGGATAAGCTGGAGGTATCATCATTGGAGGCCCAGGTGTCATTGGCATGTGGCCTCCATGGGCAGTCTCATTCTAGGAGCAGGTCTCACTGGCATCACCCCAGGAGGAGGACCCATCATTGGCACCATGGGAGGGCCTCCTGTGTAGGCTGCTGGCATCATACCTGGGCAAGGAAGACCCAGGAGACTGGGGGGTTGACATCATTGCCCCTGCAGGAGGAGGAGCAGAGAATGAAGTTGGAGGTATCTTCCTTATTGAAATGCAGCTGTTGTTTTGCCAGTCAGGCTCTGAGCCTCCTCTTCCATCCATTTCTGATAGTAGTCTTTCACATTCTCTTTGCATTTCCTACCAATGCAGTGTATCTTTCTCGCAGATGAGGAGTCGTGGGTGAGGTATGTGTCACAGTAGTCACAATAAAACTTGGGCATGTTGCTCTGCAGAGAATATCATCGTAAGTGAATTTAGCCAGGCTCAGAAAGCCAAAAATCGCATGTTCTCCCCCATATGTGGTAATTTATTGGACATGGTCACACACTAAGGGGAGAACATGCACCAGAGAAATAGGGAAAGGCAAGGAAACATAAAACTTGAATGTGATTGATGTGCACCCTGTTGAGGAGTGAATAAAGTTATCTTAAGTTGACAGAGGCCACGATGGGAAGGCGACCAGGCAATAGCAAAGAGTTGTGGTAGAGATGAACCAATGTGGGTTGCAATACACAAGTGCATGGGAGCAGTGCTAGGAATCTCTCTGTATAGCTATCTTTATCTCAAACTGGCAAAAATGATATGTCTTTCTTATTATCTCTTATGTTTTCTCTTCAACAATATCAGAGAAGAAGAATGTGAAACAGGTTCTTCCTGGAAGCAGGAGGGAGGGGAGGCATAGGCGATGGAGGAGGTGGCACCAACAATGTATACATATGTAAGTAAATGTAAAAATGATAAAAGGCAAAAAGAAAAAAAATGAGGACTGTCTCAATTAAAAAAATTAGATACATATATAATCATTTATATTATGAGTCAAATCTTTGACCTTGTCCTTGGCTGAGCTTGCCAAGTGCAACTTAGATGGGTAACATCCCTCCCCTCTAAGGAGTGATGGACCTCTTCTATATCTTGATTGTGGTGGTGGCTGCATTTGTCAAAACTTCCAAGAGTGTACACTGTAAAAAGTAAAATTTCAATATATAAAGTATACCCAAAAGAAAACTATAATTCTATCATCCAAAATAATGCATACTTTTCTTCTCTATTTTGAAATTACTTGCAATGGCTTAATAAAAAATTAAATATTTGAATTTAGAGAAAAATGCCTCAATAACTTTTGGTAGCCTCATGGCTTATAAGCCAAATGCATTTTAAATACACATAATGTGAAAAATTTGAATTAGGTAAAGTTCAGTGATTTCCAAACTATTCTACACATCAGAATAACCTAGGAACTTTTAAAATCCTGAGGCTGTAATTTCTGAGAGTGAGATCCAGGTATCAGTATTTAAAAATTTTCTCTGGCGATTCCAATTGTATAGTCAAAGTTGAGAACCATTGCTATAGGTTCTTTTCTGGTTTCAGCCTTGAGTGCACATTGGACTCACTGGTCTATGTAGTATACCTTTTAAAGCTATGCAGAGCTTGTTCCCCTACCATTTTTATTGTTCTCTAGGCCAATAGCATCAGTGTCTCCTGGAAATGTTTTCTCAAGTCCCAGCCCAGGCTTACTGAATGAGAAACTCAGAGGTGAGGCCCAAAAATCTGTGTGTTTGACACCTTGCAGGTGCTTCTGATACACAGTGCAGTTTGAGAAGCACTGCTCAGGGTGTTTAGGGGGTTATCTCTCAATTATCAGTAGTAGAGTTGGATTCTCTCCCTGAAAACCTGAAGGCAGCTACTCCATGAATGTGACCCTTTTAGCATCGGAAACCTAGGTTAGAGAAACTGGAAAATTATTTTAATATTGTTTTGACAGATATGGCTGCTCTTATGCCCAAGTGGCATTATGAATGGTGTGGGGCTATAAGAATATCTACCCCTTTCAGAGAGTTATTTTAACAACTATAGGAAATGTGAACAATGGTATCTTTCAGATGCACCCAATTACTCTGTATTGCTATTAACATGGCCTAGTTCTTTGAGATTCTGTTTCAGAATCTGAAGATCTTCTTTTGTTGAACCTGCTTTGATTAAAAAAATAAAAAAGGTAAAAACTTGTCTTGAAAGAGAACCACATTTATAATACTAATTCCAGAGACTTCAGTGATTCTTTATCACGATGTCCTCTATTTTAACATTGCTCCAATTTTAGATTTTATTGTGGAAGACTTTAAAATGTTTAAAAAGGCAATTTGCCTCTGTATTTTATCCTGAATTTGAAACATGTGCATCTTAGAAAATAGTACTGTATAAAGAAGTTCTGTTGCGTATGTGGGCAGAATAGGGCATGAATCCAGTCATTTTAAGTTTATGTTCTAGGGTGGTGGTGGAAACAAATAACTGAAATGGAGCTATCTTATGGTTTCTCAAGATATACTCAAAAGAAAAATTGACTGAAGACCCCTATTTAAAAATTTTAAAATTTAACACAAAATTGCACATATTTATGTGGTATCATGTGATGTTTCAATATCTGTATACCTTGTATAAAGTTTAAAGCTGGATAAACATCTATTAATAAGTGAAACCAATTGAAGGTCAAAAATTTGGGTATCTCAAAAAATATGTGATACTTCAATTCTTTCTCCAACAAAAGGAGACCTGCATATTCTAAAACAGACTCATAGTTTAGCTCTTCTCTCCAATGAAAAATTTCAGCATTTCAAATATATAATTAGCAGTATGAAGCAGTAAAATATTTATGAAATGTAGCCTCAGTTACTTTGCTAACTATGTATGTTGATGTTTGAAATGCCCTAAGGTAATCTAATGTATTTTTTGTTTTTGCATTTCATCTCAATTCAATCTGCTAATTGTAGGTCACTAACAATAATTTGGGAATGAAGGATTTGAATAAAAATGAACTGATGATTGCAACAACATTAAGACCAAGTCCTCAGTGGACCTTTCAGGGATATTGACATTTAAGATGGAAACTATGATACAATTAGAATACTTTTGTGAATAATTTTTAGATAGTAACTGAGATTAAGCAATAGAATTGAATATTTTGAAAATCTTTGATGGTAGAATTGAATTTAGTACAGTGCCTATGGATCAGAATGAAAAGTTTGTTGGTACACATTTCTGTTCTATTGTTTCTTAAGTACAGAAAGGAATTTTTCTAAACTAAATTCTGGGCTGTAATTTTACAGAAAGAATAAGCATTTTGTAACAACTTTAGAATATCTTCTCTATAAGTGATGGATTTGCTATGCCAGCTTCAACTCTAGGGTGGCTCAGCATTCTTGTGGGATAGAGATGCGTTTGTGACTGTGTAAATAGCAGGTGCAGGATTAGCTAATCCTACTGGGAGGCGCAGAACTAAGCAGCCATTTCTGTAAACATGGGAACCAGTTTAAAAAGAGCCAAAAGGATGTAGATTCTTTTGAGAGCTAAAATATAGTCTTTGCATTTGGGCATGCAGATTTTTTGCTTAAATTTAACTATATACTGAATTTAGCATGCTGTGACCAAAAATTTGGCATTTCACCCTTCTTTTGTTGAGCTATGGAAATTTATAGTTATTGCAAGCAAGAAAGAGGTTTATGTGTATAAGGGGAAGGTGGAGTGGATATGAATGTGTACCTGCGGAATATGCAGGGTAGGTTTAAGAGTAAAGTATGGAAAATTAAGAGAATAATAGAAGAATTTGAGAATTATAACTTTAATCTCTTAGAACTTAATGTATGTTAAATTTGGCTAAAGAAATACATTTTTATGAAAATTTTTTTCACTTATTTCATGCTACCATATTCCATCCCAGTCCTCAAGTTCTTTAATTTCAACTTTTAATCTCCACCTGTCATAAAGATAATCTCAGTGCTTTGTTTAATTTTTGTCCCTTAAATTTGTGAGATAACATGATGGCATTTGAAACAACTCAGCTACCAAATGCATAGCTCTGCCTGCAGGAAGACAGGAATGTTTGTTGGTTTTCATTCATATCTGTGCTTCAAAAAGCCTTTAGATTGTATCTTTTGAACTCCCTGAAACTAAAAACTGCATTTCTGCCCTGTTTCCTGGTGGGAAAATAAATTATATTTACAAGGTTGGAGTTAGTTCCTTTGAAACACTTCTAACATTTTTAGGTCCTAGTTTTTCATGATCAGTTTGTCTGCTTTTTATTATGCTAGTACTTTTGTTTCAGCAACACATAAACCAAAGCTGAAAATAAAAAAATAATAATGAAAACTATCTGCAAAATAAACTGCTGAAGTGTGTTGGAAAACAAAGGAGACATGTCTTTGCATCATGTTTGAGCCTCTGAAAAACACCTGGTCATCTGATTGTGGCTTTTCAAAAGTGGACTGTTGCATATGTATTAGTTATCTATTGCTACATGGCAAATTGCTCTGAAACTTATCAGTTTAACTCAGTGAACATTTTTTGTCTTACATAGAGAGTGGCTTAGTCAGGTGGTTCTGGCTCAGAGTCTCTGGTGAGGTTGTAAACTGAGCTGCTGAATGCCATTCTGGGACTGAGGGATCTGTTTCCATGTGGAAAATAAATTTGTGCTGTTTTTTAGCAAGACCTCAGTCTTTGTTCTGGGGACTATCCTTAGGGTGAGTAGAGTGCTCCCCACCCCCAATATGAAAGCTCCTTCTTCTAGAGTGGGTGATCCAAGGGAGAGTAAGGTAGAACTCACAGCACTGATGACCTAACTTTGGAAATCATACTCTGTGACTTTCATAATATCCTCTGGTAATAAGGACCACCCCTATTCTATGTGGCAAAGTGTGAATACTATTGGAATTAAAGACCCTCCAGTGCTGAAAACAGACATGCAAGAGACAGAAAATCTTGACAAGGCAATTTCTTTTGATCAAAAGGGTGCAAGCGTGTACTTACTCCTGCTGAGCAGACATGCGAGCACAAAATGGCCAACTGTGGCTCCTCCTTATATCCCTGACGCAATTGTACCTGCCCCAACCCAGGATTTATCCATGCCAAAGTTTCACAATCTCCCTTGATTGGCTAAAAGGCTTGGAGGATGGGTTAGGGCATACAGTTTGGCAGGCAATGGAGTTGTACAAGAATCCAAAGAAGAAGCAAGGACCCTTTAAACATGCAAGTCACCTAAGATGGCGACCTAAGGAATTTTTAAGTATTTTAAGAGGGTAACAAATACTTTGATAGAAAATATTATTTTTCTAACAATTTTCCCCCTCTTTTAATTTAAATTATTTTCTTCAATCTCATTTAGGAGCCATTGGCTCTCATTTTCCTGCATTTCTAATAGAAACAAGTTATTTTGGTAGGGCGGGGTGATTGTTTGGTGAAGGCTGTTTCAGTTAACCACTGTATTAGTCCTCAGACACAAGGAATTATGCAACATCCTAGTAAAATTAAAACTCCAGCCACCATGATCAAGGAGGTTAAGATTGAGGTCACCCAGCCCTTCCATCTCCCAACCCAATTTCCATTAAGTCAGTGAAGGGATCATTTATACCTGAGTTTTTAGCTAGCTTGTTAGATAGGGCAGTTAATCCCTGTAGGGTCTTAGTAATAGTTCCATCAGGGGTTGTATTATTTGGTATATACATACAACACAAAACTCTAATCATTATGCAAGCTCCTCCCTTTTCAGCCAACATCATGTCTAATGCTAGCCTGTTCTCCCAAGCCATCTGGCTAGTTGGTCCCAATTGCTCTGCAATTCTTTTGATGGTATCCCTGGTATAGTTAACAAACCTTTGTTGGTTGTAATAATATAATTAATTCAATTGACATTTTTATTTATAGTGGACCACCAGAAGAGTACTGATTCAAATCCTGCTTCAATTTGATTTCTGGCTTTAAATTCGTTTGGTACCCTCTAGGAACCCCAGTGGCATCAATGTAAGCATGGGGATCAAAGGAGCCTCTGCGGTTGGCTGCAGTGTCTATGTCTGTTTCTCTCCTTTTTCTAGATATGGCCCGGGCTGCGGATCTAAATGCTAGGGTGAAAGGCATTGCTAACTGCACCAAAGCATAGGTGCCTCCCTGGGAGAGTCTCAAATAAAAGTCCTCCACAGTACCACAGACATCACCTCTGCCCATGGAGAGTGTGGACTGGTTTGTGAGGCTGTTGAAGGACTGGGTTTCACTGCATCCCATTAGGTTTCCCACATTTGCCAATAGTTCCCCCTGTCTGGTGAGACATGAGGTATAATTGGCATCTAGGGTGGGTGGCCTAATAGTCCTTGGGGGCTGACCCTCAGGACCTCTGACCTCTGGGAACAGTAGTGGTAGCATCCAGCAGGATTCATTGCCCCAAGCCTTGGCATCCTGAAACACAGCCAACATGCAATGCATTCCATCTGGATCTTAAGACCATCCTAATGAAAATGGGACCACCTGAGACTCTGGTCTCCTAGTAGTACAAACATAGCAATCCCTCTTACTTAATGTCTATCCCTGTACCTGAATTCAATAGCCAGAGTTTGTCTTAGGTCCTTGACTTCTACTATGGTTACTTAAGTTCAACTGTTGTACAAATGTGGAGGTAACACTGGAGCAGAGGTAGATCTGGGTGTCACCTGGGAGGGGTTGGGAGCTAGATGGAGCTAAAAGGCACCTAATGCATCTGTCTCTGAGCCATCTGCCCCAACCCATATCTACGAAATATAGATGGTTCTCATGTCATACTCCAAGGGCTTTCTATTACTAATCTAAGTGGGTTACATTGTTTATCTTTACAAGTAGGAGAGAGATGTGTCTGAAACATCTGTAATTTTGACTGTAGTCTGTTGAAAGACTGTCAATTGTTCTGAATGGTGGAAATTGGAGTCTTACCAGCATCTCGGGGTCTGGTCCAGTTCTTAGGATTGTCATTAAAGGAAGAAGTGTATCCTTTATACCCAGTGTTTTACCCCACATCTGTCCACTCTGGACAGATATCAGGCTTCTCTCTGGGTCCCAGGATGGGGCACATATAAAAGGAATATCCTTGGAGCTGCAGTTGGGACATAAGACCTCCACAAAGAAGGATCTGGCATGCATTGAATTCAACAGTTAAGGAAAAGTACTCTGAGTTACACTAATAATAAGCATACCATTTCCCAGATGAAAGAGAAAGAATAATTTCACTATAGTCTTTTTAAGGTTACTCTGGTGTCTCCTGGATGTGAGAGCATGGTTCATTGTTCCTTCTGGTCAGGTGGGGGCGCCTTGTTAACCCATGTGTGATGAGTCCACTCCTGCTCTGCAGTCTGGATGGCTGTCTCCATGATCAGCAGGACCAGGAAGGATCCTTCCCAATCTGGCCCAAGCTTATTTTCTTTCCAGGTCTTGATCAGCACATGATCACCAGGCTGGTATAGGTGAACAGGAAAGTCAAGTGGAGGAGCCTGTGCTAACAACCACTTTTTCCTAAGAGAAAGTAAGATAGAGGAAAATCCAAGCATATAATTTTTGAGGAAATAATCTTTGGTTTCAAAGGAAGGTATATCAGTAACAGAGCTAAGGTAAGGATGTCCATAAAGCATTTCATAAGGGGAGAGACCAATGTCCTTCTGAGGGGCTGTCTTTATCCTGAGGGGCATCCTTCTCCTGAGTAGTGCTATGGGAAGGCATTTAATCCAAGGCAATTTGGTCTCTAAGGCTAATTTAGTGGACTGATTTTTAAGAGTCTGATTTAGGGTGAACAATTCACAAGTCTGTGTTGACCAATTGTTAGGGAGTCAGCCTGATTCTATTATAGTCAAGGCCTACCCATTATGTCTTTTTCCCTCAATTACCCGAGAGGACCACCCATATAGAAGTGGAACCCAGTCTGGAAAGGAGTTTCCCTGAGGTCTGGCCTTACTTTCTTTTGGTATCCAATAATATCCAAACATTTGTGTGTGTGAGCTCCTCCTTCCTGCTTCCTCTTCCAAGAAAGTGACTGGATTTAGGGCCTTATCAGCAGTTAAAGTCAGGTCATCCTTTTCTAGCAAGATAGCCTTATACTTTAGGATCCTGGAATCTGTCAGCCCTCTACTCACCTTTTGGTTTAAGATAGTTCTAACTTGATGGGGAGTGCTATTAACTAGACTTCCCCAAAGGTGATTTTTCTACCTTCTTTGGTTAGAAGTGCTATAGCCACTATTGCCTGAATGCACTTAGGCCAACCTCAGGTGACAGGATCTAGGAATTAGATAAAAAGGCCATAGGTTGATGTTGACCCCCATGTTTTTGGGTTAGCACCCCAAGGGCAACTCCCTTGTTTACATTTACAAAGAGGTGAAACAGCTGTTCAAGAGAAGGCAAGGCTAGCATTGGGGCTGTGGTAAGGGCTTATTTTAGCTCATCTACTTGTTTTATCTCCTTGTTGGGGGTCCAAAGAAGGGGGTCTGGTCCCTCTTCGGTCAATTTGAGATGTAAAGACTTAGTTTTAAGGGCATATGAGTTTATCCACAACTGGTAGTATCCCACTAAGCCAAGGAACTTTCTTAATTCTTGTTTTGCTCCTGGGAGTGGGAGACCAGTGGTTCCTTCTATTCTTTCTGGACCAATTCTTTGTTGGCCCTTACTGATCAAATGTCCCAGATATCTTACTTCAATCTCAGCAAATTGTTTATTCTTTGAAATACAAAGTCCCTAGCTTTCAAGGAAATTTATAAAGCTAATGGTTGTGTTAATCACCTTCCCCTGATTATCCCCTTATTATTAAATCTGTCCAGTCTCTTATATTTTCTCAGTGCCCTGGGGTGTTGTTATCCTATTGGGGATCTTGATCAGGAGACTTAACATCAGCTGCCAGGACACTTTGTCCCTGGGGATGTTTGCGCTTTCAGATAGCCATTGCCACTCTATAGATCATGGCTCTTTTTTCCCCTAAGAAGAGGATTCCCAAAATAGACATTAACTCAGGCAAAGTATATATCTGTTGTCTCAGAAATTGATCAACCTGTTCTGAGACCCTGAAGGGATCCTCAAGAAGGGGTTATAAATCCTTTTTAAAAATTTGGACCTCAGAGCTGGTAAGAGGGGCATTTACAAACCCAATTTCACCTCCTGTTAGGGGAACCTCCTGAGAGAAAAGAGGGAGAGGGGTTTTTCTTCTTCAGATTAAGGAAAAGGTAGATTCTCAATGTCTTGATGACATTGTTCTAACTACCTTTGAAGTCATGGTAGGGAAGGGTTTCGGGTAGGGAGGGAAGGGGGGTGGAGGTGGAAGGGTTAGGAGGGGGAGGTGGAGAAGTGGAAGCCTAGGGTGGTGGCATGGGGGCCAGCTCTGGCACCTGAGATGGAGAAACAGCAGGGTTATAAGGAGGGGGAAAAGGGAGGAGAGTAAATCCCAGTTAAAAGGGGTTTTGAATTTTTTCTCTTTTTCTTTTTTCTTTTTCTTTAAGTGGAAATAGGACTACAGGACTGTGTCTCCAACAGAGGGCATATTCCATCTCCTCTTGAGTGACTGGGGTCTTGTCGTTTACATACTCAATTAATAGCTGACAGACCTAGTCCTCGTCAGACCCAAATTTTGGAGAAAAAAACCAAAGGCTTTAAGATTGTTTCTTGGGTCCAGATAAAACAACAGTATTTAACCATTCTTTGTTTCTTTTTTCCTTTAGTACGAGGGCTATCATTGCAATATTTTGACATCTTCCCTAGGGGGTTTTCAGAGGGTATTTTATCCTGGGCCTTTGTTTTCTGTCCCTCCTCTTTGCTGCCTTTATTTCCCATTTCTCTCTTCTGGTCGACTGTGCTCTATCAGGGATCAACTCCCCCTTTTTGCCTTGGAGGGTTCTTGCACTCTGATTCTTTTTTGCTTTGTCTGTCTCTGGCCTCATCCCTTTTGGTACCGGTGGGTCAGTATAAACTGCTGACCTGGATTAGATTCAAGAATCTAATTCTGCCTTAAACAGTGTGAGGTTGCCTCAGAACTTTGGATCAGTACTCCACTTTCCCTTCATGTCACCTGACATGTCTCATTCACACATCACACAGCCTCCAGTATCCTGACCACCAAGAAATTACTTCATCACGCCTGTGATGTTTCTTGTCTTGATTTGTGCGCAAAACTTACATGGCCACCACGGACCCTGTCTTCAGAGCCTTTTACCTGCATTGTTAAGAAATTCTGGAGTCTGAGTTCATTTGCAGATCTGGAAAGTTGTCACCATTGGCTGAACCTTGGGGCTGCAGCAACCAGGCAGCAAGATGTGTCTCCCGGGGGAAGGGCTGGGGGCCCCTCTTCCCAGACAGAATGTAAAATCCCAGATCAAACCACCAAATTGTTGGAATTAAAGACCCTCCAGTGCCAAAAACAGACACACAAGGGACAGAAAATCTTGACAAGGCAATTTCTTTTGATCAAAAGGGTGCAAGCACGTACTTACTCCCACTGAGCAGATATGTGAGCACAAAATGGCCAACTGTGGCTTCTCCTTATATTCCTGACACTGTTGTATCCAGGATATGTCCATGCCAAAGGTTCACAATCTCTCTCGTGACTAAAAGGCTTGGGGGATGGGTTAGGGCATACAGTTTGGCAGGCAATGGAGTTGTACAGGAATCCAAAGAAGAAGCAAGGACCCTTTAAACATGCAAGTCACCTAAGATGGTGACCTGAGGAATTTTTAAGTAATTTAAGAGGGTAACAAATACTTTGATAGAAAAGATCATTTTTCTTACAATACTAGGCAGTATAGATCATTGGGGGCCAACATAGGGACTGGTGACCACAACATGGACTTCTACGAGTCATGAAGAAAAATGAGACTAGCACTGTGGTTTTGAAATTTCCTGATAGACCATAAAAATAGACTTTCTCTATTTTAGGAAACTAAAATATGACTTAAAATTTCATATTTACAGTTTTGCCTGCTATCTTGCTTTATAAAAGAAAAGGGACAGGAGGATAGGCCTGTAGCTTATAGGTATAATCACTAAGATCCCAAGGGAATTAACAATCCACTACAGATCAGGCATGTTACTTGAATTCTCTTATTTATGCCTCATAACAACTTTTTTTAAAAAAATTCATATTTGTATACAATGTTTGGGTCATTTGTCTTCCCCCCCATTGTCCCCTCCCTCTCCCCCCACCCTGCTACCCAGCAGAAACTATTTTGCCCTTATCTTTAATTTTGTTGAAGAGAGAGTATAAGCAATAATAGGAAGGACCAAGGGTTTTTGCTAGTTGAGATAAGGATAGCTATACAGGGAGTTGACTCGTGTTGATTTCCTGTGTTCACAACAACTCTTAAAGGTGAGTACTATTGGTCCCATTTGTCAGACTTAAAAATTGTGTTCCAGTTAAGTTTAGTAATTTGCTCATAGCCACAAAGTAGTTGCATCTTTATTCTAATCCAGGTATGTTTTGTGCTAAAGTTATGAGTTTTTTATCATCTCATATAGCAGAGGCCAGTGCACTCTAAAGTGGGCAGATGCCAGTGCCTGCCATCACAGTGGTGAATACAGAGCACCTTGCAGACAACTGACAAATGTTAGACTGAAAAGAGACATGGAAGGATAGGCAGGAAGTGGTTCAATATCAGTACACACTTTATTTGGGAAAGAGAGCCTGCGGAAGTGGGTCTCTAGCAGAAGCTAGAAGAGGCCCACTGCTACTTACAGACTGGGGGTAAATATATGGGGAGCTGGTGGAAAAGTACCAGGAAGGTTGCTGGGTGGAACAATTTTTCTGTGGATTACTAAGGAATGCCATTGCTGGACAACTAAGGAAGATAAGTTGTGGATGGGTTACTCATCTGCTCAACTGTCCTTTGTCTCTGGTGATAATGGCTAAAGGCAAATGTACTTCTTGGGGTGGAGTAGGGGTTTCCAGTAAGCCACCTGCGAGGGGAAAGGGGTCTGGTCCTGACATGGCTGTGCCCTTAGTTAAACCTAACAACAAATACTGGTTGAATAAGTTAATTTATTAATATATATACATATGTATGTATATAGATTGAAGTTAGCACTTAAGAAATGCATTTTGATCTTCAGAGATAGTTCTTTAGATGAATTCAGAACTTCAGGCCTAAGTGAATTATATCTTAGCACATTTAAAAGAAATTCAGTTTATATCTAGATTAAATAGCATATAAACATGTCTGACTTATTTTAGATGCTTCAAAATTGTTTTACTTTCCAATTTATAAATATAGAAATTTTATTCAAATCATTGCATGATGAAGAAAACATGTAAATTAAAAAAAGAGAAAAGAAAACATCCTACTTTTTCAAAAAAGAGAAGAAAAATATGGATTATGAAGTTAACTTTATGAGTTCTGGCAAGATTTTAGAGTAGTTTGAAATATGAGTGGTTCAGGTACTCACAGAAAACTGATCATTTGGTGTACTAGCAAGTCAACCTGGTTCTGGGTTACCTGTTTTTTTCACCATCCCAATTTTCCTGTATTAGTCTTCTCCATCCTTGCCTCTTTGTTTAGCTAGTAATGTGATTTATGGTGGGAGTTTAGGGCCATCTGGTATTAGTTCAGCTTGTAGAAGGGCTGGAGATCAGTGAGGTGGACAGTCAATCCCATCTATATAAACAAGACCTAATAATCTGGACACCGAATCTCAGGGGGAGATTCCCTCATTGGCAATTCTCCATGCACAGTGTCACACATAGTTGCCAAGAGAATTTAGACCTGTTCATGACTCCGCTGTAGAATAGCAACTGAATAGTTCAGGAGCGAAACTCTTCTATAATCTTCCCCATGCCTCTTCTCTTGGCTGAGTTTAATCCTTATCCTTTTACTGTAATAAGCTATAACCTAAGTATAATAGCTTTTAGTAAGCTTAGTAGGTCTTTTTAGTGAATTATTGAATCTGAGGGTAGTCTTGTAGTTGACATAGGACATGAAGCTAGTGTTGGGGACTTCTCTAACTCCTACGATTGACAACCAGTTGTACTTTGAGCAATTCTGAACATCTTACAGATGTCCGAAGCTGAAGCATGTATCTACTTGTCTATACTTATTTTGTACTATTCTGTGCCTCACTCATTCTCTATACCCATAATATTTCTTTTTTGTTTTAAAACATGGCTATAGGGTCTTTGCAAGTTTCATGTTTTTCTGTTGCAGCTCTGGCTCTAGGTATTCATAAGATTGGTGATTTTATTAAGGCCTCAATTTTTAATAAAATATTTTTAACCAAATTTTTTCAATATGCTTATATCCAATCATAGTTGGTAGAGAGTTGAATAAATCTGCTTTCACCTGATGGCATATTAAGATTTTTCTTTTAGCATTTTAACCAATGAATTAATGAAAGATATGTTTATTAATTTTTCAGATAGCACAAAACTTGAGATTAAGACAATTAGAAATTGAAAAAGTCAGAACAGGTAGGAAAAATGAACAGAGACTGTTAAACAAAAAATTGAATTAGGATAAATTTAAACTAATTTATTCAGTTTAAAAAAACAGAGTTAAGATCTTATAAGTCTCCATTCTGTGAGAAATGGCTAAGGAAATTAGTGATATTAAATTTGGAAAACAGAAGATTTAGGGAGATATAATTTTTCTAGTACTTAAAAGCTATCAGGTGGAACAGGAATTAGATTTGTTTTGTGTAATCTTATAGCTATATTTGAAACCAAGATTTGGAACTTTCAAGGAAAGGTAGACTTTGATAAGGAAGAATATTTCAAAAGAATTGTTCACAGTAGGAGGGGCAGCTTGAGAAATGCTGACCTAAGTTAGCATTTAAGTCTGATCTAGGTTGACCATTTGCCAGGTAGATTGATGGGAAGGTGATATTGCATACTTTTAAAAGACCTTCCCAAATCTTTGAGTTTTTATAGTTTAGGAGATGTAGGGACTAGTTTTCAGGACTTAGGGATCCAAGAATCAGATCCTTCCTTAAGGTAAGACAATATGACAAGGTCAATGATAGGTGGTTTCTCAAAGGTTTATCTGTCTATAAATTTGGATGACATTCTCCTCATCAAAACAGAGTCCAGCCTTAGTGGCTTACTTCTAATGGGCAAAAGGCAGCATGCTGCATGGTTGTAAGGTCAGGTTGGAAAAGGTATACAACTTCTACCTAACTCTGTCTTGGGACATTTGCCCTTGGAATCCAGCCTGTGATTAAGTAAATTACTTTGCCGAAGGCATTGTACTGCCTCAAACTGAAGTCACATGGGCTTGTGTTAGGTATACCAGCAACATCTCTAGCTAAGGTCTCAGCTAAAAGCCAATGTCAACTGGAAGACATGTGAGTGAGTAAACAGCTGGTGCTATAGGGAGCAGAGATGAGATGGCTCCATCAAGCCCTGCCAAAGTCACAGGATGGTACAGTGTTTTGAACATTTTGTTTTGGGCAAAGCATGGTGAGGCTAGACACAGACCAAGAGCAGAACCAGAAAGAGTTTAGTAGTTTTGCTAAACTCACAGTATTTCACACATGGCCACTCAGGGGAGGCACTAGAGTCAGCCATAATGCAGACAGACAAAGGGAAACTGTGGACAAATGCTTCAACTGTGGTTTCTGTGGGAAGAAAAGGGTGAGACAGGGCAAGCAGGTTTAAGATTGGCTAATTTGAATAATATTGTGGGTTCTGGGACATAAGGGCTGATCTTGGTTATCTGTTATCAGGCTCTGAGGTGATGAAGATGGGTGTATAGTAGTCCATTGTGTGAGTCAAATGGAGGTGCTTGGGAGTGTTCACAAGTGTTCTTGAGGCTGCTCAAGAAGACGGACTGAGCAGACGCTAACCTGGTCCTCCACACTGGCTCAAGACAGCATTTATAAAACTGTAATTCAATTGTCATTGTTTTAAGACAATGAGTTTTGGTAGCTTATTAGGTAGCAATAGATAATTGATCCAGTCTATTGGTAGTTGCAGAAACCCACAAAATGGAGTCTGTGTGTTCTGAATTCAGAGAATGTAACGCCTATTGACTTTTAGGACCCAGAGGGTCTCTATGTTTTAGAGTTTCATCTGGATCTGGTTTATTTTGTAGGACATGGGCCATAACGCCTGCACCTAAACCATTTGTGTGGCTCTGGTGAAACATGAGGATTTGTTTTCCATAGAACAGCAGTGAAATGGGTCATACTTTCTGGGTTTCAGGGAGAAATATTTATCTTGGTTTTCTCTCAGAATAAAGATATCTGTTTTAGATTGGGTTCCTTTCAATGTAAAGCATGAGAAAAGAATTTGGGTGCTTATAGTTTTTTGGGAATGATCCTTAGAAGCAGGAGTGAGAGTGTGGGGAATGTTAAACAGAGCTGGAGGAACGTGCAATATAAAGGAGTGTTTTCAAGATGGTTGTAAATACAGGGACTCCTGTGATTCTCCTGTGACCTTCTGAGATGTATACCTCTTACAAGTAACTTTCTGAGGGACAAGAGTCAGACATTTATGTACCTCTCTCACTTCCCCTTGGTTGGAGGGCTATTCCTTAGAGCAATCTTCAGACCGTATTTCTACATGGGCTGAGCAGTCTTCTATGGCATCAAAAAAGGCCTTTTTGCAAAAAACAGAAAGATTAGAGATGTGCCCTTGCCATGGGATACTATCAACCTGATGATAGTTTGAGCTTATGTGGGTTTTAGCTCAGGCTAATATTCAATATATCCAAGGTGATATGTTTTGCTACAAAGTCAAGACTGGTAATGCCACTGGAATTAGAGTCAAAGGCTGGGTTCCACTCTGTAATTATACTAACTGTGTAACCGTGGCCAAGGCATTTTACCCTCAGATTTAGTTTTCTTATATGAAAAATGAGAATGATATCAGCAGATAACATTTGTGTAAAAGATACAGAGCTGAGGGCAGTGAGTCCTTCATAGAAGTGAGATGGCTGATTGTCCAGGAGTCCCGGGAAGAAGCAAAGCATTTGCCATGGTAAGTTCTCCCAATCCATGGAAACTAGGGTTTTTTTATGTCCTGTAAGTGGTATCTTCTTTCAAGACATGAATTATAAGCCAAATTCATGAATACTGATCTATAAACCAGCATGAAAATTTATTAATTTGGCATGACAAATATGAAGGTCACTGTGAATGAATAGTAGTATTATTTGGTTAAGGCACATTGTCTTTGAAAAAGCTATTTTGGAAGTTCAACCAAAGTCAGAATGTTGTTAAGTGGGAATAGGATCCAAGTAAAGATAGCTGGTTACACAGGTGAATTTTGGAGCACCAGAGTAAGGGTATCTTGTTTTATTCTTTTCTACTATAGGGATATTCTTTTCTCCTAAAGAGGTAAATGGTACTGTCAGCTTCTCTGACTTGTCCGGTGACCTTTGTTATGAATGACCTAATCATTGACAAATATCTTCAAACCTGCCTTATGCATGTCTGAGAGTCTATTAGCTTTTAAATATCAACTTTGCATATTTTTAATACTATGCATTATATTAATTTTTGAAGAGCAGCTTTCTCTCAAAAGGAAACTTTCTTCTTCTTTTTAAACCAAACTCTTCAGGGCACAACTCATCCATTATGCTGTCTTGAAGTGTTATTGAAGTGTAAGTGACATTGTTAAACTGACAAATACAGTCTGAACGACTCTTGATGTTTCTAGATCAGGGAACCCTGTAGGCAGTCATGGACTCTGACAAGTAGAGAAAAAAGTTTGACAACCAGCAACATAGAGAAGTACTTTAAAAAATTCTGTTCTCATTGAAGAGTTTAAGATCTTTTGTAATCATGAATAGAAGAGCTTGTGTGTGCTATTTTAGTTTTTCATTAGCCCAATGCTGTGTTTAAACAACTGTTGCTCAAATTACCAATTTGTTGCAAGATTATTTGAGGGATTTTAATTAGGAATTATGAAATCTAGTAAAAGTAACAAAACATTTATGTTTGGGCTTACTGAAAAAAAATTTAATTTTAACTTATTGAACATCAAAAGTAATTTTTCGTAACTAAATCTAAAATATATTGATTAAGCTTAGAAATTGAGAGACTAGAGAATTTGCCTTGTTCTGTTGACTAAAAACCTGTCTGAGCTTGGTTAACTATGATTCTGGGATTCATATTTCCTTTCCTCTTTATAAAAAAGAGGACTAGTTTGGTTAATTCTACACTTTAGCTCTAAAACTTTTGATTAAAGTAAGTTGGGATCCTGGAGGGTGGGAGCAATAGGAGTCAGATAACTATTCAAAGTATGAGTATTTTAGAGGCAAGTAGGAAATGGGAAGAGCTTTAGTTGTTGTAAAAGGAAAATTGCTAACCTGTATTACAGAAATTTACAATGTCATTAAAAAAACCAGCAATGTCACATTAAAACCTATAAAACCCACTATTCCCAGGCAGTCTCCCATCCAAAGTATTAACCAGGCCAGACCCTGTAATCAGATGCCATGTTCAGGGTGGTGTGACTGTAGATAGCAGTGCAACATTTTTAGTTCTCAAATATATAGGTTAAAATACTTGAGGGAAAGCCCTTAGGAACTCACCAGTTATTGTCATCAGCCATCCAAGTTTGCCTGGAACTAAGAAGTTTCTTTGAAAGCAGAACTTTCACTGTTAAATTGGGGAAAGTCCTAGAAAAGAAATTTCACAAGTTGGCTTCCTTACTCCCAATATGCAGTTGCATTATTTCAGAATTGGCTCCAAACATCCCCCTTGCTGATGGCAGCCAGGCTGTAGGACTAGTTGCTTCTAAAAATTCTGAGCCCTGCAATTGGGCTTCTAAAAGGCACATAAGGGTTGGAGATGTAGTTTAGTGCTTGCTTAGCATGCACAAGGCCTTGGTTCATTTACAATTAAAAAAAATTGAAAACAAAAAAGACACATGGTATTTAATCAATAAATAGAGTCTTAAGAGTCTAGCTGGGGAATGTGCAGAAAGCAAGGTAGACGAAGAGATAAGAGGTCAGAAATAAGCCTGTCCCAGTGTTTGTATCTAGTTATTTGTTCATTCATGTCATCACTATTCCTGAGTACATCTGTGTGAAGCACAATGCTAGTTTTTGGGAATTAAACATGATTGTTTAATCATGTCTCTCATGAAATTTATTTTAATCTACCTTGTTGTTATTAAACTTTTCTTCCCATCCCTCCTCTAGAACACTGTCTTGTAAGTGCTTTACATATCTTGGTACTGGGTCCAGGGTTTAGTGTTTGATAGGAACTCAATAAATATTTATTGAATTGAATTTCTGTTATCTCTGTTGCTCTTTCTGCCTTTAAACCCCCCCCCCTCTTTTCCTTTCTTTGTTTCAAAGGATTCCAGTAATATTTTTTTCTGTAGGACTCAAAGCACTTGGCAAACATTTTCTTTACAGCCTGTCTCTGAAATGGATAAGAAGTATGATAGAAATTGTACCCATCGCTGGCTATGGTCTCTCTAGGTTCTCTTATATCCTATTACTGATGGTCCATTTGAGCTTCCACAGGAGGTCAAGACACAGTTTAATATTCTCATGGCTCATTTTTGGGCATTTGCAGGGCAGTAATCTCAGGAAATATGTGACTTCAAAGGTGCTTATCAGAGACAAATTCAGATCAAAGCAAATGGCACAGTAAATATGCCAAGTGCATGTCTCATGTTCCATAGCACAGTGCCTATAAAGGTCACCCGAGGACCTGAGCCAGAAAGAACCACCTGGAGTTGTAATTTTCCAGTCCTTGTGGAGATTTAGGCGAGGTCATTGCTGTTGATTCCATTTTGAAGTCTGGCAGAAAGAAGGGATCTTGGGATTTAACTCTGTTCCAGTGTCATGACGCTGAAAATAGGACAAAATAGTAAGACATTTATGACAAGGCTATTTGCTTTTTGCATAATGTCTAGAACTGAAAAGCTAAAAATATTACTGTTAAAAAATCCCTAATTAATTCTTATCACATTCCAGAGAGATACATGAGGGCTATTTTATTATTAGTTTTCTATAGAAAGGACAAATGAATACTTTAGCAATTATTGAGGGTCACACTTCCTTGAATTAACAACAGCAGTATATTCACATAGATGTCTAGTACAACTGACATAAAATACTTCTCGATTTCAGCAGATAGTACACATTTGAAACTACCTAAATCGTGTTTTGTTCAGATTACAGGGCTACAAAACATATAGTAGGTGCACTGTTTTACTTAATATACTTACCATCCATCAGTATAATTTGCTATTTGCTTTGTGAATGGGCCCTTACATTTAGGTCTATCTAAATGATTGCCCCAATTTAAGCTGGCAGTTTATAGATAAATGTGCTTTTCTGCAATTGGGCAAACTCCTGCATATGGGCAGGAAATGTCCTTAAACTTTCAAGTAGCAATTGAACTATCAATTATCTTCTTGTTAACAAAGCAGCTAGTGTGTGTGTGTGTGTGTGTGTGTGTGTGTGTGTGTGTGTGGTGTTACTTACCAGATTTTATCATGGGTCATTAACAACTCTTTAAAAAAACCCAACTGAATTGTTTATAATTCTACAGGGTCTTGATAAAGATGCAAGAAGTAGCAATAATCCTCTCTAGCCACTATTTTGGAGATTTACATGTTTAAGGAAAGAGTCTGTTTATCTATCTATCTATCTATCATTTATCTTTATCAATCATCTATCTGTCTATCATAGAGTTAATCATATAGTCAGATGTTTCAAAAATCAGAAATTATGAAAAAATGTTCATAATTGCAAGTCTCCCTCCTATTCCTTGCTTCCCATCTACCAAAATACTTCAGCTTAATTTTTTTACATATCTAGATTTTTAGAGCTTTAATAAATTTATATCAAAGCTGATTAAAATATGATTTCTTTCCTTCTCCCCTTTACACAAGAGAAGATACATTATGGGTACTCTTCTGTAGCTTATTTTCTTCACTCATCAAAATATCTTTGTGATCTGCTTAACAGCCCAGAGAGAGCACTCTCATTTTCTCCCCAGCTGTATCGTACTTCATTGGTTAGGTTAGCGTTTTTCAAATTTTTGTAGATAGCATAATTACCTAGAGGCCTTATTAAAATTCAGATTGCTGAGCTCTATCCTCAAGTCTTTGATTTTAGAAGTTGGGGGTGGGTCTGAGAATTTGCATTTTTAGTAGGGTTCCAGGAGATGCTGATGCTGTTGTCTGCGGACCATACTTTGGGAGTTGCTAATATGACCATAATATGTTTAGCCTACAGATAGACAGCAGAGATTTTTCCACCCATTGCTATTATAACTATGTAGCAATGACTATACTTATCCACATGGTAGTTCAAACAGGTATAATTATTTCTGAAGTGTGAGTTTCTAAAAGTGAATCTTCTAGTCGAAAAGTATATGTCTTCATAACCTTTATATAGAGTATCAAATTGGTGGTAGTTCCAATTTACCCTTCTACTAACAATCTATGAAATTGCCTCTAACATCATTGCAAGAAAAAGGCTATTATAAAATGCTTTTGTAAGTTTTCTAAGTGAAAAATTTTTTTAATTTGCACTTATCTTTTCAAATGATCAAGGGCCATTTGTATTTCTTGTTTGAAATTTACTTTCTAGAGTAAGTTCCTTAATCATTTCAAACCTGTTTTTATTTGTAAAAGGGTAATTTAGTAATTCTTAGAAATTAGACATCCAAAATGGTTATGGCTTCAAAACTTTATTTTTTAACTTTTTTTTATTGTTATACTGGGGGTACATTGTGGCAATTACAAAAGGTCTTATAAAATATCAAATATATCATGGTTGAATTCACCCCCTCTATCATTCTCCTTTATCTTCTCTCCCCCCATTCCTGGAATAGTTTCAACAGGTCTTATTTTTCCATTTACATACATGTGTACACAGTATTTGTGCCATATTCCCCCTCCTACATTCTTTCCCCACATTCTCCCCTCTCAGACAGGACTTGTTCTACCCTCTTGTTCTCTGATTTTGTGAAAGGAAAAAAATGACATTTTTGTTTGTTTAAAATAGATATACAGGAATTTACTTGTGACATTTCCATGTATATATGTATTACAACCTGAATTGGTTCAACTCCTATATTGTTCTCCTTTCTACCTTAGTCCCCTTGTTATGGTGATTCAATAGAATTAAAAATTCTGTATTCATTCTTATATAGGAAGTACATCAACCATATTCATCTTTTTAAATTCTTTCTTTCCCATATATGACCTCCCCTTAGTGTGATCTGTTTTTCATAATATTGCTTGTAATTATATTTGGTCTATATTACACATATGAGAGAAAACATGTGCCTTTTGGCCTTCTGAATCTGACTAACTTCACTTAAGATGATGTTCTCCAGTTCCATCCATGTACCTGTAAATTACAAAATTTCATTCTTTTTTCTGGTTGAATACAACTCCATTATATGTAAATACTATATTTTCTTAATCCATTCATCAATAGTGGGTCATCTTGGCTGTTTCCATAGCTTAGCTATTGTGAATAGTGCTGCAATAAATGTGGGTATACAGGTGCCTTTCTTGTAGCTTGATTTACATTCCTTCTGATATATCTCTAATTGCTGGATCATATATTTTTAGTTTTTTGAGGCGCCTCCATACTGTTTTCCATAGTGGTTGTACTAATTTATATTCCCATCAACAGTATATGAGTGTTCTTTTTTCTCCTCATCCTCACCAACATTTGTTGTTATTTGTGTTCTTAAATAGTTAAATTCCACCTTATCCCATCACATCATTTAATTATTTTGTTCATTATTTCTTCATGAAATAATTATTCAGCACCTAAAATATGCTAAGTATTGGGAATAAAGAGGGAAAAACCTTACCTTTCAGTAATTTACTATCTGCTAGGGGAGACCAACATGCAAATAGTCATAAGCCAATGAAATGATTACTTTAGTGATGGTCCCTACAAATCCAGGGAAAGGAAAATCCAACTATCCTTTGGGACATCAGAGAAAGTTTCATACAGAAGATAGCTTTGAACTGACAATGAGAGGAGAACTTTGCTAGATGGACAAGTGGAGGCAGGTGACCCAGACACAAGAAAAGACATGGAAAATACTCAGGGAACCATCATCATGTTGATACAGTGTGGGAGGGGAGGAAGGGCCACTCTGTTTTCCAGTTCATGTTTGGGAGAGGGGCAAGGACCTCAATCGTCCCAAATCCTAGACTACACTGTGAATGTTTTCCTCATTTTTTCACTAGCCATTTTTCTATCAGTTCTCTCATCTACTTCTTTTTTGACCATGTCATTTGTGGTTCTGACTTGTCCTTGCATCAAATGAAGGTTTATTTGGGGCCATGCTACATGAGCTTGCCAATTTAATGTTCCATTCTTTACCACATAATTCTTAATGAGAGAGTCATAGGTTAATAGAAAAATAACATAGAGGAAATGTGTCTGGTGCTCTATCTTAAAAGTGTACATTCTCAATGATTATTTTGTAGAAGTGTGGAGATGCTGAGAACATATTTCTGAGGAAAGAAAAGCTGCAGAGTGGCTAATGATATAGCAAGTATTGTTTCTGTCATTTTTCATATATAAGCCTACCATCTGTCAATCCTACTTAATTTGTACCTTTTTAAAGTTATTATATTTTGATATATTTCTATGATTAAAACTCTTCATAGACACTGTCTGTGCCTGTGTTGGCTACCACCTATAGGACCATTGAGTGTATGGACCACAATGTGGTCTCCTATATTTATACATTTTGGTTTGAGAATTTTTTATTCATATAAGCAGTGATAAAAACAATTGAAATTATTCATTATTCATTAAAGGGCAGTAATGAACTGTGTAGCATAGCAAAAAGTTTTTTTTAAAAGGTAAGTAAAAGAAAGTTTTTTTGGCTACAAGTGACAATGATAAATAATATAGTGGTAGTTCTCATCTACTTAGTACTGTGCCTACATTATGGTAAGAGTCTGACTTGTTTTACATTTAGGGCTGCTTAATTTTCAAAAGGTAAGACTATGAAGTCTATGCTATTATCAATCCTTTTTAAGACATATAGATGTTTCAGTAAAAAACTATAGTACACCCTTGTCAGTTAATGGATTCTGACTCTGTTTCTTGTCTTTGAAATATTTCGTGACTCTTTGAAAATTGCAGGAAACTTATAGATGCAAACTCTGTCTTGTCTGTAGAAATTTAATTGAGTTCTCTCACTGTTACATAACTGAGTGTACCTGATCCTGTCATCCTGTATTCATTTTCAACCCTTGAAAATTTTCATTTCTTCTCATTTCCTTTAACATGTTATGGAAACATCCTGACTTGGTACTACCAAGAACTGAGCCCTGACTGCCCAGATCCTTACTGGTTTTGTTAGTGGTGTGGCATTTTCCCCAAGGATCTGGAGAAGTTATGTGAACTAAAGCCTGATGACTTGATATGTTCTGCAAAGGCTCATCACTACAGTAGACCACACATAGACTGGATTTCTTTCTGAAAAACCACTGTCTTGGAAACTTAAGCAAGTCTGCCAAAATGCTCATGTTATATGTGTGCTTATATGAGACTGTGGACAACATAACCCAGAATGTTGAAATTTTAGTGTCAAGAAACTCAAACACAGCTACAAAATCAAAAGATTTTTCCCTTACCAACTGGGCTAGATGCCTTTAGGGTTCAGTTCTTTGTTACAATACATCATTTTATACTAATATTTTTCTTTTTAAGATGCCTACTTTTAAGAAACCTAAAACAACCTCTGCCACCACTTCTCAATAGGTGGTTCACCTGTTTTTGCAGGAACAATTGTAAGAGTTCTCAGGAGTCAATTGCTGAGACATGGCTTCACTCCACTCAGGAGGTTTTTGATTGCCTGAGTTATTCCGTCATGAATGGCATTCATTCATCTCAAACAAAAAGTGGACTGACCTGGCTGAACTTTACTTGAGGCTTGTGCTCCTGGAAAATAGTAAGGGCTAAGAAAATCCCTTGATCTTTTCCTGTATTTTCTACCTGAAATACAGGAAAAGCAAAGTTAGTTGCTTCTACTCTATTCTCACAACATAGAACACCTCTGTGACTCCACATATTTCCCTACCCAAGCAATCAGTTCTACAGGAAGTTTCCAGCAGATACCAGCTGTAATTCAACTCAACTCTGGCACTGTTTACCTGGAGATAGCATCAGATCCTACAGGCTGAGAGCCCAGTCCCATAGTCTGCACTCCACTTCAAACAGTAGTCAAAAGTAGTAGAATATCACCTGTACTTCTGGCCAACTGGGTAAAAATCAGTAGCTCCCATGACTTCCTTTTCTGCTTTCATTAGTTTGCTCACAGATCCTAGGAAAACCCTTTGCTTGTGTTATTACTTACTATAAAGGATATTATAAATGAGGCAGATTAACCTCAGTGTCGAAGCGATATGCAGGGCAAGGTATGTGGGAAATGGTGTGAAGCGTCCATGCCCTTTTGAGATTTGTTGTCCTTCAGGAACCTCCGTGTGCTCAGCTACCAAGAAACTCATCCAAATCCTATATTTTGGGGGGTTTTAGGGAGACTATTTTGTGGGCATGTTTGATTAAATCATCAGTCACCTGTGACTAACTTAATCTCTAAGGCTTTCTCCCCTCTCTGGAGGTTGGAGGTGGGATAAATCCTGCTTCTCCCAACCCCAAGTTTGCATTTTACTGCTCCCATGCTGTCCCTTGCTTTTGTATTGTTAGTGCCAGTCTCCATTTTGAAGTTATGAAGGGAGCCCTAGCCTTGGTTATCTCATTAATCCACAAAACATACTCTTGTCATTCCAGAGATTTCAAGGTTTTAGATGTTGTAAGGAAGCTGCGATAAAGACCAAATACGTATCTCACAGTTATACCTGATATTCTGCATATGACTTAGATTCCAGGATGAAGCCCTGGTTTACCAAGGATAAGGCATACACAAACTCTCTAAACACCCATTTTTTAAAATCACAGCAATATTTTTTTCTTTTTTCCTCCCAGTGCTGGAGATAGAATCAGGGACCTCATGCATTCTAGGCAAGCACTCTACCAATGACTACATTCCTATTCTCCATTCTTTAAGTAATAAACAATTAGCTGAAATATTTGTTACATTGACCAAACTAAAGAAAATGTCCATGAACTTGACTCAATCAAATGTTAGGCAGGATTTTCTCCTTCCGGCAGACCCTGAATTTTGGCCCACATTGGAACAAGGAACAACAGCTTTAATGGATCCTCCTGAGAATCAGCTGAACTCAGGGAAAACTATTCTCTGCTCAACTGTCCAAACAGGCTCTCTACTTGTCCCATGTCTCCACACTCAGTTCTTTCTAACATTACTTACTCCTTTCACAAGAAGTCTTTTTTCTGCCAGACCTTTGAAATGCTTCCAGACTTCATAATCAGACCATTCTCAATATTGCAATATATTCAATAGTCCTCTCAAAATGAATCCTCTCCTTGTTGCAAAATCTTTTGAAATGAAAGTCCCACCTTAACTTGGTCTGGATTTAATTTTTTTTTAAGACACTATTTTTCTAGAACAGGTGTTGGTTTTTGGTGAGATTGAGCAGAAGGTACAGAAATTTCCCATACCTTCTCCTCAAACCCACAGTCTTCCTCTTAACATCTTACACCCAATTGCAACATTTGTTACAACCTATGAGTTTATCATCCAAGTTCATAGTTTAAATTAGGGTTCACCCTTGGTGTTGTACATTCTGTAGATTTGGATGAATGTATAGCAGGCATGTTTTCACAATTATAGTATCATACAGAGTAGTTTCGCTGCTTTAAAAATGATTTGTGCTCTGCTTAGCCATCCCTCCCCTCTCCAACCTCTGGCAATCACTGATCCTTTAACTGTCTCCATAGATTTTCCTTTTCAGAATGTCATAGAGTTGGAATAATACAGAATGTTAATGATATTTATGGCTTCTTTCACTTAGCATTATGTTTTTAAGGTTCTGCTGTGTGTTCTATGACTTGATACCTCATTTCTCTTTAGGTCTGAATAGAATGAAGGACATCTTAATTTTTCACAGGTTTGGGCAAATGTGAATAAAACTGATATAAACACCCATGTGCAGGTTTTTGTATGGGTGTACATTTTCAATTCTTTGGATAAATACTGAGGTGCATGATTGCTGGATCATATCCTAAGAGCATGTTTTAGATTTGTAAGAAACTGCCCAACTCTTCCAAAGTGGATGTGTCATTTTATGTCACTACCACTCATGAATGAGAGTTCCTGTTGCTTCACATTCTTTTCAGCATTTTGTGATGTTTGGGTTTTGACTATTCCTGTAGGTATATAGTGCTATCTTATTGTTTTAATTTATATTTTCCTGATGACATGTGACATGGAGTGTATTTTCATATACTTATTTTCCATCTGCAAATATTTTTTGATGAGGTATCTGTCAAAGTATTTGATCCATTTTTAAATTGAGCTGTTCGTTTTCTTTGTTGAGTTTTAAGAGTTCTTCGTGTATTTTGGACAGAAGTCAATCCTCTATCAGATGTATCTTTTGTAAATATTTTATCTCTGCCTGTGGCTTGTCTTTTAATTTTCTCAATGGATATTTTTACTTGACAGATATTTTCAGCAAAGTATTGTGACTGTGAAATGGTAAAAAAAGAAAAAAATATTCTGTTAGTGTACTTTTCAGGTATCTATATCTGTCTTTGAGTTAGGTTGCAACTCTTTAAGCTTTCAAAAATGAAGTTATGGTTTTCCTACTGAGAAATGTAAGTAGATTGCATATAAAATGTAATTGACTATTGCTATGAGGATAGATAAACTTGTTTATGAAATTCAATTCAGCATTCCCTGTTGCTTAGGTATGTGTGATTCTTTGAATTATTCTTTGAATTAATAGTAATATCTTACTGGCTTCTTCATTAATTAATAAATCAAATAAAAAATTTAATATACATTCATTACATATTCATTTTCATGAGAGTCATGATTTTACCTTACTTAAAAAATATTCTTTAACAAACAGAAAAGTTGGTATAATTTACACTACACAGGCAGTGAAGACTTGTCTCATGCACAGGACTCTCAAACCACAAATTATATGCCCTTATTCATTATGTCCTACGTGGAGGCAAAAAGATAAAATAGAGAAGCAAAAGCATGTTGCTTATTATGATCACTATGCTAATGTTTAAAGCCACTGTTTCATATAAGGCATTTAAATTGAAAAGAAGAACAGAGAAATTCATTTACAAAATGTTGGGTAATCTACATTTCACCTCGAATGGATCTTGCCAAAAAAACCATTATTAGCAATTGGGAATCAGAGCAATTACCAGAGAAATCAGGCTGCTCTGCTGGGCTCAAGGACATTTAAGGACATTTCTCAATCAAAGCTTATTCTGAATATGGAATTCTTAATTAACATTCTGAAAAGGTGGTCATGTGGGGCTCTGTGCCCAGGGTGCTGTAGAAGTTGTTTTGTTTGAGTGAAATCCCTTAGTGTTAACAGCTGGATGTCTGCAGATTAAGTGCAGACAATACTTGGACAGACTATTGAAAAAGTAATTTTTTGATGCTTTCTCCAGCTGCTGCTGACAGATTAGCTGGGATGTTATCCAGGTTTCTCCACTGTAGCTGATAAAACTTTATGAGAGGAGCACATGAGTTTCTACATTATAGTTGATTTAGCTGGGGAAAGACTTTGGAAACCCTATTGTAATTTTATGGGCTATGATCAACTAGTCTAGGTTTTACATGCTGGACATTGTTCTTGTTGGGAAGAGAAACATATTAGTATAGATGGATAATAAACTAAAAGAAAGCTATACAAAGAGGTTATTCTAGTTATGTTCCTGTATTCTATTCTACTTTGTCACACTTTTGAGGCTGCTATAGTCTATGGCTCCTGCATTGGAATGGGAATAGGTAAAGCCCCTCTGGTTGTCCAATTTCCCTTGCCACACAGAGTGGGGATTCCTGACCTGGGCAGGAGGCAATGTGTGATATTCCCTTTGGTAACAGTGATTGTTTAGGGTTGTTCCAATCAGAGTAAAGCTTGGAGTTTGTTCAATTGTGGAAAACTACCATTTTGTTCCTTGAATGTGTTTGAGTAAGAACTGTAGACCCAATTAATTCAAACACTGTTCTTATCCATCAGAAAACTCATCTAGAAAAGAGTACCTAAAGAATCACAGAGAAAGGAAAGTAAAGCCCTAATGAAATTGTATTTAAAGCCCTTTCCATCTCTGGACTACTGAGTAAATTGAACCTGTGAACTCCCCCTTACTGTTTGAGTCAAATTGATTTTGGTTTTGTGTCACTTGCAATGGAGGAAGGGTTCCTACTACCAAATATTGGATCTGTATGTGGTCACAACTGCTTTCTGTTGTTTATATGGTATTAGAGTAAGCATGCAGAGGGGATTTTAAAATGACTCTGGCTTGAGTCTCATCCTTAGGAGAAGAACTGAGATTATGTTCACTAATTCTGTCTGTGAGTCTTAGAATTTATTCGGTCTTGGAAGTTCTTTACCTTTCCCAGCCCTAGCAGTTAGAGATTATGTTAGTCAGATTTCTGTAAGTATAATAAAATAGCCATTATACTTAACTTTAAAAGAGGAAAGGTTTATTTTGGCTTAAAGTTTTGGAGGTTTCAGTACATGCTTGTTTGGTCCCATTGCAGTTGGTCCTGTAGCAAGGCAGTAAGTACATCATCATGAGAGTGTGTAGCAGAGGAAGCTGCTCACCTCAAGATGGTCAAGTTGTGAAAATAGTTACTCACCAGTGATAGACAGGAAGTGAAGAGTGAGAGGGCCTGGAAGCAATGGGGGGAGGGGGGTTAGGGGGGCGGGGAGCAGGGAAGAGAAATGGCCCAAACAATGTATGCACATGTGAATAAATGAATAATAAAAAATTAAAAAAAAAAAGAGTGAGGGGAAGACACAAGAATTCTACAATCCCTCTTGAGGGCATATCCCCAATGGCCCAAAATCTCCTCTTCCATTTCCCTGCCTCCTAAAAGTTTCAACCATATTCCAACAGTGCCAAGCCAAGGATCAAGCCTTTAACACATGGGCCTTTGGGGGACATTCCAATCCAAACTACAGCAGAGGTACAATTGTTGGTTGGCTTTCTGTGATCTTCCAAAGAGTGAAACTTCTGAGGAAAGGATGAGATAGACTTCAATACGAGAAAGCTGAAGAACTCTGGAACTTTCTCTGGGAAACAATTCTACTGATTCATAGAGGATTGGATTCTTATTTATGAGTCTTTAAGCCTAGGGGAGTCTTAAACCCTATCTCTTCTACTAGCACTGTCAATTTCCTAAAGATCAAAAGACATGTTTGTTTTATTTAGAACCACATCCACAGTGCCTAACATAGTGACCCCCAGGTAGTAACATTTAATTATATATTAAATTAGGACAAACAAATGACCAGTATTCAAATATTGTAGAGTTTTGGGTGGGTTTCTTTATATATTTTACCAGTAAGGTTTTCCTTTCAGAACCCATGATTATAATTATAGGGCTCAGAATTTTTCTAATTAAGCTTACTGGAAATATTACCCCTTGTTCCAATTCTTGTTTAACCATTTCATTCCTCTAACTTCAAAAGATAACCCATCACCTAAATTTCTCTAAGAAGGAAGTTGTTAAATTTGTTAACTATTGAATGAGCATTGGGATGATAAGAGCTCTATGTGCCATGGTTAAAGAAATAATATATAGATACCCAAAGAATGAATTCACACGAATTTTGTTTTGTTTTGAGATAGGGTCTCACTATGTAGCCCAGGCTGCCTCCAAACTTGCCATCCTCCCACCTCAGTCTCCCAAGTGACAGCACTACAGGGATATGCCACCATGCCTGGCCTGAGTTTTTAAAACCATGAAAGAACTCCTAGACTCAAGGACCATATTTTTGAGCGGTCTACAGGCTTTCACTATTACTGGTTCAATTGCAAAGAGCTGGAAATAGTAAATACAGAAGAAAGAAAAATTCCACTCTTAACTCCCTTTCTCTGTTATATTGGTTAAAATATTAACTTTTTCCATAGCTAAAGGCACAGAAACCATGAATCCAATTCCATTAACTTCCAAGGAAGACTAGATAAGAACCATTCAATTATAGGTTGCTTATTTATCTAATTCTCTTGGCTGGGTTTGCTTATGGAGAAACGAATCACCTGTTGAAGAAAAAAAAAGCTATTTAAATGATTACAATCTACTTCAACTAATTTCCTCTTTAACCTATTTGTAAGCCAGCAATGGCTGATAATTGTAATGAATAGTTCTTATGGGAAGTTTTAGTTGACACTTGGATCTCATTAGACTTTGAAAAACTTCCACTGTTTTATTATTTTTGGGTTCTTTTGCTGGGATTACAGCTTCAGGGTTTGGAATCCATCTCTGCTATTGTGAGCCCTGTGAACCAGGAAAGTTGTTATTTTTTAAAAATTAAGTTTTTGCAGTCATGAAATGATTGCTATGATGATTAAGTGAGCTAATAAAGGGTGGCTCAGTTTATAGGTTTACAGTGTTCAGAATATGGTGAACATACAATGACAGATAAGGCTCACTATTAAAAATAAACTATGATGTGGATAAGATGACTGGATAAAAGGGATACTACAAAAACAAATATCACCTTCCTTTTTTCGTGGTACTGGGGTTTGAACTCAGGGCCTCATATGTGCTAGCAGTCGATTGCCTTTTTATAGTGAACTTATCAAGTGTCAGAAAATCTAGCATATGTTAAATAGATATCTCCTCTATTATCAATACTAGAAACAGACATCCTTTAAAATATTGTGCCAAACTACTTCTGTGTTAACAGTTTTATACATGCAAAATTTTCTTTAAAATTTTTTATTAGGATGTATTAGTTGTATAAAGCAAGGGTTTCACTGTGATATTTCCACATATGCATATAATGTAGTTTTGATCATACTCATCCCTCCATTACTGTTTATCCTGCTTACCCCCACCTCAACTTTTTTTTTTAAATTTTATTATTCATATGTGCACACAAAGCTTGGGTCATTTCTCCCCCCTGCCCCCACCCCCTCCCTTACCACCCACTCCGCCCCCTCCCTCTCACCCCCACCCCCTCAATACCCAGCAGAAACTATTTTGCCCTTATTTCTAATTTTGTTGTAGAGACAGTATAAGCAATAATAGGAACAAGGGTTTTTTGCTGGTTGAGATAAGGATAGCTATACAGGGCATTGACTCTCATTGATTTCCTGTGCATGGGTGTTACCTTCTAGGTTAATTCTTTTTGATTTCACCTTTTCTCTAGTTCCTGTTCCCCTTTTCCTATTGGCCTCAGTTGCTTTTAAGGTATCTGCTTTAGTTTCTCTGTGTTAAGGGCAACAAATGCTAGCTAATTTTTTAGGTGTCTTACCTATCCTCACCCCTCCCTTGTGTGCTCTCGCTTTTGTCGTGTGCTCATAGTCCAATCCCATTGTTGTGTTTGCCCTTGATCTAATGTCCACATATGAGGGAGAACATACGATTTTTGGTCTTTTGAGCCAGGCTAACCTCACTCAGAATGATGTTCTCCAATTCCATCCATTTACCAGCGAATGATAACATTTCGTTCTTCTTCATGGCTGCATAAAATTCCATTGTGTATAGATACCACATTTTCTTAATCCATTCGTCAGTGGTGGGGCATCTTGGCTCTTTCCATAACTTGGCTATTGTGAATAGTGCTGCAACAAACATGGATGTGCAGGTGCCTCTGGAGTAACCTGTGTCACAGTCTTTTGGGTATATCCCCAAGAGTGGTATTGCTGGATCAAATGGTAGATCAATGTCTAGCTTTTTAAGTAGCCTCCAAATTTTTTTCCAGAGTGGTTGTACTAGTTTACATTCCCACCAACAGTGTAAGAGGGTTCCTTTTTCCCCGCATCCTCGCCAACACCTGTTGTTGGTGGTGTTGCTGATGATGGCTATTCTAACAGGGGTGAGGTGGAATCTTAGTGTGGTTTTAATTTGCGTTTCCTTTATTGCTAGAGATGGTGAGCATTTTTTCATGTACTTTTTGGCCATTTGAATTTCTTCTTTTGAGAAAGTTCTGTTTAGTTCACATGCCCATTTCTTTATTGGTTCATTAGTTTTGGGAGAATTTAGTTTTTTAAGTTCCCTGTATATTCTGGTTATCAGTCCTTTGTCTGATGTATAGCTGGCAAATATTTTCTCCTACTCTGTGGATGTTCTCTTCGTTTAGAGACCATTTCTTTTGATGAACAGAAGCTTTTTAGTTTTATGATGTCCCATTTATCTATGCTATCTCTTAGTTGGTGTGCTGCTGGGGTTTCGTTGAGAAAGTTCTTACCTATACCTACTAATTCCAGAGTATTTCCTACTCTTTCCTGTATCAACTTTAGAGTTTCCCACCTCAACTTTTTAAACTTTCTTCTAGAACTTTTATTTTTGGTTTTTAATACTTTGGTTAGAATATATATTAGTTGTATGGGGGGATTAATTGTGAAATCCACATATGTGTTTACAATGTATCTTTTTTCCTTTTTTTATTATTAGTATATTATAGTTGTACAGGAGGTACATTGTGATACTTACATAAGTGCTTACAATATATCTTAATTAGATTCACCTCATCCATCATTCGCTCTCATCTGCCCTCCCCACCTTCTTAGAACAATTACAACAGGTTTTATTCTATTTTTATACACAGATACAAAGTACATTGACCATATTAACCGTCCTTCATCCTCTCTGTTTAACCTACACCCTCCCACCGGTATCCTCCTACAGACAAGACCTGTTTTCTTCCAAAATTTTTAATGGGTTCTATTATGACCTTTTCATTATGTACTTTGATTATATTTTCTTACTCCTTTCTCCATTAGTTCACACATCAAATAGTCCAATCCCCTTTTTTTTGATCATGTCATTTTGTTTAGATCTAGATTCTGCATTTGAGAGAAAACATGTGGTATTTGTCTTTCTGAGTCTGGTTTATATCACTTAAAATGATGATCTCCAGTTCTATTCAGTTTTCTACAACTAACAAAATTTCATTCTTCTTGACTGAATAAAACTCAATTGTGTACATATACCCCATTTCTTTTATCTGTGCATCATAGGATGGGCATCTAGGCTGTTTCTATAGCTTGGCCGTTGTGAATAGTGCTGCTATAAACACAGGTGTGCAGGTATCTCTATTGTGCGCAGATTAGATATCTGCCCAAATTCATACTGTAGTTCTACTTCTAATTTTTAAAAATTTCCTTTATTCATATGTGCATATAATGATAGGGTCATTACTCCCCCCTTCCCCCAATCTGTTTACCTTCCCCCTACCCCCTCCCTCTTGCAACCACCCCCTCACTTCCAAGCAGATACTGTTTTGCCCTTATCTCTAATTTTCTTGAAGAGAGAGTATAAACAATAATAAGGAGGACCAGGGGTTTTTGCTAGTTGAGGTAAGGATAGCTATATAGGGAGATTCCTAGCATTGCTTCCATATGCATGTGTTACTTTCTAAATTGATTCTTCTCGAACTAACCTTTTCTCTAGTTCCTAGTCCCCTTCTCCTATTGGCCTCTATTGCTTCAAAGTTTCTGCATTAGTTTCTTTGCATTGAAGACATCAAATGCTATCTTTTTTTGGTGATGGGGGGGTTACCTACCTATCCTCATACCTCCTTTGTGTGCACTTGCCTTATCATGTAATCAAAGTCCTGTCCCCTTGTTGCATTTGTCCTTGATCTAAAGTCTGCATATGAGGGAGAACATATGATTTTTGGTCTTCTGGACCTGGCTAATCTTGCTCAGGATGATGTTCTCCAATTCCATCCATTTACCAGTGAATGATAACATTTCGTTCCTATTCATGATTGCATAAAATTCCATTGTGTATAGATACCACATTTTCTTAATCCATTCGTCAGTAGTGGGGCATCTTGGTTGTTTCCATAACTTGGCTATTGTGAATAGTGCTGCAATAAACATGGTGTACAAGTACATCTGGAGTAATCTGTGTCCCATTCCTTTGGGTATATCCCCAAGAGTGGTATTGCTGAATCAAATGGCAGGTCTAAGTTTAGATTTTTAAGAAGCCTTCAAATTTTTTTCCAGAGTGGTTGTAGTAGTTTATATTCCCACCAGCAGTGAATAAGTTTTCCTTTTCTCCACATCTTCACCAACACCTGTTGTTGGTGGTGTTTCTAATGATGGCTATTCTAACAAGGGTGAGGTGGAATCTTAGTGTGGTTTTGATTTGCATTTCCTTTATGGCTAGAGATCGTGAACATTTTTTCATGTGTTTTTTTGCCATTTGAATTTCTTCTTTTGAGAAAGTTCTGTTTAGTTCAGGTGCCCATTTCTTTATTGGCTCATTAATTTTGGGAGAGTTTAGTTTTTTGAGTTCCCTGTATATTCTGGTTATCAGTCCTTTGTCTGATGTGTAGCTGGCAAATATTTTCTCCCACTCTGTGGGTGTTCTCTTCAGTTTAGATACCATTTTTTTTTGGTGAGCAGAAGCTTTTTAGTTTTACAAGGTCCCATTTGTTTATGCTTTCTCTTAGTTGCCGAGCTGCTGGGGTTCCATTGAGAAAGTTCTTGCCTATACTTATTATTTCCAAAGTATTTCCTACTCTTTCCTGTACCAACTTTAGAGTTTGGGGTCTGATATTAAGGTCCTTGATCCATTTTGAGTTAATACTAGTTCAGGGTGATAAACCTGGATCTAGTTTCAGTTTTTTGCTGACTGCTAACCAGTTTTCCCAACAGTTTTTATTGAAGAGGCTGTCTTTCTTCATTGGATATTTTTAGCACCTTTGTCAAAAATAAGTTGGGTATAGTTGTGTGAATTCATATCTGGATCTTCTATTTTGTTCCACTGGTCTTCATGTCTGTTTTTGTGCCAGTACCATGCTGTTTTTATTGCTATTGCTTTGTAATATAGTTTGAAGTCAGGTATTGTGATACCTCCAGCATTGCTCTTTTTGCTAAGTATTGCCTTGTCTATTCACAGTCTCTTGTGTTTCCAAATGAATTTTAGGGTAGATTTTTCAATCTCTTTGATGAATGTCATTGGGATTTTGATGGGAATTGCATTAAACATGTAGATTACTTTTGGTAGCATAGCCATTTTTACTATGCTGATTCTATCAATCCATGAGCATAGGAGATCTCTCCACTTTCTATAGTCTTCCTCAATCTCTTTCTTCAGAAGTTTATAGTTTTCCTTGTAGAGGTCATTCACATCCTTTGTTAAGTTTACACCTAGGTATTTGAGTTTTTTTGAGGCTATTGTAAATGGAATTGTTTTCATATATTCTTTCTCAGTTTGTTCATTATTAGTGTATAGAAATGCTAATGATTTTTCTATGTTGATTTTCATATCCTCTACCTTGCTATAGCTGTTGATGGTGTCTAGGAGCTTTTGAGTAGAGTTTTTTGGGTCTTTAAGGTATAGGATCATATCGTCTGCAAATAGGGATATTTTGACAGTTTCTTTACCTATTTGTATTCCTTTTATTCCTTCTTCTTGCCTAATTGCTCTGGCTAGGAATTCCAAAACTATGTTGAATAGGAGTGGAGATAGTGGGCATCCTTGTCTCATTCCTGATTATAGAGGGAAGGAATTCAGTTTTTCACCATTAAGTATAATGCTGGCTGTAGGTTGCCATATATAGCTTTTATAATGTTGAGGTACTTTCCTTCTATTCCTAGTTATCTTAGAGCTTTTATCATGAAATGGTGTTGGATCTTATCAAAGGCCTTTTCTGCATCTATTGAGATGATCAAGTGGTTTTTGTCTTTGCTTCTGGTAATGTGGTCTATTACATTTATTGATTTTTGTATGTTGAACCACCCCTGTGATGAAGCTTACTTCGTTGTGGTGAATGATCTTTTTGATGTGTTGTTAAATTCAGTTTGCCATTATTTTATTGAGGATTTTTGCATCAATGTTCATTAAGGTGATTGGTCTATAGTTCTCCTTTTTGGAAGTGTCTTTGCCTGGTTTTGGGATAAGTGTAATAGTGGTTTCATAAAATATGTGAGGCAGTTTTCCTTCCCTTTCTATTTCATGGAACAGTTTAAGGAGGGTTAGTATTAGTTCTTCTTTAAATGTCTGATAGAATTCAGCAGAGAATCCATCAGGTCCTGGACTTTTCTTTTTAGGGAGACTCTTGATTGCTGCTTCAATTTCATTTTGTGTTATAGATCTATTCAGGTGATTAATGTCCTCTTGGTTCAGTTTTGGATGGTTGTACGTATCTAGAAATCTATCAATTTCTTCAAGATTTTCACATTTATTAGAATATAGGTTCTGGAAGTAGTCTGACGATTTCCTGGACTTCCATGGTGTTTGTTGTTATCTCCCCTTTTGCATTCCTATTTTACTGATTTGAGTTTTTTCTCTCCTCATTTTAGTCAGGTTTGCCAGGGGTCTGTTGATCCTGTTTATTTTTTCAAAGAACCAACTTTTTGTTTCATTAATTCTTTGTATTTTTTTTGTTTCTATTTCATTGATTTTAGCTCTTGTTTTTATTATTTCTTGCCTTCTGTTTGTTTTGGGATTTGCTTGTTTTTCTAGGAATTTGAGATGTAACATTAGGTCATTGATTTGAGATCTTTCTGTCTTTTTAATATATGCACTCATGGCTATAAACTTTCCTCTCAGGACTGCCTTTGCTGTGTCCCATAGGTTCCAGTAGGTTGTGTTTTCATTTTCATTGACTTCTAGGAACCTTTTAATTTCCTCTTTTATTTCATCAATGACCCATTGGTCACTGAGCAATGTGTTGTTCAGTTTCCAGCTGCTTGCTTGTTTTTTGTTATTATTTTTGTTGTTGAGTTCTAGTTTTAATGCATTATGATCAGATAGAATGCACGGTATTATTTCTATTTTCTTATTTTTGCTGAGGCTTGCTTTGTGCCCTAGGATATGATCAGTTTTGGAGAAGATTCCTTGGCCTGCTGAGAAAAATGTATATTGTGTAGAAGTTGGATGAAATGTTCTGAAGACATCAACTCTACTTCTAATTTTTAATGGCACCTCCATACTTATTTCCATAATGGCTGCTCTAATTTATATTCCCAGTACAATATGTGAAGACTGCTCCTCCCAACCTCAGCCCTGTACCCTTGCCAGTATTTTTTGTTTGTTTTCTTGATGATAGCCATTCTGACTGGAATCAGACAGACTCTCAGTGTCATTTTGATTTGCATTTCCTTTAAGCTAAGGATGTTGAACACTTCTTAGTGTATTTATTGGCCATTTGTATTTCTTCTTTTGAAAACTATTTGCTCATTCATACACTGGATTATTTATCCTTTTGTTTAATTTTTTAGCTCCTTATATATTCTGGGGATTAATCCTTTGTCAGATGGATAGCTGGAAAAGATTTTCTCTCATTCTGTTAGCTTTCTTTTTGTTCTGATAATTGTTTCCTTTACTGTGTAGAAGTTTTTTTTTTAATCCAATGCAATTCTGTTTGTCAATTTTTATTCTTATTTCCTAAGCTATTGGAGTCCTATTCAAAAAGTTATGCATACTTATGTCTTGAAGTGTTTTCCCCTTATAGTTTCAAAGTTTCAGATCTTACATTAAGGTCTTTGATCTATTTTGAATTGATTTTTTTGGTGCAGGATAAGAGATACGGATCTATTTTCAGTCTTTACATAAGGATATCCACTTTTCCCAATAACATTTGTTAAAGAGACTGCGTTTACTCAATGTATGCTTTTGGCATCATTGTTAAGAATCGGATGACTATATGGGCTAATTTCTTGGGTATCTATTTTATTCTACTGGTCTATGGGTCTGTTTTTGTGCCAGTTTCTTTTCTGATCATCTCTATTTGGGTTCTATATGCCTCCTGTGTTTGTATGTCCATATCTTTCCCCACATTTGGGAAATGTTCTATCATTTTCTTGAATAGTTTTATGGATTTAGTTTTATCTCATGAATTCTTATGCTTGGTCTCTGATCATGCCCTAGAGTTTTTGAAATTTGACATCATACTTTTAAAAAATTTTTACTTTATGGCTATATGATACTGTATTTCCTTGATTTTTGTTTTTGATCTTTCTTCTGTTTTAGTCTATTCATGATGCTTTTTACTGTGTTTTAAAATTGGATTTATTGGGTTTTTCATTTCCAACATTTGTTTGGTTTTCTTTCAGAACCAGAATCTCATTATTCTTGCTGAATTTTTCATCCAGATCTTGAATGGACTTCCTTACTTCAGTTTGTTTGAATCCTCTTTGAGATCATTGATCATTTTAAAATGTAGGCTTTTGAATTCTTTGGCAGTCTAGTCTCTGGATTCAGTTATTTGGGATTTGTGAGATTTTGGAGGAGCCATATTGGCTTAATTTTAACACTTCTTGTGCTTCTAGGTTGTGATTTGCTCATTTGCTGGAATGGATAGATCTTCCAGTTTTATTGGGTTATCTTCTTACAGAACAGTCTTCTCTTAAAGGATCAATTTTCAGTACCATCCATAGAGGAATAAAGCAAAACCACCATAACAGCAACAACTATGTCAAGCTTGGTGCTATATGTGAGCTGAGAGCCAAGTTAGTGAATGGTCACTTGTCAGCATCCAGGCTGCATTTACTTTGGAAGCTTCCCTTCTTTGCTGCTGGCCTCCAGTCTTGGTAGCCTGTGGATTGGGCAGCTTCCCTGTCACTCTAAGCAGACTCCTCTCCCAAGTTTGTACACCCTTGAAGATGTAAGAGATTGGGGGAGCAAACAGAGCCTCAAGATCTGACTAAAAGGGGAGAATTAAGGGAACCTAGCATTCTGCCTGTTAGTCTCAGAACTTTCAGATCCTGCCCAGCTAAGTCAATCATCCTGTGGGAGGGAGGAAGCAAAGAAATACAGTGGTCCACTGAACCTCAGATCAGAGCTTTCCTTCCTTCCCAGTAGCAACCACACTCAATAGTGAGCAGATTCAGAAGCTGAGCAGTCTTTTGGCTATGGGCTCAGGCTCAGATCTCTCAATCTTTGTTGTGAAACACAGGTAACAGTGTTCACTGTTTTCCACAGAAGGCAGATCTTCAGCTCCTTGCTCCCCAGTCTTCTCAGCAGGTCTGTCTGACCCTCTTCCTTCCCATGACCACCTCTATTGGTTGTGTACCAACCAAACAGTGCAGGGATGTCTCTAGGCTCCCTGATTTGCAATTCTTTCTTGTTTTTAGCTCATTTGAGTAGCTCAATCTCAGGCCTCCTCTTAGACCTTCTCTCTCTTTTTATTTCTTTTATTCATATGTGCATACAATGTTTGGGTCTTTTCTCCCCCCTTTCCCCTGCCCTCTCTCTTTCTCCCCACCCATTCCATCTCCCTCCACCCCCTCTAGTCCAGGCAGAAACTGTTTTGCCCTTATCTCTAATTTTGTTGAAAAGAGAGTATAAATGTTAATAAGGAGGACCAAGGGGTTTTGCTAGTTGAGATAAGGATAGCTATACAGGGAGATTCCTCACATTGCTTTCCTGCACATATGTGTTACATTCTAAGTTGATTCTTCTCAAACTAACCTTTTCTCTAGTTCCTGGTCCCCTTCTCCTATTGGCCTCTGATGCTTTAAAGTTTCTGCATTAGTTCCTTTGCATTGAAGACATCAAATGCTATCTTGTTTTTTTGGGTTTCTTACCTATCCTCATACCTCCCTTGTGTGCTCTTGCCTTATCATGTGACCAAAGACCAGTCCTCTTGCTGTGTTTGCCCTTGATCTAAAGTCTGCATATGAGGGAGAACATATGATTTTTGGTCTTCTGGGCCTGGCTAACCTTGCTCAGTATTATGTTCTCCACTTCCATCCATTTACTTGTGAATGATAAGATTTCATTCTTCTTCATGGCTGAGTAGAATTTCATTGTATATACATACCACATTTTCTTAATCCATTTGTCAGTAGTGGGGCATCTTGGCTGTTTCCATAACTTGGCTATTGTGAATAGTGTTGCAATAAACATGGGTGTGCAAGTGCCTCTGGAGTAACCTGTGTCACATTCCTTTGGGTATATCCCCAAGAGTGGTATTGCTGGATCATATGGCAGATCTATATTTAGATTTTAAGAAGCCTCCAAATTTTTTCTAGAGTAGTAGTTGTACTAATTTGCATTCCCACCAGCAGTGTATAAAAGTTCCTTTTCATCCACATCCTCACCAACAACTATTGTTGGTGGTGTTTCTAATCATGGCTATTCTAACAGGAGTGAGGTGGAATCTTAGTGTAGTTTTGATTTGCATTTCCTTTATGGCTAGAGATGGTGTGCATTTTTTCATGTGTTTTTGGCCATTTGAATTTCTTCTTTTGAGAAAGTTCTGTTTAGTTCAGGTGCCCATTTCTTTATTGGCTCATTAATTTTGGGAGAGTTTAGTTTTTTGAGTTCCCTGCATATTCTGATTATCAGTCCTTTGTCTGATGTGTAGCTGGCAAATATTTTCTCCCACTCTGTGGGTGTTCTGTTCAGTTTAGAGACCATTTCTTTTGTTGAGCAGAAGCTTTTTAGTTTGATGAAGTCCCATTTGACTATAGTTTCTCTTAGTTGCTGAGTTTCTGGGGTTCTATTGAGGAAGTCCTTGCCTATACCTATTATTTCCAAAGTATTTCCTACTCTTTCCTGTACCATCTTCAGAGTTTGGGGTCTGATATTAAGGTCCTTGATCCATTTTGAGTTAATACTAGTACAGGGTTATAAACCTGGATCTAGTTTCAGTTTTTTGCTGACTGCTAATCAGTTTTCCCAACAGTTTTTATTGAAGAGGCTGTCTTTTCTCCATTGTATATTTTTAGTGCCTTTGTAAAAAATAATTTGGGTATAGTTGTGTGAATTCATATCTGGGTCCTCTATTCTTTTTTTTTTTATTTTATTTTATTTATTTATTTATTTTTTTTCATTTTTCTTTTATTATTCATATGTGCATACAAGGCTTGGTTCATTTCTCCCCCCTGCCCCCACCCCCTCCATTACCACCCACTCCACCCCCTCCCGCTTCCCCCCTCAATACCCAGCAGAAACTATTTTGCCCTTATCTCTAATTTTGTTGTAGAGAGAGTATAAGCAATAATAGGAAGGAACAAGGGGTTTTGCTGGTTGAGATAAGGATAGCTATACAGGGCATTGACTCACATTGATTTCCTGTGCGTGGGTGTTACCTTCTAGGTTAATTGTTTTTGATCTAACCTTTTCTCAAGTTCCTGGTCCCCTTTTCCTATTGGCCTCAGTTGCTTTAAGGTATCTGCTTTAGTTTCTCTGCATTAAGGGCAACAAATGCTAGCTAGTTTTTTAGGTGTCTTACCTATCCTCACCCCTCCCTTGTGTGCTCTCGCTTTTATCATGTGCTCATAGTCCAATCCCCTTGTTGTGTTTGCCCTTGATCTAATGTCCACATATGAGGGAGAACATACGATTTTTGGTCTTTTGAGCCAGGCTAACCTCACTCAGAATGATGTTCTCCAATTCCATCCATTTACCAGCGAATGATAACATTTCGTTCTTCTTCATGGCTGCATAAAATTCCATTGTGTATAGATACCACATTTTCTTAATCCATTCGTCAGTGGTGGGGCATCTTGGCTCTTTCCATAACTTGGCTATTGTGAATAGTGCCGCAATAAACATGGATGTGCAGGTGCCTCTGGAGTAACAGTCTTTTGGGTATATCCCCAAGAGTGGTATTGCTGGATCAAATGGTAGATCGATGTCCATCTTTTTAAGTAGCCTCCAAATTTTTTTCCAGAGTGGTTGTACTAGTCTACATTCCCACCAACAGTGTAAAAGGGTTCCTTTTTCCCCGCATCCTCGCCAACACCTGTTGTTGGTGGTGTGCTGATGATGGCTATTCTAACAGGGGTGAGGTGGAATCTTAGTGTGGTTTTAATTTGCATTTCCTTTATTGCTAGAGATGGTGAGCATTTTTTCATGTGTTTTCTGGCCATTTGAATTTCTTCTTTTGAGAAAGTTCTGTTTAGTTCATGTGCCCATTTCTTTATTGGTTCATTAGTTTTGGGAGAATTTAGTTTTTTAAGTTCCCTGTATATTCTGGTTATCAGTCCTTTGTCTGATGTATAATTGGCAAATATTTTCTCCCACTCTGTGGGTGTTCTCTTCAGTTTAGAGACCATTTCTTTTGATGAACAGAAGCTTTTTAGTTTTATGAGGTCCCATTTATCTATGCTATCTCTTAGTTGCTGTGCTGCTGGGGTTTCATTGAGAAAGTTCTTACCTATTGGGTCCTCTATTCTTTTCCACTGGTTAGATCTTCTCTTAAGATGGCTATAACTCTCTGAGAAATGAGGTATGACCAAATGGATTTTTTTGCCCAATTCTGGCCTGTCACTCAAGAATAGTCATTGCCTCACCAAATCCCTGTACTGGACTTAAGACCTGTAATGACTGTTGTCTTTTCCTGTGGCTAGGACTTCCAGTTTGTTGCTGGGACCTCCTGGGTTACCTTGTGACTGTGGCTTTGGGTCTCTACCTCCTGGATGTTGTGGGCTGTTTCCTACTTCTCTCTGGGTGGCCTTTCTTCTGTTTCTCTGTGGGTTTTCAGTTGTCTCATTGCTTCTTTCATGATTCCTAATGCTCTTCCTCTCTTTGGAATATAGCCTGTCTTTTGTTACACTGACTCTTCTCATTCAGAGTCACAAAAGGAAGATTCTATTCTGCTACTTTCCAGAATTTTTCTAAAGGATATCTCATCTTGGAGGCAAAAATATATAGTACTTCTTGAATAAGAGTGCCTTGGTCTCAGAGAGGAATTAAAATCTGTTAATATGAATGTCAGCTCAACTACTCCTCTTTCTGTTTGTCAAGCCTGCAAAATATAGATGATATTAAGACAAGTGTGAGAGTGAGAAAAGAGAGACATAAAGATTAATAGCTTCTCAATATGTAGGACCCACTGGGTGAAATTAAGTATATCCTTGCTACTTTGTAGGCATGTCATTAACTTTAATTTGTATCTTTTTAGTGGGAGTTGGAGAGTTTAAATACTCTTCTAAGACAAATAACTTCTGATTTTTCTGTACAGAGGAAATGTGGGGGTTGTTAAAACAGTGATTTAGGAATGCAGTAGAAAATTTTAGTGTTGTATATATGTGAAGGGAACTGTTTGGTTTACCACCTCAAGATAGTTTGTTCAATCTTAATATTAGTTCACATTTAAAAAAAACTATTTTAGTCAACTGTTTCTGCCACTGTGGAGATTAAGTTTAATTTAGATAGATTTAAGGTTATGAAAAAATTGATACTTGAATAATCTAATATGCAATAGAGGACATCCATTTTTATTTATTCAACATTTTCCTTTAAGTTGAGGTTTAATCTTGTGTTTATTGTGGAAGCTTAAGGATTTTTTCCCTCGTCTAGAAATGGTTTAGCCTAGAGATAAAAATAGTGTCATGTTGAATAGTTTGGTACCTCTACTCTTACTTTAAAAACATTCCCTAATTTCCTAAAAATGTGCTAATTAGACATAACAGAAGCCTGTGCTAGAAAACGAGGACATATCTGACCAGAAATAAAACTTGAAGCAGTCAAGAGAGCAGTTGACAGCTCAGAAGCTGACCTATTTGTATTTCTCTTACTTTATGATTTCTTATAATACATCAACATGCATTTTAAGCTATTATTTCTGTCTTGATGACTAATCTTGTCTTTATCAACTTTTCTTTATTCTAATTCCATCAGGACTACTTCCTGGAATGGCTTCCTGAATACCATCTTTCTCTTCTGAAGGGAATGTTGGAATAAGAACAAGAGAAATATAAAGACTTTATTGACCTTTGTTAAGCTAAAATTACAATAGGCTTTTAAAAACTTCTGGGACACTATTTATCCACAAAATCTGAATTTCTGGATCTCTGATCTATTTAAATAGATGCGCTTCTGCTTGAGGAAGTGTTCCTTCAGAATATCCTCCTTCTAGGATAGAAAGTCCTTTAGGTCCTGCTAAGTCTATATTATAAAGGAACTTACAAAGTGGGAGTTATTTTTATCTTTGTGTTTGTGCTAAATGTATTCCATTGCAAGGTCTTAGGAAGGCTGGGGAGAAAGTGAGATGCAAAGGATTAGTTGGTGTCTGCAATTTTCGTAAATATCTGGGGCTTTGGGTACAAACTCTTTGAATTGTACATCTGAAAGTAGCATCTGGCTTAATGGGAACAACAGAGCTCCAGACACCATTGAGAAGGTAAAGTAGGAGAATCTGTCAGATTTCTTGTAGTTGTGATGCCAGACCTTACGAGCAGAATTATCAAGATGAGAGTTGCTCTAGGATCTCAGGAAACAGTCAACAGTACTTTAGCCTGAGAGAAGAGCAGATAGATTGTTATCAAAGAGGTAAGAGTTCAGAGATTACCCTAAATTAGCTCAACTGCAATGTTTGCCAAGGTGTGGTCCCTGGACCACTAGCATCACATCATCTGGGAAATTGTGAGAACTGCAATTTTTTGATCTTTACCTCAGAATTAGAAAATTTGGCTATAGAGCCCAGGAATGTGTGTTTTAAGTACTTCAGGTAGTTCTGATGCATATTTAAAATTGAGAAAAACCATTTTAGGGCATGGGGTCTACTTTTCTATATTGAGCTACCTTGATGAAGAGGTGACCTCATTTTCTGTCCACTGCTGTTCCAGGTCTGTGAATGTGTGTAGATGTGGCAAGGAGATTTAAAAAGTCATAAAGAACATAGAAAGGCTTTGTTTTTAGGTTTCATTATTCTAAGACATGAAGTTATCCCTTTCTTGGGTACTCCTTTCTTCTCTGCCTCTGTCCCCTGACTCTTGGAAGATGAAACTATTTGTTATATCACAGTAGACTGTGCTATCCAAAATGGTAGTCACTACTCACATCTATCTATTGTCTATGGCTATCTATTAAAATTAATATTAAATAAAATTTGAATTTTATTTCTTCAGTCACACTAGCCACATCTCCACTGTTCATGTAGCTTCATTTATAGGTAGTGTCTACTATATTGGATAGTGCAGATATAAAACTTCTACCATTGCAGAAAGTTCTATTGACAGAACTGCTGTAGAATTCCTCTCTTCCTTCTGATGCTAATCTTGTAAAACTAATTTGTAGTGTTTTCCAATGTTTGTGGTGTAAATACTCCTCACCATGACAAATTTCAGGTGACTGATTTGATGCCACTGAACATGGATTTGGAAAAAGGTGAATACAATCCAACTCTTGAGAGCAAATGCAAACTGATTTTATGGGAGAAACTCTTCCTTAATGGCAGAAAGTGCCCTGTTCTTTACATTCTAATTTCATTTTATAATGGGACTGGCTTTCCAAAAATGATATTAACAGCCTATTAAAAGTGACCAATAATTCAATCAACTTAATTTTATTTGGGGGTAACACAATATACAATTTAACTTAAAAAGCCTTTCCTATGTCAATGGAAAAACTGCTCAAGTGAATTTGGGCTAGCATCTTACACTGCCTACATACAGGAAACTAAACCATGAAAGATGCTAAGATGCATGTGTTCCAGTCTAAAATCCTATATTGAGTCAACAGTGGTGCTGCAGTGATTATTTCTGTAAGTAGAGGTGGTTATAATCTGTACATGGTTGTAGATAGTAAGCTGGTATATGTCTTGGCCACTAGCTGAAAATGGAAAAGTTGGCTTTTTTTTTCTGGAATCATAAATGACTTGCAAATATGCTGTCAAAATGGGAAATGTGCTTTGTGTTGAAAATATTTGCCATTTTAAAAGTGCTTTGAAATCCTTTTTGAAAGATAGAAAATCTTCTTTTGATTGTAAGCTAAATAAAACTCAATTTATATTCAGCCAGAACTAGCTTTTTAGAATCACAATCAGACTTGGCAGACTTTGTTTCACTTTCAACAGGGCATTATGGGTTTTTTTTTTTGTGGTTATGGTGGTATTTTATGGTCATGAATAAAAATCCATTCATCACTAAGCTAACACCTCATCTATTTGACAAAAATAGTTCATGGATTTTATAATTAAAACACTTGGAAATAAGAAAGTTAAATGATTTTTATTTCTTTTGTTGAAAAGGAAAACCCTAACTCTGAATGCTTCTATTGCTAAGACCGTTTGTTAATTGTGGTAATCATAACTGATGCAATAGACCAATGACCTAGTTGAGCCTATCTCTTTCTGCAGAATGATTATACATATTTGGGTCAAACTGGATCATTTTCAGGACCTTGGGAGTCTGTCATTTCAATGTCAGTCCAGTTAAAACTGGGTGTCCTTTAATGACAACTGCTAAAAATTCAATCAATAAGTGGTGTCCAAATGTCAGACAGAGTAGCACAAAGTGGAGACAGCTTGAGACAGTCTGTATGGTTTGATTCTTGCTAATCAGAGTTTAAATTTTACTTGGGAAAGAAATAAGTCAGCATCGTTAATCCCAAACATTGCACACAATCTAGTTGGTGGACTTATTAAAGGTCAAGCAATCAATATGGTTGGCATCAGCAGAGATAGGTTACAGGAGGTGGTTTGATTTCTTGAAATTATTTTTTACATTCCAACATATGAAAAGTTAGGCAGACTGTCAAGTGAAGTAAAGAACATGTACTTCAGGGAAATGAGCTGGTCATTCATCACAGGGCTACATTAAGAGATTCAGTGGATGTGGGAAGAAATGGGAGAGCTCCAAATTTCTTCCACATTTGGAATATATATGTTGGTGGCACTGAGGTTTGAACTCAGGGCTTTGTGCTTAATGAAGGAGGTGCTTTACTGTTTGAGTCCTGCCTCAATTGCATTTATCTTTTGGAGGAAAATAATCAATCCAGGAAGATCAAGATATCAAGAAAAACATATCTTGGTTCATTATAGTGTTGCTTCTAGCTTAGACTAGGGGGAAAATATAAGAAGAAAGAAATTGAACAAGATTAAGTTTTTGCCTTGTTCTTTGCAAAATCACTTGGGTAGTCGTAGAGATAATTACTGAAAATATTAGGTTCTCCCATTAAATTACATTTATAGGTGACAAACTGAGGAATGGAGGTCTTATAATGTTTTCCAGTTGTGTATTATATCTAGAGAAGCAAAAGAACAATTATGGACTGGAAGAAGATGGAAAAAGTGTAATAAGGAAGAAAATAATGATGTGGTTAAAACCTCATCATTTGAGAACTATTGAGTCACGATACAAAGATAGTCAAGAGAATTCAGCATGGACATTCATAAGCTAAAAATAATAATAAAATACAAAGAATTTCTTAGAGCCTTTTTACAATTAAAAACATTTCCAGATAGTATATGTGTTTCAGATTTTACCCAGAAATATTGCTATTGCCATTGATCAATAAATTAACTTGTGCTTACTTCAGTTTTTAGATTCCATTTCATTGTACATTATTATAATTACAAAATATATAGATGAATATGTAATTATAGATCAAATGTGATATTATAGGAGAAAAATTAGGAAAAATCTTCCCCTTTTTCTTAAACTCTGGACTGCTCCCAAATGGAGTTTGGATAAGGAAGCTATGTGAAATTAATGGCAGCTCATATCACATACAAAGGCCTGGAATCACATCTTCAGTTAGATGGGGTACTCCTGGTTACATAGGGACAAAAGTTATCCTTAAGATGTAAGCATTTCCTTTTTTCATAAATCTTACCAGGGCAAATTACAGGGACCAGTTTGTAGATCATACATTGAGAGGAGTTGAGAAGAGTATGTGTAAAGTTTGGGAATGTTGAGTTACCAAGTGGATTCTTTTATTATTATTATCATATTATTGTTGTACTAGGGCACATTGTGACAATTACAAACATTCTTATTCACTCCCCCTCTCCCCCCGCATAATTCTCCTTTACCCCCCCCATTCCTGGAATAGTTTTATCAGGTCTCATTTTTTGATTTTCATACATGAGTACATATTTCCACCATATTCACCCTCCTACCTAGTACATTCTTCTGATTGTCTGGATCTAAAGTAGATCCCAGTTGTGGCCACAATATTTTTTTAAAAAATATTCTTTATCTATACCCCTTGTCCCATAACTGAATTTTCTCTTAGTGAAAAGACAAGAGTCTATTTCTCCTTGAATCTGAGCTTGTCTTGAGCATTGCTTTGACCAGGAGAATGCAGCAGAAACGATAAGATGATATTTCTGAGCCTGCCTCTAAGAAAGCATTATATGTTTTAGTTTTTCTTTTTCTGAGAGCACTGATACAGACTACTAGTGGTAAAGTTTGCTCAATGATAAGATACAGTCTTACTAGCCCCAGACATGTGAGAGAGCCCACCTGCTGACAACCCCAGAAATGGGTACAATAAATGTGAAATGCTATATGCCTGTGATGTTTTGTGGCTGTTCATTATACAGGACTATTGTGGCAATAGATAACTGATACAGGAGAATAGTTTTAAGATTGACTAAAGGTATAGATTTCTTATTAATTCTTCATGGATCTCTTGATGTTTTATTAAAATAAGCAAGAAGTCTTTGAAAGGACAGTCTTGTTTGGCCCAAGTAACTCCCACAAGACATTTATTTCCTGAGTTGATTTGACCTGAGGGGGGCAAAGATTTCAGTCCTCTGCCTGTTAGTGGTTGTATGCAAATATATTTGTGCCTCTCTCAGTCTGACAGACAGACAAGTGTCTAGAAGTTAACAAGTTGATATTCACATAGGACCTTCTTGCATCTGCATTCTCAAAACCCCAGAAATGAGTTCACTTCCTTGGAAGTTAGAAATGGCTTAAATTTGCCATCAGGCAGAAAAGCAAAATTACCAAAAGTATATATTTTAGGGGAATTTAAACACATTTTCTGTTTTGCCAAGCCCATTTCTGGTGCATGTACAATAATTCAAAGTGCCATCATTTTCAGATCCATTCCATTGTCTTCCAGCTTTATTTTACCTCCACTTCTCCCCCTTGCTAAAGAAAAGAGGGAATACTGCAGAAGCCCAAAGGGCTTCTGAGCCTCATAGACAGGCTGTGCCTCCTAGGGACAGGCTTTATCTGTGAAGAAAAGAGGAATTTTGATTGAAAAATAGAGATTTCTGACTTATTTGGAGGAATTTTTCCTCCTGGTCATCTTGCCTAGTGATTTGATCTTATACGACTCTTCTGAGCCTACTGTGAGATGACTTTGCTTCAGCCACATTGGATCTTTTTCAAATATTTTTCAAGGACAAACATCTTCCCTACAGTTTTCCTCAGCTGCAGTGATTGTCTTGTCTGGGGATTGTATTCTGATTAATTCAACTTTAGCTTCCTCACTGCTTCAGTGGATTCCACATTTGTCATGGTTAAAAACATTCTCCTGGGAAGTTTCATCAAAGATGTTGGTGAGAGCAAGGCTTAGAATTCAGTCTGTGGAGCAAACTTTAGAATGTGCTGGGGGACTGTGGTGCACAGAGAACAAGAATGCAAGGAATGTCAAGCTCTTCCTTATGCATACACATCAGCCAGGCATAATTCAGGGGTTTTGCAGAAATTTCAGTGATCATTGGTCTGCATGGAGATTCTCCACCCAGAACACCCCTCTTCCCCTTGCCCAACCAGTTGAGTGGAGAGCAGCCAAAAGGATGCAGTAAGTGGATGAAGCCAGCAGAGGGCGAGCACGCTACAGCAGCAAGTTGCAATCTCTGTACTGTGGTTACTTGGGCCAGTTGCACACTGTTCTCCAAATCAACTTGTTGCTTTCACCAAGTTCCTTCTGCTAACAGACTGGTTAACAGAATAAATCTGTATGGATTTAAATCCCGGCTTCCTCATGTTCTGTTTTCACCACTGTTTGCTGCCTCAAGTTTTCTTATCAAAAAATAGGAAAAATACAGTTGTGAGGCTGATGCATTTAGAACAATTCCTGCCACTTAGTAAGTATTTGATCAATACTACCTACTAATATTATATCTTATGCCTTTCCTTTCTACTTTCCATCCTCCCAAGTCTGAATATAAAAGTAAATTTATATGGCAATATGTTATGCAGGCTGACTTCTTCATTCTTCAAAACTTATCTCAAAGAACACAACATCACCTCTTTGGTCTTCTGCAAAAAAAAAAAAATGAGTATGCTAAACTTAATCATGAGAAAATATCAGACAAATCCCAAATAATGGACATTTTATCAAACAATTGAGCAATTCACTTCAAGAATGACATGGTCCTGAAAGATAGGCTCTGGAGCTATTCCAGACTGTAGGGTGCTGAGATATGTGACAACTGAATGCAACACATGAGTTAGGAGTTTCTTTTTCTATAGAGTATCCATTGGCACAGTTGGTGAAATTTGAATAAGGTCTGTAGATAAGGTAATAGTACCATATCAGTATTATTTTCCTGATTTTGTTGCTTGTGGACTATAGAAGAGAATGTCCTTGCTTTTAGAAAGTATCTTGGAGTATGTAAAAGTAAAGTGAGAGTCATCATCATTTCAAATTACTCTAGAATATATATGTATATTTTTGTGAGTGTGTCCATATATGTGAACATATTTGTATAACAATATTGGTACACCTGGATTAAGGGTGTATGAGAATTCTTTGTACTGTTATTGCAACATTTTTGTAAACCTGAAGTCACTGTAAGATGCAAAGTTAAAAAATAAAAACCACAAATAAACAATAAGATGTCTGCTTCTCCAACAAGTTGTTCTTAATGTCCCTTGCACCGCCCCCACCCCTTTTAGGTGGGTTAGGTGCTCTGCTCTTAGCCTGCTTGCAGTTTCCCTCTCTGCATAGCACCTATTATAGTGTATTGTGATTACCTGTTTATTTTGTTAAACTATGAACCCAGGTAAAGGAGGACCTGTTATAAATTTTGGGCATGCTTTGCAGTCTTTGTAGCAAAATGTAACATAGGATTGAGACTCAGCATACCTAGTCTGAAAGTAAGCTCTGTCACAGCATGCATGAGGTATGAGGGAGAGTCTCTTCAGTTTATTTATACCTTAGTGCTGTGATTCTCTAGCTTAGAGACAACTGTCAGCTCTATGAAAGAAAGGCAAATATACAGTGGACTCCCTCTACATAGGGATTTGACCTGAGGGAATTCCACTGTATGTGCTCAGTGATGAGTGTGTCTACTACTAAAAGAAATGTGTTTTTATTACAGTATAGCCCCTGAGTGCAAACTATGATTTTTTCCTGTGTGCAATTGGAGAAACAGCAATCTAAACTGAAGTTGGAAACTGAACTGACTGTAAGAACATTAGTGAGACACAGTGCATGAGAGTTACCTAATGGTACATTTTTAAAAAATGGGTGATGTTACAGATTTTCCAAGAGCAAGATTATGTCTATGCAATAAATTGATGTTGGAATGTAATTCCATGAAGACAGTAACTAACACCCTTGCTTATGATCTCCATGTCAATTTACTCTTATAAGAGAGTATACATTTTGGCCACTACTCCACCACTATTTGTATCTAATACTAACTTCCAAGTTAGACATTTTGCTCCTTGATAAAGATAATAATGTAAGAATCAATAAGCCATAAAAGCCTATCCAGAAAAGTTTCAAATGTAAGCACATGGTTCCAGAGAGGGAATTCAACCACAGATTGTTAGAAATGTAAGCCCAAGCCAGTTTTCCTGATGAAGTTCTTTACTTATAAGCTGGTGACCTGGGGTTATCGCAAGCATTGGCTTTAGTTCATAAGAGAAATTGAAGGTAGGGGATCTGTACATTTACTAAAAGAATAGACAAGGAAAAAATGTAACTCTATGCACCTCAAAAATAACTTCCTCATACATCCCAACAATCAATGTTATTTCCATTTGAAATAACAGATGCTTATAAAAGTGTGTATCAAAGTTAAGCCTCCTACTTCTACTACAGTGTGAACTGGTTTAATCAGGCATTTTGATTGCTCTTCTTCTAATACCTAGCTTACATGATAACAGTGGTCTTGTTTGGAAGAAATTAGAGGAGGAGGAAGAAAGGTTAATTTTATTTTTTTATTTATTTTTAAAATTTTTATTTTATTCATATGTGCATACAATGTTTGGGTCATTCCCTTCCCCCCCCCACCGCTACCCGGCAGAAACTATTTTGCCCTTATCTCTAATTTTGTTGAAGAGAGAGTATAAGCAATAATAGGAAGGAACAAGGGTTTTTGCTAGTTGAAATAAGGATAGCTATACAGGGAGTTGACTAATATTGCCTTTCTGTGCATGTGTGTTACCTTCTAAGTTAATTCTTCTCAAACTAACCTTTTTAGACTAAGGAACATTTTGCAAAAGGTGCCGACCAGGGAAAAATGGTCGTTTACAACAGGTGTAAATAGTCTCTTAGTTCTTCAAAGTTGGGGGACAGGTGTAGCAAGAGGGGCAGAAGTGATCAAAGCTCTATAAAGGGAAGGATGAAGTGGCCAAAACATACATTGACCACTCAACTATTATTTTGGGAATCCTGTTTGGCATACCAACAAATAACATAAGAGTAGTACTTTTGTAATTGTCTGGCTTGAAGAAATTCCTGGGTTGTTTTTCTTAAAGACTAGAATCTGTTGAACGTCATTGTCTATCTTTGAATAGCGTTACCTGATTTAATTAAGCATATGTGCTTCTGCCACATTTTCCATATATGCTGATACTTGTATAAGACCTTTCCTCCCTGGAAGTTGATTTTCCCCCAAGGTTTACAAAGTTATCAGAACAAATTAATTTTTTCTGAACTTTAAAAATAAAATGAACAAATTCCAGAACATCCAGAAGAATTCTGGTTATATGAATCATTACTATTAAATGACTCATTTACCTCAATGCTATTCAATTTCATTATGGGCATTCAAGAATCTTAAGATAAAATTCTCCAAACCCTAAAAAATTCCATAGGCCAGGGGCATCAGGCCAGCAAACTTTCATTCTTGTCAAAATCAATTTTGACTTTGGTACATTACAATGGCTGTGTGTCAATGTCACATTCTTGTCCACTCAGATGGATGTGTTTGTTCATTCAACCATTATTCTAGAACTAGGACCCTTTATAATACAAAACAAAAATTTGGAGAACAGTAAAGGTCAGAGCTCAAAATTAGGAAGAAAGAAGCCAAGAAATGTCTAAGAGGAAGTTAGTACAGACACAGAAACTGACCATGCTGTGGGAGCTATGAGGAGAGGTGACAGTCTCTAGGGAATGAGTAATAGGTCACAGCAGGAAACTTTATAAAAAATATATATCTACTAGTTACTTTTCATCTGCTCTCAAATTTTCTCTAATGAACTCTTATGATAACTTCTTAGAATAAAAATACATTTTGGGTAAAAATAAGAGTTTAAACCGGGCTGGTGAATTCATTTATGAATCAGTCTAATTCACCCTCAATTTTATTCAGGTCTGTATCTTTTCTCCTTTGGACAGCCACAATCATCTTGTAACTGCTGACCCTGCTGTGGCTCTGTAGCAATTGCTTCCCTCCAGGCCTTCAAAGTCATCTGCTATGCTACTTCAGGGTAATTTTTCTAAAATGCAAATAGTATTGTTTGACAGCCCTGCTAAAATGTGTTCAGTGACTTTCTATTTTCTGTGGAATAAACCTCAAAGTTTATAGCATTAAGAACCTTCACATTCTACTTCCTCAACCTTATCTTCTGTGACTTCTTTTTATTCATTTCAGCTTCATACAGTTGTTCTAATTTATATCTCCAGTTCTTTATACATGCCTCAAAACAGCTATTCCACCTTGTAGAGCTTAAGAAGGTCCATACCTCCACCTTTTGTGACTCTAAGAAATCAAAGTGATTATATTCATTTCACTGAATTCAGTACACATCTAACTATGCCTTTTTAAAAACAACTGATTATGGTTGTTTATACATGTATGTCTTCACAACATTTGGTTTTGTTCAAGGTTGATAATTTATGTATTTTTGTAAATCCAGCATTTAGCACATAAGTGCTGAATAGGCTTACTGGATAAATACATGAAGTTTCACTCTCAAGTCCCAGGATTTAGTATGTGTCTCTGTAAAGAAAACTTTTGACTCTTCACTCAGAGTCAGCCCTCTGCCTAGCACTGGGCAATTTGTACTGTGGGAGTTGAAAAATGAAACACTGGTTGAGAAAGGGTTTGGGCCAGTGCAAATATAGATTCTTTCTCAGGAGAAAATAAATTTATTTATTTATTTTTGTGATCACATTATTGTGCTGGGGGTACATTGTGATATTTACAAAAGTTCTTATAATATATTGTCATTTAATCCACCCTTCTATCATTCTCCTTTATTCCCCTTCCCTATTACTAGAATAGTTTCTACAGGTCTCATTTTCTGTTTTCATAAATGAGTACATAATATTTCCATCATATTCACCCTCCTAAACTTTTTCCTTATATCCTCCCCTCTTGCACTGGTACCAACTCCCAGACAGGACTTGTTTCACCTTCCTGTTCTCCATTTTTGAAAAAAGACATTTTTGTTTGTTTAGGAAGCTATGCAGGAAGTTTCATTATGACATTTCCACATATATATTTATTATAAAGGAGAAAATAAATTTAGAAAGACAAACAACAGGTAGTGGATTAGTAGTTATTACTGAATAGGAGAGATTTTGACAGTATTATGGAAAACTATTGTTAGGTTAAGTAATATGGATGGGAAACAAACCTTGTTAGAGTTGGTCATTTATGTGTGTGGGTAGGAGTGGAATGTACTGAAATAGCAGAAGTAGGTGAGCATGAATTGGTTAGCAAGCAAATGAATGTTGTGGTCAATAAGTCACTTGAAGCTCTAGGCATGAAAAAGGAATAAGAGCTCTGAGGTTTTGATATTCTGCCAACTACACCAAGAAGAAGAGGGAGATGGGAGTGTAATCTGGGAGCAGTCTGTTCAGAGAGCCAAGATTGCAGTCACATTATTCACTACACCCCGTTTTGCCTCCTCCCAGTGTGAGGAAATCTCCCTAGTCCACACAGCAATGGCCCAGTGGGAACAGACCATAAAGGTTCATGCATTTTCTATTCACTGGTGCTGTGGCAGTGGTTGCCACAGTTAGAAGCTCACAGCTTGGTACTTCAACTGAGCACAACTTTCTGACCCAGCATGTAGTTGTTTTAAAAAAAATATTTTATAACAAGAGTTCTCAGATATACAAAATAGAGAGATTCTACCCATGTATTCATGACCTAGCTTTAACGAATATCAATATTTTGTGATATTTTTTCTTATGTATTTTAAAGCAAATTCTAGACTCATTTTATTTCCTATACCAATGCATCAGGAAGAATCTCTCACTGATATGGATATTAAAAATAATATAACCACTATGATGTTATCACATCCAGAGTTGCTTCTCTTCCTCCTTTTCCTTCCTTCCCTTGATCAGGCCATATTTTTGACCAGTTGTGCCAAAGCCATTGTGTTTCTAAGTGAAGAACCAGCCATTACACCAATTCTCCTCATGCTAACAATGTTTTATTTGCAACATGCCATCTGTGAAAAATGGAGCTTTCTGGCTTTATACCTGATATCTTAATTAGCAGAAAGATATATTAAATTGTAAACTAATCTAGTGCTGTTTCAAGACATATCCCTTCATGCCATGTCAAAAGAGGTCATTTCAAAAGTCTGTTTGAGAGTTCTTGAAGAATTTCAAGCAGTATAAATATTGCCAGTAGTTTTAGATGTGCAATTGCCTGTCCTACCTGTCAGTTGGGGAGAATAAATTCATTGTGCTAGTGGCCTTCTGAGTAACATCATGCTAGTGACTATGGCAACTGGTTGTTGATTTTGCCCCCTCTTTGTTACCAGAAAAGGTCAAACCCACCTGTATGGACTGGAATAAATTAACAGAAAGGATACAAAGGATTCTTTTTTTAAAATTCGTTTATTCATATGTGCATACATTGTTTGGGCCATTCCTCCCACCTACCCTCTGCACCCTTCCTCTCCCCTGAAACCTCCCTAACTTCCAGGCAGAATCTGTTCTGCCCTTATCTCTAATTTTGTTGAAGAAAGAGTATAAACAATAATAAGAAAGACAAAGCATTTTTTTTCATTTTTCTTTTATTATTCATATGTGCATACAAGGCTTGGTTCATTTCTCCCCCCTGCCCCCACCCCCTCCCTTACCACCCACTCCGCCCCCTCCCTCTCTCCCCCCTCAATACCCAGCAGAAACTATTTTGCCCTTATTTCTAATTTTGTTGTAGAGAGAGTATAAGCAATAATAGGAAGGAACAGGATTTTTGCTGGTTGAGATAAGGATAGCTATACAGGGCATTGACTCACATTGATTTCCTGTGCGTGGGTGTTACCTTCTAGGTTAATTCTTTTTGATCTAACCTTTTCTCTAGTACCTGTTCCCCTTTTCCTATTGGCCTCAGTTGCTTTAAGGTATCTGCTTTAGTTTCTCTGCGTTAAGGGCAACAAATGCTAGCTAATTTTTTAGGTGTCTTACCTATCCTCACCCCTTCCTTGTGTGCCCTCGCTTTTATCATGTGCTCATAGTCCAATCCCCTTGTTGTGTTTGCCCTTGATCTAATGTCCACATGTGAGGGAGAACATACGATTTTTGGTCTTTTGGGCCAGGCTAACCTCACTCAGAATGATGTTCTCCAATTCCATCCATTTACCAGTGAATGATAACATTTTGTTCTTCTTCATGGCTGCATAAAATTCCATTGTGTATAGATACCACATTTTCTTAATCCATTCGTCAGTGGTGGGGCATCTTGGCTCTTTCCATAACTTGGCTATTGTGAATAGTGCTGCAATAAACATGGATGTGCAGGTGCCTCTGGAGTAACAGTCTTTTGGGTATATCCCCAGAGTGGTATTGCTGGATCAAATGGTAGATCAATGTCTAGCTTTTTAAGTAGCCTCCAAATTTTTTTCCAGAGTGGTTGTACTAGTCTACATTCCCACCAACAGTGTAAGAGGGTTCCTTTTTCCCCGCATCCTTGCCAACACCTGTTGTTGGTGGTGTTGCTGATGATGGCTATTCTAACAGGGGTGAGGTGGAATCTTTTTTTTTTTTTTTAGGAGAAAGCAAGGATTTATTAGGACAACATTAAGAGAGAAGAGACAAATGGTAGACAGCTATGCAAAGGAACTTACCACACAGAGGCAGGGCTTAGAGTAAGTTTTATGCCTCAGGTTAAGCCACTTTTGATAAGCTGTCTCCATTTTTGTGGACTGTAACAATTGGTTGTGTCTTCCTGGGCACATGGTTTGAATTTCTGGTGCACAGGAATATCTCTGTTTCATCTGGGCCCCCCAGGGGGTTGGATCCATTTCCCATTCCTTGGTATTTCTTGGTCTGCCATGTTTCCTTAAAAGAGGGGCCTCCTCCATAGAATCCTGATTATGTTAATGCAATTGGGATCTACCTAGGACTTTTTCAGCTCCCCCATCATACCCACAGCTGTGGAGGATGATGCATCTGAATGCTCACAGCCTCTACTGAATGTTATCTTCTGCCACCGGAAATTTTGTCTTCTCCCAGGGTGTGTCTCACAACCAATGATTTGCTGATAAGGAGAATCAAAAGCCTTGCCTTTCTTAAATTCGAAATGACCCTGAAAGAGTCATTCCAGCTCTTAAGCTCAGAAGACCTTGCATTTGCAAATGTGATAGTTATAGCATGGTTTTAATTTGCATTTCCTTTATTGCTAGAGAAGGTGAGCATTTTTTCATGTGTTTTCTGGCCATTTGAATTTCTTCTTTTGAGAAAGTTCTGTTTAGTTCATGTGCCCATTTCTTTATTGGTTCATTAGTTTTGGGAGAATTTAGTTTTTTAAGTTCCCTGTATATTCTGGTTATCAGTCCTTTGTCTGATGTATAGTTGGCAAATATTTTCTCCCACTCTGTGGGTGTTCTCTTCAGTTTAGAGACCATTTCTTTTGATGAACAGAAGCTTTTTAGTTTTATGAGGTCCCATTTATCTATGCTATCTCTTAGTTGCTGTGCTGCTGGGGTTTCGTTGAGAAAGTTCTTACCTATACCTACTAACTCCAGAGTATTTCCTACTATTTCCTGTATCAACTTTAGAGTTTGGGGTCTGATATTAAGATCCTTGATCCATTTTGAGTTAATCTTGGTATAGGGTGATATACATGGATCTAGTTTCAGTTTTTTGCAGACTGCTAACCAGTTTTCCCAGCAGTTTTTGTTGAAGAGGCTGCTATTTCTCCATCGTATATTTTTAGCTCCTTTGTCAAAGATAAGTTGCTTATAGTTGTGTGGCTTCATATCTGGGTCCTCTATTCTGTTCCACTGGTCTTCATGTCTGTTTTTGTGCCAGTACCATGCTGTTTTTAATGTTATTGCTTTGTAATGTAGTTTGAAGTCAGGTATTGTGATACCTCCTGCATTGTTCTTTTGACTGAGTATTGCCTTGGCTATTCGTGGCCTCTTGTGTTTCCATATAAATTTCACGGTAGATTTTTCAATCTCTTTAATGAATGTCATTGGAATTTTGATGGGAATTGCATTAAACATGTTAGATTACTTTTGGGAGTATCGACATTTTTACTATGTTGATTCTACCAATCCATGAGCATGGGAGATCTCTTCACTTTCTATAGTCTTCCTCAGTCTCTTTCTTCAGAAGTGTATAGTTTTCCTTGTAGAGGTCTTTCACTTCTTTTGTTAGGTTTACACCTAGGTATTTGATTTTTTTTGAGGCTATTGTAAATGGAATTGTTTTCATACATTCTTTTTCAGTTTGCTCATTGTTAGTGTATAAAAATGCTAATGATTTTTCTATGTTGATTTTATATCCTGCTACCTTGCTATAGCTATTAATGATGTCTAGAAGCTTCTGAGTAGAGTTTTTTTGGGTCTTTGAGGTATAGGATCATGTCGTCTGCAAATAGGGATATTTTGACAGTTTCTTTACCTATTTGTATTCCTTTTATTCCTTCTTCTTGCCTAATTGCTCTGGATAGGAATTCCAGTACTATGTTGAATAGAAGTGGAGATTAGTGGGCATCCTTGTCTGGTTCCTGATTTTAGAGGTAATGGTTTTAGTTTTTCTCCGTTAAGTATAATGCTGGCTGTAGGTTTGTCATATATAGCTTTTATAATGTTGAGGAACTTTCCTTCTATTCCTAGTTTTCTTAGAGCTTTTATCATGAAATGATGTTGGATCTTATCAAAGGCTTTTTCTGCATCTATTGAGATGATCAAGTGGTTTTTGTCTTTGCTTCTGTTAATGTGGTTTATTACGTTTATTGATTTTCGTATGTTGAACCACCCCTGCATCCCTGGGATGAAGCCTACTTGGTTGTGGTGAATAATCTTTTTGATGTGTTGCTGAATTCGATTTGCTATTATTTAGACAAAGCATTTTTGCTAGTTGAGATAAGGATAGCTATACAGAGAGAATCCTAGCATTGCTTCCATGTATAAATGTGTTACATCCCAAGTTGATTCATCTCTAACTGAGATGAATCTCTAGTTCCTAATCCCTTTCTCACATTGACTTCTGTCACTTTAAAGTTTCTGTATATTAGTTCCTCTGCAGTGAGGATATCAAATACTATCATGTTTTGGGTTTCTAAGCTATCTCCATACCTCCCGTGTGTGCTTTCCCCTTATCATGTGATCCAAGTCCAACCACATTGCAGGATACAAAGGATTCTATTCCTCAAGTATTTAGGATCTATTTGGCAAGGCAGAACATGTCTGTCAAGATGTAACTGTCCTTAAGGCCTTGAAGTTAAGGGTCGTTCTTTGGTATTAGGAAGAGTGGAAGCTACTTTCAACTGAAAACTGACCCAGGTGTTTTGAAGGAAGTGACATTTCTTCTGAATTTTGCTGGTCATAATATCACAAGTAGGGATGAAGGATAGGGTGTTTGGGAGTGCAGCAGATGGTGGGAAGAAAACAAGACAAGCAAAGAGTTAACAGGTGAAAACACAAGCCAGGTGGAAGGTGACATGTTTCGTTCCATGTGGCAGTCTTTCTTGGTGGCCTGTATCACATATCTCCCCCTTCTGATATGATTTAGGGTCAAATGGACTTGACAGTTCCACCTACATTGACAGTGTCCCACCTCAAGTGAATACTGTGATGTTGCTGGGCTGTTGGCTTCAGAGCTTTTTTGAGGCCTAGAGAGGCAGCAGAGACACTGCAAGTATGGAGGAGTCAATGTCTCTGGAGGGGACCTTCAAACGATGGAAGTGGAAGGCAGTGGGAAAAATTCCATAATCATGAAAGAGACAATTCTGAGATGCATTCTGTATGGTTTCTCAGACAACTCCCAATAGAACTGAGGCTCAGTTGCCCATTGGGGTTACCAGCTTAACCTCATTGGGTTTTCCTCTCTGCTTCACTTCCTCTCCCCATGCTCCTGCTCCCTGAACATTTGCCTCCAAAATAAACTTAATCCCTTATTTTTGACTCCGAAATGGGAAAACCTGACTGGTAGAAATGAAACAATATATTAGGGAAATAGTGAGAAGTAAATCCAGGATGATGGGTTGATAAAGGCCTATTACATTTTCTTATTGATTAAAAATTATTCCTACTTTTCTACTTGCTTTTTTCTTGACATTATTTAGAAAAAGTGAAAATAGAAACAATGCTACTAGATGACAACTTACCTAGAACTAGACATGGCCTATAATTTCCAGCCCTGGTGGATTCTGAGTTCAAGGATTCTATCTCACTGTGTCTTTTCATTGCAGTAAATGGTAATGCATTCTTCCTATTCAAGCAAACATGTTGGGGTCATCTCTGAATCTTTAGTTTTTCTCACAACCTGCCTGTAATCTGTTAGAACATCCTGTTGGCTCTACCTTCACACAATAATGCAGAACCTGACTGTTTCTCAGCACTCTGTGACTGCTGTGCTGCAGTCATACATCTTGCCTTACTAGATTGCTGAAAGAGCATTCTAGCTGGTCTCACTGCTTCTGCCCTTAACTCCTTATTCTCATCAAAACAATGATTTTGTTAAAATATTACAGATCATATCTTTCCAATTTCATCACCCTCCTGTGGTTTTCTATCCTACTTTGGATAAAAGCTAAGGTTTTTCTAGTGACTCAGTAAAAGCTAAAGTTTTTCTTTGATATTTGTTCACTCCTTTATTTATTGCATTGCAGCCTATTGGCCTCACTGCTGCAACTCAAATAGGTCAACAGACTCCCATTCAAGGTCTTTGCACTTATGTAATGTCACACTGAAAAGCTTTCTCCCAGATAGCCACACAGCTCACTCTTTCCACTCACCCGTCTTCTTCCCAATCAGTCTTTTCCTGGCTTTGAATCTAAAATTGCAACCCCACATGTACACATCTTTTCCCCTTCCCTGCTCTATTTTTCCCTTTAATAATTTTTACTACCTAATAAGTATTCTAGTCATTTAATTTTTTTAACCTTTTCCCCTTCTTCTTTCAGGAAGTAAGCTCCACTAGGGAAGGTATTTTCTGTTTCTTTGGGTAGAAGTTGGTAGATATGAGGGAGGAGGTGCTCTCTTTTAGTTTGTTTGTTTTTTGAGATAGATTTCACGTCTTTCGCAGACTGATTTCACACTTCCAGGCTCAAGTGATCCTCCTGTGTCACTTTCCTGAGTAGCTCCCTGAGGTGTGTGCCCCTGGGCCTGGATGTGGAGGTATACTCGTACTTAATGTGCTCTTTCCAGCCTAGATCAGTAAACATATACAGTTAATTTTAGGTGTTGACTACACTGGGATAAAGGGTACCTTGACAGTTGGTAAAACACTAGTTCTAGATGTATCTGTGAGGATAATTCTGAAGAGATTGGCATTTGAATTAGTAGAGCACAGAAAGACGATCACTATCACCAATATGGGTGGACAGTATTCAATCTGTTGAGGACCTGAATAAAAAAGTAAGACACAGGAAGGACAGATTTGCTTCTGCTTGATCTGGGATATCTGTCTTCTTTTGCCCTCAGATATTGGTGCTCTTTGTTCTTATGCCTTAGATTTGGACTGAATTACACCGTATGACATTTCTGGTCTCTAATTGGCCTTCCTAATTGTGTGAGACATTTCCTACAATTAGTCAATCTAAATATCTTTCTCTCTGTTCTGTTTCTTTGCAGAATCCTAACACACATACACACACACACACACACACACACACACACACACACACACACACTGATTTATAGTGGATGCCTAATAAATATGTATAAACATGGATACTCACTACATAAATATGTAAAAATGAAACAATGTGACCTTATTTAGTAGATTTGAGGCTGTTTTTTTCACCTGAAAATGGGGATCCAATAACTAACTCATGGGAACAAATCAGATAATATAAAGGTTTTAAGAGCAAAAGTCTAAGGAAGATTGTTGGAATTATTATTTATCGGAACTTTTGCTTTGATTTCTGATTTAAAAACCGCGTCTTAAGATTTTCATCTTAAGACATGGGGGAATCCTTTTAGAAGCTTTATAATTGATGTCTTAGATCATAAAAGTCACTTCTTTTGCAATTCATTTTTCTCAGAAAAACATGCTAATCCCTTGGCATCTTTGACTTGGAGACAGTTTAGTGTAGAAGGTCCTGCCTAGACCATAGCTCCAAAAGAGCTTGTCTTGCACACTGCAGTTTTCATAGTGGCTGTACTAGTGGTGTGTGGTCGGCTCTCAATAAATACATGTTGAGTGAACAAATAGAGGTAATGTACAGTTTTTCCTCCGTTAAAGCATCCCATAAATCAGGCTGAGATTTCACAAGATCTCTGAATTGTTTCTTTGCCCCCAGCAAGAGGCCACAGATGTTAACTGCATCTAGCATCCTGACTCACCCCTTCCATCATCTTTGGTTTGGATCATGTCCCTTTTTAGCAGCTTTTTGGTATGCTGCTGCCATCCATTCTCAGCACATGGCTGACGCAGCATCTGCTCTTCCCTTACTGAACGCTGTGCTGGGGGGAAAGGAAGGAAATTTACTGTTTTCACTTTATCACAGGCTTACCTTTGGGGAGTGATCATGTGGGTATCAAGAGGAGGATAGGGAATGAATTGGGTGGAGGTTTTGAGTTGTTTGTATAAAAGATTGAACAGACCAAATAGTGACTGCCAATGGGAGTGATGGTTAGCACCACAGTGTCCCCCTGAGTTTTTAAGATGAGAGGGCATTGTCTACTATAATATCAAAAAATGACGTGTTCCTCCCATGAGGGCTTTAATACTTTTTAGAGAATAATTGCTCTCATTCATGGGTAACATGTAGTGTGGAAATTATTAAGTCTGTAGCTTAAATGATTGGATCTGGATTAGTTTCTTTTGCACTCCTAGGATGTAGTGTTTGTTAGAGAAACCAACAGGAAGTTTGGTTTGACCATCTGCCAATTCAGATCATTTGGATTTTTTTCCTGGGTTATGTGGAAGGTGGTTGGATGGTGAGAGGGGTGAGAGCAGTGTTTAAAATGGCACTTTTAACTATGAACTTTGAAAAAAATTATGACTGTTGTTTTATGATTAAAATATAGCTCCAGGTAAGGGGCAAAAAGAAAAAAAAAGAGAAAATATGTGACTTCCAGATATGGCTTTTTATCTTTTTGCGGACCCTGATCTTCACTAATTATAGTTATTGGTTTAATGATAATACAAGTTTGATAACTAGGGCATGCTGATTGCTGTTACAAATGGAACTCAGACATATAATGGTTCAAACATAATAGAAGCTTATTTCTTGTTCATGTAATAGTCATGGAAATATGAGAAAGTCAGCAGACAGTCATGTAGACAGCTAGCATAGAGGCTTTGCCACATGTAAATTTCCAAAGTGGCCCTGGTTTTTCCTTTTTGACAGTTTATAGGAGAAAGAACAGAGTTGAGTATGCAGAGAAGTTTTTATGTGCCAAGTTTGGAAGTGTATGTATAATTTCTAATCATAGTCCATTGATTAGAAATTAGTTGCTTGACCATATCTAAATTGAAGGGAGCTTAGATAGTGTAGTTGTTTAAGTTGGGTTCTCTAGAAAACAGAATCTGAGGCAAGGACTAAGTGGCAGTGCTTGCCATTTGAGAGATTTAAGTTCAGGCTAGCAACAGTGACAGAAGAGGGAGGTGAGGCAGAAAAGGATGGTAAGCAATGCAAGGCAGCAAACTTGTTATTACTTCATAACAAGCTAAAAGAGACAGCATGTTTCTTAGCAGGTCAAACCACTTGGACAGGCTATATGGCAAAATAATGATTCAGAACATTCCACTGGAGTGAGGAAGGATGCTATGGTGTGAATTTCCTCTCCCCTGCCCAATTCATGTGTTAAAACTTAATCGACAGTGACAGTACTAAGAGTTGGGGCCTTTAGGGGACCAATTATGAAGGCTTTGCCCTCATGAGTGGATTACTACTCTTATAAGAGAGCTTGAGGTTACTAGCTAGTCCACTTTTGCCCTCTATTTCCCAATGTGAGGACACAGCCTTTGTTCCCCCAACCCAGAGGATGCAGTGTTAAAGACGTGTATTGTTTTGGGGTTCAGACATGGTGGAGGATGCCTATAACCCCAGCTACTTGGGAGCAGAAGTAGGAGGACTGGGCTTCAGGGCTGGCTCTGGACCAAAGTGTGAGATCCTATCTGAAAAACATATTAAAGCAAAAATGGCTTAGCTCAAGTGGTAGAGTGCTTACCTATTATGCACAAGGACCTGAGTTCAAGCACTAGCTCCAAAAAGAAATATTGTCTTGAGAGCAGAGCCATCACCAGACACTAAAACTGCTGGCACCTTGGTCTTGGATTTCTCTACTTCCATAACTGTGAAAAATGAAATTTTCTAATTTATAAATTACCCAATCTCAAGTATTTTGTTGTAGTAGCATGAACCAACATAGACAAAGGGAACAGAATTTATCTCCCTCTCTGTTATCTCTTGTCTTTCACTGGTCAGTTTGTCTATAAGCAGTAACTCCTCAATACTACGAGTTTGTATTATCCAACATGTACTGTGTCTTCTCAAAAGCCAAAACCAATGTGCTATGTTGTGGTATTTCATATGAATCTGAGTCAGAAAGTGTCAGAAAACAGAGACTACAGAGACTGTGGAGTGTAACTGACTGGCCTCATACAGCAGAAACTCATGAGACTACACTGTCTAGGACAGTTGTGGTGGAAGCCATCCAGAAAACAAGAAAAGACAATACAATTGGAAAATTTGCAAAAATTTCACCCCTTGCATCAATCAAATCCATTTGTGCTCACCAAGTATATCTTGCTCACAAATGAAGATATGGTAACAACCTTTGTGTTTTAGTAGTACTGGGGTTTGAACTCATGGCTTTCATTTGTCAAGAAGGAGTGCTCCCACTTGAGTCATGCCCACAGCCTTTGTTTGCTCTGGTTATTTTTCAATAGGGTCTTACATTTTTTCTAGGACCAACCTGTACCCTATTATTTATGCTGCTTGTATAGCTGGAATGGCAGGAGCATACCACCATGTCCACTTTGTTGGTTGAGATGGGGGTCTTGCTAACTTTTTGCCTGGGCTGGTTTTGAACTATGATCCTTCTGAGCTCTACCTCCTGAGTAACTGGGATTACAGGAATGACCCGCCATGCTAGATTTATTTATTTATTTATTTAAATAACAGGTCATATCACAACATCCTGGGAAGAGGTCATACAAGTCCAGTTAATCATAGGGCCATCTGAAAGCTGAATTTTCCTAGAATAGCTAAGGCAAGCTCTTGTGAAAAGCAACCAGTTCCTGTTGCTACATCAGGTCCTAAGGCTATAATTGATGCTTACCATCTCTGTCAGTACTTCCACTTGTATGCTTGCTAGTGGAGCAATCCAGGCCTTCATTCTGAAGATCGTAAGCTCTTTATTGCACTCTGTTGTTGGGTTGTAGCAATGGCAGTAACTACTGGACATGGAACAACTAAGAGATGCTTTATTGAATTTCCTGAATTCATATACATGTTCTTCCCTGCCCCTATTGTGTGGACACTGTCTTGACTTCTCATGGTAATCAAAGTTCCTTATCCTAGATAGTACAGTAACTCTTTTCTTTGATAATACCTGTCACAAAGAGTCCAAATTAGCTATATGGTAAATGCAGCTTTTAGTTCAGAGGAGCTACCACTATGTCCCTGGCAAAACCATTCTTTTTTTCTTAAACTACCTTGATTTTTAATTTCTTTTTTAGTTACATACTTTTAAACAGGGATGTCTTTCATTACTCAGACATTCAGACAATGTTGATTTCATTAGAGTTGACAGAAAAGCATAAAAATGCAAAAAACATTGCTGACTTAACCTGAACATACCTGCATTAACTATTATTGATCAGGTTTGACAAAACCATTCTTTCTCTGGAATCAGGACCAAAACAGCAGAACATGTTGGGAAGTGGAGACCTTACAAGTGGATTATTGAGTATAATAATGAGAGGGGGAACTGTATTTTTACCTTCTTGTTTGTAGACTTTTGTTTTCAATTACTGGAAACAGGGTAGCTATCTCATTCCAGTCACACTGCTATAACAAAGGACCATAAACTAGATAACTTGTAAACAACAGAATTTTATTTCTCAACAGTTCTGGAGGCTGGAAATCAAAGATCAAGATAGTGGCAGGTTCAGTGTCTAGGGAGAGTCTTCTTCCTTATAGATGGAAACTTCCTTCTGTGTTGTCACCTAGTAGAAGGGATGCAGGACTTTTTTTTTCTTTCTTTCTTTTTTTTTTTTAAATAAGTCATTCACTGGTAAATGGATGGAATTGGAGAACATGATTCTGAGTGAGGTTAGCCTGGTCCAAAAGACCAAAAATCATATGTTCTTCCTCATATGTGGACATTAGATCAAGGGCAAACACAACAAGGGGATTGAACTATGAGCACATGATAAAAGCGAGAGCACACAAGGGAGGGGTGAGGATAGGTAAGACACCTAAAAAATTAGCTAGCATTTGTTGCCCTTAACGCAGAGAAACTAAAGCAGATACCTTAAAAGCAACTGAGGCCTATAGGAGAAGGAGACCAGTATCTAGAGAAAAGGTTAGATCAAGAAGCATTAACTTAGAAGGTAACACACACACACAGGAAATCAATGTGAGTCAATGCCCTGTATAGCTATCCTTATCTCAACCAGCAAAAACCCTTGTTCCTTCCTATTATTGCTTATACTCTCTCTTCAACAAAATTAGAAATAAGGGCAAAATAGTTTCTGCTGGGTATTGAGGGGGTGGGGAGGAGGGGGGTGCGGAGTGGGTGGTAAGGGAGGGGTTGGAGGCAGGGGGGAGAAATGACCCAAGCCTTGTATGCACATATGAATAATAAAACAATAAAAAAAAAGCACACTTATCCTATTCACGAGTGTTCCATCCTCATGACCTTCACCTCCTAAAGGTCCCACCTCCCAATACCACTATTTTTGGGGTAAGACTTGTTTTCTTTTTTCCTTTTTTTTTTTTTGGGCTACCAGGCTATTGAACTTCCTATATTGTCCGTGTTGGCCTTGAAGTTGTGATCCTTTTGCTTCAGTCTTTTGAGTGCTGACATTACAGGTATGTGTCAACATGCCTGGTTTTGGGTCAGGATTTCAACACATAAATTTGGGTGAGATAAAACATTCATACCATAGCAGTGCTGTATGTCAAATCTTGCTTTAGTTCCTTAGCAGAGTTTTCCCATTCACTCCACTTACCTTTTAGGTTGACCACTCTGAGTGACAAATTTGTTTGTTAAAAAGGCATGGATTATCTTTAAAAATGTGCTTCTTTAATCAATAATAAAATGAGAACATGAAATAGGTGCATCAGTAATTATATGTCTTGAGATTTATCCCTGCCCCCGTAGCCTTCCTAGTCACTTTAAGATATGATTCTACCTCCGCCTTCTATTTTTTTCTCCTGCTCTTGCTGCTCTTTCTATTCCTCCTGTTCTTTTGTTTTTGTTTTTTTTTTTTTTTGTGTTGGATATTTTATTTTATTTATTTATTTATTTATTTCATTTTTCTTTTATTATTCATATGTGCATACAAGGCTTGGTTTATTTCTCCCCCCTGCCCCCTCCCCCTCCCTTACCACCCACTCCACCCCCTCCCGTTCCCCCCCTCAATACCCAGCAGAAACTATTTTGCCCTTATCTCTAATTTTGTTGTAGAGAGAGTATAAGCAATAATAGGAAGGAACAAGGGGTTTTGCTGGTTGAGATAAGGATAGCTATACAGGGCATTGACTCACATTGATTTCCTGTGCGTGGGTGTTACCTTCTAGGTTAATTCTTTTTAATCTAACCTTTTCTCTAGTTCCTGGTCCCCTTTTCCTATTGGCCTCAGTTGCTTTAAGGTATCTGCTTTAGTTTCTCTGCATTAAGGGCAACAAATGCTAGCTAGTTTTTTAGGTGTCTTACCTATCCTCACCCCTCCCTTGTGTGCTCTCGCTTTTATCATGTGCTCATAGTCCAATCCCCTTGTTGTGTTTGTTTTTGAAACAGAGTCTTGTTATGTATCCCAGGCTAGCATTGAATTTGTGACCCTCCTGCCTTAGTGGCAGTGATGTACAACTACACCCAGATATACGCTCTTCTTTGAGGCAAATGTTTTTTAGCTTCCACATATGAGTGTGAACATGCTGTATTTGTCTTTCTGTGCCTGGATTATTGCACTCAACACAATGTACTCTAATTCCATCCATTTGGCTTCACATGACAGGATTTCACACCTTTTATTGACTGGAGGGTAAGTATTTCATGAAATATATATCACCTTCTCTTCATACATCCACCTGATGATGGACACCTCAGTTGTTTCCATATATTGGCTATTCTGAATAGTGTGGCACCAAACACATTCAGGTAGCTCTTTGATTTAATGATTTCATTTCCTTGCTCAAGTCACATATCTATTACTTTGGAAAAGCTAGGCCTTAGAGCCAGGCATTTCTGAATCCAGTCTTTGTGCCCTTCCTGTCCCTCTTGTGAGTGCCAAAACACATTTAACTGTGTAGGGAGCATCTATCTCCCAGAGATTGTTTCATGGGCATTTCATATTCAACACTCTCAAAACTTACCTCATCAGATCCTTCTTGAATTTGCTCTCTCCTAGGGCATACAATCTTTAGAAATGAGGCCACCAACTCTAGTTTCCCAAGCTAGAGAAGTAGAAGTTGTGTTTCTTTATTCTTCTCTATTCTCACCTACTTGGTCAACTACCATACCTGTGGCTTCCCTTATCCATCCATTTCTCTTCATTTTCACTGCTGCTACCCTATCCAAGTTGCTATCATTTCTCTTTCAGTAAATTCAGTTACCTTCTAATTGAGCTATATAATTGCCTAATGAGGCACAGAATATGGCTTTTACCTGGATTCCTTTTAAAGTGTGCTTTATCTTCATTAGAAGAATGATTGGGATAGAAGCTTACCTATCATCAACACCTGTGTCACATTGTAGTTAAGGATATGAGGTAAGACTAAGGCTTCAGAGCAAGGGGAAAATTATTATATTTTTATGAGCACAGAGGAAATAATTTTGTGTTTAAATGCCCAGTACAAGAGAAAGAGAAGAAAGAGGAAAAAGAAGGGAGGAGGTGCAAGGATGAAGAACCAGAAGATGACAAGAAGATTGGAGCCAGTAAAAATTCATAAGGTAGAGAGCCAATAAATATTTTAAAGAATGCTATAGCTTAATTGTGACTACTGTTTTGAAGTAAGTCCTTTCCTTTTCCCTCTTCAAAATCTTTTAAGAACTTTGTGAGAGTACACCATTTTGGGGGAACTGAACAGTAGTAACTTTTATATCTATGTTAATGTACTATGTTACAGAGGAATTATGATTTCAAATGGCAGAAGAGGCCATGAGAAACAGGCCTGTGGGGATTTGCAAAAATTTTAGGGTAGAGCTTTGGTGTTCTACTAGGCCACTGTACTATTGTAAGACGTTTGTTCCTACATCTCTGAAGATAAGAGAGGTCCCCAGCTGACATCTGATTCACACTTGGTTGTACACAAAGTCAGTATATCCTATATGACAAAATGATATTGCAAGAGAGTATGTAATGCTAGAGTTTCTTTTCTTTTCTTTCATTTTTTTTGGTGGGCCTGGGGTTTAAATTCAGAGCTTTGTGCTTGCAAACCAAGTACTCTATCACTCTAGTCACACCACAGCCCATTTTGCTCTGGTTATTTTGGAGATGGGGTCTAAGGAACAATGTGCTCAGACTGACCTCAAACCATGATCCTCCTGATCTTAGCCTTATACGTAACTAGGATTATAGGTATGAGCCACTGGCACCTGGCTTAGAGTTTCTCTTTGACCTCATCTTCTTTACCAGTAAAGTGAGGGATTCAGTTCATCCTTTGTTTCCTAAAGCTTGATCCATTTGTTAGCAGTTGTGGGAATTTCCATATTTCTATCCACTTCGAAAGGAAACAAGTTCAAGTTCATCTGAGGTAGTCCCAATTTATATCTGATTTCTGGTATAATTATCAGCAGTACCTATTTTACATTAAAAATGTCCAGGTTTGGATAATAACATTTATAGTAACCTTATGAATAGGAGTTCCTTGAATAGAGACAATGGAAAGATACAGTGATAGAACCTAATTCTGTCTCACAACAGTTTATGATCTGATCCATGAATAGGGTAAATGGCTATGAGGATTAAGATAGTAGGTAGAGTCACAGTATCTTCAAGGTCACATCCCAGCTTTTAATATTCTACCATGACACTATGTAATTTGAGGCCAAGATAAGTCCAAATCTCAAATGAGTGTATAATCTATAAGCACTATGTCAAATGGAGTTTTTTTTTAAATTACACTCACTACTGAATGGATTTGATAACTCTTTCATAGTATTCATATAATGATCCAGAGAAGCAGTATTTTCATGACCAAATTTACCAATTTATTTTAACACTTAGAGTTTTAATAGTGCTCAGAAGGAGCACACAGGAAATAATTTTGTGTTTAAATGCCCAGTGCATGGGGGAGAGAAGATAGAAAGAGGAAAAGAAGGGAGGAGGAATAGGAATGAAGAAGATGGTAAAATGATGGGATTCAGTTAAATTCATAGGATAGAAAGTCAACAAACACTTTTAAGAATGCTATAGCTTAGTTGTGACTCTTATTTGCATTGTTATGAAGTAAGTCCTGCTCTTTTCCCTCTTCAAAATCTTTTAAGAAATTTTTGAGAGTACATCTGTTTTAGGAGGACTTGCACAGTAGCAGTTTTTGGTAGTGCTATTTCTAAAATGATATAAGAAACAGTACTTTATGAAAGGAACTTGTGAATGAAGACAATGATTAGGAAGTTACCCAAAGATTAATTTTTGATAGAATTGTTGTGGTTGACACTGGTAGTAAGCATTTGGTAATACACAATAATTTATTCACATATTATTTAATTTATTCCTATAATACCAGATTGTGTTAGTATTCCCCATTTACAAAGGAAGAAACAGAAGTCAGAGAAGATGAATAACTTATCAAAGTTTTTATAGCAGATTAATTTGCTAAAGAAGATGCAACCCAGGCAATTTTTCTCCAGATCCTGCAGCCTTCTTCACCAATAAAGGCAAATATGTGAGGGCTGATTGTGGACATGTCTCCCCACTCAGAGTTCAGTGACCTCATATGGGTAGCCTGAAACCATTCATACCACAGAAATCAGTGAAATCTTCAAATCAGAGCTCCCCTCACCCTTCAGAGCTGACTTTTAAAGAATTACCACTACACTACTGGTTACAGACACATTTGGAAAGCTATTTGAGGATTGCGAGATATTCTTTTGGGAAATTTTGGTACTATTTTATATTGTCTTGACATTTTTCATCAGATAAGAATATACAAATTTGAATTCATATGACCATTAAATTACTGCTTCTGAGAGTCTTTTTCAGAAAATTAAGTATTCTACTCAGGTACAATGTTTGATTTTAAGAAATTTTGGAAGAGGTATCCCCCACCACAAATTGTTTAGCTCATGCTTCTTCCTAATTTCTGAATACAATTGTCTGAGTTTTTCTCATGAAAATCACACTGAGTTCGTATTCATTATCTCCCTCTTATGCTACAAGAACCATGTTAGAATCCATATCAGGTTGGTTCTACTGTCCCCAGGTTGGTTCTACAGTTCCAAAGAGCATTTCCCAAAGTACTTGACTTAGTGTTGACTAGCTGAATAACTGATTTTTTTTTTTCCTGTGTCAAAAACTACTTGATTTAGGTAGAACCATGAAGGAAACAATTTAGGAAATTATTTATTCTGAATCACAAAGATTTTCATAATACAGATAATCTATCGATCTACTGAAATCATGGAGGAATTTTTGATGCTTACTATGCTACACTTGAAGATATACTTAATTTATAATTTCATTTTCCTTGCTTTAAGTAGGTCTGCTAGATTAACTTTTGGGTAGAAGGGGGTTATTTGGGTACTAAATCACCTATTGGTTTGTATTTGTACACTTAGCTTAAGACTTATATTTTTGACTGTTTCCTCATACCAACTCTAAGAAGCATTTTGCAAACCATTGTTTTTTTTCCTTAGGAAAATTGCCCTTTTAATTTTAGATTACAGATTCTATTTTGAGAATTTTTATGTTTTGAAAGTTTAGATTTATTATTTTTAATACTTAAAATAGTATTTTATTTTGCTTAAAATTTTTCCTTTGATAATTGAATATATTTTGGATTTTGTTTATAATTTGACATATTTTAGAATTGGTGAGGGGGCAGATTTCTTCTTTTACCCTTGTTAATAGTGCATCAGCTTTGGACCAGTAACCTCAGTATAACCTGGGAGCTGATAGAAAAGCAGTGTCTTGGGCCCCAGCCCAGACCAACTACTTGAATCAGAATCTGTATTTTTAAAACTTCCCAGGAGATTTGTATGCACATTAACATTTGAGAAAAGCCAATCAATTGGGCCTTTTCCTGAAATATACCCTGCTGCAAAACAGATGAGTATAATGTATTCTTCAATGTGATCCTCAGTTTGGAATTTTGATTTATTTGATGGCTTAATGTTTATTGACTGCACCTGGTGTGCTAGGTGTTGTAAGGAAAGCACAAACCAATCAGCCATTGTCTGCAGTTACTTTACTTCAAAACAAGACACAATGTGCTGTTTTTCTTTTTCTTTTTACTTTAAAAACTTATACGTACACACTGAAAGAAGACAGAATTGGGTGGGAGAGAGTGCTTTGAATTACACTCCAGAGGCATGTGGTTCGTTGTTAAAGTAAGAGTAGAGTTTTGAAAGATACATGTTGATGATCAGAATGTTTTATACAGTCCATTCTGGAACAAAAACATGTGCAAATATATGTCATATGTATGTTTATATTTACATAGTAAAAACACATGTCTGTGAGGCTATATACTAAATGGTTCACAGAGATTACCTTTTGGGAAGTGAGATTACATTTTCTGTTCTATCTATATTTCATATCTATTTTGTCTGTTTTGGAACTTTTACCATGACCATGTCTGATTTTTAAAATTAAAAACCATAAACACTATTATAATAGTATATGCTTCTAGTAAAATTTTATATGGAAGAACTTAAATTAAAAAGTGTAAGCCTGCTGATTTCTCATTCTTCCATAGCTTTCTAGAAATTTTCTGTGCCTATGCAATTATCTATAGGTCCATCAGTGTGTGCATGTTACCTTTGTAATGTATACATATTTTATCTATTTATTTTTCTTTTCTCACTTGGCATAGTTTATTACAATTAGTATCCACATGAAACCATGTAAACTCCAAAAATTAAATGGTCTTCCATAATAACCACAGTCGGCCATGACCTTCTAGCACTCTTGCTATTTTAATACATATATGTAATGTATACATATTTTAATTTAATGGTTTTTGAATATTCTAAAATAATAAGAGCAGATGAGACATGTTCACATCCACAGATAGAAGTGGAAGGAATTCCATAAATTATCTAGATGTTTGGTCTGGGAAAGACCAAAGACATCTAGAGAGCTGAATTTTGTGTAGTCAAAGTATGGACAACTGCTTGAATTTTCTACTTCCCTCCAGATGTTTCAACATTGTCTTATATAGCTTAAGCCCATTGCTCTCAGACGTTTCATGAATGTTTAGCAGAAAAAAATCCTGAAAGCATTGATTTCATGTCTACATTCCATCCTTCATGAAAACAATAGTCTTTTCAATCTAGCATTTGGTCAAGTTTTTCTCCTTTGTGATAAATTATCCTTTTATATAAGCAATATAGCAGACATTTTTGTTCATCATTAAAATGTGATAAAATGAAAGTAAAGATATTAAAGAGGTCCAGAATATGTCACCCTAAAACATGCCACTTTGGCATGGGAATTATTATTATTATTATTATTTTGTGGTGCTGGGTTTAAACTCAGGGCCTTGAACTGGCTAAGCAGGTGCTCTACCACTTGAGCCCTGTAGAAGGATTATTTTGAGTTGAAGATAACCAAGAGCTAATGAATGCAGGAAGAGTTCTCCACTCCCTCTCCTTATCCACCTGAAAACAGGGCATAAGTTTCCCTTGGTGAATGTGCTCCCCACTCCCCAAGCCAGTAAGAGAAGAACAACTCTCTTTTTTTAACCATAGACTGAGTTGGCACCAGGATGACTTTGCATAAATAAACCTTGCTACAATGAGCCTTATATTTCACTAGTTCCCCTGGATATTTTAAGTTATTTTCTCACAATTTATCATTCCTCATGGCCCAAATCTACTTTCATTTATTAAAATATTGTTTAAACCCCCAAGTATAACCTTTTCTTTGAGTTTCACTTCTTTTCTGTGAACTCCCCTGCATGTAAAATATCAATAAATTTAGTGTTAGGTATTTGGCTCAGTGGTAGAGCTCCTGCCTAGCAAGCATGAAGCCCTGAGTTCAAACACCAGTATTTCACCCCCCCAAAAAAATTACAGACAAAAACATTAAAAAATTTGTATTCCTTTCCTTCCATTAATATGTCTTTTGTCAGTTAAATTTGCAGGGTCTCACACATTGGTCCCAAGAAGATAGAGGAAAAAAATTTCAACCCCCAAAATTGAACTCTACTAAAATTTCCTTTAAAAAATTTTAGTATGTTATGTTAAAATAGGAAAGGAAGAATTGAAAAAGAAAGGAAGAAAAGATAAGAATATAGATATGAAGTCTATAGAAATCTTAAGCATCAACTGAAAAAAATGGGAGTTTTCAGAAATTAGCTATTTAGTCATCTGTTTCATCTAATCATTACTCACTGTCCATGAGTGCAGGCGCTCTGGATAGGGAAATTATTATTGTCACACTCTAAGCCTGCGGTGAGGCCAGGAGTTTGGATCAATAACAACTCTGCTCCGTCAGATAACGAATCTAAATGAGAATTGCCACTGTTAATCAGGTATCTTGAAATCCTTGAGCAGGGCACTGTGATAAATGACTGCTGACTATTGTTCTCCCTTTAACCTCAGTGGATTTTGATCACCCATATTTTTAATTAACTAATTTAGTTCAGAACATCTAAAATGCTCAAACCTTTCAAAATTCTCCCCTGGGAGGTTATTCCTGGGGTAGACAACAGAACGAATGTCCTTTCTTTCTTTGTAGAGATATACTTGGTATGGTTTTACTTTTCCTCACAGGAGCATGTTTCCAAGGAAGACTTTGGTTTCACATTTCACTTGCTACTTACTTCTTTACCTCACAGAATAGTAGCATTTTAATTTTCAGTAAAAATATACAATGGTTCTTTACAGACTGTTAAACAAAAGTCAAAGCTTAGGAAAATTACAACCTTCAGTGCCAAAGGAGATAGCTTCTGCTTTTTCAAAAGTTAATTAACGATGAAAAATCTTTTAGGAAAAAAAGGCTGAGTTGAACTGAGGTTATGAGGTTATTTAATAAATAAAAATATTTTAATTTTTAAATGTATTAAAAAGACTAATCTTTGGCAGTTGTTAATAATTATTTTTTATGTTTTTTTCTTTTAACGTGTATTAAGATCTCAAATTTAAAAACTTTTGCATCTTCTCTACAACATTAAGAAAATGCCACAATCTTATTTCTGTTAGGTGATTTCATAAAGCTAGGATTGGTGTGATAGCAAACAGATGTGAAACCCTTCCCTTGCATCTTCACTTTCTGATTCATCTGTCTCATACCTAGAGAATGGGACTGTGACCAAGATAAGCCAGTCAACAACAGATGAATGATTGCTTTGTCTCTTTGTCTTTTATTTATTTATTTATTTTCGAGCGACCAGGTCTTGCTATGTAGCCTAGATTCTCCTGTTTTAGCCTTCCACATGCTACCATGTCAGGCTTTTGGTATTTCTGAATTGACTAGCAAGTTACAAAATGTAGTTAAAATACTATGTGTGAAGTCTGGTGTGGTGGTGCACAGCTGTAATTCTAGCATTTGGGAGGTTGAGGTAGGAAGTTCAAGAAGTTTGAGGCTAGATTGGGCAACATAGTGAGACCTTGTCTCAAAGAAACAGAGTAACACAAAACCCCAAACTGAAAACCAAGACACTATGTGTGCATTCTGGAGAATATGGGGGAGAAATGAGTAGTCCTAGTGTCTCATCGAAAACTTTTCTGGGTACTGAGCTTTGGTTCTATCTCTAGAAACCTTCCTGTCCATGTAAACTCTGAATAGCTTCCAGCATGAACAAACGTGTTAATCTCTTTGGCTCTCTAAATGTTACATATTTTTATTGTTATCATTTATGGAATTTTGGAGCCAACATTTCTTTATTTGCTACAGCAAAACAAAGCACCCCAAAATGTAGTCATGTAAACTAACAGCTGTGGGTCAGGAATTCCTATAGGGCACAATAGGGATGGTATATTTCTGCTGTGAGAAGTCGAGAGCCTCAACTGGTAAGACTTAAATGGCTGAGAAGTAGCTGAAATGAATGGGGGCTAGGATTATTTGGAGACTCTTCACTCACACGTATGGAATGTAGGCTCAAATGATCCAAAGGCTGGGTTCCATGGAACTGTTGATAGGAACATGTACTCATGGCCCCTCCACATGGAGCAGGCTTTGTATAGGATGGTAGCTGAGTTCTGAATGTAAGTGGCTTCTGATTGAGTATCCAGACATAAGAGTTCAAGAATGCTGGATGGAACTGTATGGGTTTTTGTGATCCAGCCTCTGGAACCAGAGAATGTCACTTTTGTCCTATTTTGTTGATCAAAGCAGGCAGAGGCCTACCCATATTCAGAGGGAGATGATATAGATCTCATCTTTTGATGGAAGTAGTAGAAAAGAATTTGTGATCATTTTTTGAACCACCACAACACGCAACATACAATTTAGTGTTTTCTAAGATTTTTTTTCCTTACCAAATATCTTATAAAGAAAAAAAAGAGTTATTTAGTACTTTATAAGGGGAAATTAGAGGTAGGTCTTATGTTTAATTATAAAATCAACAGTAGAAATCTTAGCAAATACCTTTGTTTCCCCCAGTATTACCCAGTTCATCCATGCACATGGGTTACCGAAAAAGGCTAAGAGAAAAATTAATTGCTAGAGGTGTTTCACATGAGTTAAGTTTCTTCCAAGGCTCCTTGCAGTCTGTCAGATGGTTACATTAGTACTCTCTATGATGTACTGGTCATTAACTACAACTCTATTAACTGTTCATTTGCAGCATAAAACCGACCCAAATACAGAGGACTGCTTTTGAACTGAGCCATTGTTTCATGAATATTAGAACACAAATCAATGCATATTGACCGAGTTTGTGTAGATAAGCATGAAAGCATTGCCCTCAACAAAATATGGTTCATTTCTTCAAAATGATGTGTGAGGCTTAGAACAAAAATAAGAAGCACTTAAGTTTTTCAAGGTTGGGCTCTGAGCTAATAAGTTCATTTCTTCAAATACTTGAAGCTGTATGAACAGATACTATACCTTCTAAAGTACTTGCTTCAGCATGGTGGATAAGAGACCAGAGAATGATAAGAAAAGGTAACATTCCCATGACACTTTAGTGAACATTTCTCATCTCCATTTATGCTTAAAACAAACTTGTGAAATAGGCATTGTTGTCCTAAATTTATAGGTAAGCAAACTGATGTCAGAGGTTTTCTGAAGCATACCCAAGGTCATCACTTTGTTAACTTAGAAAGGAGATTTTAAATCCCTCATGTATAACTACTTCTGAAGAGTCAGACCTGACTCTCCTCAGCCAAATTAGAACAGTTCTTCTCTGTGCTCTCAAAATGTACCTTGATATCTATCCATGTTCTCTCTTTGTGTTATAATAGCTTCTTTTGTGTTTATTTCTCCCCTCTTGACTGGAAAGATGTCTCATACATCTGTACTTATTAAGGATTTGACCTGAGTAGCCAAAAAATGTTTGTAGAATAAATGAATGAATGATTAAAGGTCCTTTGACTTTTTTACATTTATTTTTTATTATCATACTATTGTGCTGGGGGTACATTGTGATATTTACAAAAATTCTTTTAAAAAATTTATTTATTTATTTTCTTTTATTCATAAGCGCAGACAATATTTGGGTCATTTCTGCCCCCTTCGCCACACCTCCTCCTTTACCTCCCACCCCTTCCCTCTCCCTCTCATCCCCTCGCTACCAGGCAGAAACTACTTTGCCCTTAACTCTAACACAAAAATTCTTATATCATAGTTGAACTTACCTCTCCATCATTCTCCTTTATCTCCCTTCCTCCCATTCTTAGAATAGTTTCAACATGGCTCATTTTTCCATGTACATACATGAGAACATAATATTTATATCACAATTACCCTCCTACACCCTTTTCTTATATCCTCCTCAATCCCACTGGTACCAAACCCAAGACAGGACTTGTTTTACCTTCCTGTTCTCTGTTTTTGAAAAAAAGACGTTTTTGTTTAAGACAGTGGGAGTTTCATTGTTACATTTTCATGTGTATGTGTATTATAATCTGAATTGTTTCATCCCCTCCATTTTACTCCTTTCTATGGTGATTTCAACACGTTTAAGAATTCTATATTCATTCTTGTACAGGAAGTACATTAACCATATTTACCTTCTTAATTTCTTTCTTTTATCCTCCCTCTCCTATTAGTGACATCTCCTTACTGTAATCTATTTTTCATAATATTGTTTGTATTTGTTTTGTGTTTACCTCCCACAGATGAGAGAATAAAGGTCATTTAATTGAGAGAATAAAGATCTTTTAACTTTAAACTTCTTTTGAGGAATCCATGGTGCATTTCACAAAAGAAGCACTGTGTTAGAATAGGGTGAAGAAAAGGTGGTACTTGTGGTTAGGACACTGGGAGCCTGGGTGGAGGGATTAAGCACTATTCCTGATACTGTGTGATTACCAAGTTCTGTTACTTCTAATTCCTCTGAGTGGTTCTTTCCTCAGTCTGGATAGTTTCATCCTCAATATGTAGATTTAGTTCTCAGCTACAAGTGGAGGAAGAAACCTCTGAGCTCTCCCAAGTTCTGTCTCTGTGTGTATTTCTCCTCTATGGTGTTTTGTCCTATAACTCTAGCTAGGTTGGTCTTCTGGACGCTTGGCTTCATTTCAATTCAGGAGATAACTGCTCTTTGCCAAGAGTGCCCCACCCAGCACCTGGCCTGGAAAATAACTGCAGGCAGTAAACTGGGCTATTGTGGGACATCTTTCAGGGGTCACTCTGCTTTGATGCCTGATGCCACAGCCCTGAAAATTACTGCTTCATATATTTTATATTTTGTTGTTGTTGCTGCTGCTTCAGGCAGGAGAATAAATGGACTCCTCATACTCCATCTTGGCCATATCGGAAGTCAAAGTGAATTTGTTACAATTCAGCTCTTTTTGATGTTGGAAGACTATATATGCATAGTATGGATTATCTGATCAGATGATATGACATAAAGCAGGATTGGGAGAGAAGGGGACTTGGAAAGAGTAATTTTGGAGCAGAGTGGTGTATGTAGTATGAATTTGACATTGTCAATCCCTGCACCATTAGGTCAGCCTGAGGAAAACCATCTATTTTTAGTTCTTTAATCATTTGAAAAAAATGAAATTATTATTGTAGCAAATGATGTTGTTTATCTTAAGATGTCTATTACCTTTTATTTGCTTATTATAAATCTAGGAAAAGATGGATAGTTTATTTTTTTGTATTTATTTGATTTCCAAGTAACTTTTTGCAGTGTGGTGAAGAGAAATCACTGCACTTATAGTCAATATAATGTCTTTATGATCTATGTTCATCTGTAAGAAGTGATTCTTATTAAATAGAATGAATGAAGGCTTTAAGAGAGTAAGACAAAGGAGGCTGGGTCTTCAGAGCTATAATCTCAATATTCTAATGGAAAAATAATTGTTGCAAGTAAAAGTATCACAAATTTATGTGATGTGTTTCTAATGAATTCTTTCCATTGGGATAAAGGGCCCCTTTCCTTTTATTTAAGAAGATCTGATCGTTTATAAATTCAAATAAAGAATTGACATTTTCTTTGTAGGCCCCACTCATGGGATTATCAAATGTGCACTTTCTTCTTGCTTTTCTGTTCAGAACTGTTTAACAACTGGATGCTCTACTCATATGTTAAATATCTTAAGTGGGATTTGGGAACTGTACCTTCCCTCTGTGTTATAATGAGCTTTTGAAAGGAGCATGAGAGAAGAAAACAGAAACTAGGAGACTAAATCAAGTATGCCAACAATTTTATTGATGTACTGAAAAAGCAAGTTAAAAGTAAAAGTAAAAATGTAAAGTTAAAAATTTAGGGAGGTGGATCTCTAGCTATAAAGGAAATGCAAATTAAAACCACACTAAGATTCCACCTCACCCCTGTTAGAGTAGCCATCATTAGAAACACTACTAACAACAGGTGTTGGCTAGGATATGGAGTAAAAGGAACCCTGGTCCACTGCTGGTGGGAATGCAAGCTAGTGCAACCACTCTGGAAAACAATATGAGGCTTCTTAAAAATCTAAACATATGATTCAGCAATACCACTCCTGGGGATAAACCCAAAGGAATGTGACTCAGGTTACTCCAGGGGCACCTGCACACCAATGTTTATTGGAGTGCTATTCACAATAGCCAAGTGGAAACAGCCAAGATGCCCCAATACTGATGAATGGATCAAGAAAATGTGATACTTATATACAATGGAGTTTTACTCAGCCATAAAGAAGAATGAAATCTTATCATCCTCAAGTAAATGGATGGAACTGGAGAACATCATTCTGAGCAAGGTTAGCCAAGCTCAGAAGACCAGAAATCATATGTTCTCCCTCATATGCAGACTTTAGATCTAAGGCAAATACAACAATGTTGTTGGACTTGGGTCACATGACAAGGGGAGAGCATATACGGGATGTATGGGGATAGGTAGGAAACCCAAAACATGAAAGTGTTTGATGTCCCCATAGCAGAGGAGCTAATACAAAAACCTTAAAGAAACAGAGATCAATATGGGAAAGTGATCAGGAACTAGTGAAAAGGTCAGGTAGAGATGAATCAATTTGGGTTGTAACACACTTGTTCATGGAAGCAATACTAGGAATCTCTCTGTATAGCTATCCTTATCTCAACTAGCAAAAACACTTTGTCTTTCTTATTATTGCTTATGTCTTCTCTTCAACAAATTTGGAGAAAAGGGCAGAAGAGGTTCTGCCTGGAAGCGAGAGGGGGTTGGGTGGGAGAGCGAGGGGGCGGGGGCGGGGGGAATGGCCCAAACCATGTATGCATATATGAATAAATGAATTTAAAAAATTAGGGAGGTGGGATTAGTTTTCCAGCTCATGGCTGCCTTCTTGATGACCAGGAAGCATTTGGGCCAAACAGGTTGTCACACTGAAAGTAGATTGAACTGGGGGTGTCATTCAGTGACACAAACTCTTCCTCAGAAGTGTGAATCACATCAAAGTATGCATAGCTTTGGATGAAGCTGGACACTTACTTTAAATCTGGAGGTACAGTAGCCAGCGATCCTGGAAAAGGCACTACTCTGTAAAAGACCTGTGGGGAGTTTTCCAGTGCAAAGGTGTCCAGGTCTATAGAGGGGTCTTCCTCATCTATGCCTACAGCCAGCTCTTGTATTCTACCCATGTTGGCAGAGCCACATCTGTATTAATACATACCATATGAGGCAGAATTCTGTGGAACAAGATGCTAGGTTTGAACATTATAAAATTCAGGCACTTTATCAGTTGTTGACTTGCAAAGACGTTTTTTATTTCATCATCATAAGGATGGTTAAAATCTCCAGCACGAGGTCTTTATTAAGGACTTGGGTTCTCAGTGGACCTGATGGATTGATATTATTATACTAGCACAGGCAGTGGCCACATTGGTATAAAGCCGAAGTCTGTATATTCGATACAGAGTAAGGACATAATTTGTATGGAACGAAATGTAGTCATGACAAGTTGAAGAATGCTGGCGTAAGCAACATGATTAATGGTGTTTTCCTCTGCAAGTGTATCAAATGTGCCTAGTGACAACTCTACAATAGTAAAATATTTTATTTTTAATAAATGCTTATGCAAGTTCTGTAAGACGTAAGAGTTCAGTCTTAGAGAGACCTTAAATGTCTAATGATTCTGAAAAATTGCCCAGGATACACATTTGATAGCATATCACACTTGCACCCACTCTATCTATCTATCTATCTATCTATCTATCTATCTATCTATCTATCTTCATTTTGTCACTCACTCAGCAATTATTTATTGAGCTTTTTTACATTATGCTAGATATTGGGAATAAAAAGATGAATAAGACACTTCTTATCTTTAAGGTTCCTATGTCTAATAAAATGTGACTGGAGTAGCAATTTTGATTTGTTATATGGATTTTGAAATTACATTAGCTGCATCGATCAGAGTCATATAAAAGATAAGTAGAGAGTGTGAATTGTGTGGTGAGTTTCAGTTTGTCTTTGCAGAACCAATTCTAAAGTAGATCTGAGGAAGCAAAAGGTTGGAAGTCATCTGTTTTATTAAGAAATTGAGTTCTGACTTACTCTTTGCCTTCAGGGGCACAAGCAATTTGCTTTGCAGAATCAGGAACATAACCACCTTCCACTCTCCTGAATTTTTTCCAGGCAGTTTAGATCATTTTTAGGTTAGGACTAATGCACAGTGCGTCTCCATGTTCCTGATGTCCTCTGGCATTTACACCTTCCCTGTGAGTGACGCTAGGCAAACTTAGTGGTTTTATTTCTAAATTACAGACTGACATCCAAATACAATTAGCCATGCTTCCAAGGTCACACAGCTACCAAGTATCAGCAAGGAAATGGTTACCATTTGTATCCAAATCCAACTAACCACACTAACCAAACTAAAGTTTTCTTGTATAGACAGCTTCCAGTGCTGCCCTCAACAATTTTAAGAGCAGCAAAGAAAAGAAGTGCTCTTCCCATAATATTTCACTGATTTCTTTTTTACAGTGGACCGAAGGTGAGCAGAATGGGCAATAGGAAGCAGTTAGGACCTTCCCCGTATTCTCTTCTCACCTAGAAACTTTGGTTTTGAATGGGGGAAATATTTCTTGGGCTGCTGTTATCATAGAAGTAAATCTCTGTCTCCCAGCTGGAGATATGGCTCAAGTGATAGAGCACCAGCCTAGAAATAACCCCTCCATTATCTCACAACAAAATGGTTGACATAATTTTCTCCATTTACAACTGAGGATTGAAATAATTTTTTTATAGGCACACAGCTTGTAATTGGTCATGTTTATTTGGGTTATATCAGCCTTTAATCTTAAGTATTCTTTGTTCTCTGACACACTCAACCCTTGAGCAGGAGTGCAGGAGAAAAATGGAAATGATAGCTAGGTTGTAAAAATAAGGGAGAAGAGGTAGGTAAATGGGTATTCAGTGACACAGTCTGAGGCTGGTATAGGTAGAGGAGGGAGAAAAGGTAGTATATGTAGACTGTCTTTGACATGTGTAAGAATTTCACATTCTCTGCCTTCTCCCCCAGGCGGAACAATACTCTCTTTATGTCCTTTCTTTACCTCAGAAATTATATAATTCTATCTGTATTCTTTTCATAAGTATAAGTAGAGGAAATTTCTTAAACTTGTACTTTAATACAAGAAAAATTACTTTAACTTGTATGTTTATATATCATATTTTATCATAGCGATTAAGTCCTAAAATTAAAATTCCAATGAGGGCTTTTTATTCACAATTATATCATGGCTTTTTGCATGTTGGATATTGCTTCTAATGGGTTGGACCCACACAGTACCTTTTTAATAGGGAACTCAAATTATTCCAGTGGGTGGCTGCTTAGCAGCATAGAGGTTGGAACAGACACACATGGCTTTTGAATTCTGGCTCTTGCATAGCTGTGTGACCTTGGCAAGGCTCTTAACTTCTTTTAACTTATATACTTATCTACAAAGTTGGGGTAATTTCTGCCACACTGAGAAGTTGTGGGGTTAAATGACACATGTAATACGGAGTTTAATATGGGGTCCCATGTTAAATAAGAGGTCAGAAATTGTTAGTTTTCTTATACTTTCTTCCCCACAGGATCAAGGATTGGCTTCAATCTTATTGCCTCAGTTTGCAGATGGAGAAATAGAAGCAAAAAAGAGAAGGATTTTCAAATTTCCCTTCAGAATCTTGTCCTATTAACTCCCAATTTGCTGTTCTAGCTAGTGACTCTGTTAAATTTACCTCTACAGGCAGCTCTGTAGGAGGGAGTAATTCTATTGGGGTCTTTTTTTAAATTGTTTTATTATTCATGTGTGCATACAATGCTTGGGTCATTTCTCCCCCCTTCCCCCACCCCCTCCCTTAACACCCACTCTGCCCCCTCCCAATACCCCCCAACCCCTCAATACCGGGCAGAAACTATTTTGCCCTTATCTCTTAATTTTGTTGTAGAGAGAGTATAAGCAATAATAGGAAGGAACAAGGGGTTTAGCTGGTTGAGATAAGGATAGCTATACAGAGAGTTGACTCACATTGATTTCCTGTGCGTGTTTGTTACCTTCTAGGTTAATTCTTTTTGATCTCACCTTTTCTCTAGTTCCTGGTCCCCTTCTCCTATAGGCCTCAGTTGCTTTAAGGTATCTGCTTTAGTTTCTCTGTGTTAAGGGCAACAAATGCTAGCTAATTTTTTAGGTGTCTTACCTATCCTCACCCCTCCCTTGTGTGCTATCGCTTTTATCTTGTGCTCAAAGTCCAATCCCATTGTTGTGTTTGCCCTTGATCTAATGTCCACATATGAGGGAGAACATACGATTTTTGGTCTTTTGGGCCAGGCTAACCTCACTCAGAATGATGTTCTCCAATTCCATCCATTTACCAGTGAATGATAACATTTTGTTCTTCATGGCTGCATAAAATTCCATTGTGTATAAATACCACATTTTCTTGATCCATTCGTCAGTAGTGGGGCATCTTGGCTGTTTCCATAACTTGGCTATTGTGAATAGTGCCGCAACAAACATGGGTGTGCAGGTGCCTCTGGAGTAACCTGTGTCACATTCTTTTGGGTATATCCCCAGAGTGGTATTGCTGGATCAAATGGTAGATCAATGTTTAGCTTTTTAAGTAGCCTCCAAATTTTTTTCCAGAGTAGTTGTACTAGTTTACACTCCCACCAACAGTGAAGAGGGTTCCTTTTTCCCCACATCCTCACCAACACCTGTTGGTGGTGGTGTTGCTAATGATGGCTATTCTAACAGGGGTGAGGTGGAATCTTAGTGTGGTTTTGATTTGCATTTCCTTTATTGCTAGAGATGGTGAGCATTTTTTCATGTTTTTTTTTGGCCATTTGAATTTCTTCTTTTGAGAAAGTTCTGTTTAGTTCACTTGCCCATTTCTTTATTGGTTCATTAGTTTTGGGAGAATTTAGTTTTTTAAGTTCCCTATATATTCTGGTTATCAATCCTTTGTCTGATGTATAGCTGGCAAATATTTTCTCCCACTCTGTGGGTGTTCTCTTCAGTTTAGAGACCATTTCTTTTGATGAACAGAAGCTTTTTAGCTTTATGAGGTCCCATTTATCTATGCTATCTCTTAGTTGCTGTGCTGCTGGGGTTCCGTTGAGAAAGTTCTTACCTATACCTACTAACTCCAGAGTATTTCCTACTATTTCCTGTATCAACTTTAGAGTTTGTGGTCTGTTATTAAGATCCTTGATCCATTTTGAGTTAATCTTGGTATAGGGTGTTATACATGGATCTAGTTTCAGTTTTTTGCAGACTGCTAACCAGTTTTCCCAGCAGTTTTTGTTGAAGAGGCTGCTATTTCTCCATCGTATATTTTTAGCTCCTTTGTCAAAGACAAGTTGGTTATAGTTGTGTGGCTTCATATCTGGCTCCTCTATTCTGTTCCACTGGTCTTCATGGCTGTTTTTGTGCCAGTACCATGCTATTTTTATTGTTATTGCTTTGTAATGTATTTTGAAGTCAGGTATTGTGATACCTCCTGCATTGTTCTTTTGACTGAGTATTGCCTTGGCTACTCGTGGCCTCTTGTGTTTCCATATAAATTTCACGGTAGCTTTTTCAATCTCTTTAATGAATGTCATTGGAATTTTGATGGGAATTGCATTAAACATGTAGATTACTTTTGGGAGTATAGACATTTTTACTATGTTGATTCTACCAATCCATGAGCATGGGAGATCTCTCCACTTTCTATAGTCTTCCTCAATCTCTTTCTTCAGAAGTGTATAGTTTTCCTTGTAGAGGTCTTTCACATCTTTTGTTAGGTTTACACCTAGGTATTTGATTTTTTTTGAGGCTATTGTAAATGGAATTGTTTTCATACATTCTTTTTCAGTTTGTTCATTATTAGTGTATAGAAATGCTAATGATTTTTCTATGTTGATTTTATATCCTGCTACGTTGCTGTAGCTATTGATGATGTCTAGAAGCTTCTGAGTAGAGTTTTCTTGGGTCTTTAAGGTATAGGATCATGTCATCTGCAAATAGGGATATTTTGACAGTTTTTTTACCTATTTGTATTCCTTTTATTCCCTCTTCTTGCCTAATTGCTCTGGCTAGGAATTCCAGTACTATGTTGAATAGGAGTGGAGATGGTGGGCATCCTTGTCTCGTTCCTGATTTTAGAGGGAATTGTTTTAATTTTTCTCCGTTAAGTATAATGCTGGCTGTAGGTTTGTCATATATAGCTTTTACAATGTTGAGGTACTTTCCTTCTATTCCTAGTTTTCTTAGAGCTTTTATCATGAAATGGTATTGGATCTTATCAAAGGCTTTTTGTGCATCTATTGAGATGATCAAGTTTACCTTAAGCTTTTCTAGCCTCCACACTGGAGCTATCCATATCACCTTTCAGATCTTTTGATTTATTTTTTGCTATTTGTCCAGATGTCCTTCTTTTGCATTTCAAGATCACATTTCTTACTTTTCTATTCATATCTGGAAAGGAACAGCCTCATGTCTAGGATAAACCTTGTTTCTGTTCAAGGCTCAACTTGCACAATCCAATTCTGAAGGAAAAACATCCTCTCTGTTTCCTCTAACAGGTAGGAATTTTTTGCAACATGTTTCTCTGGCTTGACATTTCACTTCATATTATTGATGTGATCATTCATTTCAGTGGTATAAGTTCTAGATGGGTACAACTCTATAAAGAGACCAAGACTTATGTGTCTTGCTGTCATAGATCTCCTGGATTTCTCCCATTTTTTTTCTTTCTTCTCCATTTGCAAAGTAGATCTTATATCCCTGATAGTTTCTTGAAATGTTAGAAAATTCACCGCATCTGTATTTGTCAAAAAATGTGACAGTGACTAAGTAATGATGTTATTTGGGTGGTTTTGTTCAAATAATTGGAGCCCACTGTCTCCAAATAATTCACTCTTCCCTCACAGGATGCATATTACATTTTTAAAGATTCATGACCGAAATCTTTAGAAAGTCACTACTGAGTTAAAACCAAGAGGAGGGGAAGCAATAATTAAGATATGAAGCATTGGAGCATGGTACATAATATTTATGTTTTTATGTTTCTACAAATAACCTTGTTTGGATTACTTGATTTAACATTGTAATCTAGACATATTTTATGCTGTTATGTAGAATTTCATAAGGATAACTTTTAAGGAGTGTGTCTAATATTCCATTCATTAGAATATAACATGGTTGATTTAACTATTCCTTTTATTATTTTCATTGTTATGCTGGGTAGGGTACATTGTGGCATTTACAAAGGTTCTTAGAATATATCAAACACATCATACTTGAATTCACCCCCTCCACCATTCTCATTTATCCTCTGTCATCCCTGGAATAGTTTCAATAGTATCTTTTTCCCATTTAGATTCACATGTACACAGTATCTACATCATGTTCACCCTCCTACACCTTTTCCCTACCTCCTCCCCCTCCCATTGGTATCAGCCCCCCTACCCCAGCCCTGGGCAGGATGTGTTCCACCTTCCTGTTCTCTGTTTTTGCAAAAGAGAGGAAAAAGAAATGACATTTTGCTTGTTTAAGATGGCTACACAGGGAGTTTTCTTGTGGCACTTCCATGAATATTTGTATTATAGTCATATTTGGTTCATCTTCTTTATTTTTCTTCTTTCTGCTTTAGTCCCTTTCTTAGAGTTGTCACAACCAGTTTAAAAATTTTGTATTCATTTTTGTATAGAGAGTACATCAATCATATTCACTTTCTTAACTTCTTTCTTTTACCCTTCCCTTCTTGAATATGACCTCCCCTTAGTTTGACCTGTTTTTCATAATATTGCTGCATTTGTATTAGGTCTATATTCCACATAAGAGAGAAAACATAGCTTTTGGCCTTCTAAACCTGGCTAAGATTTATTCTCCTGGCTAAGATGATATTCTCCAGATCCATCCATTTACCTGCAAACAACAATGGGCTGGTGGAGTGGCTCAAGTGATAGAGTTTCTGTCTGGCAAGTGTAAAGCCCTGAGTTCAAACCCCAGTACTGCCAAAAACAAAACAAACAAAGAAAAACAAACAACAAAATTTCATTCTTCTTTGTGGCTGAATAAAATTCCGTTGTATGTAAGTACCATGTTTTTTTAATCCACTCATCAATAGTGGGGCATATTGGCTGTTTCCATAGTTTAGCTATTGTGAATAATACTGCAATAAACATGGGTGTGCAGGTGCCTTTGTTGTATCCTGACTTACATTCTTTTCTGGTATATCCTTAAGGTTGGAATTGCTGACCTTGGAGAGGGGAAAGCTTGTAACAGCAGCTGTCATGTGGAAAGCTCCACTGGAGTGGGGGGAGGGACACTCATTCATGTGAACTGTAAATAAACAAACCAGCCAGAGAAGGTGGATATGGCACCACCTCCCTGAGTGTGCTTGGAGAGGGGAAGGCTTGTAACAGAGGCTAAAGTGTGGCACACTCCACGGGAGAGTGGGGGAGGGGCTCATCCCCACACGAACTCTAAATTAAAAAAAGACTGCAATTGTCGGTAGGGCTGTAAAACTGGAGAAAACAAAAGGGGCATGTGTCCAGGAGAACTCTAAATAAACAAAGCATGTGGGGCTAGGTGAGTGTAAAGGTCATTCCTGAGATCTGCAATAAATAAAGCCTGCAACAGAAGCTGGCTGACAGTAGGTGGCAGGTGAGCCACAGCCTCAGATAGACATTCACAAAGCTGTCTCCAGACATTTTTTTTTTCCTCTCTTCCTTTGATAAGACAATGACAGAACTAGGACTGGATGCTATAGACTAACTGAAACTGTATTGCACTTGAACTAGGGATGTTTTTGTTTGTTTGTTTATTTGTTTTTTCTGTTTTTATTTTTTGCTTTTGATGAGACAATGACAGAACTACATCACAGGCACCAAACTAGGCCTGGAGGATGAAGGACAAACACCAAAATTATTAAGAATGAAACTTCATTGCATTTGAACTTGGGAATATTTTTCTTAATCTCTCTCTGTCTCTCTAATGCCTGTTTTGTTTTTTTTTCCCTTTTTCTTTCCCTTCTTTGCTTTCCTTCTCCTCTCACCCTTCCACTCTAGATATCACCATTGTTATTAATTTGCAAGCAAGACAATAGTGAATTACACACAGTACAGGGACAGTAATAATAGCAAGGACAATGATGGGAAGATGGAAAAAAGAGGGAAACCATTTTCCCCCCAATAATAAATTGGTAGAGAACCAGAGAGAAATGAAGAAAACAGATACCCAGATCCAGACTCCAACAAAACAAAGATAAACTATGCCAAAGAACAAAATGAAGCCCACAAGAACACTCTGAAAGAAGAAATCCTGCAAGTAATCAATGAGAATTTTATAGAGATGATACTGGATATGGTCAACTGAAATGTACAGGAGATACTCAAGAAATTCCAAGACAACAAAAATAGAGAATTTGAGAGAGGACAAAAACAAATAAAAGAAACTATAGAAGCACTGTATAAACAGGACAAAAATAGACAATGTTAAAGAGGAAGAAACTCAGGATATGGAAAACCTCAGAAAAAAGAATGAAACAGAAATGCAAAACAAAATGGAAGGCCAATCCAGCAGACTAGAACAAGCAGAAGACAGAATCTCAGAGTTGAAGATGAAATGGAAATTAAAGGAAAAACTGAAGAACTATTAGTTAAACAACTCAAGACCTGTGAAAAGAAAATGCAAGAACTTACTGACTCCATCAAAAGACCAAACCTGAGAATCATGGCCATTGAAGAAGGAGAAGAGGTGCAAGCAAAAGGAATGCGTAATATATTCAACAAAATAATAACAGAAAAATTTCCAAATCTAGAGAAAAATATGCCAATACAGGTACAGTAAGCCTCCAGAACAACAAACAGACCTGGCCAAAATAGAACTAACCCATGATATATTATCATTAAAACAACAAGCACAGAGAATAGAGAATGAATATTGAAGGGTGTAAGAGAGAAAAACAAATAACATACAAAGGTAAACCCATCAAAATCGCAGCAGACTTCTCAACAGAAACATTAAAAGCAATAAGAGCTTGGAGTGAGGTCTTCTGGGTACTGAATGAAAATAACTTCAATCCTATGATACTCTGCACAGCAAAACTATCATTCAAAATAGATAGAGTAATAAAAGTCTTCCATGATAAGCAGAAACTAAAACCACAAATCCACCACTAGAAAAGATTCTTCAAGGGATTCTGCACACAGAAAGTGAAACCCAACATAGCCATGAAAGGGCAGGCAGTACCAAACCACAGGAGAAGAAAAGGCAAGAAAGTAGAGAGTAACATCGATTCAGCTATACACAATGAAACCCTCAAAGACAACTAATTGACAGGAATCACAACATACCTATCAATACTAACAATGTTAACGGACTTAATTCCCCCATCAAAAGGCACTGCTTGACAAACTGGATTAAAAAGGAAGATCCAATAATTTGTTGCTTACAGGAGACCCATTTCATCAATAGAAATAAGCATAGGCTTAGGATGAAAGGCTGGAAGAAGATTTACCAAGCCAATGGCCCCTGAAAACAGGCAAGAGTAGCAATACTTATCTTGGACACCATGGAAGTCCAGGAAATCATCAGAGACTACTTTGAGAATGAATCTATATTCAAATACATTTGAAAATCTTGAAGAAATGGACAGATTTGTAGATACTTATGATCATCCAAAACTGAACCAAGAGGAAATTAATCACCTGAATAGATCTATAACACAAAATGAAATTGAAGCAGCGATCAAGAGTCTCCCAAAAAAGAAAAGTCCAGGACCTGATGGATTCTCTGCTGAAGTCTATCAGACATTTAAAGAAGAACTAATACCAATGCTCCTTAAACTGTTCCATGAAATGGAAAGGGAAGGAAAACTGCCTAACACATTTTATGAAGCCAATATTACACTTATCCCAAAACCAGGCAAAGAAACCTCCAAAAAAGAGAACTATAGCCCAATTTCTTTAATGAACATTGATGCAAAAATCCTCAATAAAATAATGGCAAACTGAATTCAACAACACATCAAAAAGATCATTCACCAGACCAAGTAGGCTTCATCCCAGGAACTCAGGGGTGGTTCAAATGAAGATTAATAAATGTAATACTCCACATTACCAGAAGCAAAGACAAAAACCACTTGATCATCTCAATAGATGCAGAAAAAGCCTTTGATAAGATCCAACACCACTTCATGATAAAAGCTCTAAGAAAACTAGGAATAGAAGGAATGTGCCTCAACATTATAAAAGCTATATATGACAAACCTACAGCCAGCATTATACTTAACAGTGAAAAACTGAAACCATTTCCTTTAAAATCAAGAACGAGACAAGGATGCCCACTATCTCCACTCCTTTTCAACATAGTACTGGAATTCCTAGCCAGAGCAATTATGCAAGAAGAAGGAATAAAAGGAATACAAATAGGTAAAAAAACTGTCAAAATATCCCTATTTGCAGATGACATGATCCTATACCCTAAAGACCAAAAAACTCTACTCAAAAGCTCCTAGACACCATCAACAGCTCTAGCAAGATAGCAGGATATAAAATCAACATAGAAAAATCATTAGCATTTCTACACACTAACATCGCACAAACTGAGAAAGAATATATGAAAACAATTCCATTTACAATAGCCTCAGAAAAATCAAATACCTAGGTATAAACTTAACAAAAGATGTGAATGACCTCTACAAGGAAAACTATAAAGCTCTGAAGAAAGAGATTGAGGAAGACTATAGAAAGGGGAGAGATCTCCCATGCTTATGGATTGGTAGAATCAACATAGTAAAAATGGCTATACTCCCAAAAGCAATCTACATGTTTAGTGCAATTTCCATCAAAATCCCAATGACATTCATCAAAGAGATTGAAAAATCTACCATGAAATTTATATGGAAATACAAGAGGCCATGAATAGCCAAGGCAATACTCAGACAAAAGAATAATGCTAGAGGTATCACGATACCCGACTTAAACTATATTACAAAACAATAGCAACAAAAACAGCCAAGATGCCCCACTACCAACGAATAGATTAAGAAAATGTGGTATTTATACACAATGGAATTTTATGCATCCATGAAGAAGAATGATATCCTATCATTCTCAAGTAAATGGATGGAACTGGAGAACATCATTCTGAGTGAGGTTAGCCTGGCCCCAAAGACCAAAAATCGTATGTTCTCCCTCATATGAGGACATTAGATCAAGGGTAAACACAACACTGGTACAGGACTCTGATCACACGATAAAGCAAGAACACAGAAGGGAGATATGAGGATAGGTAAGACATCCAAAAAACTAGATAACATTTGTTGCTCTCAATGCAGAGAAACTAATGCAGATACTTTAAAGCAACAGAGGCCAATAGGAGAAGGGGACCAGGAACTAGAGAAAAGGTTACATCAGGAAGAATTAATTTAGAAGGTAACACACATGCACGGGAAATTAATGTGAGTCAGTTCCCTGTATAGCTATCCTTATCTCAACTAGCAAAAACCCTTGGTCCTTCCTATTATTGCTTATACTGTCTCTTCAACAAAATCAGAGATAAGGGCAACATAGTTTCTGCCTGGTAGTGAGAGGAGTAGGGAGGGATAGGGAGGGGGTGGGTTGAAGGGGGAGAAATGACCCAAACATTGCATGCACATATAAATAAAAAAAATTTGGAATTGCTGGATCATATGGCAGTTCTATGTTTAGTTTTTTTTTTTTTTTTTTGAGGAGCTTCCAAAATGTTTTCCATTGTGGTTGCATTAATTTACATTACCATCAGCAGTGTATGAGGATTCTATTTTCCCTACATCCTTGCCAACATTTGTTGTTGTTGGTGTTCTTGATATTCTAATAGGTGTGAGGTGGAATCTTAATGTGGTTTTGATTTGCATTTCCTTTATGGCCAGGAATTGTGAACATGTTTTCATGTGGTCTTTAGCCATTTGTACTTTTTTGAAAAAGCTGTGTTCACGTCATTTGCCCATTTCTTCATTGGGTCATTGATTTTTTTGGGAGTTAGTATATTATGATTATCAGTCCCTTGTCAGATGTATAGGTGGCAAAGAGTTTCTCCCATTCTGTGTGTGGCCTCTTCAATTTAAAGACCGTCTCTTATGTTGTGCAGAAGCTTTTTAATTTCATGTAGTCCTATTTGTCAATCCTTTCTCTTAGTTGCTGAGCCATTTGAGTTGTACTGAGGAAGTCATTGCCTATATCTATTAATTACAGTATGTTCTCTGCTCTTTACTGCACTAGCTTCAAAGTTTCAGGTTTTATATTATGGTCCTTAATACACTTTGAGTGTTGATTTTTCAATCTCTATGATGAATGTTATTGGAATTTTGATTGGAATTGCATTAACATGTAATTTCCTTGGTGTTTGTTGTTATTTCTAGTTTTTCATTTTTAATTTTATTCATTTTGGTCTTTTCCCTCCTCATTTTAGTCAGATTTCCCAAGGATTTGTTGATTTTTTTTGTCTTTTCAAAGAATCAGCTTTTTGTTTCATTGATTCTTTGTATGATTTTTCCATCTTTGTTTTATTGATTCCTGCCCTTCTTTTTATTATTTCTCTCCTTCTGTTAGTTTTGGGTTTAGCTTGTTCTTAATTTTCTAGGAGTTTGAGATACAACATTTGGTCATTTATTTGAGATCTTTCTATGCTTTTAATGTATGCATTCATGTGTATAAACTTTCCCCTTAGGACTGACTTTGCTGTGTCATATAGGTTCTGATAGGTTGTGTTTTCATTCTCATTAAGTTCCAGGACCTTTTCAATTTCTTTCCTTATTTCCTCAATGACCCCCCTCATCATGGAACATTGTGTTGTTCAGCCTCCAGTTGTCTGATTATTTTCTGCTGTTTCTTTTGTTGGTGAGCCCTAGTTTTACTGCATTATGATCAGACAGTATGCAGGGGGTTATTTCTATTTTCTTGTATTTGTTAAGGTTTGCTTTGTGACCTAAAATATGGTCAGTTTTGGAGAAGGTTCCATGGGCTTCTGAGAAGAATGTATATTGTTCTGTTGCAGGATGGGATACTCTGTAGACGTCAGTTAGGTCCATTAGATCAATGGTATCATTCAATTCTAGAATTTCTTTGTTGATTTTTCTGTCTGGATGACCTACCTATTGGTGACAGAGGAGTAGTGAAGTCTCTCACCACCACTGTGTTGGGGTCTGTCTGTGTTTAAGCCCAGTAGTGTATGTTTAATGAAGTTGGGTGTACTGACGATGGACACATATAAGTTAATAAATGTTATTTCCTCTTGAATTGCTCCTTTTATTAGTGTGAAGTGACCTTCTTTGTCTCTTCTGACTGATTTAGGTTTGAAGTCTACTTTATCTGAATAAGTGTTGCTATTCCTGCCTGTTTTTTGGGTCCATTAGCTTGGTAAATCTTCTACTACCCATCACTCTAAGTCAATGTTTATTTCTGTCTGCAAAGTAGGTTTTTTGTAAACAACAGATTTTTGGGTCTTCCTTTTTAATCGAGATTGTCAATCAGTGTCTTATGATGGGGGGGAAGGAGGCCACCAACATTCAGTGTTAATATTGTGAGGGATGTGGTGATTCTGCCATTTAGTTGTTTTGTTGTATAAGGGTTTGTGTGTGTGTGCAACTAATTCTACCCTACTCTCTGATTATTTGTATGGTCTTCTCTTGAGGTTTAATATTTCCCATCTTTTCATGGCTATGGTTGTTTTCATCATCTATGTGTAGGATTCCCAGGGATCTTCTGTAGTGATGGCTTAGTGGTCATGTATTGTTTAGTTTCCATTTACCATAGAAGAGTTTTATGCTCCTTCAATTTTGAATGATAGCTCTGCTGGGTAGAGTATCCTAGGGCTGAAATTGTTTTCTTTCAGTTCTTGAAATGTTTCACTTCATGCCCTTCCTGCTTTTAATGTTTCTGTTGAAAATTGTGCCATTATTTTGACTGACTTATTTACCTTTATATGTTATAAAGGTAAACAGCCTTCAAAATTCTTTCTTGTTCTCTGTGGTGATTGTTTTAACTCTACCATGCCATGGAGAGGTTCAACTTGGTAATGTCTGTTTGGAGTCCTGGAGGCTTTCTGTACCTGAATAGGCATGAGGTTATTTTGCTGAATATATTGTGTATACCAATATATTCAATGCCCATTATTCTCAGGTTTGGTCTTTTGATGGAGTCACAGAGTTCTTGCATATTCCTTTCACAGCTCTTGTGGGTTTTTTTTGCCTAAGAATTCTGTTTTTTTTCAAATATATCTGTTTTGTCTTTGAGCCATTCAACTGTATTTTTTAGTTGATTTAAGGGGCTTTTTATTTCTAGGATTTCTGTTTGATGCTGTTCCTGAGACTTTCTATATCTTTGTTATATTCCTCTTTCATATCTTGTGTTGTCTTCTTTATTTCATGCACCTCTTTTTTTATAGTCTCCTTAGTTTCATTTTGGAGCTTGTTGAAATCCTCTCTGAGTTCATTATTTGTTTCTTTGTCTTCTTGAATTTTTTCCTTGTTTTCTAGATATTCATTAAATAGTTTTTTGCATGTTTTCATTAAGCTCCTCTCCAATCTCATTGAACAGTTGTATCATTATTCTTCTGAGGTCAGCAACTGGGATCCATTCCCTTCCCTTTTCATCAAATCTATTGTGTTATTGTTGGCCTTTTGAGGAGTTGTATTCCCTTGCTTTCTTTTTCTCTCCATGTTTTTATTTTGAGCTTTGCACATGTTCTGCTGATTAGTTGGGGGTTTTAATCACCTGTTTTCTTTCCCTTACTTGTTTTCTATGTTCTGACTAGCTTAATTATTAGCTAGGTTATAACATTTCTATTGTAATATTTCTGTTTCCTGACATGGAGGTATAACTAGGCAATAACAAATTCACAAATTCAATGCCAAACCAGTTATTTACATAATATATAAGAAACCCCCTGTTGATATTGTCTATCAACAGCAGGTATTGGGAAGATAACAGTTATTTGGATAGAGATAGATACTTCGGTAGTTGAAGAGATTGTGTTAGAAGATGGGGCAGGGAGGAGGGATGGGATGAGGAGCAGAAGAGGTGTGAAGTGTAGAGGCTGTAGTGTAATGAGGCCTTAATGTGTGGGAAGGTGTGGTTCAGTTGTTGGGGGGGAAGGTGCTATCGTCTGAGATTTCAGGGAGATATGTATGATGGGGTAATATGTAAAGTCAGTATAGTAGACTACTCAGTGAGTGCTGAGTGTGGAGGAGGAAGGGTTGGGGGGGAAGGTAAGGGGAGGAGAGGAAGGAAAGAAGAAAAGAGAAGAATAAAATTGGGGGAGAGAAAGGAAAGGAGGGCAAGAGAGGGCTAAGCAAATTGATATTTGGACAGAATGGAAGAGGGAGATAGGTAACAATGGATTGTAACAATAGAGGGAAAAAATGAAGAGAGTAAAAATAAAGAGAAAAAATAGTAAAAATAAAAATCCTAAATTAAAAAAAATATCAGTTCACTGAATATTTGGGACTTTTCCTTCTGATTTGAAATCCAGGTACTGATGCTTTTGACAGGGGCTTTCTCAGTATCTCTGTCCCTTCTTAAGGCTGGTATGCTGGGCTGTGTGGCAATGGATGTTTCGGACAGCTCTGGAGGGAATTGGCTCAGGGTATTGAGCCCAGGCTTTCCTTGGTGGGATGAGCTGTCAGGTGTAGACTTGTTCTTAGATGTGGTTCTGCCAGGAGCTAGTTTGTGAGCAGTCACCTGTCCTTTCTGCCCACAGGGCAAGCTAGATTTAAGCTTTTTGGTCAATTGCTTTTCAGCTAGGTACCAGTTTCTTCAGAGTGGTCAGATGTGGTGCTGTTTTCACCGGACTGCAGCAGTGTTGCTTTGCCCACACTCTGGCTATGTCAGCTCAGTCTCCCACCGACCCCCACAGGCGAGGTCAGCTCAGCATTCTGCTCCCCCCCACCAGGCAGAGGTGACTTGTTCCCTCCATTTGCTTGGCCACCAGTTTTGTCTGGGGGGCGGTTTCAATCTGCCCACCAGCCACGTTGGACTATGTGGTTTCCTCGGGGGCAGGTGATGTGTCCCACTCACCTGTTGGGGTTGCAGACTCACTTGGGTGGAATTGGGTCAGCTCTGGTGAGGCATGGGTAAGCAGGAGTCTGATATTCTGTGCTCATACTTAATATTGTGGGTCTAGGAATTCTCAGATGTTTGCTCAACTCATTCTGCAGTTCTCTGAATTGTATCTTTGCTTTTCTCAGTTGGGAGAAAAAGAAAAAGAAAAAAAAAGGGAAAATGGCTTTCCAGTGGGCAAACCAGCAGCTGTGGTGGTACCAGCCCATGCTGAGCCTTTCCTGGCTATTGTGTGTGATAAGCTGTTTTCGGGTCAGTTGTTAAACTTTATGTGTACCCTATGTATCAGTGATAACTTAGTTGGCAAAAAAAATCAGGTTTATCTGATCTTTGCTACCACAACCCTGAAGGATTTTTCTTTTTTTTTTTTTTTGCCTTTTCAAGTTTTTATTTTTATACATTTTTTTGTATTAAAAAGAAAAGCATAATTACCACAAATTACAAAGGACTAAAGCAGGACTAGAATAATGAATGAATCACTTCAGCCTGGAAAGCAGATATTCTCAATAATATTAATGTTATAATACAAGCTCATTCAAGTATTTTACATTTTTTTTGTCCTTTTAAATGTGATATCTTAGAACATGGTATAGATAATGTACTACAAGCATACGGTGGAACCTTCTCTGCAAAGCCAGATGACAAGTTTTCCTCCAGCAAGAAAACAGGTTATAAATTCTTATCTTCTCTGCCTCTGCCATCAACATGGCTGGAGGCAAGGGTGGGGTTGGGGGAAATCCAAGGACCCTTCTACACAAGATGTACTTTGGGGTTCCCATTCAGCAGAGTGCCAGATGATCCAGCCACCCTGCCCAGGCCTTTGGCAACCCTCTCCCACCTTCCCTAAATGTCTTCTTGTTCCTCCTTCCCCACTTCCAGGGCCTCCTGAGCAGCTAGCTTTCTTTTGTAAATCAATCATCAGAAAGGAGGGGAAAAGAGCTACAGTGGAACAAAACAAAAACACTGAACTTGACATGTGGGCTCAGCACCTCCATCTGAGCTCCAGGGATCCAGGCTGGCACAGGGCCAGGCAGCCTTCTCTACAGGTAGTGCATTTGCTCCCTGGTTTAGGAGAGTTAAGAGAAATCTGCCCCTTACCAGAGCTGAGGCATGTGGACCTTCTGTTTGCTGCCCAAAGGTCATTTTGCAAGGACCAACCCTGGAAAGCTATAAGATGAGTAGAGGGGTTTGGGCAGGTTGTTGCCTTGTGTCTCAAGTCTTCCATACCCGTGGGAAGATGGTGGATGGGAAGTGGCTAGCCTGATGGCCTCTGCCACTCCTGCCATGCTTGTCACAGATACATCGGTCCTAAATTCAAGTGTCTTCAGAAAGTGAAGATGTAAACTACTCTTTGCAACATTAACTCCTAACATGTTACAAAAAAAAAAAAAGCTCCCCACTTCCTCCTCAGCCTATGAGATGAAATCCCCCACCTTCCCACCCCAAAGGGTCTTCCTCCTTAAGGGTGCCTATGAGAGGGGTTAGGAGAGCATGGTAGCCCTGGCCTGGGTGAAGTCTGGATAAGGACAGCCTTTTCCTCACCTTGGGTCTCCTTGTGTCCCCAAACCCAGCAGAGACCAAACCCTGTGGTTTTGTAGTGCTGGGTATAGTGGGGCTGAGTGACCAAAGGAAAAAAGAAAAACAAAACGGGAAATGAAGGGAAGGAGAATGGGGTCCAGGAGCCCAGTGTCTGGTACAATGTGGGACAGGCACCAGTCTGGTCAGGGAAAGGCCTCAGAACTCACTGACATAGCAGACACTGATGTTCATGCTTGGTCAAGATGACTGGGTCCTAGAAACTGGAGATGGACTCACCACACACTAAGCATGGGGAGAGCACAGGCTAACAGCAACAAGGTACCCAAAGACAGAGGGCAAGCCCTTGTCAGCTTGGAACACTGTCTCTCCTATCTACTCCCAACCTTTGGGCCAACTCAAGAACCTGGTGACAAGGAGGGCCACAGAAGTTTTAGTAACTGAGCAACAAGACCACAAACTTCTCATGTTGCCCAGGTCCCGCTGTAGGTGAGCACACAGCCAGGCCTGTACTGACACACATTCCAGTCTGCTGAAGGATTTTTCTGAAATCACGGGGCTCAGGTTCTCTGGGTCCTTCAGCTACCTGCCATCTTCAGCCATTCCTGCAAAAAATTTTTTTCCCTTTATTTATTTTCCTTTATTTATTTAAAAAAAAATTATATTATGGTCACTATAAAAGTGATAAATATTAATTTCAAAATGAGTAAGCCACATTGAGGAGTAAAAATATCCATCTCAAATTTCCCCATGACAGTGCAATTATTAATATTTGGTGAATAGTCTATGCAATTATTAATATTTGGTGAATAGTATACCAGTTATCTTTCTAGGCCAATTTAGAAATTAATGGAGTTCTGTTGTATAAATATTAAGTGTCTAGTTACCTTTTTTTTTTTTTTGGCAGTACTGGGGTTTGAACTCAGGGCCTTGCTCTCCCTCTTGAGCTGTACCCCAGCCCTTTTTTGCTTTACTTGTTTTTTGAATAAGGTCTCACATTGTTGCCTGGGGATAGCTTCAGACCACGATCCTTCAACCTGTGCCTCCCACATAGCTGGGAGTACAACAGGTGTTCACACCATGCTTGGCTTATTGGTTAAGATATAGTCTTGCTAACTTTTTGCCCATTCTGGCCTCAAACTGTGATTCTCCTGATCTCTGCCTCCTATGTAACCTGGATTAGAGGCAAGATCCACCATGCCCAACCTTTCAGGTTTGGGTTTCAATGCTGATATTTCTTTTAAAAAAATCTATTATTATGACATAATAGGTTTGAAATCTAGGTAGCACTGAGAGAAGAATTTTATATGATGTCAAAATATAGGACTATTGGACTTGATTATTCAACTACATTATAGGGAGAGAAACAGTGGCTAAATTTGTAATCCCTGATATGACTTTTTGAAACTGGATCTTAGCATGAAGGAATGTCTTCAGAAACATCCTAAGAACAAGATTGAATGGGACACTTGCTTATAAAAATCAGGGGAATTCTCAGCCTCTGTGAGAACCTTAGCCTTCAGCCCAGGGTTACTTGCAGCAAGGCTGGGAGCAACGGGACAGAGATGATGGGAGAAGACCATCTGATGTGTCTGGATAGAGCTCCTGTACCCCATGTTTCATGGTGGAAAGCATAAGACCAGGAATATTCCTGAAAGTATGAGAGGGGTTTGCAGTAGGACAAGAGAGCTAAAGGATTTCCAGGGGGAAGAGACTGTGGGACCAGAGGTACACAGTCACAACCATGGCCTCCTTCCAAAGCTGGATGCCTGAGTATTAGCCTCTCCTCTATCCAAAGACTAGTGTCATGTTTGCTCAGTGGTCACAGTCCAGGGAAAGGCCTAGACCTGCACTTTAGAGCTGAGAGTCTTCTGATAAGAATCTTGCTTTTCTTTACTCACACTGCCTCAAGTTTGTAGAAGCCATACTCTTACTATATCCATACACTGTCTTGGAGAAAAGAAAGGGAGGAGAATACAACCTTAAATATGTGAGCATTTACCTGGATTGCCTGAACAGGAACTGAGTGGAGCAGAACTCTTTTCACTGTTGAACACAGTGGTCTGGATTTTGACAGTGGGACTATAGAAGACACCTGCTACCCACCCATAGGCTGGGGATCTCTGTTCCTATGGGAAGTATTTATTCTGTCATGTAGTAAGCAGTTTTAACCATCATCAAGATGACTTCCAGGATTACTACAGTACATGTAAAGGTCAAAAGCTTTATAAATTATATATTATAACTATTTCCTTCAGCAATCTATATCTTTTTATTCATGATTATTTTTAAACATTTGAGATTAAAATATTCACCAGAGCTGAGAGCAGTTGACATTGTAGGCATCTGACCTTTATTTGAGAAGCCACGATTTTCTTTTAAAAAACTTTCTTTATGCCTATATCTGCCACTTTGAGGTCCAAATTTTAATGTGTTAATGATTTTAAAAATCATCAACCATAACTACCAAAATACATTAGCTTTTTTGTCTAAGTGGCATCCTTGTTTTATTATAACAACCACTGCAAACAAGGATTATTATCTGAACTACCTTGGGAAGTTTCAAAGATTTAAGGAGATTGGACTTTGGAGAACCCTTTTCTCTTCTTAATCCTGAACTGGTTGCAAACATCTATGGGCCACATGGCTGTTTCTTAATACTGTCCAGTGGATCAATATGATGCCTTGATGCACTTCAGATTTGAAACTTCTAACTTTAAATCCCCTACCATATACTTTAGGATTAGAGCTGAAGTTTAATGTGCAGCCCGTGGCCACCCAGTGCTGGGTCACACTTCACAGGTCACATCAGTGATTACTCAGGTGCAATAGGAATCTGGCAACTTCAGAGGGTAGACGACAGGCCCTCTCCATCATCTCAGGGTCATCTCCCTCCCTCCCTCACACATCAGTGCAATGCACAATGGTAGATGAAAGGCTGTCAGGTGGGCATTAAATTTAAACCTCCTGGGAGGATGGAGGGAACAGAGCAGTGTAGTGCCAACAAAAGCTGTAATGCTGTTTTCTTGCAGGTCTGCTTTGTTGAAAAGTATCCAGGGTGGCCACATATGAATCAACCTATCCAGTGCAGAATAAACACACTGTGGCAGTGTGAGCTGTGGCTATTCCTATTGTTATGGCCTTTCATCTATCCAAGAACATTTTATGATAAAGTTCAAATCAGTTCGGTTAATGACTCTGCAGAGTGCAAAAGGGGAGTAATTTGTCAACACATTCATCAGGCAAGGGACCAGAAGGAAGATCTTCTAGACTCTGAGATGACAATGTATTACTGATCATAAGATCTGTAAAATTGGACCCAGGGTTATTGTTGCTTTGTTTTATTGCAATAAGGTTTAGAACTTTCTGGGCACATATTTTCTTCTGAGTTGTTAAAAACTCAAGTCACAAAAAGATATTATATGGAAGTAATAAAATAACAAATTATAATAGTAACAGTAATAAAAGACTTTATTTACATACATAGATATAGTATGGTTGGTGTTTGAACAGGTGGAGGATACAAGACACAGAGTTAATATAGTCATGAGTCTCATAAATAACATACTGTGTTACCACCTAGACTTAATTTATTTGCCAATATTTTCTATTCTGATTTTTTTTGTGCTGAGTGTCACTCAAGCTGGATAATACAAATTTCTTTCTATATTAGTAATCTAGATGTGGTATATTATACTTTCCAAAAATGCCTATGTAAATGTATAACAAATATTAGGAATGTATTAATTACATAATATACATATTGAGAGTATGTGTATATATGCATGTATATATGTCACACCCACATGTTCTTCCTGTAGTTTGACTAATACTGCTTTCATCATGATGGAAGAGAGAGCTTGTGATTGCTCTGACAAATAATGTATGTCAGAAGTGAAGCTTTGTGACTTCCAAAGTTAGGTAATAAAAAGAATATAGTGTCTGCCTGGCTTTCTCTGATGAGACATTTGCCTTTGGAACCCTACTACTATGTTGTGAGGAAGTCCAAACTAACTCATGCAGAGACAGAGCTCATAGATAAGAGCTATTACCCCCAGGGACAGCCAGCATCAACTGCCACACTTGAGTGAACGATTCCAGCCTTGGCTTTTAAGTTTTCTAACTGAGATCCCAGATAGATATCATGGAACAAATACAAGCCTTCTTCCTGTCTTTTCCAAGTTCTCAACCCATAGAAACCATGAGAGAGAACAAATGATTACCATTATTTTAAGGACAATTGGTTATGTACCATAGTAAGGGGAGCACCAGAGCTTTTCTGAAGCCTTTTTGATATGCTGCTGTTGCAGAGAGGAGGATCAGAAGAAAAACAGACTAGGCCAGAGTCTTGATAAAGCAGCAGAAAGGCATAACAGAGAGATAAAACCTGAGGGATTTGAACATGAAGGTCATGTAACACTGGAAATAAAAAATTCACATGGTATTAGGGTAAAAGCAGCCTATAGAAGTGAATATAACCATATATGGATTAGACCTTGCCTTTTGCTTCTGTAACCTGCTTGCAAGGGTGTATAAGGTGAGACCCCTTTGTTCTCAGGGCTCAGCCTTTGGACATGAGTCTGCTGGGCCTGTGCTGGCACAATAAAATGTTGCTTCCTGCTAATTGCCTCAGTGTTTCATATCTTGGCTAACAGCTTCCTGCAACATTTCTTGGGGGTTCATTGTCTGGGATTGTGGAGATGGTGAATTATCACCTCCCTCGTCACCAAGATGTGTCCCCCCCCAGGCCGCCAGGAGAAGATCCCACCAGGTACCAATAGACAGGTTGATCCAGAGGGGGATTCCTCCTCCTGGGGAGTTGGGGTGAGGGCCTCAGATGCACAATGGAACCCAGTGAAGCAAGGAACCAGCGAGGGGAGGGGAGCACCTCTCATCAGACTGGTAAGAACCTGATTTGAAGTTCAGGCTTGCCCCAGGAGGCAGAAGGGGAGACTGATCACCTCCCAGAGACCACTAGTAATCACCCTTTTGGGGTGAAACCATGTCTCTCAGGTTCAGGGAGCAGGGTGGAAGTACTGTGTCAGAGTGTGTGAAAGTGTGAGCCTAAGACGCAGCCCAGCTGTGAAGTGAGTGAGGAGTTGCAATACTCAGTTCCATGGCAAACTCATAAGATCAAGGGTGAGCCCCAATGGGTCTCTGTTCTGGGGCTTTTATGTACTCACTAAGGTCAAAGAGTCACCTAAGCCCCCACGAGAGAGTGGCAGGAGACAGACTAAGTGAGTGCTTTTCCAAAATCCCTCCCCCAGTGTCTGTCTGGCAGTCTCGTAATGGGAGGAGATGGGTGGAAATCAGAGTAAGAACACTTCCTTGAATTGTATGATTAATAACTTTAAAAAGGAATTTAGTGGAGACTATGGAGTTAACTCCTGATAGGCTAAAGGTTCTTTGTGAGGTGGATTGGCCTGCTTTTGGTATAGTATGGCCCCAGAAAGGTCACTAGAAAAAACTGTGGTTAATGAAGTTTACGTAATAATTGTAGAAAAACCCAGACACCCAGACCAGTTTCCCTATATTGATTGCTGGCAAGATGCTGTTCTTAGTCAGCCTGCATGGCTAAGGTCTTACCTAGAAGAGGCCTGTAGAATTATGGTAGCTAGGGTGGCTGCAGCTTCCAAGTGTAGAGAAAAAGCAAAGGAGCCTATACTGGCTGAGGAACCTATGTGCCCCTTAGTCCACCTCTGCCACCAGTGCCCAGTTCTGAACCCCTGCCTCTGGCCCAGGATGGTGAAGCTGGAGGGACAGTTGCACATATAAAATCTGGCTCAGAAGCTTCTGGGGCTTCAACTCCCCTGGCCACCTTGAATCCTATGGACTCTATACATACTCCAAGTCCACCAGTGCTCACCCACATTTCCCACTTGATCAAGAGCATCTGACTGATCACTGTGAGGACCCTTCCTCTCCTCAGACTCCAGCTGCCCTGCAGATGCCCCTGAGGGAAACCCAGAGCCCCATATATTATGATCAGGAAGGTCAAATCCAAGGAGGAAGACAGGTACTTGTTTATCAGCCCTTTACTACCACAGACCTCCTCAACTGGAAGCATCATACTCCCTCTTTCATAGAAAAACCTCAGACTCTGATTGATTTGATGCAGTCTATCATCCAGACTCACCAACCCACCTGGACAGACTGTCGACAGCTTCTCCTGACTCTCTTTAATACTGAAGAGCCATGCCATATAACACAAGCAGCTCTAAAGTGGCTAGAAGATCAAGCCCCTGAGGGCACCCTGAATGCTCAAGCAGATGTTCAGGCCTATTTTCCCAAACAAGACCCATGTTGGGACCCCAGTAATAGCCAAGATTGCCAACGACTTGAATGGTATCAGGAGGCATTACTGGGAGGCATCAAGGAAGGAGGAAGAAAGGTCACGAACATGAGCAAAACATCAGAGGTCCTCCAAGCACCAGATGAGAGCCCCAGCCAATTCTATGAGTGCTTGTGTGAGACCTTCTGATTATACACCCTCTTTGACCCAAAAGCCACTGAAAACGAGACGATGATAAATGCTGCTTTTGTTGGCCAGGCCCAGGGAGACATAAGGTGAAAATTACAGAAGTTGGAGGGATTTGCTGGCAAAACAAAGCACTAAGATGTGCAATGCCATCTATCAGAACCGCTTGGCTTTAGACTATTTGCTTGCTTCTGAGGGAGGAGTTTGCGGAAAATTTAACCTAAGCAACTGCTACTTACAGATTGATGATGAAGGAAAGGTTATAGAAGAGATCACAGATAGAATGAGAAAGCTTGCCCATGTCCCCATCCAGACTTGGAGAGGATGGGATCCCAGAGACTTGTTTAGGTCTGTTTTTGCCTTAGGTGGATTTAAAACCCTGATAGGAGCAATAGGCCTAGGATTATGCTTAATATTGTCCTGCCTGGTTCCTCTGGTGCTGCAGTCTACTAAGAATATTTTGTAGGCCATTATAGAAAGAAAAATGCCACACATGTAATGATGCTGTGGAAATATAAACCCCTAGATCAGGATGATGCTCTTTGACCCTAGGAGGGTCCAAGCATCAAAGGGGGAAATAATGTAGAAGAGAGGAGGACCAGAAGAAAACAGACTAGGCCAGAGTCCTGAGAAAGCAGTAGAAAGGCGTAACAGAGAGATAAAAAGGCTTCCTGCAACACTAGCTTGGACCCATAGGTTACTCATGACCTCTGGTTTGTATAAATGTCCCTCTTTATATGAAGTATGTTGATAAGTCCTCTGTCACCCGACCTATGAAAGAGGTGTAAAAGGCAAGTTCCTTTTCATTCTTCACAGATAGGGCCTTTATGAAGAAACTTTCCCTGAAACTCCTGGGTCAGGTTAGGTGCCATTTTTTTCTGGACTCTCATAACAGATCTGTTAACAAGGATCACAGTGCCCTGTGATTGTTGATACACTTGCCTTTTCTTCCTACTAGATTCTCAGTCACGTAGAGCAGGGGCCTTACACCTCATATTTTTAAGGGTTAATATATTTCTGGTACATGACAGATGTGTAATAAATTTTTACTGTAGATTAGAACTTAATTTACACAGGCCTTGACTCAGAGAATAATGGAAGAGAGGTGAAAGGATTCTTAAAAGTAGGGTTTGAAATAGTATCTCCAAGTGTAATCTAGACAGAAGATTTTAATAATGTCCTGAAAAGAAGTATTCTGTTTTAGAAAGTGTATAAGACCCTAGATGGCTCTAGAGAATATGAAAGACTTATTATTATGAGTTGGATTAAACACGACATTTCAACCATAGGTGAATTTCTTCAGACACCTGGGTGTCTTATGAGACAGCAGAGCTTGTTGCTAGAAACAGGATGGCTTAGAGAGATGATCTTCCTTATCGTTTTTGCCTTCATAAAGCTGTGACCAAATGGAAGAGAAGCCTTAGTCTTCAGTTCTTTATTTCATAGTTAATAAAGGTAGTTTACCTCAGATGTAGCTGGAGATCTTGTCATGAATGCAGAGCTATAGTCCCTAGATTCAGAATTCTGAAGCATTGGATCTCGGACAAACATGCAATGTGCATTTTTAATAAGTTCTTTTGCTGACTCAGGTACAAGAAAACCCAAGAGAAATTCTTGGAATCAAAACAAATTTAAAATAAAACATGCCAAACTGAAGAATAAAATTTCTGTCCAGGTTACTTGTGGAAATTGGAGGCCAAAAATTCTGGTAAGTAGTTGAATATGTTACAGAAATTGTACACAGAAATTGATTCCTGAATTCTGAGACCAGAGTATGCTAAAGATTATTTGAATCTAGAATTTAAATCTAGTTTCAGTTGGATATGCACTTTTGCTGATGTGTAACCTGTTGAGAGCGGAAGATGGTTCTATGTATATTTTCTCTCTCAAATGCGGAGTATCTATCTCTCAGGATCCTTTGTGTCTCCCCTACTCTTGTGTGATTATTTCCTCATGCAGCATACCCTCTCGCCCATGCTGCCCTTCATCTGTGTCTTGTATTTCCCCTTAATCTTAGGATTGCTTTAGGTATTAAGTTAACTTGGCCATTTTCAAGGGAAATTTGTCCCCAGAAAGGTTTACAGAATTTTGAACTCATTCCAGGGGACATAAATACATTTTTGCACTAACAGAATGTGATCTTTATAGCATAGCTGCTAGCTACTTTTTATAAATTTGGGCTTTTAATTACAATCATTGAAAATACAATGAAAAATAGTCATGCAAATTCACTGTAATTAAAGATCATACTTTAGCTCTGCTTTGTAACTAGCCTTCTGCTTTGGTGGTCAAAGCACTCAAGTGTTACAAGATCCAAGCAGCTGCATTCCCTTAATATGGTTTCTTGTTTTTATTTAACATAAGGAATGTCTTTTTTTTCCTCTCAGGCTCATCTGAGACATGTTGGAAGCAGCACTTGATGCATCTGTCTGTCTGGTTCTACTACTCTGACTTCCTTGACCAGAGTTGACCTGGAGACTATCCTGTTATATCCAAAGAGAAGTGGGACCATTGTAACCTTCAGTGCAATACATACCTAGGATTGTTGTACATGAGAGATGCAAGGGTTAGTTTTCCTGTAAAGAGATGGACATGCTAAAATTTTGCCATTGAGGGCTGGCCGAGTGGCTCAAGCAGAAAGAGTGCCTGCCTAGCAAGCTGAGTTCAAAACCCAGGAAGAAAAATTGCAATTGAAGTTCCTATGAAGAATGAAATGCTGAAGTTGTTTTTTAAAAAAGCAGAACAGAATAGAAGTTGGTCACGGTGTCATGTACTTGTAATTCCAGTTACGTAGGAGGTTGAGACAGGAGGATTGTTTTAGCCTAGGAGTTTGAGGTCAACATGGACAACATAGTAAAATTCAGTCTCACCACTGCTACCCACCCTGCCCCACCAACCACCACCACCAAGAAGATCAACATCTCCCCCCGCCCTCAGAATAGTCTAAGGAAAACTAGGTATACAGAGATAGTGAAGAAAGGTTGTTTTTTTCTTAGGTGGGGAGAAGCTGGTGCTTAATGACCTGATGAATGGAAAAAGCTGGGGAAGAAATAACAAATAGGGCATCAGAGATTGTGCAAGATTAACCAGCAGATTGTGCAGTTTGTCTTTGCACTCATGCCAAAATATCTGTTTTAGGGTGGGTAACATAATATAACAGAAAATGTAACTTTATTTTTGCTTTAGGTGGGTTTCTGGAGAAGTAGAGTCTGTATTGAGAACTCTTGTGCAAATGACATATTGAGAAGGTATCTTTAGTAGAAGGTGAGTAGAGGAAACAAGAAAGGGCAGGAGAAGAAAACTAAGAAATGGTCTCAACTGAAGTCTAACTGCACTTTTGTCCTAGGGGAATCTCTGTTTCCCAAATTGCAGCAAAAGCGGTCTTACATTTTGTTCCTACCTTTTGTCCTCAGAATCAGTTACTGGCTACTGTCTGCTTGGGAGGAGGTGTGGACAGTTATGCAATTTGCATGAAGTGTCTTCTATTGTGGAGAAGGAGGCCTCTGTAACCTGGGGAGAACCAATACTCACAGTATAGTCACAAATGCAGTGCCCTGCTAGAGGGGATTTGGGTGGGGCACTAATAACACCACTACATCTATTTTCCATTTAAATTTTATTTAGTGTGAATTTTTTTCCCTTGTCACTATGGTCCATAGCTTTTATGTTCACTTATGGACAACAGATAGTCTCTTTGAATGGAAAGAGCATTTTGATGAAGTTAGAGTGTTCAGTGCTCATTTATTCACATATGTTTTATCTCCCCTCTTTTCCTACCACTCATGCCTACATGGTATGATATGGCATAGTAAGGGCAGTTATGTACCTTCAAGAGTAAAATGATGAGATAGTTTATTACTTGCTCAGCATCTCCCATGAGAGAACAGTTATTATTGAATTTAGGGTATTATAGTTGGTGGAAAATAAAGGAAAAGTTGGCAGATAGTCTTTTCTGAGCAGTATAAGAGGCCTTTGCAACATCTGAGCATGCACATGGTAACTTAATGGGCTCTTATGAGGGGTTTTCAGAGGCTCTCTTGCTGGATCCTTGTGACTGTAACTATCCTGTTGTTCATGACTTCTGTTCCTCTAGCTTTTTCCTTCCCTATGATACCCTTGGGAAGGAATTAATAGCAACCTTTTCTCTACTGTCAAAGCATCTTCCTGTCCTGTCTTTCTGATCCTCTATAATTTTTCAGACCAGAAGAAAGTACCAATCTACTGTCCTTGTCTAATTCCAGAAGAATGATATCATGATATCAAGCTCTAGAGATAGTCCTGTTGAAGACACTGCCTTATTTTTCCTTTCTACTTTATCATAATGATTTTGAAACATGCAATGGATTTGAAAAAAATTCTTTTGAACATCAGTATGCCTACCACCTACAATCACCTCTTATTGTACACATTCTATTAGACATATATCCAATTATTTATTTGTTTAACACACTACCAATCCATCTTATTTCTGGTATATTTCAAAATCAATTAGCTGGGTGCTGGTGGCTCATGACTGTAATCCTGGACATTCAGGAGGCAGAGATCAGGAGGATCACAGCTCCAAGCCAGCCAAGGCAAAAAGATTGTGGGACCCTATTTTAAAAAAACCTTTCACAGAAAAGGGCTGGTGGATTGGTTCAAGGTGAAGGCCCTGAGTTCAAATCCCAATGCCACCAAAAAGTTTTGCTGATCTGCATATGTCTCTGTGAACATCTTTACATGCGGATAATCAACTAGCATTTGATTTAGGCTTTTTAAAATTTTTCATTTTTGGCAGTACTGGATTTTAAACTCAGGGCCTCAGACTTGTTAGGCAGGCACTCTATCACTTGAACCAGGTCTCCAGCTTTATTTTTTTAGATGTGAAATTTACATATAGTGAAATGTATACATCAGGTGTGCATTTATTGAGTTTTGAGAAATGTATACACCTGGGTAATCCAAAGTCCTACCTTCCTCCAAGTTAATTCCCTTTCCCACCAGAAGCAACCTTTCTTTTTTAAATTTTTCACTATTGTGGATCAAATTTGTCTGTTCTAAAACTTTGTAAAAATGAAATAATCTAGTATATATTCCTTTGAATGCAGTTTCTGTGACTTAGCATTTTGGTTTGTGAGACTCATCTATATGGTTGTATGTGTCAGTAGTTGCCTTTATTGCTCAGTAGTGTTCTCTTATGATAAGAGCATGGATTTTTTATTCATTATCCTATTTGCAGGCACCTGAACTATTTTCAGTTGTGGGCTCATGTAATGATGGAGAGAAGCTCATCCTACACTTGCCTCTTGGAGATGAGTGAGGTGGAGCTTGAGAATTGCAGTAAGGGATCTGGGGATGCAGCTAGGTAGTAGATTGCTTACCTAGTCCTGGATTCAATCCCCACTACTGTTAGACAGAGAGAGAAAGAGAGAGAGAGAGAGAGAGAGAGAGAGAGAGAGAGAGAGAGAGAGAGAGAGAGAAAGAGGGAGGGAGAGAGAGAGAGAGAGAGAAAGAGGGAGGGAGAGAGAGAGAGAGAAAGAGGGAGGGAGAGAGAGAGAGAGAGAGAGAGAGAGAGAGAGAGAGAGAGAGAGAGAGAGAGAGAGAGAAATATCAAACAGTAGAGCTGCAGTAAGGAAACAGTTCTTTCCAAGGAAAATTCTTCAATAATTCTTTCTCTACGTAATCAAACTTCCTTGGTCCTTTTACATCTTCATTGAAGAACAGTTATGAAATGGATTCTTTGTTGTCTACATTGAACATTAGTATTTGATTCTGTTTGGTAGCACACTTTGGTATCCAATATCTGTGGTGTCTTTATGCATCAGTTGAAAAACTGGTATTCATCTTTGAATCTCAGTAGAAAGGAGCTGCTCTGGATGAGAGGGACTAATGAGATTGTGTAGATTGGACCCTTGAGAAAAGGCAAGGAGGGGGAATTTTCTCACAAATAGCTTTGGCTTTCAAGTAGTGCTCCAGGCACTCACACAATGTCAAATAGCAAAACCAACTGCCAGGCTGCTCTTTTTCTCAGTGGTTCGATGAAAGAAGCTCTTGAATTCCTGGCACCATGAGTTTTTTTTTTTTTTGAATGATGGCCATTGTCACTGCTGCTGAATATAACCATGAACAATGAGGTAATGGATTTCATGACCAGTTTTGGCCCTGTGACAGACATAGGGTGGCCAGGCAGCAATTTGTATTGTTATTGGCTACATTACTACCAAGGAAATGAAGACTTGTGCAGGCACAAAAGGAGGCATTTTAAACAATGATCCTTGTGGATATAACCATGAGAAGCAGGTACTTCTAAGAGAAATGGTAGTTCTTAATGTGATTGTCTTATTCTAAGTAAGAAAAAGCAGTAAATTAATGAGATAATCTTGAAGTAAAATTGATTCTATTTCATCTTAATGTGAAAGCATGCAAAGAATCTCAATTAATCTTGCAAAGTCATTTAACCTCAAACTATTGGAATGGTTAGCATAAGCACATTGGATACGAAGAAATGCATTCATTACTTAGAATAATACAATAACTTTAAAGCATTTAGATTTAGAAGTTCATTAAAATGAAAAGTAGAGATGAAGAAAGTGAAAGACAGCTTATATGATTACACCTCTTCTGATAGGATAAAGAAAATGGATTCCCAGATTCTCAAGAATCTGGGAAGAGACTTAACTATCACTCAATGCATGTTTGTCACCAATGAAGAATACGGTTCTTTTTAGAGGATAGTTAGTATCAATGAAAAACCTCAGTAATTTTCTCCTTAACTTGGTCCCAATTCAAAATTGAGATTTTGTCAGAGCTTGAGTTTTTCTCTAAAATATTCCCTCAGCAATTGTGGAATAAGATTTCATTTAATTTGTTTTTTACAAATTATTATTAATTTATCCCAGCACTCAGGAAACCAAGGCAGGAAGATTTTGAGTTTGAGGCCAGCCTACAGTACATAGTGAGAGCCTGTCTAAAAATAAAATTAAAAAATTATTGTTTAATTATATAAATAAATACATTATTAAATAATAATTTGCTTAATTTATTAGAAAAGTAATGGCTGTTGCTGGTTTTTGTTTCTTTTAAGGAGAAAAAATGTTCTAACATTTCCAGTGTTGCCTCCTTTATGATCTTGAGAATCCTTGGAGAGTTATTTTTAAATTATCATTTTATTGTTGTACTAGGGGTACATTGTGACATTTGCAAAAGTGCTTATAATATAACTTAACTAAATTCACCCACTCCATAATTCTCTTTCATCCACCCTTCCTCCATTCTTAGACTAGTTTCAACAGGTCTCATTTTTCCATTTTCATACTTAGAGAGCTTCTTATTTATTCTCAAGACTCATGGATGTTTGCTAGGACTTACATTGAATGTCCCAGTGAAGGCATTTGGATCAAGGGATTAAGGCATAGAAAAGTTGTCATGGCACCTGAAAAAAGGCTATGTAAACAGTGAATATTTAGCCAAGTGAATTATTTATAGCTATAATCCTTCTGAAAAGGGATTGACACAATACTATATAATGAATGAAAATAACTCATCAAGGAAAACAAAATAATGACAAAATAAAGGTTTAAAATACAGTAAACATAGGAGAAAATTAAAATCCAGAAAGTATACTGAAAAATCCTGAGGGAATGGTGCCAGTCTTTACCTCTGAACTTTCTGGCAATCAATAAAATAGAGAAGCCATGCCCAGTAACAGAAAGAAGGAAATGAGACATACGATTCAGATATCTATAAGACTAAACAAGCCAGTTACTCAAAGAAAGCATTCTGTTATTAATTGTTGGGAGTAATTTTACCTATAGCTTCTCCTGAGTTGGACAGAAAGTGATGTCATGAATGATGTTGTGAGCAATACCATCACAGAAGATTCTTCCATTTTTACAAATGGTGTCAATACCAGCATTATTCAGTAAAATAAGTTTTTAAATTATTTTTAGCGGAAAGAGGGTACAGAGACAAAGATGCCTGTATATATATGCCTTTGTTGTAGTGGGGTTGGTTCAAATGGAATTGTTTTGAATGTAGATGAGTGACAAACTACTTATCCTTCAGGCAGTTTTTCCAGAAATATTATTTCCCTTGACCAAAATTTTGACAAGTCCTTAGTGTCAGTGATTTTGAGGTTATACTCCCTGACAAGTACTTGGCTTGGATATATTCTTATGCTTATTATAGCTTTCATGTTCTGCTGCTCTGAGAATAATATTGATATCCTCTCATGAAGTTTGAGAAACTGGAGAGGAGAAAATCCTATCTCCTCATGAAGGTGAGGTAAGATGATTCCCAAGGTAAGTGAAATCTATCCCAACACATGTACAAAGAGTTATTTGGGATGGCTTACCTCATGCCACAGAGGATGGCCATTCCAATTTTCATCTGGAAAACATTCCCACTTTAACACAAAGAAGTCTTAACAAAATCCCCCCTTTTTTTAGGTGGGGTCTTGCTATGTAGCCCAGGCTGACTTGACTCATGATCCTCCTGCCTCTTGTGTGCTGGGATTACAGGCATGCACCATCATGCCTCAATAAGATTTAACTTTTTATAGTGAATTTTTCATTTGAATTATTCAGACAGAGCAGTTCGCAAAATGTATCTGTTAGTAACCTAGTAACCAAATGGGCTGATTTGTTGTATACCGTCACTGCTTTTTTAGTGTTGGAGAAGATTACTTTTATCCTTCAGCTTTGGAGAAGTTGGATATATCTTTCTTTCTGAAAGCTATTATAACCAGGCACATATGTATATGGAAGTCATACCTAGATTATAGTAACAGGAAAAGATTATATCAGATGAGGACTTGACTATTTGATAAAAGTGTGCAAAACTTTTCCAAGAAAGCTTTATATCCTCTCAGACTTAGCAAGAATAGTAGATAAGGTATATTTATTCTACAGATGGATCTATTTACATAATATTTCTAAAATGTATCTTTCCCTTGGATACACATAATAATAGAGCCAAGTTTAGAACATATGTTTGTGACTGGTCTCAATCTTTCCACAAGACTGAAGAAACTCATAGTAATCACTTAGCTAAATAGTCAACTAACTAATCCTGTGTATCTTAGTGTGTTTTTTGAGTGTTTTTCATATTTCATAGACAAGAAAATCCTGCTATAATTAAGAAAGAAATTAAAAACATATCTGTACATATTTTTTCCTCTCTTTACTTGACAACTCTATGATTTTATATTTCTTATTATTTTTTGAACTTTAATCTTAATGTATGTTAGACAAATGCTCTACCACTGAGCTATATCCCAAGCCCAGCTATTTTTGATGTTAATTAGTGAAGAATTAATTATTAATGACCAAGTATTGGCAGTAGAGAAAAATCAGAATGGTTTCCATTTTCCTGCTCATCCTATGAGTGACTCACACTTTAGTTCTGGTTCTTTTTAGTCACAAATGGGCCAAATTTTAGACTAGTAAAAATTTAGGAACATTTCACTGAAAGTGTTGGTTGGTCAAGGTGTTACATTGAAACACATTTCAATGTAAAATTTATCTATCTATCTATCTATCATCTATTTATTTTTTCCACTTTATACCAAAGGAAAACTGCTACATGGTATTGGTATTAAAAAGTATGATTTAGCTAAAGGATCAACTTACATTTACAATTATGAAGATGTCAGTCTCTCTTACAAGTATGCTGATCTGGTCTGGCTCTTTCTACTATTCCTGAAGGCCTTTTCATCTCTCTAATTCCTGCATTCAGTCTCCTCGTCCTCTACTTCCTCCCACCTTCTCCTTCCTTTTGAAGACAGGGTCTTGCTATGTAGCCATGGCTGACCTTAAATTTAAGGTCATCCTTCCTCACCCTCCTGAGCACTAGAATTACAGGACTGTACAATCACTCTCAGTCCCTGTAGTCAGTCTCACTTGATTTGGATGCAGGACTGGCCTAATAGATGTATTCTTCTGTCCTTTTAGCAGCCTGTCCACTGCTTTCATTTGACAATGCACACCCTCAACTTGTACTTCCCTCAAATGGGAAGATCCAATGTCATGGGTTTCTCACACTATACTTCAAACATAGAAAGGGCATGCATGTATATGTGCATAGATATGGGTATATATTTTAACAAAAGTAAGATACAGAAAAAACGATAGTTGGAGCAATATGGATCAGTGGTGATTGGCAGATAATTTTCTTGTGAAAAATAAGATGTATTCTGGTTTTAGAAAATAAAAAGTCAAAGATAAACCAGTCAATAGGCAAACTGTACCCTAGAACTGAATGTCATTCAGCGACTTCTGTCCCTGCATGTTGGTGTGAAATCCATCTATGTGCCTCTCCCAGGAACAGAGAAAAAGGTAGGAAAAATTATCTAGGACATTAAAGCCCCACAGAGGTCTGAAAATTTTCTATAACTCTGAGGAATACCAGGCTCTGTTAACTGTTGGGGAAAGGGTTAGCAATTGGGAAAAACTGGAGAAATGGAGACTTTGGAGGAAGATTGGAGACAGGATAATAGAAGCTCCCTGTTAAAGAACCAGAGCTGGAGGAGAGAGGGCAACTCTGTGGAACATTTTCCTGTGGCCTAAGGAATTTCTGGCTAGGCAAAACAATGTTATGCAGTAAGACCTCAAGCTTTTCTACAGGGACCAAGTGCCACCAGTTAGTAATGCTAACCAACTTTTCACTTGTAGCTTTCTCTACTTGGAATTGTCTTGCATGGATCTATCTAGGGAGAGAACTCAGCAAGGGAATCAAATAGGTTTATTCTGTGTACTTCCTTCTCCTTTTCTCCCCAAACAAAAGAAAATCCCTACACCCCTAACAGCCCTCAAAAGAAAAGGCCCAGGTTACTTAAAAATTGAATCAGAGAAGGAATCACCATTATTCATTATTCTGCTGTGGACATTCCCAATCGATGATTGCCCTTAACCTAGTTTCCCACTCCCCTGGTGCTGATTTATGAAGTTGGGTAAACTTTTCTAGATAATCTCTGAATTACCAGTCACTCTGCATTAATAGGACTTGAATTACCCAGGCATTTCTGTGCATTCTGTCTTTTATCTACTTGCACCATCTGTCACTGTGATACCTATGTCACTGAGATTTCAACTATAATCTTTATAGTTCATCAGCTTCCAAATGATTCTATGATCTGTCAGCAGTGATCAGAACAATGAAATGAGACAAGACAAGGAGTTCCCAAGTAATTTTCTAGGGAGGCATAGGGAGGAAAAAAATGAAGACTGGGGACATCTGAAGTCATTCCACCTTGATTTGCTGAAATGGGATTATTTTATATTATTGCACCCCACAGAAAAAGTTCATATACCTGATATTAATTTGACATAATAAACCCTAGTACATATATATCTATCCAACCAGCAGACTGTCTGTGGGTGGGACAAAGCAAGAGAAGGGTTAGGATAAGGGACAGAGTTTATGGTGAGAATGGGGATGGATGTGTGGTGTCTGCATATTCGTGTATGTGAGAAATGGTAAGGAACTTGAGAGGTGGTTAAGCTTGAATGACAAAAATCCTCAGAGATGTGGGTGAAGGAAGGTCACTAACATTTACTTATTTAGAATCTGCTGTTTTCCAGGTGTTAGGCAAATTCTGCATTTGCATTATGCTGCTCAACCCTTAAGAGAACTCTCTGAGATTAGGTAGAAATAGAATAAGTATCAGAGCTCCTATTTATTAATAGATCAAGACATAAGCATTTTTTATAGGCAAAAAGAGTAGACCTTGGTCAAGATCATATATACAATCACTGAACCAGAAATATGACCTTGAACAACCTAGGGTACATCAGATTCTATACTATCTGTATGCTATTTTCCATAATACATTAGGGTATGGATATTAATATTTTAAAGCTATCCCTTTGTTCCCCACATCCCCCAGAAAGGTTTTGGTATGGCTCTCATTCTCAGAAACTATTATCTAAATCTGTCTAGCAAGATATTTTCCAGCCTTATTTCCTACCATTTGAAAAACATTTATTCTTTCTTTATCACTGTGGCAGTCTGCCTGGAAAAAGGTGCAATGTATCATTTTCCACAATAATGGAAGGTAGGCTAGGAATTACCTATAATTTGTTTCTCCATCCAGGCATTCAAACTAAGTTATGATGAAAGTTAGAACAGTAACCTTGATCACCTACCATTTCATAGCTGATGCAATTGTTTTTATGAAACCTATAATGTTTTTAACACTATAGCTGCAATGATCTTGATTCTTGTCTCAGCAGAATAATGTTGTAAGATCTGAGTCAATTCTGATTGCAGAGAACAAGAGAATGACTTGATAGTGATAGGGTTTGAGAAAAAAATCACATAAAACCACTTCTACTGCTCCCCACAAACTGACCACATAGACAACTTTGGCCAGAATTACACTACCTTCATGAATTATTCAGTTTTGTGTTTGGCAAGAGAGACATATGTTGCAACCAAATCATTCTCAGATAACTAGAAATTTAAGATGAAATTCCTTCTCAATGATTATATTTAAAGAGAAAATGATATTTCTTTTATTGACCTTTTATATTTAAAGGGTCAAGGATACTAGTGGAACAAGACTCAAGGTTTGAGAGGATTTTTCAGCAAGATACTTTAGTTGTTTTTCCTTTGGCAAAACTTTGTAGTAGAAGGAAAAGACATATGGGGAAGCATGGACTAGGAACAGCATCCCAGTCATGGTCTTTGGTATCTAATTTTATTGAACAAATATTTGTAGAATGTATTCACTATTATCTATACTTGTACTAGGTTTCATAGAGAAAATAAAGCTGAGATACCATACCAGCAAAGTTTAGGGACAGGGACTATTAAAAACTTTAATACATCTTGGTGAGTGCCATAGTACTGTGAAAAAGTGATAAAATTTCTAGAATTGGTTAGGAAAGACTACAGACAAGTGGTATTATTTGAGCTTATCCACAGAAATCGAATAACAGAGTTCACAAGGCAAAAATGAGAAGGTTACTCTAGTTTTTATGTTAGATATCAATAAGCACAGAGTTAAGACACGAGGTAACAAGGATATATGGCAGATACTTATGGGAGTGATGTGTTTGAAAATTAAGCTGTAACAATTTTTTGGAGGGCTTAGAATGTCATAATAAAGAGTTTAGACTCAATATTGTTAGGTCATAAGTTATACACTCAATTGTCTACAGGGGCCAGAAAAGTTATATAAATGAGTGACACTGATCGAATAGTGACTGGTCGCTTGAGTGGTGAGGTCACTTTTAAGAAAGGGAGGTAGGACTCCATTCCCACAAGTGGTGGTTTTCCTAGTGTATGAACTCAAGGAATCCCAATTTTCCAAAAGAAGCCTGAAATTTCACTTTTTATGTGAACTGTCATGGTAATTAAATGCTGGCAACAAATAAAAAAATTTTTTGAAACAGAGCCAATTCTAAGATTCAGCCTGTCCATATGCCAGTAGTTTGTAAACTACAGCTGGAGACAGATAGACCCACAGTATTTATACTCCACGACCCAACTCAATCCCATGTGGTTTTGGACAGTCAGTTCTTTTTTTTTTTATTATTCATATGTGCATACAAGGCTTGGGTCATTTCTCCCTCCTGCCCCCACCCCCTCCCTTACCACCCACTCTGCCCCCTCCCTCTCCCCCCCACCCCCTCAATACCCAGCAGAAACTATTTTGCCCTTATTTCTAATTTTGTTGTCGAGAGAGTATAAACAATAATAAGGAACGAGGGTTTTTGCTGGTTGAGATAAGGATAGCTATACAGGGAGTTGACTCACATTGATTTCCTGTGCGTGGGTGTTACCTTCTAGGTTAATTCTTTTTGATCTCACCTTTTCTCTAGTTCCTGGTCCTCTTTTCCTATTGGCCTCAGATTCTTTTAAGGTATCTGCTTTAGTTTCTCTGCGTTGAGGGCAACAAATGCTAGCTAATTTTTTAGGTGTCTTACCTATCCTCACCCCTCCCTTGTGTGCTCTCGCTTTTATCATGTGCTCATAGTCCAATCCCATTGTTGTGCTTGCCCTTGATCTAATGTCCACATATGAAGGAGAACATACGATTTTTGGTCTTTTGGGCCAGGCTAACCTCACTCAGAATGATGTTCTCCAATTCCATCCATTTACCAGCGAATGATAACATTTCGTTCTTCTTCATGGCTGCATAAAATTCAGTTGTGTATAGATACCACATTTTCTTAATCCATTTATTGGTGGCGGGGCATCTTCGCTGTTTCCATAACTTGGCTATTGTGAATAGTGCTGCAATAAACATGGGTGTGCAGGTGCCTCTGGAGTAACCTGTGTCACAGTCTTTTGGGTATATCCCCAAGAGTGGTATTGCTGGATCAAATGGTAGATCAATGTTTAGCTTTTTAAGTAGCCTCCAAATTTTTTTCCAGAGTGGTTGTACTAGTCTACATCCCCACCAACAGTGTAAGAGGGTTCCTTTTTCCCCGCATCCTTGCCAACACCTGTTGGTAGTGGTGTTGCTAACGATGGCTTTCCTAACAGGGTTGAGGTGGAAACTTAGTATGGTTTTAATTTGCATTTCCTTTATTGCTAGAGATGGTGAGCATTTTTTCATGTGTTTTATGGCCATTTGAGTTTCTTCTTTTGAGAAAGTTCTGTTTAGTTCACTTGCCCATTTCTTTATTGGTTCATTAGTTTTAGGAGAATTTAGTTTTTTAAGTTCCCTGTATATTCTGGTTATCAGTCCTTTGTCTGATGTGTAGCTGGTAAATATTTTCTCCCATTCTGAAGGTGTTTTCTTCTTTTTAGAGACAATTTCTTTTGATGATCAGAAGTTTTTTAGTTTTATGAAGTCCCATTTATCTATGCTGTCTCTTAGTCGCTGTGCTGCTGGGGTTTCATTGAGAAAGTTCTTACCTATACCTACTAACTCCAGAGTATTTCCTACTCTTTCCTGTATCAACTTTAGAGTTTGTGGTCTGTTATTAAGATCCTTGATCAATTTTGAGTTAATATTGGTATAGGGTGATATACATGGATCTAGTTTCAGTTTTTTGCAGACTGCTAACCAGTTTTCCCAGCAGTTTTTGTTGAAGAGGGGACAGCCAGTTCTGAGAGCAGATCAGGAGAAGAAAGATACCATTTGAGGCAAGGAGACAATTGGATGGCTGTAAGCAGAGAGATGATGGTAGGCTGGACCTCAGGCAGTTGTGGGAGGATAGAAAAGAGGGAGTGGAGCTGAGAGCCCCAAGCACCTGGGACCACCGAGGTGTGCGTAAGGATGTGGATGCCATCATAGATGACTCCAGGGAGGTTGTGAAACTGTTAATTCTGGGAGGAAAATTAAAGGAGCTACTTGTCATATGCCTACTGGGTAATGGTTTCATTTTTATTTTTACCTATTCCTTGCTTTTTACTTGTATTCTACAATCTCTAATTCTGGAAAATATTATTTGGAGTAAAGAGTATAGATTTTTTTCTTAAGCTAAACAAGTTATCCTTTTCCTTTATTCCCATTCATACTCCAAGGTGAACATGGGCATTAGCTGCTAAATTTCATACTCTTTCCCTGTGTAGCATCAAACATGTTGATCTGGTTGAAGCAATGAGCTAAACGTATTTTAATCGTTGATGGATAGCAGCAGAGGAAGAATTTATGAGTCCAATTCTTTTCAAGTTGAAAGATAATGATTTCTGCCTTTTCTGCGTCTCCCTTTTGCTCCAGCATTTTACATTTTGTGACAGTGAGTCAGACACACTATTATTTTATTCAGGAACATTGACATTAATAGCAAATTTGCCTGCACTAAGAAAGGGATGCTTCTATCTTATGGTCTTCATTTTAAGTGGTATTTTACTGCAGTGCAGATTTTAGGTGTTTTTTTTCCATTAAAACTTCTAATTTTGTAGGGGCCAATTTGCTTATAGGAACATTGGAAAAGAAGAGAGCCATGTTTCTTGGATGGTGGAGTTGTGACATGGAATGGTTAATGAATTAATTGAACCATGTTCAGGGTACCTATGGAAAAGCCAAATATACAGTGGGATCCCACTCAGCATGCAGGATTTACCAGAGCATTCCCCAAATGTCTATTATGCAGAACGTCTTTTGGTTTTCCATCTGTAAACAATTATGATGCATGGTTTTGTTTGACAAATTGTCAAAGGTCAGGACTTTTCCTTTCTATTGCTACACACTCAGGCTTTTATTTCTGCACCATATAAATCAGGTAAATTCTCATTCAGTTGAGCAAATTCTCATCATATTAGGTTGCAGTGAACTCAATTGGGATTTAATGTAATTTACAGCACTAAAAGGATGCAGATACTTCAGTCATCTTCACATGTACCCAGATAGTCACCATGAGTCAAGCGTCCTACCCCATTCTTGATTACTCTGAAATGATAGAACAGGGATCTCTGAGATAGGAAGGAATCTACATACAATGCCTAGAATTATCTTCCTTGGCTTTAGCAGGAAATAAACACACACACACACACACACACACACACACACGCACACACGCACACACCTGGAAAGATCATCAGGTGATAGACATCTTTGGGGTTTTTATGAAGAGTCACTGGAAGTTTGGCAGACATCTGTAAGGATTGTATGTTTTTTCCTTTTAATTGCATGTTTCCTTAACAGCCTTTCACTTTTTTATTTTAAAATATTTATTTTTAATTTTATTCATATGTGCATACAATGTTTGGGTCATTTCTCTCCCTTCTCACCACTCCCTTCCTTCCTTCCCCTTCCCCCTCGCTACCAGGCAGAAACTATTTATTTATTTATTGTTTTATTATTCATATGTGCATACAATGCTTGGGTCGTTTCTCCTCCCTGCCCCCACCCCCTCCCTTACCACCCAACCCACCCCTTCCCACTCCCCCACACCCCCTTGATACCCAGCAGAAACTATTTTGCCCTTATCTCTAATTTTGTTGAAGAGAGAGTATAAGCAATAATAGGAAGGAACAAGGGCTTTTGCTGGTTGAGATAAGGATAGCTATACAGGGAGTTGACTCACATTAACTTCCTGTGCATGTGTGTTACCTTCTAGGTTAATTCTTCTTGATCTAACCTTTTCTCTGGTTCCTGGTCCCTTTCTCCTATTGGCTTCAGTTGCTTTTAAGGTATCTGCTTTAGTTTCTCTACGTTGAGGGCAACAAATGCTAGCTAATTTTTTAGGTGACTTACCTATCCTCACCCCTCCCTTGTGTGCTCTCGCTTTTATCATGTGCTCCAAGTCCAATCCCATTGTTGTGCTTGCCCTTGATCTAATGTCCACATATGAAGGAGAACATACGATTTTTGGTCTTTTGGGCCAGGCTAACCTCACTCAGAATGATGTTCTCCAATTCCATCCATTTACCAGCAAATGATAACATTTCGTTCTTCTTCATGGCTGCATAAAATTCAGTTGTGTATAGATACCACATTTTCTTAATCCATTCATCAGTGGCGGGGCATCTTCGCTGTTTCCATAACTTGGCTATTGTGAATAGTGCCGCAATAAACATGGGTGTGCAGGTGCCTCTGGAGTAACCTGTGTCACAGTCTTTTGGGTATATCCCCAAGAGTGGTATAACTGGATCAAATGGTAGATCAATGTTTAGCTTTTTAAGTAGCCTCCAAATTTTTTTCCAGAGTGGTTGTACTAGTCTACATCCCCACCAACAGTGTAAGAGGGTTCCTTTTTCCCCGCATCCTTGCCAACACCTGTTGGTAGTGGTGTTGCTGACGATGGCTTTCCTAACAGGGTTGAGGTGGAAACTTAGTATGGTTTTAATTTGCATTTCCTTTATTGCTAGAGATGGTGAGCATTTTTTCATGTGTTTTTTGGCCATTTGAATTTCTTCTTTTGAGAAAGTTCTGTTTAGTTCACTTGCCCATTTCTTTATTGGTTCATTAGTTTTAGGAGAATTTAGTTTTTTAAGTTCCCTGTATATTCTGGTTATCAGTCCTTTGTCTGATGTGTAGCTGGCAAATATTTTCTCCCATTCTGAAGGTGTTCTCTTCAGTTTAGAGACCATCCAGGCAGAAACTATTTTGCCCTTATCTCTAATTTTGTTGAAGAGAGAGTATAAGCAATAAATAGGAAGGATCAAGGGTTTTTGCTAGTTGAGATAAGGATAGCTATAGAGGGAATTGACTCACATTGATTTCCTGTGCATGTGTGTTACCTTCTAAATTAATTCTTGAAGTAACCTTTTCTCTACTTCCTGGTACCCTTCTCCTATTGGCCTTGTCGCTTTAAAGTGTCTGCATTAGTTTCTCTGCATTGAGGGCAAGAAATGCTATTTAGTTTTTTGGGTGTCTTACCTATCCCCGTACTTCCCTTACACGCTATCGCTTTATCATGTGCTCAAAGTCCAATCCCATTGTTGTGTTTGCCCTTGATCTAATGTCCACATATCAGGGAGAACTTATGATTTTTGTTCTTCTAGACCCAGCTAATCTCGCTCAGGATGATGTTCTCCAATTCCATGTATTTACTTGCAAATGATAATATTTCGTTCTTCTTCATGGCTGCATAAAATTCCATTGTATATAAATACCACATTTTCTTAATCCATTTGTCAGTAGTGGGGCATCTTGGCTATTTCCATATCTTGGCTATTGGGAATAGTGCTGTAATAAACATGGGTGTGCAGGTGCCTCTGGAGTAACCTGTGTCACATTCTTTTGGGTATATCCCCAAGAGTGGTATTGCTGGATCATATGGTAGACCTATGTTTAGATTTTTAAGAAGCTTCCAAATTTTTTTCCAGAGTGGTTGTACTAGCTTGCATTCCCACCAGCAGTGTAAGAGGGTTCCATTTTCCCTGCAACCTTGCCAACACCTGATGTTAGTGTTATTGCTAATGATGGCTATTCTTCCAGGGATGAGGTGGAATCTAAGTTTGATTTTAATTTGCATTTCCTTTATGGATAGAGATAGCAAGCATTTTTTCATGTGTTTTTTGGCCATTTGAATTACTTCTTTTGCAAAAGTTCTGTTTAGTTCACTTTCCCATTTCTTTATGGTTCATCAATTTCGGGAGCATTTAGTTTTTTGAGTTCCCTATATATTGTGGTTATCAGTCCTTTGTCTGATGTGTAGCTGGCAAACATTTTTTCCCACTCTGTGGGTGTTCTCTTCAGTTTAGAGACCATTTCTTTTGTTAAGCAGAAGCTTTTTAGTTTTATGAAGTCCCATTTATCTATGCTATCTCTTAGTTGCTGAGCTGCTGGGGTTCAATTGAGAAAGTCCTTGCCTATACCTATTAGTTCCAAAGTATCTCCTACTCTTTCCTGTATCAACTTTAGAGTTTGGGGTCTGATATTAAGGTCCTTGATCCATTTTGAGTTAATATTGGTATAGGGTGATAAACATGGATCTAGTTTCAGTTTTTTGCAGACCGCTAACCAGCTTTCCCAGCAGTTTTTGTTGAACAGTCTGTCTTTTCTCCACTGTATATTTTTAGTGCCTTTGTCAAAGATAAGTTGGTTATAGTTGTGTGGCTTCATATCTGGGTCCTCTATTCTGTTCCACTGGACTTTATGTCTGTTTTTGTGTCAGTACCATGCTGTTTTTATTGCTATTGCTTTGTAATATACTTTGAAGTTGGGTATTGTGATACATCCAGCATTGTTCTTTTTACTGAGTATTGCCTGGGCTATTCATGGCCTCTTTTGTTTCCAAATAAATTTAGATTTTTCAGTCCCTTTGATGAACATTATTGGGATTTTGATGGGAATTGCATTAAACATGTAGATTACTTTTGGGAGTATAGACATTTTTACTATGTTGATTCTACCAATCCATGAGCATGGGAGATCTCTCCACTTTCTATAGTCTTCCTCAATCTCTTTCTTCAGGAGTTTATAGTTTTCCTTTTAGCGGTCATTCACATCCTTTGTTAAATTTACTCCTAAGTATTTGATTTTTTTTGAGGCTGTATTAAATGGAATTGTTTTCTTAGATTCTTTCTCAGTTTGTTCATTATTAGTGTATAGAAATGCTAATGATTTTTTCTATGTTGCTTTTATATCCCACTACCTAGTTATAGCTGTTGATGGTGTCTAGGAGCTTTTGAGTGGAGTTTTTTGGGTCTTTAAGGTATAAGATCATATCATCTGCAAATACGGATATTTTGACAGTTTCTTTACTTATTTGTATTCCTTTTATTCCTTCTTGCCTAATTGATCTGGCTAGGAATTCCAGTACTATGTTGAAAAAGAGAGGGGATAGTGGGCATCCTTGTCTCATTCTTGATTTTAGAAGGAATGGTTTCAGTTTTTAACCGTTAAGTATAATGCTGGCTGTAAGTTTGTCATATATAGCTTTTATAATGTTGAGATACTTTCCTTCTATTCCTAGTTTTCCTAGAGTTTTTATCATGAAATGGTGTTAGATCTTTTTTTTTAAATTCATATGTGCATACAAAGCTTGGGTCATTTCTCCCCCCTGCCCCCACTCCCTCCCTTACCACACACTCCATCCCCTCCCTCTCCCCCCACCCCCTCAATACCCAGCAGAAACTATTTTGCCCTTATTTCTAATTTTGTTGTAGAGAGAGTATAAGCAATAATAGGAAGGAACAAGGATTTTTGCTGGTTGAGATAAGGATAACTATACAGGGCATTGACTCACATTGATTTCCTGTGCGTGTGTGTTATCTTCTAGGTTAATTCTTTTTGATCTCACCTTTTCTCTAGTTCCTGGTCCCCTTTTCCTATTGGCCTCAGTTGCTTTTAATGTATCTGCTTTAGTTTCTCTGCATTAAGGGCAACAAATGCTAGCTAATTTTTTAGGTGTCTTACCTATCCTCACCCCTCCCTTGTGTGCTCTCGCTTTTATCATGTGCTCAAAATCCAATCCCATTGTTGTGCTTGCCCTTGATCTAATGTCCACATATGAGGGAGAACATACGATTTTTGGTTTTTTGAGCCAGGCTAACCTCACTCAGAATGATGTTCTCCAATTCCATCCATTTACCAGCGAATGATAACGTTTCATTCTTCTTCATGGCTGCATAAAATTCAATTGTGTATAGACATCACATTTTCTTAATCCATTCATCGGTGGTGGGGCATCTTGGCTGTTTCCATAACTTGGCTATTGTGAATAGTGCTGCAAAACCATGGGTGTGCAGGTGCCTCTGGAGTAACCTGTGTCACAGTCTTTTGGGTATATCCCCAAGAGTGGTATAACTGGATCAAATGGTAGATCAATGTCTAGCTTTTTAAGTAGCCTCCAAATTTTTTTCCAGAGTGGTTGTACTAGTCTACATCCCCACCAACAGTGTAAGAGGGTTCCTTTTTCCCCGCATCCTCACCAACACCTGTTGTTGTTGGTGTTGCTGATGATGGCTATTCTAACAGGGGTGAGGTGGAATCTTAGTGTGGTTTTAATTTGCATTTCCTTTATTGCTAGAGATGGTGAGCATTTTTTCATGTGTTTTTTGGCCATTTGAATTTCTTCTTTTGAGAAAGTTCTGTTTAGTTCATTTGCCCATTTCTTTATTGGTTCATTAGTTTTAGGAGAATTTAGTTTTTTAAGTTCCCTGTATATTCTGGTTATCAGTCCTTTGTCTGATGTGTAGCTGGCAAATATTTTCTCCCATTCTGAAGGTGTTCTCTTCAGTTTAGAGACCATCCAGGCAGAAACTATTTTGCCCTTATCTCTAATTTTGTTGAAGAGAGAGTATAAGCAATAAATAGGAAGGATCAAGGGTTTTTGCTAGTTGAGATAAGGATAGCTATAGAGGGAATTGACTCACATTGATTTCCTGTGCATGTGTGTTACCTTCTAAATTAATTCTTGAAGTAACCTTTTCTCTACTTCCTGGTACCCTTCTCCTATTGGCCTTGTCGCTTTAAAGTGTCTGCATTAGTTTCTCTGCATTGAGGGCAAGAAATGCTATTTAGTTTTTTGGGTGTCTTACCTATCCCCGTACTTCCCTTACACGCTATCGCTTTATCATGTGCTCAAAGTCCAATCCCATTGTTGTGTTTGCCCTTGATCTAATGTCCACATATCAGGGAGAACTTATGATTTTTGTTCTTCTAGACCCAGCTAATCTCGCTCAGGATGATGTTCTCCAATTCCATGTATTTACTTGCAAATGATAATATTTCGTTCTTCTTCATGGCTGCATAAAATTCCATTGTATATAAATACCACATTTTCTTAATCCATTTGTCAGTAGTGGGGCATCTTGGCTATTTCCATATCTTGGCTATTGGGAATAGTGCTGTAATAAACATGGGTGTGCAGGTGCCTCTGGAGTAACCTGTGTCACATTCTTTTGGGTATATCCCCAAGAGTGGTATTGCTGGATCATATGGTAGACCTATGTTTAGATTTTTAAGAAGCTTCCAAATTTTTTTCCAGAGTGGTTGTACTAGCTTGCATTCCCACCAGCAGTGTAAGAGGGTTCCATTTTCCCTGCAACCTTGCCAACACCTGATGTTAGTGTTATTGCTAATGATGGCTATTCTTCCAGGGATGAGGTGGAATCTAAGTTTGATTTTAATTTGCATTTCCTTTATGGATAGAGATAGCAAGCATTTTTTCATGTGTTTTTTGGCCATTTGAATTACTTCTTTTGCAAAAGTTCTGTTTAGTTCACTTTCCCATTTCTTTATGGTTCATCAATTTCGGGAGCATTTAGTTTTTTGAGTTCCCTATATATTGTGGTTATCAGTCCTTTGTCTGATGTGTAGCTGGCAAACATTTTTTCCCACTCTGTGGGTGTTCTCTTCAGTTTAGAGACCATTTCTTTTGTTAAGCAGAAGCTTTTTAGTTTTATGAAGTCCCATTTATCTATGCTATCTCTTAGTTGCTGAGCTGCTGGGGTTCAATTGAGAAAGTCCTTGCCTATACCTATTAGTTCCAAAGTATCTCCTACTCTTTCCTGTATCAACTTTAGAGTTTGGGGTCTGATATTAAGGTCCTTGATCCATTTTGAGTTAATATTGGTATAGGGTGATAAACATGGATCTAGTTTCAGTTTTTTGCAGACCGCTAACCAGCTTTCCCAGCAGTTTTTGTTGAACAGTCTGTCTTTTCTCCACTGTATATTTTTAGTGCCTTTGTCAAAGATAAGTTGGTTATAGTTGTGTGGCTTCATATCTGGGTCCTCTATTCTGTTCCACTGGACTTTATGTCTGTTTTTGTGTCAGTACCATGCTGTTTTTATTGCTATTGCTTTGTAATATACTTTGAAGTTGGGTATTGTGATACATCCAGCATTGTTCTTTTTACTGAGTATTGCCTGGGCTATTCATGGCCTCTTTTGTTTCCAAATAAATTTAGATTTTTCAGTCCCTTTGATGAACATTATTGGGATTTTGATGGGAATTGCATTAAACATGTAGATTACTTTTGGGAGTATAGACATTTTTACTATGTTGATTCTACCAATCCATGAGCATGGGAGATCTCTCCACTTTCTATAGTCTTCCTCAATCTCTTTCTTCAGGAGTTTATAGTTTTCCTTTTAGCGGTCATTCACATCCTTTGTTAAATTTACTCCTAAGTATTTGATTTTTTTTGAGGCTGTATTAAATGGAATTGTTTTCTTAGATTCTTTCTCAGTTTGTTCATTATTAGTGTATAGAAATGCTAATGATTTTTTCTATGTTGCTTTTATATCCCACTACCTAGTTATAGCTGTTGATGGTGTCTAGGAGCTTTTGAGTGGAGTTTTTTGGGTCTTTAAGGTATAAGATCATATCATCTGCAAATACGGATATTTTGACAGTTTCTTTACTTATTTGTATTCCTTTTATTCCTTCTTGCCTAATTGATCTGGCTAGGAATTCCAGTACTATGTTGAAAAAGAGAGGGGATAGTGGGCATCCTTGTCTCATTCTTGATTTTAGAAGGAATGGTTTCAGTTTTTAACCGTTAAGTATAATGCTGGCTGTAAGTTTGTCATATATAGCTTTTATAATGTTGAGATACTTTCCTTCTATTCCTAGTTTTCCTAGAGTTTTTATCATGAAATGGTGTTAGATCTTTTTTTTTAAATTCATATGTGCATACAAAGCTTGGGTCATTTCTCCCCCCTGCCCCCACTCCCTCCCTTACCACACACTCCATCCCCTCCCTCTCCCCCCACCCCCTCAATACCCAGCAGAAACTATTTTGCCCTTATTTCTAATTTTGTTGTAGAGAGAGTATAAGCAATAATAGGAAGGAACAAGGATTTTTGCTGGTTGAGATAAGGATAACTATACAGGGCATTGACTCACATTGATTTCCTGTGCGTGTGTGTTATCTTCTAGGTTAATTCTTTTTGATCTCACCTTTTCTCTAGTTCCTGGTCCCCTTTTCCTATTGGCCTCAGTTGCTTTTAATGTATCTGCTTTAGTTTCTCTGCATTAAGGGCAACAAATGCTAGCTAATTTTTTAGGTGTCTTACCTATCCTCACCCCTCCCTTGTGTGCTCTCGCTTTTATCATGTGCTCAAAATCCAATCCCATTGTTGTGCTTGCCCTTGATCTAATGTCCACATATGAGGGAGAACATACGATTTTTGGTTTTTTGAGCCAGGCTAACCTCACTCAGAATGATGTTCTCCAATTCCATCCATTTACCAGCGAATGATAACGTTTCATTCTTCTTCATGGCTGCATAAAATTCAATTGTGTATAGACATCACATTTTCTTAATCCATTCATCGGTGGTGGGGCATCTTGGCTGTTTCCATAACTTGGCTATTGTGAATAGTGCTGCAAAACCATGGGTGTGCAGGTGCCTCTGGAGTAACCTGTGTCACAGTCTTTTGGGTATATCCCCAAGAGTGGTATAACTGGATCAAATGGTAGATCAATGTCTAGCTTTTTAAGTAGCCTCCAAATTTTTTTCCAGAGTGGTTGTACTAGTCTACATCCCCACCAACAGTGTAAGAGGGTTCCTTTTTCCCCGCATCCTCACCAACACCTGTTGTTGTTGGTGTTGCTGATGATGGCTATTCTAACATGGGTGAGGTGGAATCTTAGTGTGGTTTTAATTTGCATTTCCTTTATTGCTAGAGATGGTGAGCATTTTTTCATGTGTTTTTTGGCCATTTGAATTTCTTCTTTTGAGAAAGTTCTGTTTAGTTCATTTGCCCATTTCTTTATTGGTTCATTAGTTTTAGGAGAATTTAGTTTTTTAAGTTCCCTGTATATTCTGGTTATCAGTCCTTTGTCTGATGTGTAGCTGGCAAATATTTTCTCCCATTCTGAAGGTGTTCTCTTCAGTTTAGAGACCATCCAGGCAGAAACTATTTTGCCCTTATCTCTAATTTTGTTGAAGAGAGAGTATAAGCAATAAATAGGAAGGATCAAGGGTTTTTGCTAGTTGAGATAAGGATAGCTATAGAGGGAATTGACTCACATTGATTTCCTGTGCATGTGTGTTACCTTCTAAATTAATTCTTGAAGTAACCTTTTCTCTACTTCCTGGTACCCTTCTCCTATTGGCCTTGTCGCTTTAAAGTGTCTGCATTAGTTTCTCTGCATTGAGGGCAAGAAATGCTATTTAGTTTTTTGGGTGTCTTACCTATCCCCGTACTTCCCTTACACGCTATCGCTTTATCATGTGCTCAAAGTCCAATCCCATTGTTGTGTTTGCCCTTGATCTAATGTCCACATATCAGGGAGAACTTATGATTTTTGTTCTTCTAGACCCAGCTAATCTCGCTCAGGATGATGTTCTCCAATTCCATGTATTTACTTGCAAATGATAATATTTCGTTCTTCTTCATGGCTGCATAAAATTCCATTGTATATAAATACCACATTTTCTTAATCCATTTGTCAGTAGTGGGGCATCTTGGCTATTTCCATATCTTGGCTATTGGGAATAGTGCTGTAATAAACATGGGTGTGCAGGTGCCTCTGGAGTAACCTGTGTCACATTCTTTTGGGTATATCCCCAAGAGTGGTATTGCTGGATCATATGGTAGACCTATGTTTAGATTTTTAAGAAGCTTCCAAATTTTTTTCCAGAGTGGTTGTACTAGCTTGCATTCCCACCAGCAGTGTAAGAGGGTTCCATTTTCCCTGCAACCTTGCCAACACCTGATGTTAGTGTTATTGCTAATGATGGCTATTCTTCCAGGGATGAGGTGGAATCTAAGTTTGATTTTAATTTGCATTTCCTTTATGGATAGAGATAGCAAGCATTTTTTCATGTGTTTTTTGGCCATTTGAATTACTTCTTTTGCAAAAGTTCTGTTTAGTTCACTTTCCCATTTCTTTATGGTTCATCAATTTCGGGAGCATTTAGTTTTTTGAGTTCCCTATATATTGTGGTTATCAGTCCTTTGTCTGATGTGTAGCTGGCAAACATTTTTTCCCACTCTGTGGGTGTTCTCTTCAGTTTAGAGACCATTTCTTTTGTTAAGCAGAAGCTTTTTAGTTTTATGAAGTCCCATTTATCTATGCTATCTCTTAGTTGCTGAGCTGCTGGGGTTCAATTGAGAAAGTCCTTGCCTATACCTATTAGTTCCAAAGTATCTCCTACTCTTTCCTGTATCAACTTTAGAGTTTGGGGTCTGATATTAAGGTCCTTGATCCATTTTGAGTTAATATTGGTATAGGGTGATAAACATGGATCTAGTTTCAGTTTTTTGCAGACCGCTAACCAGCTTTCCCAGCAGTTTTTGTTGAACAGTCTGTCTTTTCTCCACTGTATATTTTTAGTGCCTTTGTCAAAGATAAGTTGGTTATAGTTGTGTGGCTTCATATCTGGGTCCTCTATTCTGTTCCACTGGACTTTATGTCTGTTTTTGTGTCAGTACCATGCTGTTTTTATTGCTATTGCTTTGTAATATACTTTGAAGTTGGGTATTGTGATACATCCAGCATTGTTCTTTTTACTGAGTATTGCCTGGGCTATTCATGGCCTCTTTTGTTTCCAAATAAATTTAGATTTTTCAGTCCCTTTGATGAACATTATTGGGATTTTGATGGGAATTGCATTAAACATGTAGATTACTTTTGGGAGTATAGACATTTTTACTATGTTGATTCTACCAATCCATGAGCATGGGAGATCTCTCCACTTTCTATAGTCTTCCTCAATCTCTTTCTTCAGGAGTTTATAGTTTTCCTTTTAGCGGTCATTCACATCCTTTGTTAAATTTACTCCTAAGTATTTGATTTTTTTTGAGGCTGTATTAAATGGAATTGTTTTCTTAGATTCTTTCTCAGTTTGTTCATTATTAGTGTATAGAAATGCTAATGATTTTTTCTATGTTGCTTTTATATCCCACTACCTAGTTATAGCTGTTGATGGTGTCTAGGAGCTTTTGAGTGGAGTTTTTTGGGTCTTTAAGGTATAAGATCATATCATCTGCAAATACGGATATTTTGACAGTTTCTTTACTTATTTGTATTCCTTTTATTCCTTCTTGCCTAATTGATCTGGCTAGGAATTCCAGTACTATGTTGAAAAAGAGAGGGGATAGTGGGCATCCTTGTCTCATTCTTGATTTTAGAAGGAATGGTTTCAGTTTTTAACCGTTAAGTATAATGCTGGCTGTAAGTTTGTCATATATAGCTTTTATAATGTTGAGATACTTTCCTTCTATTCCTAGTTTTCCTAGAGTTTTTATCATGAAATGGTGTTAGATCTTTTTTTTTAAATTCATATGTGCATACAAAGCTTGGGTCATTTCTCCCCCCTGCCCCCACTCCCTCCCTTACCACACACTCCATCCCCTCCCTCTCCCCCCACCCCCTCAATACCCAGCAGAAACTATTTTGCCCTTATTTCTAATTTTGTTGTAGAGAGAGTATAAGCAATAATAGGAAGGAACAAGGATTTTTGCTGGTTGAGATAAGGATAACTATACAGGGCATTGACTCACATTGATTTCCTGTGCGTGTGTGTTATCTTCTAGGTTAATTCTTTTTGATCTCACCTTTTCTCTAGTTCCTGGTCCCCTTTTCCTATTGGCCTCAGTTGCTTTTAATGTATCTGCTTTAGTTTCTCTGCATTAAGGGCAACAAATGCTAGCTAATTTTTTAGGTGTCTTACCTATCCTCACCCCTCCCTTGTGTGCTCTCGCTTTTATCATGTGCTCAAAATCCAATCCCATTGTTGTGCTTGCCCTTGATCTAATGTCCACATATGAGGGAGAACATACGATTTTTGGTTTTTTGAGCCAGGCTAACCTCACTCAGAATGATGTTCTCCAATTCCATCCATTTACCAGCGAATGATAACGTTTCATTCTTCTTCATGGCTGCATAAAATTCAATTGTGTATAGACATCACATTTTCTTAATCCATTCATCGGTGGTGGGGCATCTTGGCTGTTTCCATAACTTGGCTATTGTGAATAGTGCTGCAAAACCATGGGTGTGCAGGTGCCTCTGGAGTAACCTGTGTCACAGTCTTTTGGGTATATCCCCAAGAGTGGTATAACTGGATCAAATGGTAGATCAATGTCTAGCTTTTTAAGTAGCCTCCAAATTTTTTTCCAGAGTGGTTGTACTAGTCTACATCCCCACCAACAGTGTAAGAGGGTTCCTTTTTCCCCGCATCCTCACCAACACCTGTTGTTGTTGGTGTTGCTGATGATGGCTATTCTAACATGGGTGAGGTGGAATCTTAGTGTGGTTTTAATTTGCATTTCCTTTATTGCTAGAGATGGTGAGCATTTTTTCATGTGTTTTTTGGCCATTTGAATTTCTTCTTTTGAGAAAGTTCTGTTTAGTTCATTTGCCCATTTCTTTATTGGTTCATTAGTTTTAGGAGAATTTAGTTTTTTAAGTTCCCTGTATATTCTGGTTATCAGTCCTTTGTCTGATGTGTAGCTGGCAAATATTTTCTCCCATTCTGAAGGTGTTCTCTTCAGTTTAGAGACCATCCAGGCAGAAACTATTTTGCCCTTATCTCTAATTTTGTTGAAGAGAGAGTATAAGCAATAAATAGGAAGGATCAAGGGTTTTTGCTAGTTGAGATAAGGATAGCTATAGAGGGAATTGACTCACATTGATTTCCTGTGCATGTGTGTTACCTTCTAAATTAATTCTTGAAGTAACCTTTTCTCTACTTCCTGGTACCCTTCTCCTATTGGCCTTGTCGCTTTAAAGTGTCTGCATTAGTTTCTCTGCATTGAGGGCAAGAAATGCTATTTAGTTTTTTGGGTGTCTTACCTATCCCCGTACTTCCCTTACACGCTATCGCTTTATCATGTGCTCAAAGTCCAATCCCATTGTTGTGTTTGCCCTTGATCTAATGTCCACATATCAGGGAGAACTTATGATTTTTGTTCTTCTAGACCCAGCTAATCTCGCTCAGGATGATGTTCTCCAATTCCATGTATTTACTTGCAAATGATAATATTTCGTTCTTCTTCATGGCTGCATAAAATTCCATTGTATATAAATACCACATTTTCTTAATCCATTTGTCAGTAGTGGGGCATCTTGGCTATTTCCATATCTTGGCTATTGGGAATAGTGCTGTAATAAACATGGGTGTGCAGGTGCCTCTGGAGTAACCTGTGTCACATTCTTTTGGGTATATCCCCAAGAGTGGTATTGCTGGATCATATGGTAGACCTATGTTTAGATTTTTAAGAAGCTTCCAAATTTTTTTCCAGAGTGGTTGTACTAGCTTGCATTCCCACCAGCAGTGTAAGAGGGTTCCATTTTCCCTGCAACCTTGCCAACACCTGATGTTAGTGTTATTGCTAATGATGGCTATTCTTCCAGGGATGAGGTGGAATCTAAGTTTGATTTTAATTTGCATTTCCTTTATGGATAGAGATAGCAAGCATTTTTTCATGTGTTTTTTGGCCATTTGAATTACTTCTTTTGCAAAAGTTCTGTTTAGTTCACTTTCCCATTTCTTTATGGTTCATCAATTTCGGGAGCATTTAGTTTTTTGAGTTCCCTATATATTGTGGTTATCAGTCCTTTGTCTGATGTGTAGCTGGCAAACATTTTTTCCCACTCTGTGGGTGTTCTCTTCAGTTTAGAGACCATTTCTTTTGTTAAGCAGAAGCTTTTTAGTTTTATGAAGTCCCATTTATCTATGCTATCTCTTAGTTGCTGAGCTGCTGGGGTTCAATTGAGAAAGTCCTTGCCTATACCTATTAGTTCCAAAGTATCTCCTACTCTTTCCTGTATCAACTTTAGAGTTTGGGGTCTGATATTAAGGTCCTTGATCCATTTTGAGTTAATATTGGTATAGGGTGATAAACATGGATCTAGTTTCAGTTTTTTGCAGACCGCTAACCAGCTTTCCCAGCAGTTTTTGTTGAACAGTCTGTCTTTTCTCCACTGTATATTTTTAGTGCCTTTGTCAAAGATAAGTTGGTTATAGTTGTGTGGCTTCATATCTGGGTCCTCTATTCTGTTCCACTGGACTTTATGTCTGTTTTTGTGTCAGTACCATGCTGTTTTTATTGCTATTGCTTTGTAATATACTTTGAAGTTGGGTATTGTGATACATCCAGCATTGTTCTTTTTACTGAGTATTGCCTGGGCTATTCATGGCCTCTTTTGTTTCCAAATAAATTTAGATTTTTCAGTCCCTTTGATGAACATTATTGGGATTTTGATGGGAATTGCATTAAACATGTAGATTACTTTTGGGAGTATAGACATTTTTACTATGTTGATTCTACCAATCCATGAGCATGGGAGATCTCTCCACTTTCTATAGTCTTCCTCAATCTCTTTCTTCAGGAGTTTATAGTTTTCCTTTTAGCGGTCATTCACATCCTTTGTTAAATTTACTCCTAAGTATTTGATTTTTTTTGAGGCTGTATTAAATGGAATTGTTTTCTTAGATTCTTTCTCAGTTTGTTCATTATTAGTGTATAGAAATGCTAATGATTTTTTCTATGTTGCTTTTATATCCCACTACCTAGTTATAGCTGTTGATGGTGTCTAGGAGCTTTTGAGTGGAGTTTTTTGGGTCTTTAAGGTATAAGATCATATCATCTGCAAATACGGATATTTTGACAGTTTCTTTACTTATTTGTATTCCTTTTATTCCTTCTTGCCTAATTGATCTGGCTAGGAATTCCAGTACTATGTTGAAAAAGAGAGGGGATAGTGGGCATCCTTGTCTCATTCTTGATTTTAGAAGGAATGGTTTCAGTTTTTAACCGTTAAGTATAATGCTGGCTGTAAGTTTGTCATATATAGCTTTTATAATGTTGAGATACTTTCCTTCTATTCCTAGTTTTCCTAGAGTTTTTATCATGAAATGGTGTTAGATCTTTTTTTTTAAATTCATATGTGCATACAAAGCTTGGGTCATTTCTCCCCCCTGCCCCCACTCCCTCCCTTACCACACACTCCATCCCCTCCCTCTCCCCCCACCCCCTCAATACCCAGCAGAAACTATTTTGCCCTTATTTCTAATTTTGTTGTAGAGAGAGTATAAGCAATAATAGGAAGGAACAAGGATTTTTGCTGGTTGAGATAAGGATAACTATACAGGGCATTGACTCACATTGATTTCCTGTGCGTGTGTGTTATCTTCTAGGTTAATTCTTTTTGATCTCACCTTTTCTCTAGTTCCTGGTCCCCTTTTCCTATTGGCCTCAGTTGCTTTTAATGTATCTGCTTTAGTTTCTCTGCATTAAGGGCAACAAATGCTAGCTAATTTTTTAGGTGTCTTACCTATCCTCACCCCTCCCTTGTGTGCTCTCGCTTTTATCATGTGCTCAAAATCCAATCCCATTGTTGTGCTTGCCCTTGATCTAATGTCCACATATGAGGGAGAACATACGATTTTTGGTTTTTTGAGCCAGGCTAACCTCACTCAGAATGATGTTCTCCAATTCCATCCATTTACCAGCGAATGATAACGTTTCATTCTTCTTCATGGCTGCATAAAATTCAATTGTGTATAGACATCACATTTTCTTAATCCATTCATCGGTGGTGGGGCATCTTGGCTGTTTCCATAACTTGGCTATTGTGAATAGTGCTGCAAAACCATGGGTGTGCAGGTGCCTCTGGAGTAACCTGTGTCACAGTCTTTTGGGTATATCCCCAAGAGTGGTATAACTGGATCAAATGGTAGATCAATGTCTAGCTTTTTAAGTAGCCTCCAAATTTTTTTCCAGAGTGGTTGTACTAGTCTACATCCCCACCAACAGTGTAAGAGGGTTCCTTTTTCCCCGCATCCTCACCAACACCTGTTGTTGTTGGTGTTGCTGATGATGGCTATTCTAACATGGGTGAGGTGGAATCTTAGTGTGGTTTTAATTTGCATTTCCTTTATTGCTAGAGATGGTGAGCATTTTTTCATGTGTTTTTTGGCCATTTGAATTTCTTCTTTTGAGAAAGTTCTGTTTAGTTCATTTGCCCATTTCTTTATTGGTTCATTAGTTTTAGGAGAATTTAGTTTTTTAAGTTCCCTGTATATTCTGGTTATCAGTCCTTTGTCTGATGTGTAGCTGGCAAATATTTTCTCCCATTCTGAAGGTGTTCTCTTCAGTTTAGAGACCATCCAGGCAGAAACTATTTTGCCCTTATCTCTAATTTTGTTGAAGAGAGAGTATAAGCAATAAATAGGAAGGATCAAGGGTTTTTGCTAGTTGAGATAAGGATAGCTATAGAGGGAATTGACTCACATTGATTTCCTGTGCATGTGTGTTACCTTCTAAATTAATTCTTGAAGTAACCTTTTCTCTACTTCCTGGTACCCTTCTCCTATTGGCCTTGTCGCTTTAAAGTGTCTGCATTAGTTTCTCTGCATTGAGGGCAAGAAATGCTATTTAGTTTTTTGGGTGTCTTACCTATCCCCGTACTTCCCTTACACGCTATCGCTTTATCATGTGCTCAAAGTCCAATCCCATTGTTGTGTTTGCCCTTGATCTAATGTCCACATATCAGGGAGAACTTATGATTTTTGTTCTTCTAGACCCAGCTAATCTCGCTCAGGATGATGTTCTCCAATTCCATGTATTTACTTGCAAATGATAATATTTCGTTCTTCTTCATGGCTGCATAAAATTCCATTGTATATAAATACCACATTTTCTTAATCCATTTGTCAGTAGTGGGGCATCTTGGCTATTTCCATATCTTGGCTATTGGGAATAGTGCTGTAATAAACATGGGTGTGCAGGTGCCTCTGGAGTAACCTGTGTCACATTCTTTTGGGTATATCCCCAAGAGTGGTATTGCTGGATCATATGGTAGACCTATGTTTAGATTTTTAAGAAGCTTCCAAATTTTTTTCCAGAGTGGTTGTACTAGCTTGCATTCCCACCAGCAGTGTAAGAGGGTTCCATTTTCCCTGCAACCTTGCCAACACCTGATGTTAGTGTTATTGCTAATGATGGCTATTCTTCCAGGGATGAGGTGGAATCTAAGTTTGATTTTAATTTGCATTTCCTTTATGGATAGAGATAGCAAGCATTTTTTCATGTGTTTTTTGGCCATTTGAATTACTTCTTTTGCAAAAGTTCTGTTTAGTTCACTTTCCCATTTCTTTATGGTTCATCAATTTCGGGAGCATTTAGTTTTTTGAGTTCCCTATATATTGTGGTTATCAGTCCTTTGTCTGATGTGTAGCTGGCAAACATTTTTTCCCACTCTGTGGGTGTTCTCTTCAGTTTAGAGACCATTTCTTTTGTTAAGCAGAAGCTTTTTAGTTTTATGAAGTCCCATTTATCTATGCTATCTCTTAGTTGCTGAGCTGCTGGGGTTCAATTGAGAAAGTCCTTGCCTATACCTATTAGTTCCAAAGTATCTCCTACTCTTTCCTGTATCAACTTTAGAGTTTGGGGTCTGATATTAAGGTCCTTGATCCATTTTGAGTTAATATTGGTATAGGGTGATAAACATGGATCTAGTTTCAGTTTTTTGCAGACCGCTAACCAGCTTTCCCAGCAGTTTTTGTTGAACAGTCTGTCTTTTCTCCACTGTATATTTTTAGTGCCTTTGTCAAAGATAAGTTGGTTATAGTTGTGTGGCTTCATATCTGGGTCCTCTATTCTGTTCCACTGGACTTTATGTCTGTTTTTGTGTCAGTACCATGCTGTTTTTATTGCTATTGCTTTGTAATATACTTTGAAGTTGGGTATTGTGATACATCCAGCATTGTTCTTTTTACTGAGTATTGCCTGGGCTATTCATGGCCTCTTTTGTTTCCAAATAAATTTAGATTTTTCAGTCCCTTTGATGAACATTATTGGGATTTTGATGGGAATTGCATTAAACATGTAGATTACTTTTGGGAGTATAGACATTTTTACTATGTTGATTCTACCAATCCATGAGCATGGGAGATCTCTCCACTTTCTATAGTCTTCCTCAATCTCTTTCTTCAGGAGTTTATAGTTTTCCTTTTAGCGGTCATTCACATCCTTTGTTAAATTTACTCCTAAGTATTTGATTTTTTTTGAGGCTGTATTAAATGGAATTGTTTTCTTAGATTCTTTCTCAGTTTGTTCATTATTAGTGTATAGAAATGCTAATGATTTTTTCTATGTTGCTTTTATATCCCACTACCTAGTTATAGCTGTTGATGGTGTCTAGGAGCTTTTGAGTGGAGTTTTTTGGGTCTTTAAGGTATAAGATCATATCATCTGCAAATACGGATATTTTGACAGTTTCTTTACTTATTTGTATTCCTTTTATTCCTTCTTGCCTAATTGATCTGGCTAGGAATTCCAGTACTATGTTGAAAAAGAGAGGGGATAGTGGGCATCCTTGTCTCATTCTTGATTTTAGAAGGAATGGTTTCAGTTTTTAACCGTTAAGTATAATGCTGGCTGTAAGTTTGTCATATATAGCTTTTATAATGTTGAGATACTTTCCTTCTATTCCTAGTTTTCCTAGAGTTTTTATCATGAAATGGTGTTAGATCTTTTTTTTTAAATTCATATGTGCATACAAAGCTTGGGTCATTTCTCCCCCCTGCCCCCACTCCCTCCCTTACCACACACTCCATCCCCTCCCTCTCCCCCCACCCCCTCAATACCCAGCAGAAACTATTTTGCCCTTATTTCTAATTTTGTTGTAGAGAGAGTATAAGCAATAATAGGAAGGAACAAGGATTTTTGCTGGTTGAGATAAGGATAACTATACAGGGCATTGACTCACATTGATTTCCTGTGCGTGTGTGTTATCTTCTAGGTTAATTCTTTTTGATCTCACCTTTTCTCTAGTTCCTGGTCCCCTTTTCCTATTGGCCTCAGTTGCTTTTAATGTATCTGCTTTAGTTTCTCTGCATTAAGGGCAACAAATGCTAGCTAATTTTTTAGGTGTCTTACCTATCCTCACCCCTCCCTTGTGTGCTCTCGCTTTTATCATGTGCTCAAAATCCAATCCCATTGTTGTGCTTGCCCTTGATCTAATGTCCACATATGAGGGAGAACATACGATTTTTGGTTTTTTGAGCCAGGCTAACCTCACTCAGAATGATGTTCTCCAATTCCATCCATTTACCAGCGAATGATAACGTTTCATTCTTCTTCATGGCTGCATAAAATTCAATTGTGTATAGACATCACATTTTCTTAATCCATTCATCGGTGGTGGGGCATCTTGGCTGTTTCCATAACTTGGCTATTGTGAATAGTGCTGCAAAACCATGGGTGTGCAGGTGCCTCTGGAGTAACCTGTGTCACAGTCTTTTGGGTATATCCCCAAGAGTGGTATAACTGGATCAAATGGTAGATCAATGTCTAGCTTTTTAAGTAGCCTCCAAATTTTTTTCCAGAGTGGTTGTACTAGTCTACATCCCCACCAACAGTGTAAGAGGGTTCCTTTTTCCCCGCATCCTCACCAACACCTGTTGTTGTTGGTGTTGCTGATGATGGCTATTCTAACATGGGTGAGGTGGAATCTTAGTGTGGTTTTAATTTGCATTTCCTTTATTGCTAGAGATGGTGAGCATTTTTTCATGTGTTTTTTGGCCATTTGAATTTCTTCTTTTGAGAAAGTTCTGTTTAGTTCATTTGCCCATTTCTTTATTGGTTCATTAGTTTTGGGAGAATTTAGTTTTTTACATTCTCTATATGTTCTGGTTATCAGTCCTTTGTCTGATGTATAGTTGGCAAATATTTTCTCCCGCTCTGTGGGTGTTCTCTTCAGTTTAGAGACCATTTCTTTTGATGAACAGAAGCTTTTTAGCTTTAAGAGGTCCCATTTATCTATGCTATCTCTTAGTTGCTGTGCTGCTGGGGTTTCATTGAGAAAGTTCTTACCTATACCTACTAACTCCAGAGTATTTCCTACTCTTTCCTGTATCAACTTTAGAGTTTGTGGCCTGATATTAAGATCCTTGATCAATTTTGAGTTAATATTGGTATAGGGTGATATACATGGATCTAGTTTCAGTTTTTTGCAGACTGCTAACCTGTTTTCCCAGCAGTTTTTGTTGAAGAGGCTGCTATTTCTCCATCGTATATTTTTAGCTCCTTTGTCAAAGACAAGTTGGTTATAGTTGTGTGGCTTCATATCTGGGTCCTCTATTCTGTTCCACTGGTGTTCATGTCTGTTTTTGTGCCAGTACCATGCTGTTTTTATTGTTATTGCTTTGTAATATAGTTTGAAGTCAGGTATTGTGATACCTCCTGCATTGTTCTTTTGACTGAGTATTGCCCTGGCTACTCGTGGCCTCTCGTGTTCACATATAAATTTAACAGTAGATTTTTCAATCTCTTTAATGAATGTCATTGGAATTTTGATGGGAATTGCATTAAACATGTGGATTACTTTTGGGAGTATTGACATTTTTACTATGTTGATTCTACCAATCAATGAGCATGAGAGATCTCTCCACTTTTTATAGTCTTCCTCAATCTCTTTCTTCAGAAGTGTATAGTTTTTTTTGTAGAGGTCTTTCACATCTTTTGTTAGGTTTACACCTATGTATTTGATTTTTTTTTGAGGGTATTGTAAATGGAATTTTTTTCATGCATTCTTTCTCAGTTTGCTTATTGTTAGTGTATAGAAATGCTAATGATTTTTCTATGTTGATTTTATATCCTGCTACCTTGCTTTAGCTATTGATGATGTCTAGAAACTTCTGAGTAGAGTTTTTTGGGTTTTTAAGGTATAGGATCATGTTGTCTGCAAATAGGGATATTTTGACAGTTTCTTTACCTATTTGTATTCCTTTTATTCCTTCTTCTTGCCTAATTGCTCTGGATAGGAATTCCAGTACTATGTTGAATAGAAGTGGAGATTAGTGGGCATCCTTGTCTGGTTCCTGATTTTAGAGGGAATGGTTTCAGTTTTTCTCTGTTAAGTTTAATGCTGGCTGTAGGTTTGTCATATATAGCTTTTATAATGTTGAGGTACTTTCCTTCTATTCCTAGTTTTCTTAGAGCTTTTATCATGAAATCGTGTTGGATCTTATCAAAGGATTTTTCTGCATCCATTGAGATGATCAAGTGGTTTTTGTCTTTGCTTCTGTTAATGTTGTTTATTATGTTTATTGATTTTCATATGTTGAACCACCCCCGCATTCCTGGGATGAAGCCTACTTGGTCGTGGTGAATAATCTTTTTGATGTGTTGTTGAATTCGGTTTGCCATTATTTTGTTGAGGATTTTTGCATCAATGTTCATTACATTAAGGAGATTGACCTATAGTTCTCCTTTTTGGTGGTGTCTTTGCCTGGTTTTGGGATAAGTGTAATACTGGCTTCATAAAATGTGTTAGGCAGTTTTCCTTCCCTTTCTATTTCATGGAACAGTTTAAGGAGGGTTGGTATCAGTTCTTCTTTAAAGGTCTGATAGAATTAATCAGAGAATCCATCAGGTCCTGGACTTTTCTTTTTGAGGAGACTCTTGATCACTGCTTCAATTTCATTTTGTGTTATAGATCTATTCAGGTGATTAATTTCCTCTTGGTTCAGTTTTGGAAGATTGTACATATCTAGAAATCTGTCCATTTCTTCAAGATTTTCATATTTATTAGAATATAGTTTCTCAACGTAGTCTCTGATGATTTCCTGGACTTCCATGGTGTTTGTTGTTATCTCCTGTTTTGCATTTTGATTTTACTGATTTGGGTTTTTCCTCTCCTCATTTTAGTCAGGTTTGCTAGTGGTCTATCCATCTTGTTTATTTTTTCAAAGAACCAACTTTTTGTTTCATTAATTCTTTGTATGTTTTTTTGTTTTCTATTTCATTGATTTCAGGTCTTATTTTTATTATTTCTATCCTTCTATTTGTTTTGGGATTTGTTTGTTCTTGTTTTTCTAGGAGTTTGATATGTATCATTAGGTCATTGGTTTGAGATCTTTCAGTCTTTTTAATATATATACTCATGGCTACAAACTTTTCTCTCAAGACTGCCTTTGCTGTGTCCCATAGGTTCTGGTAGGTTGTGTTTTCATTTTCATTGAATTCCAGGAGCTTTTTAATTTCTTTTTTATTTCATTAATGATCCATTTTTCATTAAGCAATGAGTTATTCAGTTTCCAGCTGCTTGCATGTTTTTTGTCTTTATTCTTGTTGTTGAGTTCTAGTTTTATTGCATTGTGATCAGATAAATGATTTCCTTTTATTTGCTGGGGCTTGCTTTGTGCTCTAAGATATGATCAATTTTGGAGAAAGTTCCATGGGCTGCTGGGAAGAATGTATATTGTGTAGAAATTGGATGAAATGTTCTGTAGACATCAAGTAGGTCCATTTTTTCTATCTTATATTTTAGATCTAGGATTTCTTTACTAATTTTTTGTTTGGATGACCTTTCTATTGATGATAGTAGAGTGTTAAAGTCTCCAATGACCACTGAGTGGGTGTTAATATATGCTTTTAGGTCTTTGAGGGTATGTTTGATGAAATTAGGTGCATTGACATTGGATGTATATTGGTTGATAATTGTTATTTCCTTTTGCTATATTTCTTCTTTTATTAGTGTAGAATGTCCTTTTTTATCTCATTTAATCAATGTAGGTTTGAAGTCTACTTTGTCTGAGATAAGTATTGCTCCTTCTTCCTGTTTCCAGGGGCCGTTGGTTTGGTATATCTTCTTCCAGCCTTTCACCCTAAGCCAGGGCTTGTTTCTGTCAATGAGATGGGTCTCCTGTAAGCAACAGACTGTTGGAGCTTCCTTTTAAATCAAGTTTTCCAAATGGTGTCTTTTGATGGGGGAATTAAGTCCATTAACATTCAGTGTTAGTATTGACAGGTATGTGGTGATCCCTGTCATTTAGTTGTTTTTTGTTGTTCAAGGGCTTGATTGTGTTACATCGATTGCTGAATCGATGTTACTCTCTACTTTCTCGTGTTTTCTTCTCTTGTGGTTTGGTACTGCCTGTGTTTTCATGGTTTTATTTTCTTTCATTTTCTGTGTGCAGAATCTCTTGAAGAATCTTTTCTAGTGGTGGCTTTGTGGTCAATATAGTTTTAGTTTCTGCTTGTCATGGAAGACTTTTATTGCTCCATCTATTTTGAATGATAGTTTTGCTGGGTAGAGTATCCTAGGGTTGAAGTTATTTTCATTCAGTATCCAGAAGACCTCACCCCAGCTCTTCTTGCTTTTAATGTTTCTGTTGAGAAATCTGCTGTGATTTTGATGGGTTGCTTTTTTATGATATTTATTTTTTCTCTCTTACAGACTTCAATATTCTTTCTCTAGTCTCTGCACTTTGTTTTTTTTTCTTTTATTATTCATATGTGTATACAAGGCTTGGGTCATTTCTCCCCCCCTTTCCCCACCCCCTCCCTTACCACCCACTCTGCCCACTCCCTCTCCCTCCCACCCCCTCAATACCCAGCAGAAACTATTTTGCCCTCATTTCTAATTTTTTTTCTTTTATTATTCATATGTGTATACAAGGCTTGGTTCATTTTTCCCCCCTGCCCCCACCCCCTCCCTTACCACCCACTCTGCCCCCTCCCTCTCCCCCCCACCCCCTCAATACCCAGCAGAAACTATTTTGCCCTATTTCTAATTTTGTTGTAGAGAGAGTATAAGCAATAATAGGAAGGAACAAGGGTTTTTGCTGGTTGAGATAAGGATAGCTATACAGGCCATTGACTCACATTGATTTCCTGTGTGTGGGTGTTACCTTCTAGGTTAATTCTTTTTGATCTCACCTTTTCTCTAGTACCTATTCCCCTTTTCCTCTTGGCCTCAGTTGCTTTAAGGTATCTGCTTTAGTTTCTCTGCATTGAGGGCAACAAATGCTAGCTAGTTTTTTAGGTGTCTTACCTATCCTCACCCCTTCCTTGTGTGCTCTCGCTTTTATCATGTGCTCATAGTCCAATCCCCTTGTTGTGTTTGCCCTTGATCTAATGTCCACATATGAGGGAGAACATAAGATTTTTGGTCTTTTGGGCCAGGCTAACCTCACTCAGAATGATGTTCTCCAATTCCATCCATTTACCAGCGAATGATAACATTTCGTTCTTCTTCATGGGTGCATAAAATTCAGTTGTGTATAGATACCACATTTTCTTAATCCATTCGTCAGTGCTGGGGCATCTTGGCTGTTTCCATAACTTGGCTATTTCTGCACTTTGTTTTAATGATAATATGTCGTGGGGTAGTTCTATTTTCGTCAGGTCTGTTTGGAGGTCTGGAGGCTTCCTGCACCTGTATGGGAATATTGTTCTCTAGATTTGGGAAATTTTCTTTTATTCTTTTGTTGACTGTATTATGCATTTATTTTTCTTGTACCTCTTCTCCTTCTTCAATGCCCATGATTCTCAGGTTTGGTCTTTTGATGGAGTCAGTAAGTTCTTGCATTTTCTTTTCACAGGTCTTGAGTTGTTTAACTAATAGTTTTTTGGTTACCATTTTGTCTTCGAGTTCTGAGATTCTGTCTTCTGCTTGTTCTATTCTCCTGGATTGGCATTCCATTTTGTTTTGCATTTCTGAGGTTTTCCATATCCCGAGTTACTGCCTCTTTCATATTGTTTATTTTTGTTCCAAGTCCATTTATCTCCTTTTTTAAAATCATGTTCTTTTTTTCACTTTGGTGTTTATACAGTGCTTCTATAGTTTCTTTTATTTGTTCTTGTGATTTCTCAAATTCTCTATTTTTGTTGTCTTGGAATTTCTTGAGTGTCTCCTGTACATTTTGGTTGACCATATACAGTATCATCTCTATGAAATTCTCATTGAGTACTTTAGGATTTCTTCTTTCAGGGTGTTCTTATGGGCTTCGTTGTGTTCTTTGGCATAGTTTATCTTCATTTTGTTGGAGTCTGGATCTGGATATATGTTTTCTTCATTTCCCTCTGGTTCCTGTACTAATTTATTAGTGGGGGGAAAATGGTTTCCCTCTGTTTTTTGTCTTCCCATCATTGCCCTTGCTATTGTTACTGTCCCTGTACTGTGTGTAATTCAGTATTTTCTAGCTTGTAAAAATAACAATGGTGATATCTAGAATGGAAGGGTGAGAGGAGTGGGAAAGCAAAGAAGGTAAAGAAAAAGGGAAAACAAAACAAAACAAAGAAACAAACAAACAAAAAAACAAAGCCAAAGAAATAAACAGAGAGAGAGATAGTGTACTAATTAATGGCAAGCTAAACAGGCATTAGAGAGACAAACAGAGGATAATAAAAAGAAAAATCCCCAAGTTCAAATGCAATAAAGTTTCAGGCTTAATAATTTTGGTGTTAGTCCTTCAGCCTCCAGTCCTGGTGTTGGTGTCTGAGAAGTAGTTCTGTCATTTTCTCATCAAAGGGAGAAAACCAAACCAAACCAAACCAAAATATTCCAAGTTCAAATGCAATACAGTTTCAGTTAGTCCTTCAGCATCCAGTCCCAGTTCTGTTATTGTCTCATCAAAGGAAGAGAAAAAAAAGAGTCTGGAGACAGCTTTGTGAATGTCTATCTGAGGTTGTGGCTCACCTGCCACCTACTGATAGCCAGCTACTGCTGGAGGCTTTACTTATTGCTGATGTCAGGAATGAGCTTTACATTCACCTGGCCCCACAGGCTTTGTTTATTTAGAGTTCTCCTGGATGCATGCCCCTTTTGTTTTCTCCAGTATACAGCCCTACCCACCTGTTGCAATTGCAAGCTTTTTTAAATTTAGAATTTGTGTAGGGAGGTGCCCCTACCCCACTCTCTTGTGGAGTGTGCCACACTTTAGCCACTGTTACCAGCCTTCGCCTCTCCAAGCACACTGGGGGAGGTGGTGCTACTCCTGCCTTCCCCGGCCAGCTTGTTTATTTACAGCTCGTGTGGGGAATGCCTCTCCCCAAGTCTCCCGTGGAGCATGCCATGCTTTAGCCACTGTTGGAAGCATTTCCCTCTCCAACACTGGGGGAGATGGCACCACACTTGCCTTCTCTGGCTGGCTTGTTTATTTACAGTTTACGTGGGGGAGTGCCCTTCCCCCACTCTCCAGATCTCAGGGCACCCTGCCCTCTTTGGTACGTGCCTTTTTTTTTTCAGCTGCTTGTTTATTATTCAATTTGCATTTTTCTCTTTTTTCCCCTCAGTGGGGTTCAGTCTGTCCAGGGGCCTAAGCTGATTTGTCCAGTTGTCTGTGGGAGCATTGCATGCCACTTAGCTCACCTGGTGGTCTGCTTCTCCCAGGCAGGTTAGGAGCTGGCATCTGGTGGTGCAGGAGTCCTCCTGGTTTCTCCATTTAATGTGGAGTGGGGATGCTATGTGCAGGCTGGGGGTGTGGAGGTGTTGGAGTTTTGCCTCTTGGTAGTTTTTCCTGCAAGGTGTATCTCCAGCATCTCTCCAAGATTTTACTTTAGGAAGTACACTTTCTGCTTCCTCCCTCTTGTTGCCACTTTGGAATCTATTTTAAAATATTTAAACATTGAAGTTTTTGATCAGGTAACATGCACATAATAAAAATTCAAATAGTATAAATTATTCTCCAGTATTTGTTAAGTTGTTGGAAAGGCCCTGGAAAGGATGAATATAAGAGATTTTATTCCCAGTTCTACTACTTACTTTTGGTAGCATCAGGCCAATAATACTTTTCTGTCTCAGTTTCTTCACCTTGAATTTAGAAGTGGAAATCCTTACTTAGTTACCCTAGGAGATTGTCTGGAAGCACTCCTTTCCTTTCTATTTTACAGAATAGTTTGAGGCACATTGGTGTTAGTTCTTTAAAGGTCTGACAAAGTTCAGCTGTGAATCTGCCTAATCCTGGCTTTTCTTTGTTGGGAGACTTGATGATCACGTCAATCTCATTACTGTTAGTAGGTCATATGTGTCTAGAAATTTATTCACTTCCAGATTTTCCTATTTATTGGATTATAAATCTTTGAAGTAATCTTAACTATTCCTCCAGGTTTCATGATATCTATTGTAAAACCCCTTTGTTCTCTAATTCTATTAATTTAGGTCTTTTCTTTTTCCACTGGTTAGTTTGGCTAAGGGTTTGTCAATCTTGCTATTCTTTTTAAAGAACCAACTCTTGTTTCATTAATTCTTTGTATTGTTCTTTTAGACTCCATTCCATTAATTTCAACTCTGTTCTTTATTTTTTTTTCTTCTATTGGTTTTGGGTTTGGTTTGTTATTAATCTTCTAAGATTTTGAGCTGCATAATTATTTACTTGATGTGTTTCTAATTTTTCAATGTAAGTACTCACAAATTTCCCTCTCAGATCTGCCTTGGCTGTATCTTGCAGATTCTCATGTGTTGTGTTTCTATTGTAATTTGATTCTCTCCTGATTTCTTCAATAACTCACTGATCAAACAAAAGCATATTTTCAATCTCCATATGTTTGTATAATTTCTGCAGTTTCTCTTGCTGTTGGTTTCATTCCTTTATGATCTGATAAGATGCTATAATTTTTCTAACGTTTGTAAAGAGTTCTTTGTGGCCTAAAATGTGATCTATTTTAAAAAAAACCCATGAGTGCCTGAGAAGAATGTGTATTCTGCAATTGTTGGATTGGACATTCTCTAGATATCTATTACTCCATTTGATTTATATAGTGTCTTTTAACTCTGAAGTTTCTTTGTTGACCTTTGGCCTGGATGATGTATTTATTTGTTAGAGTGGGGTATTGAAGTTACAAACTACTATTGTACTTTGTCTAACAGTGCTTATGGAATTGGGTATACCAACATTCATGAATATATATTACAGTGATTGTATCTTCATGATGTATTGTTCTGTTTACCAATATGTAGTGACCTTCTTTTTCTCTTCTAATTTTGCCTTAAAGTCAGCTTTGTCCAGTGTGAGTATAGTGACTCTTGCTTGCTTCTGGGTTCAATTTCCTTAGAATATAATTTTTTACCCACTCCCTTTTAGTCAGGATACATCTTTGCTAGTTAGTTGTGTGTTCCTTATAGGTAGTAATAGTTGGATCCTGTTTTTCTTAATCCATTCAGCCAGTGGATGTCCTTTAATTAAAGAATTAACATAATTTACACTCAGGGTTATAATTGAAAGGTATGTACTAAGTCATGTGATTCTGTTGTTTTTCTGATGTTCAATTCTTTCTAATTTTCATTTGCTTATCTCCTCTTATAGCATAGTTTCTTGGTACCTATGCTCTTGTGGTTGTATTTATCTTCCTCTTCTGAGTGTAGGACTCTTTTAAGTACCTTCTGCGTTGCTGGGATAGTGGTCGTGAATTTCTTTAGATTGTGGTTATCTTGGAAGTTCTTTATTTCTCCTTTGATTTGGAAGGAAACTTTTGCTGGATATAGTAACCTAGGTTGGCAGTTATTTTCTTTCAGATATTTGAAATACATCATTTCATGATTTCCTGGTGTTGATGTTCTGTAGAGAAATGTGCTGTTACTCTGATGAGTTTTCCTTTATAAATGAGGTGGTAATTTTCTCACAGTTTTCCATATTTTTTTCCTTTGTCTATTCTGTTGGTATTTAAACTATAACATGCCATGAGAAGGTTCTTTTCTATTCTTGTCTGTTTGAGGTTCTAAATGTCTTCTGTACCTGGATATTCATAACTTTCCCAAATTTTGGGAAAATTTCTGCTATTATTTCACTGAGCAGACTTTCTATTCCTTTAGTCTGTGCCACATGCCATCTTCTGCACCAAAGACATGTAAGTTTTATTTTTTAATCATGTCCCAGAGGTTTTGTATGTTCTGTTCATAGTTTGTTTTTTGCTTTTTTACTGACTGAATGTTCTAATTCACCAACTTTGTTTTTATTTCCTGACATTCTTTTTCCTGATCAGTCTATTAGTGAGGTGTTCCACTGAGTTTTTTTTTTGTTTGTTTGTTTGACCTACTGAAATTTTCATTTCTGAGATTTAGGACTTTTATTTTTACTTTAATTATTTTAAATTATTGTACTGGAGGTACATTGTGGCATTTACAGAAGTTCTTACAATATATCAAATATATCATACTTGAATTCACCCCCTCCATTATTCTCCTTTATCCCCCCTCACTAATCTATCTCTTTATTGAATCTGTCATTCATATACTCTTCTTAATTCATTCTGACTCTTTTTGTATTTTCTTGGAATTCATTGATCTTTTAAAAAAATTATTCTTTTGAATTATTTGACATTTCATTCACTTCATATCTTTGAAGTCAGTTGCTAGAGAATTGTGAACTTTAAAAAGACTTATGCTACTTTGTTTTTTCATATTTCTTGTATTTTTATGTTGATATTTGTGCATATATTGGAATGCACAATGAGAAGATTTTTAGGGAACAGCCTTCTCTTGATGATGTATCCTGGGATACTATATTGTTTTGAAGTGTTAAATATATTTTCAATTACATTTTGTAGTTCAGTTTCTCTGTTACTTCTTTGGTGAGGATTAGTCAATTTTGACTAATAGAAAAATATAAAGAGAATAAAAGTGTGTATGTATATATATACATATATATGTATGAAAAAATACATAAACTAATCAACCAATCAGCAAACACATACAAAAATCATCTTAATAAAAAAAGTTGAACAATAAAAGGATTGTATTGGGGTGGTTGTGAAGGCAAGTGCCAATCTATACTTCCTGCTGTGCCTTTTTGGGTTGTGCACTCCTTGGAGAAAGCAATGGGCTGGGGGGTATTCATGCCTTTCTTTTCCATGATCTCTACAAGTATATTGGTGAGCCCAGAGCTGGTTGGAATAGCTTTGTTTCCCTGTTCTCTGGTACAAGGTGACAGGGATTCAAAGTTCCCATGCTGGAGTTCACTCTGGACAGGTTAGTCTGACTACCCCTAGAGCCTGGCTGGCACTGAGATCTCCTGGGCAACTTGTACAGGGTGCAGGGACACAACAGGCCCCAAGCTTTCCACCACCTATGACTGTTATTTTTCAAGATTCAACTACTGTATGTACTGATATGTGGCTTGCTTAGTCTCCCCACCCCTTTAGCTGGCCACCCCACCACCAGTATTAAAGGGCAAGCAAGCTCTCCAACTTCCATGTGTCTGGCCCAAATCCAACTGCATGTTTTCAATACACTTGCATCAGTGTTGTGCCTCCAGGGCCACAAGGATCACAGGGTGGACACTGGCCCAGGCAGTGTAGCAATACTCCATGAGCCCTTAGGAAGAGGAAATGGAATGACCACTTCCCAAACCAGCAAGCTCAAGATGGCCACCATACAACACCACAATGTGGGGAAACACGGAGCTCTTCCCAAAAGTTGGCACTGCAGCACCCAGATCATCTCAGGTCAGGCTGCCTTTCTGTTGGCGCCTGCTCAGTGCCAGTTTTGCACATGTGTCTCTCTCTTTCTCCTTCTGTTCTCTCCTCCCTCTGTGGTGCCATTGCCATTATGGGCCCAGTGCACATGCGCTGTTTCTTGGCATCTATTCTAAAAACCAGAGTGCCTGGGTCTCTCTGAATCACTCTCCAGTACTAAAGGAGCATAGTTCCTGTTTGGGAAGCTGTTTTCTGGTTTTCATTCAGAGCCACGGAGAAGCTGGAAAATGCTGATTGCTTGTAATCCACAATCTTGACTCATTTCCTTCATTAAACATTCTTTTAGAACATTTTAAAAAATTATTCCAAAATTTATCAAGTGTGTGCAGAGGAGTTACTTAGCAAATTCCTATGTATTAGGCATTTGGTTCCATTTTTTCATTTTGTGGGAAGAAACCCTAGGGATAAAATTGTATGAAAGAGTATGAACATTTTTAAGGCTCTTGATATATATTGCTAAGTTGACCTCTGGAAAGGTTGTGCCAATTTATTCTTCCTCTGTAACTCTATATTATATTTTCATGAAGATGACAGAGCAATTATAGGAGGCTAAATTAGGACAGGACCTTTAAGATCAGCATGTGCACTTGTTCCTATGCACTGTAGACAAGGAAACAAAAGGTGGATAAGTTGTCCAAGGGCACAGAGCAAATTAATGGGCAAATTCTAGTCTCTTGATTTGTGATCTGCAGAGTTCTTTTTAAAGTATCACATATAAAGATGACAGTGGTATTGGTTAATAATAAATAATAGTTGAGGTAGGAAGTGCCCACATGGGAATATATTTCAGTTATTGTAGAGTCCCATTACCAAGTGTTACTCTCCCATTTTCTGATTGTTTTATTCTAAGATCTCAAACACTTGTTTCAAGAGAACTATTAATCCTTTCTTAAGTAGCAATTTCAAATGGCAGTGGAAAAACTGAGAGTTGCTATGTGAGGAGAGTTCTGACCACATTCACAAAACTTTATTATTTTGTGGCTGCTTATCTATAGAGTGAATACCAGTTAGTTTATAAAAGGCATTTGTTGCATAAACAACCTAATAGCAGTACGAATGACATGAAAAACTAAAAATCACAGATAACTCTTCTAATACAAATAACTTTTTTCACATGAAGTATGTACTTTTTCATGTAGTTTTAATTGTGTCATAGAAACAATCACTTGCTTCTTCTCAATTTTTTTTGGGGAGGGTTGAACTCAGGACATTGTACTTGTTAGGCAGGTGCTCTACCACTTGAGTCATGCCTCAGCCCTTCAATTTTTTTTTTAATTGACTAAGTGTGCTGGAGGTGTGGCTCAAGCAAGGAGCTCCCGTCTTGTAAGCAGGAAGCCCTGAGTTCATACCATACTACAGCCAATTACAAAAATGACTAACTGCTTCAAAAAATTTTAATAGCTTCCTGCCATGCTTATTAAAGAATCCCCTTTTTTGGCTATTTAGGTTATCCCACTATTTTTAGTATACCAACTAATGTGGCTAAGATAGATAAGATTATGTACACACAGTTCCCTCTGTACATCATTTGTAACTTCTCAGAGGGAGAATTACTGCCTTAAAAAGTATGAACATTTTTATATGTTCATGTTTTTATATTTTTAAATATATTGTGCAAACCACTTTCCAGAATGATTGGCTAATTTATGTCAATACATATTACAAACATTTTCAGATACATTGTAATATTCAATGATTTGTGTTAAAAAATTTAAGTCACTCAAGTCAACTCTAGCTTTTGTCGGGAACTGTACTAACTAGCCTTATAAAAGGTTTTCTCACAGCATATTTGGTCAAGTGACTTTGTTATTTTTTTTTTTTAGTTTGGAGCAAATGCTACTAGATGAATGGCTACTTAAGTAGTTCCCATTTCAAGACCTGGCCTGATGCTGGCTGATCTCTGTAGGTTTTGGCCTGGAATTTCACCACCTGGGCTTTCCTGATTTGTAGAGACTGGGGGGCTGACCAATTCAATTCTTATACTTACTTGTTTTCCTTCACTGTCAACATAGCTTGAAGTCCCCTAGTTATTTAAGTTGGATTTGGTTTAAGGCTTCCTAGGCCAGCTTGAGCTCATTAAACAGTTACCAACTAGTTCCCTGACTTGAGCACTATTTGGATTCTTTCCTACATATTAATTTAGTAGTTTTGACAAGACCATATCTTTGTGACAAAAGAACACAGTAGTTTCTCAAACATATTTTACCAACCTGCCTTATTGGATAAATGCTATTAACAGAAATTGGGATGTAGGGATATTGGGAAGGGAAAATGAGCTCAAATTTTAAGTTTAACTTGATATGTTAAGAGAGTCTCCAAAGGAAACTTTCAGGCTATAACAAACAAGGTTGTTACCCTGGAAATTTGTGGTAAGAAAAAATGGGATTTGTAATTAATAGATAAAGCAATTGTGATCTCTGAAAAGAGATAATAATTAAGCATTATAGTGTGGAAGGTTAAGAATGGGAGCTCAGAGTTCAGAAACTTAACTAGGGTTAGAATCTTGATTCTGCCCCTTACTCTGTGCCATTGCAGATGTCATTTAACTTTTAAGCCTCATTTTGCATTTATGCATAATGGAAATAGCAACATCTACACTGTAGAGCAGATGAGAGGATCTAATGAGTGAATGCCACTTGCTATGAATAAATGAATATTTGCTGCTGTTATAAGACTGAGGGTAGACATTTGCAGCTAGTCATAGGAAAAACTTCAGAAGACATGAAGAATAAATGATCAGAGAGGAAAAAGGAAGCCAGCTAGTCCAGGAAGCCAGGAAAAGCAGAAATCTTTGGAAGGAAGAAAGGAGTAAATCTGGGACACCATGTGAATGTGAAGATCAGAAGAGTCACTTGAATGTGATGGACACTGGGTCTCCTAGGACTTCCAAGAGAAGGTTTGCACTAGAAATATTGGGCAGAAATGACATTAAAGGACAATAGAGAGTAGTAGGTGTATTGGCAAAGACAGGTGAAACAGCTGTGTGAGTGTATTGGATTATCTCAGGACTTGTGTTTCTCTTGTGCTCTCTTGTTTTTCAGGCAGGGTCTCATTTTTGCCTGAGGCCAGATTCAGACCACGAGCCTCCTATCTATACTTCCCTATATCTAGGACAGGCATGTTCCACTAGTCCTAATCTGTTTTTTTGAGATGAGGTCTTGCAAACTTTTTGCTCAGGCTGGCCTTGAGCTATGATCCTCCCAATCTCTGCTTCCAGAATATCTGGGATTACAGGTATAATCCCCCACTGTTGAGAGCCTCTCAAAGATGATTGGAAAATGATTGAAATGGCTCCAAGATGGAACTGAACAACTTTATACAATGTTTTGTGGCTTGATCTATCTTGATCCTCTGTAGAACAAAGAAGGTAGGTATTATTCAAGATTAGTACCAGAAACTTCTTTAATAGCCAAGATTTATGCAGTTTCACTGGAGAAGAAGAGCAGCTTTGCTTGCAGCATATGAGATTTGTTGCCCTTCAATCACAGAGACAATTCTTATGCCCATCTCAGAGGTGAAAACTTTTATAACAATTGATGTCAGAAGTTGCACCAGACTAAATTTGACTTGCTGGCATAAGTATTTGCTTCTCAACATACTAAAAATATTTGGGATGGCTGCCAGCATTTAAAAATTTGAAGATTGCCCAAATAAATTTTGATTTGTGCTTCATAAAAAATCAAATGATTTGATAACACCAGGTCACTAATATTGGAGTTATTAAGTCATTAATAACCAGAGTTGAGTAACAGTTGTCCTCATTACACAGCCTGGCTGCCTTCCATATAGTGTTAATGCTGAAACTCCTCATTTATATAGAACAAATCCCTTTGTATATATCCTTTCCTATTTGAGCTGCCTTTAGTCATCATCTTATTTCACATATCATAAAAAAAACTGTGGAAATCATTAGAAAGAGAAAAATGGGTCAAACATTTTATTGCCATTTTTAGGGCTTCATTTAAGATGTTTTCTTAGGTCTTTGAGATATTAGCATATTTTCTTTAGCCAGTGGACACATATTTCCTCTCTGGATGAAAGTGCATTTGATATCATAGCTCCAGGAATAATATTCACAGCAGTAGTGTCTTCTCTACATTATAGCATCAGTACATCAAAGACAAAGCTAATGTTAAAACTGATCTTACAGAAGCAAATATTTGGACCACAAACCATATCTCACGCAGAAACATCTACAAAATACCCTGAGATAGAAGGGAATGTAGGATGTCACACAGAGTGCAGACCAAACTTGTGAGTAAGGTTTGAAATAGCTAAGGGAGATCTGTGCTCCTCAAGGAGCATATCTTAAATCCTGTTACTATCATAGCTACCAAGTTTCCATTTTATAAATAAGGAAGTTTAGGTAGTACATGTAGCCTGAGCTAGAGAGTACCAGTACTAAAAAGCAAGATTTTGAATACTGACAACACATATGTATGCACACTTTATTGTATTTTTTATTAAGATATATTCATTATACAGGGGGGTATTCATAGTGACAATTCCCATTAGTCTTTTATTGTTTATTATTTACAGTGCCTCCATTGTCTCTCCCCCTTGACCCCCTCCCCACTCCACTTAAAGCAACTGCAAGAGGTTTTTTAGTTCTATTTCATATAGGTATATGAAGTCTATCTACCACATAGTCTCAACTTAATCTCCTTCCTTCACCCTCCCCCTCCCACTAGTATCCACCCCCCCACACTGTGCCTATTTTACAGTCCTGGTTTTTGTTATTAGTATTAAAGTTGATGCTCAAGGGGTGTCTTAACGTATGCCTACTGTGGGTGTGCTTTACTTTGGTCTGTTCAATCCGTTCAAATACTTTCCCCTACCCCTTTACCTCCCACCTCTCTATTTTCAATAGTTTTCAATATACATCCTTTTATCCTTTATCTTCACATCTTATGTTATGCAATATTGCTGATGCTCTATCATTCTCTTTTCTGTTCCCTCTTTCCCCAAGTTGCATAGAGTAGTTCCACTGTTACAAACATGTTCTATATCTGAGTTTGTATACAATCATGCTTGTTTTTGTGTATTTGTTTATCTTTGTATCTATCTTCCACTTATGAGAGAAGATATCAGTCTTGTACTTCTGATCCTGGCTTACTTCACTTAACACGATGTCCTCCAATTGTATCCATTTACTTTCAAACCCCATGTCATTATTCCTTGTGACTGAATAATACTCCATTGTGTATGTGTACCACAATTTCACAATCCGTTCATCAGTTGTAGGGCATCTGGATTGTTTCCAGAGCTTGGCTATTGGAAATAGTGCTGTGATGATCATCTTTGTATAAGTATCTCTACTATATTCTGTCTTATGTTCTTTTTGGGTAGATTCCCAAGAGCAGTATCACTGGATCATATGGCAGTTCTGTCTCTAGTTTTTTGAGGAATCTCCATACTGCTTTCCATAGTGGTTGTACTAATTTGTGTCTCCACCAGCAGTGTATAAGGGTTCCTGTTTTGCCACATCCTAACCAGCATTTGCTGTTGTTATTACCTTTGATTATGGCCATTCTAACTGGGGCAAGATGAAATCTAAGTGTTGTTTTGATTTACATCTCTTTTATAACCTGGAAGTTAAACACTTCTTCATGTATTTACTGGGTATTTGTACCTCTTCCTTTGAGAATTCTCTGTTTAATTCGTGTGCCCGTTTCTTCACTGGTGTGTTGATTCTTTGGGGGCTGAGTTTTTTGAGTTCTCTGTAGATTTTGGATATTAGTCCCTTATCTAATGAGTAGCTGGCAAAGATTTTCTCCCATTCTGTGGGCTGTCTCTTGAGTCTGGTGACTGTTTCCTTTGCTGTGCAGAAGCTCTTTAGTTTGATGCAGTGCTATTCATTGTTTCTCTTAGATACTGAGCCTTTTGAAGTTTAGGAAGTCATTCCCTATACTTATTTGCTCCAGTGTATTTCCTACTGCTTCTTGGAGCTATTTCAAAGTTTCAGGCCTTATATTAAGGTCTTTGATCCACTTTGATTTGATTTTGGTACAGGGTGAAAGACAGGGATCTAGTTACAGTCTTCTACATGTGGATAGCCAGTTTTCCCAGCAGCATTTGTTAAGAGGCTGTCTCTTCTCCAAACTATAGTTTTGGAAGGGAGATAATTTTGCTGGGTAGACTAGTCTAGATTGACAGTTGTTTTCTTTCAGGACTTGAATTTTGTTTTTCTATGACCTTCTTGTATTTAGAGTTTGAGTTGAGAAATCTGCTGTTATTTTAATGGGTTTGCCTTTATATGTGGCTTATGTTTTCTCTTTCACAGCTTTCAGAATTCTCTTTTTATTCTATGTGCTGAGTGTTTTGATTACGATGTGTTGGGGGGTGTGGTTTGTTTTTAGTCCTGACCATTCAGTGTTCTGTAAGCTTCCTGCACCTGAGTGACTCTCTCTTTCTTGAGGTTAGGGAAGTCTTCTGCTGTTATTCTATTGAATAGGTTGTCAATAACTTTTGTTTGTATCTCCTCTCCTTCTTCTACACCTATGATTCGTAGGTTTGGTCTTTTCATGGTCTCCCAGGTATCTTGCATGTTCCATTCATATTTTCTTAGCATTCTTTCATGATCTTTTACTGTTTGGTCTAATTCTTTTACTTTGTATTCTGTTCTGATACTGTGTTTTCAACCTGCTCCACTCTGTTCACCAAGATTTTGATTGTGATATTTATTTGGGATATTGAGTTGTTTATTTCAGATTGAGTATTTTCTGGTTTCCATATCTTTATTGATTTCTTGTTTCATAACCTGGATAGTCTTTGTAATGTCACTCATCTGTTTGTTTATATTCTCATTGAGCTCATTTCATTGTTTGTTCACATTCTCTTTGAGGTCAAATACTACTTTTTTTGTTTCTTCTTTGAGGTTATTAATCATTTTTACTATTGCTTCTTGGAATTCATTACTTAATAGCTCTTCCTCTATGCATGTGTTGGAATCCCTAGTGGCGGAATTGGCTTTTGATGGACAGCGGTTGTCTTGCTGTTTCATTCTGCATTGAGATTTATGCATCTGGAGTTGTTTTTGGTTAGGGTTTTAATACCTTGTACCCCTGCAGTTGGGGTTTTGAGTTTTCTTTATCCTCGAACTCCAGCAGTATTCCTGAGAGAAGAGTATGCTAGATATGTTACTCCTTGCAGCATTCTTGTGGTGCCAATTATCTCTTTTCCCCCCTTAGCAAATGGGCTGGCATTCCTGCTCTTTGTTTGAGGTGCAGGGGCTCTCCTGCAGTCACAGTAGGGAGCACTGTATCTCTGTGCATTGTGGGGGGCAAGTGTCCTAGTACCAGTGGAGTTGCAGATTGCCACTTAGTGGAGGAGCTGTGATTCCAGCTTTTGGACAGGAGAGTTGTGACTCTTGTGCAGGGATGTGCAGTGTGAAGCTCTCTTTTTCTAGTCTTCTCAGCACCTAGGTCATCAAATTCTGTGAGTAAAGAGGACTGTGTTTGGAAAGGAGATTGAGTCTTAATATTACTTTTATCAGCAATATAACATTGGGCTATTCCCTTAAATGCTTATTTCACATTTTCTTATCTTTGAAATAAGAGTGATAATAACATTCATTTAACTTACAAGTTTTAAAATATATATATATATATATATATATATATGTAGTGTTTATAATATATACATATGTGTCTGAGATTATAATGGATATAATTTTGTTTAGATTCTCTTTTCTTGGAGCTGTGGTTAGCTACAATTGGTTTCAGTTGCATGCAACAGCATATGTTAATGAAATAATTTTATATAATGAAGAATACTTATTATAGCAAACCAGAGGAAGGCTGTTTCAGGATTGGATAATTCAGTAATGCAAGGATGTCAAGAATGTAAGCTAATCTCTTTACAATGATCATATTTCAAAATGGCTGCAGCAGCTTGAAGCATCAGAGTCTTACATAAACAGTATCAAAAGGCAAGGAGAAGAGAGTGCTTGATTTCATTTTTTAAAAGATAAAACTTTCCTAGAAGATTTTACCTTGCTTTTGACCAGAGTAGAGTCCTGTGCTCATATCTAAACCTGTCCTTAGCAAAGGACATGGAATCTTTGTGATTTGCTTAGATTGAAGCTGGAGAATGATTCCACTTCCCTGAACATATGCAGAAAAGAAAGCAGAAGTGGTGACAGGTAGTGGTTGTAGAGTGTATTTTTAGTAGTTTCATCCACATGCTCTTATAAAAATTAATTTTCATAAAACTGTCATCTACATTAATCAATTCTAAACAATTTCTTGTTTTTCAAGGTGTATTTGGAAAAAATTGGGAGGCACATGGACTTTCACAACTATATTTCCACAGGAACAGATGGTTGCCAATTTTGAACTGGTTTTTTTTTTAAGATCAGTTCCACTCTTGGAAGAATCATAAAAGCAGATTAAGAGGAGTAGTAATAATGTCCAGAATAGGAACTATATTGTAAGTGGGAGGTTAACCATTCCAGTAGTCAGAAGTAAATGGCTGCCACTAAACATTAGGTGGTAGAGAAAAATGGACTGTGTTAATGTTCACCATCAGAACCTATTTCTAGGTTTGGATCAACTCCCCCAGTGTTTCAAGATCATTCAGTAATCACTTCTCCATGTTGTAAGCTGAAAAGGATGGCACTTGAAAAGTATGCAGAGTGTTGCATTTTGAGAAATGAGGATATTTTCACCTAAACTATTGCTTTATTGCTGTTACCATAGTATACCTTGGCATGGATGATTTATGAAGGAAAAAGTGTATTTAGATCACAGTTCTGGAGGTTGACAGGCCCAAGGCAGGGCATTCGCATCTGTGCAGCTTTTGTGAGGGCTTTGCTTGGGCTGTATCATAGTAAGTTAGAAAAGTGGAAGGGAAAGCGGGAGTATGCTGAGAGGAGCAGGAAGGCAGACTGGCTTTATAACCATCTGCTCTACCCACTAATCTAGTTCTCTGGGTGCTACACCAATCCTTTTTAATAACCTAATTACCTCTTAGTGGCCCCACCTCCCTACCATAGAACAATAGCAATCCAACTTCAGTGTGAGTTTTGGAGAGGAGCAACTGTATATTTGAATCATAGCAACTATAATGTCTTTTGAAGAATAAGTAAATGAGGTAAATGAGTGAGGACCATAACTTAACAGAAAGGAGGGGTTTTTTTTTGAAATAATTATTTTTTTATTTTATTGTTTTTACATTTGTTTACATGAGCATACATTATTTGCCCCCTTCTTGTTCTATGATTTTGTTGAAGAGAAAACATGAGCGATAATAAGAGAAACACAGTATTTTTCTAGTTTGAGATAAAGATAGCCATACATAGAGATTCCAAGTGTTGTTACCATGCATATGTATATTGCAACCTATATTGGTTCATCTCTACCAGATCTCTTCACTATTTCCTAGTCCCCTTCCCATAATGGCCTCTGCCAGTTTAAGATTACTATATTCACTTCTATACAGTAAGCATATAAACCACTTTCAAGTTTTAGGTATATTCCTCCTATCCGTGGTCTCCCCTTAGTGTGCGACCCATGTCCAATAGTATTAATGCATTTGTTTTAGGTCTATAATCAGCATATGAGGGAGAACATGTGATTTTTGGCCTTCTAAGCCTGACTGACTTTGCTTAAGATCATGTTCTCCAGTTCCAATTTGTTATTGGTGGTGTTCTTGATAGTAACAATTCTAACAGGAATGAGGTAGAATCTATTACCAGAGGGGAGATTTTAAAAAAGAAAACTTTTGGAACTTTTGCCCTTTAGAAAGTGAAAACTAACCAGAAAAGAGTATCGTATTTTGAGTTTTGGCAATAAAGATGCATTGTATTTCTCAACAAAGATTACTTTCAGTGCATCTTTGAGCCAAAGAAGTTAGAGCACCAAATATAAATCTAGAATTCTCAGGAGGTCTTAGAAAGGAATCAAGCAATTAACAAGTAGCTACTGATTCTAATGCAGAAAAGTTGGAAGAAACATATTAAATAAGAAGTCTGAATGTAGGATGTGCTATTGGGTTGTTGTTTTGAGTGTGAATTTTAGAATCAGACTGTATAGGCTCAAGTCTTTGAATGGGAACGTTCTCAACACTATCCTCTGGTTTGTACTTCAGTTTCATTTGTAAGGCAATTATAATACCTTTTTGATAGGGTTATTGGCAGATTTACATAAGAAAAGCATGTAAAGCATTAAGTACAGTGTTTTTCATTTGGATACAGGAATAGAATATGTGCTCTTCTTTTCCCCATGTATATCATGTGAATTTACTTCTACTTATAAACCTTCATATGAATGATTAATTTGACAGTCCTTGTGAGAGGAGAATGAATGATCTGAGTCCACTGATTCAAGGTTCAAAGGCTCTTCCTATGACCTATTTTTTTGCTCAAAACTTTAAGTTCTGCAGCCCAGTATCCATGGTATCTTAAACTTGCTTAAAAACAGGTGACATAGTGTCTCAAGGGATTATGTATTGGTGCATAAGATTGTCTGTTCTGAGACAAGAATATAGAAATCTTAGCTATAAGAAGTGTGTTCCATGTGTCCTATGTGCAGTTTTTCCCAGGGTAGAATCTGTCATCCAATGTTTGAATGAATTTCACATTCAATGGGCCAGGGACTTTTTTCCTCCTTTCCCTAGCTGTAGTTGCTATTGTTTAAATAAAAGGAGATTAACAAAATGTATACTGTTAACATGACTGAGGTCAAAGGGAGAGAGGATGGGAAAGTGAGTCAGGTCCTAGATTTCTGTTGAATATTAGACCTTAAATATTATTTAAGTCAACCCCTTTAACTTAATAGTGAGAATACCAAAATTCTCCAAAATTATACTTCCTCTACAATTTTGTGCCCTTCCATTGATGGTCATTCAACACATTATACAACAATTAAGTGGACTAAAATGAAATTCTGAATATGAAAATAATTTATATAGTAGAATCTGATTCATAGTAGATAACAAAATATCTGTTCCTCATTCTTCCTTCCTCCCTTCCTTACTTCTTGCTTTTCATCTAGTGCATATTGAAGTTAAGAAGGCATTTAATGTTAATTATCACATCAACCTTGCTTATTCCCCTGTAGGTTTAGGGATTTAGAGTTTCTCATCTTTGCCAACCTTAGTTGGTTCTAACAATATTAGTGAAGTACCTTTTGATTTTGTTTTAAAAATGCTTTGAGACACTCCCTTGTCTTGCACTTTCTTTGCTATTTTCTCATGTTAGCCAGACCAGATACTAGATTCAGTGGTCCCCTGGCATCTCCTAGGTGTGGAAAATGTGGGTAATATATTTGGACTTATACAGAACCAGATGTTATCTAGGTAGCTAAGAATGTTCTGTTTTGAATGAGGAATAAAAATACTTTCTCATGAGCCTATTGGGAATATCTTAAAAATATTTTATGCAGGTTTAAGATTTCTTAATCTTTCAAAAAAATGTACCTGACTTTTCCTTTGGTTCTAAATGATTTCTAGAAGGATGGGTTTATTAAGAGAAATCACTGGTTTATTTAATCAAGATCGCTGATGAGCCTGTTTCCCAGCAGGACTGAGAGACATTTCCCCTACCCCTTTCCATTTAATTTCTATTAAAGTTTTGATCCATTTAGGGAATATGGGAGAAGAAGGAAGATATATGGTAATGTCATTTTCTAGCAAAGGTTGAGAATTTCATCCAAGAAACCTTTCTAACCCATACTGCCTACATCTCTTCACCAGAAGGAGACAATCTGAAGGGGGAACAGAAGCCAGATGTGAACAGTTTGGTCTATATTTTATTCCTTCATGGGATTTCTTTTCATTTTTAATCCAGGCACAAATTAAGAATTTCTTGGCCTTATAGAAAGCCAAGGAGTGAGAAAATAAGTCCACAAATCTTCACTTGTACCCTGTTCTTATGAGATTATAATTTTATATTTAAAGAACTAAGTCTAAGGCACTATAGTATTTATTGGGAAGCTATCGTTTTTGCTCAAACCTAATTTCTCAAAGATTGGATTAATGGACCAATTTATGAAAATGAGTTACTTTTCAGGGTTAGAAAGGAGAGGGTTTACAGAGAAATGGATTAAGAAGAATATGACTAGGAGGCAAGATGGGTATTTCTACTTTTGTGTTCCAGGCTTAGTTGAATTAAGACTTAAACTTTGCTATTACATGAGTGATATGGAAAGATAATAAAAGTGGATGCATTGATTGTATTTACAAAGGAGACAGAAACATGTGTGCTCATCAAATATTACTTAGAAAATACATAATAAATATTAACAAGCTGGGACCTGAAAGAAATTAGGCACAGTCAAAACATAGTACATTTTAAACAAAACTTTAGTGGCTGTAGAAAGTATATATGATGGGCATGAGTATTTTCTCCTTTTAGATTATAGTACTTTTTGCCATGAGCTACATCAAAGCTCTTTTTAAAAAATTTTATTCATATGTACATGCAATGTTTGGGTCATTTCTCCCCCCTACATCAAAGCTTTTCTAGTAATATATGATACTTGTTGGCAAACCCTATATGACTAATTAACCATAATTATGATTGTAATTTTGTGAGCCTCAGCTCCACTTCTTCCTCCATACTTCTGTGGAGCCAGGTTCAAGTACGTGTTAACTGTGTTAACTGGTTCCATGTAGGAACAACCCAATGATGTCTTGCTTTGAGCCCATATGGTATACCTCTTGCTTCCTTCCTTATAAATCTTTTGATAATAAGGAGACCATACATTAAACATTCACATAATGCAATATGGAAGTGTGGTTGAGTTAATTCTCATTAACAATGGAGAATAGGAATCCATGGATAAATTACTTCCTTCCTTTGTACCACAGGTAGGCAGTTTTGAGATGCAGTTCATAAATATTTATAAATAAATATAAATGTTTAGAACCAAACACCAGTTGCCTGAAGTGATTGGTGATAGCATATCCCTGCATTCGGTTTTTTTCTTTCTTCCTTATTCCCCACACCACTCTCACTATTCTACTTTCTGGGATCCTTCCCCAATTTTCTATACAGCCTTGGGATCTGCTTTCTGGTTAATCCAAGTTAAGATGTTACATCTTAATTTGTGACCTTTTAGTATGTCTTATCCCAGGTCTTTAGAAACATTTTCTCATTTTGTTTTTACAGAAATGCTATAAAATAAAACTTAAGTAATTAAAAACTGTGATACAGCTAATATGTGAGTCTAGAATTCAGATCTTCATTTCTGTAGATACAAAGATTATTCTGGGGTGTATATAGACAATAGAATATTATTTAGCCATAGAGAAAAATGAAATTATGTCACTTTTCAGGAAATGGATGGGACTGGCTATTATTGTGTTCAGGGAAATAAGCCAGATTCATAAAGGCAAATTCCATGTTTTTTTCATATGGAGAATCTAGATCCATAAATAAAAACAAATAAACAAACAAAATGACTGAACAGGGAACTATTCAGGGACAGGCACTGGGGCGGGGAGGAACAAGGGACAGGGATGAGGGTGAGTAGGATCACAGTACATTATATACATGTGTGGAAATGCTATAATGAAACTTATTATTTCATAAAATAAAAAGGAGGAAAATAAAAGCTATCCTTTCAAAATAAAACAAAACCAAACAACAATAACACCTCCCCCCACTCATTCTTGGGGTGAGGATGTACCTCAATGATAGAGTGTTTGCCTGGCATGCATGAGCCTCTGATTTTGATCCCCAGCACCCTCCCCTCCCCCCAAAAAGAAAGAAAAGCTCATTTTCATTCTTTCATCAAAGCATTTCAAAATAAAATGATACCAGGGGCCAGACAGGTAATATAAATGCATGAAAGAAGGCACTTGTGTATAAGACTTGTGTATGCTTAGTAGGATTCTGGCAAAATGAAAAGTGCATGCAATATCTAAATATATTTAAATTCAACTCATAGAAATCAATCTGATCAATAACCTTAGCCTGAAAATCACTAATTTGCTATGTCTGTACTTGATTCTTATGCAAGGAATGGAATAAAACTGAGGGACTCTCTGAAATTAGAATTTTTCAGTTTTGGAATTGAGATTAAACACATACTATTTTCCAAATCTTGCTAATATTCTGTCACTAGGTACTATTTTTGCATGTAAACAAGGTAGGGTTTTAGACACAGGTGAATCTGGTATTTTCACAAGGTGGTGCTATAGTCACCTAATACTTAATTTCACCTAATGTGTGCAGAAAGCAGAAAGAAATGTCATTTTCCTTAAGGTCTACAATGGTAGTTTAGCTTCCCAATGTCTGTAGTATCTAGTGCCTTATTATAAAAAAGTATGATGTAAAAGAATCCTTCCTTTGATTGAAGAAAGTACATGAAATTCTATGAGAAAGAGATAACTACTAACAATGGTGAGCATCAGGGTAGAAAAGACAATGATGGCTGAGGAATAAATGTGTGAATCTCTTCTCTTGTTTTTCATCGAGTTCTGGGGAAGGGTGTGTCTGCTTTGGCATTTGTGCTATTACTTATATATGGAAATGACTTTTAGGAGACTAGAGAATTGTACCCTTAACCTCTGGAGGGGTTCCAAGAACTGGGTGTGTTGAATATGCTATCCAAAGTCTTATAAAGATGAATGAGAGGGCCAACTCAATGAGAGAGTTCAGCTGTAATGCTGAACATTTCAGCATGTTTAATTATTTAAAAATTATCTATTCAAAATATTAAAAAAGTTTTCTTTTGTATCACGTGTACATTTTCCTTTGTCATAATTGCATGAATGATATAGCATAATAATAATTTACATAGTATTTATTTTGTATTAGCTACTATATATATAATCTAGATATGATTCAAAGTATACAGAAGGAAGTGTTTTTGTTATATGTAAATACTATGACATTTCATATAAGGACTTGAACATCTATGGATTTTGGTATCCATGAGGGGTCCAGGAACCAATTGATACAAAGGGATGATTGTATTTTATTTGGGAAAACTTTGTCCAATTTACTACTATCCCTATTTATTGCTTTTTATCCCGCTGCTTCCCTCTCTTCCATTATTTGTCTGGATTCTGAAAGTGTAAGTCCATATACTGGGTGTGTGACAGAATGTCACACAATATAGGAAGACAAGACATTATCATTTCTTTCATTATGGATAAAAAATGGCTTCATTGATGAGACAGCACCTCTAGTTAGAGTTGTTAGAGGTGGGTAGGATAAAGGTGTGTGTGGAAAATGAAAAAGATATTTCTAGCTGAGTCTGCAGAATAACCATGTCATGGAGACTTGGAGTAATACAACCTTCATGGAATATAGATAGAATGATAAAGTAGTGGACAGAGGCTAACTTATTTTTTCAGTGCCACATTCAAAGTTCTATAAATGCAGGTAATACATTTCACACTTATTTTAACATTACAGAGACTTGAGACTTGGTGGTTCATCTCAATCAGAATCAGAATTAGCTTGCTTGTCAGTCAACATTATGAAGGAAACTTCTTACTTGATGGATACCAAGGAAAGACTCTGCAAATGCTAATGTGTCACTTGGTTGAATTTTAAGAAATTAAACAGAAAAGCAAGAATAATACCACAATGTTGTCCATATCATGAACAATAAAAGATGAAAACAAAAAGGAACTCTCTTTCAAATTTAGCACATAGTAAAAAAGAAAATATCACATAGTAAAAAGAATTAACTGAGAAGAACTAAATCCAGTATAATAAACTTCATATTTTTCAAGTAGCTAAACTGAGAATTTAAACATAGATTGGTCTAGTCATCCATTCAATTTACTTTTATTCTAGAAAACATAAATGCATTGAAGTCTTTTCATGTACTAGAATGTACATGAAGCTAGAGTGCTGGTTGGATGAGGAATAGTGACCCCTTCTCACTAGGCTGTGAATGAAAGGCTGTCATGTGCTTTGAAATAGCTGAGTGGCCAGGTCTCCCTTCACATCCTTTTGATTTAACATTCCTTGCTAATGTGTATTTCAATTGATCTTTATCAAATGTAGCATTATTTGTATCAAGATTGAGGTACTAATTATAACACATCTGCAAAATTTACAATTGAAATTCAATTATAGGTCTTACTCTACCACAAAGAGCTAATCAAAATAGCTATTTTTATTCTTTTTGTTTATGCTGCAAAATTACCTAAGGCAGAGCAGACACTGTGCCTTCTGCAAAATGCCTTCTGCTATTTTGGCAGGGATGGGTTAATAAACTCCTGAATGCTTTCCTCTCCCTTTTCCTCAAAATTGGGCAGAGTAAATGTACTTTCTGGCATGAATATGGCCTGAAACACATTTCTCCATTGCTTAGTTTTTTATTTCTTTTTGCCTCTTCCTTACCTTTCTTGATTAAGCAGCTTTTCCTCAACTGCTAGATTTTATAAAAACTTCACATTTGCCAAGAGTTTTGCTTTATTACTGTTTCAAACCTATTAAATGTCAGCGATTACACTCCTTTCAAGTTTGTACCTACTATATTTTTAATTGTTAGGTGACTGAGTGAATAATATATCTAGCAATTTCATTTAATGATCATTTATATGAACTGAATAAAGTAAAACAAAGCATGAAAAATCATTTGAAAAGAAAGCACTATGAAATGCAAGTACTAGTTTTAATGACAACACTACTCTGTAGTATAAGATGAGATTAATTATATATTTAAAATCACTTACTCTTTCAAATTCAGTGGATCAAATATTCACATTGCATTTTTGGCATTTACACAATGAAGTCTCAAATGTTTCAGTGTTGATAGTAATAGTAAAAACAATGGTTGCTAGTATTATAATGATAGTGTAATGATTTTATAAGATGCAAAATGAGGTCTTTTATAATCCCAAAGACTGTAGTGGAAAGTCACAAATATCAGTGTTGATGATTCTGTCTCTTTTGCAACACACAGATCTTGTATAACAGTTGTTCATTTGTCCTTTTTTGAACTAGCAAATTTAGAGATGATGATTCATAAATATTTCTGCTCTCATCTTACTTTGAAGACTTTAATAGAATATAAAAAACCTGCTGACATGAGAAAATAGGAAATCAAGGAAAAGCAGAGGAGACAAAAATAATGAAAGCCCCTGCTTCTTTAACCACATAGGGATGACTTCCTAGTCATTTGCAGCAGGAAGTTTAGCACCAATAGACAACACTTGTGCCACTTCAGAAAAGTGGAGATTTGTCCTTGTATTCCTGTGTATCTTACAAAAATGATGGGTTATAGCAGAAAAAGTACAGATTTTGGAATATGACATTCCTAAATTCAAAACCTAGCTCTATATGTGGCTACTCATTAACTCTTTAAATCTATTTCTCTCTTTCCTTCTTCCTCCATTCTCTTGTCCTTTCCTCCTTCCCTTCCTTCATAAAGAAGGTCTTACTATGTACCCCAGACTTACCTTGATCCTCCTGCCTCAGCCTCTCGAGTGCTGGGATCACAGGCATGTTCCTTTTTCTTATATATGTTCCTACTTTCACAGTTTTTCCTTACTTGCAGTTTACCCAGGTCCTCATGGTTGGTCACTCAGCTACTCTTATCAAAGCCCTTGGCATTCTGACTGTCTCTGCGTTCCCGCTGTGAACTCAAGGCTCCTCCAAACATCAGCCCTCATTCCTTTGATGCTTGGAGTTCCATGTTGTCACACCACTATGGAACTTGCCTCTCTGTTCCACTTCCCAGCTTCAGTGGGGCTCCCTGGAGCACTTGAGAGTTCATCTAATGCTTTGGTAAGTTTCTGCTCTTGAGTGGGTGTTGTGAATGTTTGCCAGTCCTGAATTTATCAGACCACTGCTTCACTCTCAACAGGTGAGCTTCCCTCAAATTGCACAGATACTGGTTTTCATAGGTAGACACTCTTTAGTTTTCTGTGAGCACCTGGAAAATCATACAGGTCTGAACCTACCACACCGCTTCTATCTTGCCTTAGAAGAAGAGGTATGCTAAGCAATTCTGTGCTCTTGATAGGATATTTTTCTTTCCTTTCAGAATCATGCTCCCTCTTTCTCTCTCTCCCACATTTATGCCCTCTCCTTCTATTGGTTTCTTCTTTATATTTGAAAAGAGTTACTTAAAAAATTCTTTTATGAACTCTATTCTATTTTAGCTGCTTTGCTACTTCTCTCCTTTCATTTTCTAAGTTTCTGTAAAGCAGAGTCAGTTTTAGGAGTCAGAGTCTCCAATATCTATTGGAATCTGAGAGGTAATAATTCCAATAAGCAAAGATGACTGAGTGAAAGGTAATGGTGGGCTCACTTTTGTCCAAAGCTGACATTCTTTTCAGTCCTTTGTTATTATATAGGAATGGGGGTTCAGTGTGGCCAAAACTTCTGATTTTTTCCAAAGGAAAGGAAGAAATCTGAATTTCTGTTTTAAATTCTCAATGTCCAACATTGTGCATTCCCCGTAAAACACATTTGTGGGCTGATTTTATATTGTGTGCCTGTTTTTTAACTCTTGGTCTGCTTTAACTAGCTTGATGTCTCATTTCATTTAATCAACCATCAGCAATGAGTTTTGTGCCTCTAAAACTCTTCTGAAACTGCTTTAGACCAACACTTCTCAGAGATTTATGTGCCCATGAAACTTTTGGAGATCTTGTTAAAATGAAAAAATAAATTCTGATTCAGTAGATTCGAATGAGCCCTGGGTTTTGGATTTCTAGCAGGCTTTGACATGCCATTGGTCCACTGGACCACATTTTGGGGAGCAAAGACCTGCCCATCTTTGGCGATTTATCTCAAGATAAACCATTCAAGCCTTTCCATTCCACCACCACTCAGTGGAATTGATCCTTTCTATTTCTGTGCACTTGTCATAGTCTGTTTCAATTTCTAGAAGAGCCTATAATTCTTTATTTTATCTATGAGTTTATGTGGCTAGCTTCTGTTCTTCTATGACAAAGACCATTTCCTACTTAACATTTTCCCCCAAGTCCAACTGTAGTGCTAGAAACAGAGTAACAACGTAAGAACTTTGTCCATCTGCTCTCATCTCACATCAGGCAGCTCCTAGGAATGTGTGTACATGTGTTTCTTCTCATAGGAGTTAGATCACAATGCAGAGGGTTTATTATGTTGAAGGAGATAACCTCTTTCAACAAAGACTTCCGACTTAAAATGGGTTTCCAAAGAAGGATAGAGGGGCATATTTTAATAGATTTTTCTGTGCCATGTTCAAATTGGTCTCGTAATGTCAATTTGTGTTGCCAGTTTGGAAAAAAGTGCTAAATCCCTTCAGTTTTATCTTTCCAGTATTCTCAACACTTCCATTTGCCAATACAAGGGACATCTGGAAGTTGTATGTTATCTCTTATTATGGCTTGGTAAATATCATCCAGGGTTTTTCCATTTTTAAGGCAGCCTGCCAGCTGTTTTAAGAGATATGATCTCATTTGGAAGAAGGGAAGCAGAGACACTGGAGGATAACTGTGCGGTAAAGAGTGCAGATATTCCTGTGTTCACAAGAACTTTTCTTTAGTGTCAACAGGCTTCGACATCCCTCATTTCTCTCAGGTTTCATAAGGTGTGGTGAAATTCAAAGTCCCTATTCCTGACTCAGTATAACTCATCACATCAGTCAGTCAGCTAATCAGCACTTATAAACAGCATGAGTCAAACACTGACAGACACCAAACATGTTGGTATGTCTTTGCACAATTTCCTCCTAAGTGTGGATATACTACTTTAAAGAAACCAGCAGCAATCTAAGGAAAAGAGCAGATCTTTGTTGAGGGGCTAAGATGTGCCAGGTACTATAAAGAACATTATAAACATCATGTTATTTAATTGTCTCTTTAAAAAAGTCTTTAGCCTCATTCTCGTCTTTAGCTGAAGAAACTGATACTCAAATCAAAAACAACAAAAAGCCAATGAAATAATTTTTCCCGTCAGTTATTAAGAAGTGTAGATAGAATTCCAACCATCTTGCTGGTCTCCAGTATCTGGACAGTTTCAGTCACAACCCCTGACTGGGATCTTAATCAAATTTGATAATAAAATTCAATAAAGTCTTCCCTATGTTTCAGCTTTGTTCTGAGTTTGGTTTCCAGAGAAATCTGGGTTTAGAAGAAAACTAGTTTCCTAGCACATCAACAGCTTACTCTGGTTGTAGAGACAGAGGCAGAAAAAAGTGTTAAAAATAAAATGAGCTTGGAAGTGAGAGGGTGGGTGGCTAGACGGAGAGGGTGAGGGGAAAGGAGGGCAGTGGGGGAAGGGGGGAGTAATGACCCAATCATTGTATGCACATATTAATAAAGGAAATAAAAAAATAAAATAAAATGAAGCCCAATCATTGTATGCACATATTAATAAAGGAAATAAAAAAATAAAATAAAATGAAGCTGAGAGATTTTTATTTTTGAAGCCTACATAGTGTTCTAATTCAGAGCTTCACAAATGCACATCTTAATCACCCAGGGGAGGGGTCTTATTAAAGTAGTTTTCTCAGCCGCATGACAAAGGTTATGTAGTATAGGTCTGGGCTAGGATACCAAAATGCTCATTTCTAGCAAGCACCTGGATGATGTCAATCTGTGGGTCTCATTTGGAGTAGCATTGTTTTTTTTTTTTTAATTGTTTCTTTTATTATTCATATGTGCATACAAGGCTTGGTTCATTTCTCCCCCCTGCCCCCACCCTCTCCCTTACCACCCACTCTGCCCCCTCCCTCTCCCCCCCCAATACCCAGCAGAAACTATTTTGCCCTTATCTCTAATTTTGTTGTAGAGAGAGTATAAGCAATAATAGGAAGGAACAAGGGGTTTTGCTGGTTGAGATAAGGATAGCTATACAGGGCATTGACTCACATTGATTTCCTGTGCATGGGTGTTACCTTCTAGGTTAATTCTTTTTGATCTAACCTTTTCTCTAGTACCTGTTCCCCTTTTCCTCTTGGCCTCAGTTGCTTTAAGGTATCTGCTTTACTTTCTCTGCGTTAAGGGTCTCATTTGGAGTAGCATTGGTTTTTGAAATGAATGTTCACTTACATACTAAATCAGTAAACAGTTTTTGAATTTTTACTATGTATTTGTAGGTACTATATTGGATACAGTGTCTGTTTAGAGAGTCCCTTATTACTGACTATTAACATAATGTTCAATTTCTCTGGAATCTAATGATGATATCGTTAATATTCTTGAAAATCATGCACCAACATTTTCACCCACTGAATGTGAGTACAAAAAATGCTTCTTCAGAGGTGAAAACATTTAGATACGAAGTTTCCAAATTATTTTGTTTTTTACTTACTGGAGTTTGAACTCAGGGCCTCATGCTTGCTAGGCAGTGCTCTACCACTCCACCAGCCCTTTTTTGGTTGAGTGTTTTTGAGGTAGGGTCTCATGAACTACTTCCCTGGGCTGACTTTAGAACTGTGATCCTCCTGATCTCTGCCTCCTGAATAGCTAGGGTTATAGGTGTGAGCCACCAGTGCCTGGCTCCAAATTATTTTCAAGAAATGTTTTGCTTAAGTCAATACATGTATACATGGAAATGTCTCAAGGAAACTCCCTGTGTAGCTATCTTAGTAAGAAAAACAAAAATGTCCTTTTTTTACTTTTACAAAATTGGAGAACAGGTCTTGTTTGGGGGAAGGGTTGGTACCAGTGGGAGAGGGGAGGAAGTGGGGAAGGAGTGTAGGAGGGTGAATATAGTACAAATACTGTGTACACATGTATGTAAATGGAAAAGTGATGGCTGTTGAAACTTCCAGGAATGTTGCGGGGAGATAAAGGAGAATGATTGAGGGAGTGAATTCAAGTGTGATATATCTGACATATTGTAAGAACTTTTGTAAATGCCACAATGTACCCCCACCCAGCGCAACCATACAAAATTTAAAAACTGTTTTGCTAATTACTGTGTAACAGCAAGTGCTTGTTTTAATAAACCTGCATTACCACAAGGCATAATTTCTATTTGGGTGCCTCATCCTTATTGATTTGTGAGAGTTCTTTATCAAAGACATTTACTCTTAAAAAAGCTTAATGATTTTTGAAAATAATATCTAAGTTTGCACTAAACGACCTTGAAATAATTGCTTTGTGACTTCCTGGATCACAAAACAGAGTGTGGCAGGAATAATTTTCCTTCTTGGAACAAAGTAAGTAAATTATTTTTAAATCATAAACTCTTCAAGAATGTACTAACAAATACTTAACAGGCTCCAGTCATTCTGATGTTAGAGTTGCTTCTTTTGTAGTTGCTGTGCTTTGAATGGAAGATGTAAAACACTTTAACACAGGTGGATTGGAATACCAAGAGCATCTCACGGATGAATCTAAACACAAGAAGTGTTCTTTTCTGCTTATATTCAGTAATGCAAGCAAACTGAAAGAGACAGCAAGAAACGACATTAATACATCATTGACCTGTTTTGTATTCATAACTTTTCAATGATAACACCTTTCTTTAATGCAGTATTGATTCAGACAAGAAATGTTACTCTATTACTTTCTTGGGCTGTTGAATTAGGTTAAAGGACACTGTTATGGTTTTAAAATGGAGACTGAGAACTTTTTTATAAACTAGTATCCCTTACAAATTTTCAAAGGTCACTGACTGGAAAGTTAACTTTTTGTTGTCAGTGAAATCTTTTTTCATTCAGGAAAACTCCAAAACAAAAGAAATTACAACTACGCACAGGAAGGGTATGAGTAGAGAAGTTATATGTCCATCTGTTCTTGGCCTCAACCCTAGTCCATGCAGTATTGGCAATAATAAGGGGTATAGGTTTCCCTAAACAACAAAAAAATAATATATGGGTTTATATGGGATGTAAAGAGGAGAAAAAGCCTTGAAAAGTGGTTGGGAAAAGGATAGGTGATGTCATCACTGGGCTGATGACAAAGAAGGGACAGAGTTGGGTTCAGGTGCAATGGTATTTTATTCAGCAGCATACTGATGGCAGAAATGTTTGGGAAAAAGGTAGCCTGTTATAACCATAAAATTAGCACTAGGAAACTTACACTAATCCATCAGTTCATAACCTTGACTCATTTTCTTGTGGCCATGACATGCTCAAAGAAGTAGTTCACCCAGCTCAACATTTAGCTCTTCTTTCTTTCTTTATTTTTTTAATTTTTATTTTATTATTCATATGTGCATACAAGGCTTGGGTCATTTCTCCCCACTGCCCCCACCCCCTCCCTTACCACCCACTCCACCCCCTCCCTCTCCCCCCTACCCCCTCAATACCCAGCAGAAACTATTTTGCCCTTATTTCTAATTTTGTTGTAGAGAGAGTGTAAGCCATAATAGGAAGGAACAAGGGTTTTTGCTGGTTGAGATAAGGATAGCTATACAGGGCATTGACTCACATTAATTTCCTGTGTGTGTGTGTTACCTTCTAGGTTAATTCTTTTTGATCTCACCTTTTCTCTAGTTCCTGGTCCCCTTTTCCTATTGGCCTCAGTTTAGCTCTTCTTTAATAGTCTAAAAGCAGGGAAATGTAGGATTCTTTCCTTTTATTCTGTTACCTCTCCTGGACCACCATTCCTGAGGTATAGACTTCTCTTTCTACACTAATGTGATAAAGGATGTTTATAAGAAGAGTATGCTGGTGTAGGTAAGTGCAAATCCACAAAATGATAGCAAAGGATTATAGAGTTTTTGGTAAAAAATCTTTCCTGTAATGATATTTCCCATTACATATATACATAAATAGCCTGTAATTAAAGCAGTATCATAAATGTAAATTCTTAATATCTAAAACACATTTTTGGATGCTTCCCTTTGCTGACTACAAAAATAATGAATGTGTTTATAGAATGAACACCATTTTTCCTAAGGAATGCTCTTCCTTAACCCAAAGATTGTCTGCATTTGTTATATCTTTAAAAAGTAAGAATTATTTCTTTCTGTTGTGGGGAGACAATCTCTCAAGACTCAGGAAGCTTATTGTGCAATGATTTATTGTCATACTTTGTCGCTTGCGATAATAACTTGTGATGTTTGTAAGTTATTTTCACAGCTTGACCCACTAGCATTCCCCATGGGCTGTAAACCTATTCTCTTTCCTCTCACTTTCTCTAGTGTCACCTTTGTCTCTCATGTTGATAGAACAAGACAGAGTAAGTGTGTTTCTGGAGCAATTTATCTCAAGTAGGGACGGTTATGAATAGGAGACTCTCTGTGTGACTGTTTTCAAACTCTTCAGGAAGACTTTTGCCAGAAGACATTTTGTTGGTGTTTGGATTGAAAGCATCATTCCTCTGAGTTAAACCTTTTATGCTCTCACATTTTTAGTTTTGTATAAAATGATGGAATTCATTCCGATATTTTTGTATGTACATGTAATATACTTTGGTGATATTAAACCTCCTTTATCCTCTCTTATACCTACCCCATCCCCATAGATCCATTCCCGTTTTCTAACAATCCCCTTCTTTCTTTCATTTTTTCCCTGAATTCCACATATGAGAGAAAACATACAATACTAGTCTTTTTGAATCTCATTTATTTCACTTAAAATGATGATATGCAGTTCCATCCATTTTTCTCCAAACCACACGATTTTGTTCTTCTTCATGGCAGAATAATGTTGCATTGTGGATATATATCACATTTTCTTTATCCATTCATCTGTTGATGGACACATAAGCTGATTCCATAACTTGGCTATTGTGAATAGTGCCACAATAAACATGGGTGTGCAGATATCTCTATTGTATGCTTTGATTTCTTCAAGTATATAACCAGGAGTGATATGGATGAGTCAAATGGTTGATCTATTTTGAATTTTTTGAGGAAACTTTATATTCATTTCCTTAGTGGCTAAATTAATTTATATTCCCACCTATAGTTTATTAGGGTTCCCTTTTTCTTCATATCCTCTCCAGCATTTGTCACTTTTTGTTTTCTTGATGATAGCCATTTTGACTGGGGTGAGAAGGAATCTCAGTATAATTTTGATTTACATTTCCCTGATAGATAAGTGCATTCAACATTTTCTCACATGTTTATTGACCAGTTGCACTTTTTTAAAAAAAGTGTCTGTTCTACTCATTTGCCCATTTGTTGATTGGATTACTTGTTCTTTGAATGTTAATATTTTATGCTTATTGATTTTTTTCTTATCATATTGTTGTGCTGGGGTACATTGTGACATTTATAAAAGTTCTTACAATATATCATAGTTGACTTCACTCCCTCCATCATTCTCCTTTATTCCCCACCATTCCTAAAATAGTTTCGACAGGTCTCATTTTCCTACTTACATGCATGAGTACATATTTCCATGAGGGTTATAATACATATATACATGGACATTGCACAGTGAAATTCCCTGTATAGCTATATTAGACAAACAAAAATGTCTTTTTTTCATAAAATGGAGAATAGAAAGGTAAAACAGGCCCTGTCCGGGCGTTGGTACCAGTGGGATGGGGACATAAGGAGGGTGAATATGGTGGAAATATGGGTGTAAATTATTTTGATATTTCCTAAGTTGGTGGAGTACTAGTCAAAAAGTTGTTGTCTATGTCTATTTTTTAAGTGTTTCCCTATAGTCATTTCAGTTTTAGGTCTTACATGAAGGCCTTTGATCAATTTTGTAATGGGTAAAAAGGGCCTAGTTTCAGTGTTCTACATGTGGATATCCAGTTTTCCAGCACCACATATTAAAGAGACCATTTTCCTCCAATTTGTCCAGAATCAAATGGGCAGAGATGCTTGGGTTTGTTTCTGGGTTTCCTCCTGTATTCCATTGGTCTTTGTGTCTGCTTTTATGTTAATACCATGCTGTTTTAGTTACTCTGGCTCTACAGTATAATTTGAAATCGGGTATTGTGATACTTCCAACATTGCTCTTTCCACTCAGTATTGTTTTGACTTTGGGGGTCTTTTGTGCTTCCATATGATTTTAGGATTTTTCCTAGATCTGTAAAGAGTGTCATTGGAATTTTGAAGGAAATTCCACAGAATCTATTGATCACATTTGGTGCTGTGACCATTTAAACAGTATGAATTCTACTGATGCATGAACATGGAAAGTCTTGTATTCTAGTGCCTGCAGTCTCTTCATGGTTTTATAGCTTTCATTTTACAAGGCCTTATTCCTCTTTGGTTAGGTTTATTTTTAGATACATTATTCCTTTTGAGGTTATTGTGAATGGGATTGTTTTCCTGATTGTTTCTTAGTGGGTTCATTATTGCCATATAAAAAAGCTACTTATATTTTACATATTGATTTTTTATTGTCACTTTTTCTATCCTGAATTTTTTTCTTGGTACTGGGGTTTGAACTCAAGAGCCTCACACTTTCTAGGCAGTTATTTTACTACTTGAGCCATGTCCCTACCCCTTTTGCTTTAGTTAATTTTCAGATATTTTTCCTCATGGCCAGCCTTGGGCTGCAATTCTCCTATCTATACCTCCTGCATAGCTGATTATAGGTGCATACCACCATATCCATCTTATTTGTTAAAGTGGGGTCTCATTAATTTTTACCAGGTCTGGCCTCAAATCTCAATCTTCTCTGTCTTTACCACCTGAGTAGCTCAGATTACAGACATGTACCATTATGTTCCATTCCTGAATTTGCTTATCAAGTCTAACATATTTTGGTGGAGTCAGATATTCTAAGTATGATTGTGTCACATACAAATAAGGAAAATTTGACTTCTTTCTTCCCTACTTGTATCCGTTTTCTTGCCTTATTTCACTGGTTAAAATAACAAGTACTATGTTGAATAAAAGCAGTGAGAAAGCACTTACTTGTCTTTTTCTTGAGTTAGAGGTAATATTTTCAGTTTTCCTGAGTTTGGTATAATGTTTCCTATGGGTTTATAATAAATAGTGGTTATGTGTTGAGGATTTATCCTTCTACATATAGTTTCTTTTTTAAAGTTATATTCATATGTGCATACAATGTTGGGGTCATTTCTCCTCCCTTCCCCCGCCCCCTCCTTTACCACCACCCCTCATCCCCTCGTTCTACTCCCCATCACCTTGCTACAGGCAGAAATTATTTTGCCCTTATCTCTAATTTTGTTGAAGAGAGAGTATAAGCAATAATAGGAAGGACAAAGGGTTTTTGCTGGTTGAGATAAGGATAGCTATACAGGGAGTTGACGTGCATTGATTTCCTGTACATGTGTGTTACCTTCTAAGTTAATTCTTCTTCAACTAACCTTTTCTCTAGTTCCTAGTCCCCTTCTTCTATTGGCCTCAGTTGGTTTAAAGTATCTGCTTTAGTTTCTCTGCATTGAGAACAACAAATGCTATCTAGTTTTTTGGGTGTCTTACCTATCCTTATACCTTCCTTGTGTGTTCTTGCTTTATCATGTGATCAAAGTCCAATCCCCTTGTTGTGTTTGCCCTTGATCTAATGTCTGCATATGAGGAAGAACATATGTCTTTTGGGACAGGCTAACCTCACTCAGAATGATGCTCTCCAGTTCCATATATCTACCTGCGAATGATAACATTTCATTCCTCTTCATGGCTACATAAAATTCCATTGTGTATAAACACCACATTTTCTTAATCCATTCATTGGTAGTGGGGCATCTTGGCTGTTTCCATAACTTGGCTATTGTGAATAGTGCTGCAATAAACATGGGTGTGCAGGTGTCTTTGGAGTAACCTGTGTCACATTCTTTTGGGTGTATATACCCAAGAGTGGTATTGCTGGATCATATGGTAGATCTATGTTTAGATTTTTAAGTAGCCTCCCAATTTTTTTCCTGAGTGGTTGTACTAGTTTACATTCCCACCAGCAGTGTAAAAGGGTTCCTTTTTCCCTGATTCCTCGCCAACACCTGTTGTTGCTGGTGTTGCTAATGATGGCTATTCTAACAAGGGTGAGGTGGAATCTTAGTGTGGTTTTAATTTGCATTTCCTTTATTGCTAGAGATGGTGAGCATTTTTTCAAGTTTTTTGGCCATTTGAATTTCTTCTTTTGAGAAAGTTCTGTTTAGTTCACTTTCCCATTTCTTTATTGGTTCACTAATTTTGGGAGCATTTAGTTTTTTGAGTTCCCTATATATTCTGGTTATCAGTCCTTTGTCTGATGTGTAATTGGTAATATTTTCTCCCACTCTGTGGGTGTTCTCTTCAGTTTAGAGATCATTTCTTTAGTTGAGCAGAAGCTTTTTAGTTTTATGAGGTCCCATTTATCTATGCTATCTCTTAGTTGCTGAGCTGCTGGGGTTCCACTGAGAAAGTTCTTGCCTATACCTATTAATTCCAGGTATTTCCTACTCTTTCCTGTACCTACTTTAGAGTTTGGGGTCTGATATTAAGATCCTTGATCCATTTAGAGTTAATATTGGTAAGGGTGATAAACATGGATCTACTTTCAGTTTTTTGCAGACTGCTAACCAGTTTTCCCAGCAATTTTTGTTGAAGAGGCTGCTATTTCTCCATTGTATATTTTTAGTGCCTTTGTCAAAGATAAGTTGGTTATAGTTGTGTGGCTTCATATCTGGGTCCTCTATTCTGTTCCACTGTCTGTTTTTTGTACCAGTACCATGCTGTTTTTATTGTTATTGCTTTGTAATATAGTTTGAAGTCAGGGTATTGTGATACCTCCAGCATTGTTCTTTTGACTGAGTATTGCCTTGGCTACTCGTGGCCTCTTGTGTTCCCATATAAATTTCACGGTAGATTTTTCAATCTCTTTAATGAATGTCATTGGAATTTTGATGGGAATTGCATTAAACATGTAGATTACTTTGGGGAGTATCGACATTTTTGCTATGTTGATTCTACCAATCCATGAGCATGGGAGATCTCTCTACTTTCTATAGTCTTCCTCAATCTCTTTCTTCAGAAGTTTATAGTTTTCCTTGTAGAGGTCATTCACATCCTTTGTTAAGTTTACACCTAGATGTTTGATTTTTTTTGAGGCTATTGTAAATGGAATTGTTTTCACATATTGTTTCTCAGTTTGTTCATTATTAGTGTATAGAAATGCTAATGATTTTTCTATGTTGATTTTATCCTGCTACCTTGCTATAGCTATTGATGGTATCTAGGAGCTTTTGAGTAGCATTTTTTGGGTCTTTAAGGTATAGGATCATGTCATCTGCAAATAGGGATATTTTGACAGTTTCTTTACCTATTTGTATTCTGTGAGTTCTTGCATTTTCTTTTCACAGGTCTTGAGTTGTTTCACTAATAGTTCTTTGGTCACCATTTTGTCTTCGAGTTCTGAGATTCTGTCTTCTGCTTCTTCTATTCTTCTGGATTGGCGTTCCATTTTGTTTTGCATTTCTTTTTTTCCTTTTTGCTGAGGTTTTCCATATCCCGAGTTTCTTCCTCTTTCATATTGTCTATTTTCATTCTGAGTTCATTCATCTCCTTTTTTATTGTGTTCTTTTTTTCACTTTGGTGTTTATACAGTGCTTCTATAGTTTATTTTATTTGTTCTTGTGATTTCTCAAATTCTCTATTTTTGTTATCTTGGAATTTCTTGAATGTCTCCTGTACATTTTGGTTGACCATATACAGTATCATCTCTATAAAATTCTCATTGATTACTTGGAGGATTTCTTCTTTCAGGTTGTTCTTGTGGGCTTCATTGGGTTCTTTGGCATAGTTTATATTTGTTTTGTTGGAGTCTGAATCTGAGTATATGTTTTCTTCATTTCTGTCTGTTTTCTGTACTAATTTATTGCTTGGGGGAAACTGGTTTTCCTCTTTTTTCCATCTTCCCATCATTGCCCTTGCTATTGTTACTGTCCCTGTACTGTGTGCAATTAAGTATTTTCTAGCTTGTAATAATAACAATGTGATATCTAGAATGGAAGGGTGAGAGGAGAGGGAAAGCAAAGAAGGTAAAGAAAAAGAGAAAAATGAAGAAACCATCAAGTAAAAAATAACAAAACAAACAAACAACAACAAAAAACCAGTGCAAAGAAATAAACAGGGAAAGATAGTGTACTAATCAACAGTAAGCTAAACAGGCATTAAAGAGACAGGGAGAGGATTAAAAAAAAAATTCCAAGTTCAAATGCAGTAAAGTTTCAGTCTTTATAATTTTTTTGTTAGTTCCTCAGCTTCTAATCCTGGAGATGGTGTCTCAGAAGTAGTTCTGTCATTGTCTCATCAAAGGGAGAAAAAAACCCAAAGAATCAAAACAAACAAACAGACAAACAAAAAAGCACAACAAAATATCCCAAGTTCAAAAGCAATACAGTTTCAGTAAGTCTTTCAGCATGAAGTTGTAGTTTAGTTATCTCATCAAAAGAAGAGAAAAGGGAAAAAGAAAAAAAAAGGGTCTGGAGACATCTGTGTATGTCTATCTGAGGCTGCTGCTCCCCTGCCCACTACTGTCAGCCAGCTGTTGCTGGAGGCTTTATTGATTGCAGATCTCAGGAGTGAGCTTATCACTCACCTTGCACCACAGGCTTTGTTTATTTGGTGTTCTCCTGGGTTTGACCACCACTGTTACAAGTTTTCCCCTCTCCAAGCACACTGGGGGAAGTGGTGCTATACTCACCTTCTCCGGCCCGCATGTTTATTTACAGTTCATATGGGAAGTGTCCCTTCCCCCCTCTCCAGTGGTGCTTTTCTCACACAGACACTTTTACAAGCTTTCCCGCTCCAAGGTTGTTGGGTGGGTACCACCACTCCTGCCTTTTCCGGCCAGTTTGCTTACAGTTCCATGAGGGATTGCCCCTCCCCCCTTTCAGCACTCAGGGTGCCCCACCCTCTTTGCTATGTGTTTTGTTGTTGTTGTTTATTATTCAGTTTTATTTTTTTTCTCTTTTTTCCCTGGGTGGAAGTCAGTCTGTCCAGGGGGCTATGGTGATCTGGCCCAGGGTTGTCTGTGGGAGTACTGCATGCCGCTTAGCTAACCTGGTGGTCTGCATCTCTCGAGCCAGTGGAAGCTGGCGACTGGTGGTGCAGGAGCCCTCCTGGTTTCTCCGCTTACCGTGGAGTGGGGATACTATGTGCGGGTTAGTGGTGTGGAGGAGTTGGGGTTTTGCCTCTTTTTGGTGGTTTTTCCTATAAGGTGTATCTCCAGCATCTCTCCAAAATTTTACTTTAGGAATCACACTTTCTGATTCCTCCCTCTAGTCACCATCTTGGAATCTCCTGAAAAAAAAAAACAAAAAAACCTTTAAAACATACTCCTTGGTGCAGAAGAAAGGAAGTCCCTTCATATGTTGCCAAAAATGTTATGTGCTGGTGTCAAGAGTTCTTGCCTTCACAGGCCAGAGAACTGGCTCATGATGAGCCAAAGCCAGTATATAAAATAGGATTTGTTAGAGAGAAAGGAAAGGCTACAGCTAGAGAAGCATTGCAGAGCCCAGAAGCCAGTGGCTCTACATATAGTTTCTTCATGGCTTTTATCATAAAGGGAAGGTGAAGTTTGTCAATTTTTTTTCTGCATCTATTGAGATGATCATATGATTTTTGTTTTTGATTCTACTTATGTGCTGTGTTTCATTTATTGGTTTGCATCTATAGGATGTAACTTGATCATAGAATATGACCTTTTAAAAACTGTTGTTAAATTTGGTTTTCAAGTATTTTGTTGAGGATTTTCGTGTCTGTGTTCATCAATGAAAATGTCTAAGTTTTCTTTCTCAGACTGTGTCCTTGTCTACTTTGGCTATCAGGATAACACCCGTTCACATAGAATGATTTTGGCAGTGTTTCTTCTCTTTCTGTTTTATGGCACAGTTTGGGGAGCATTAATATTAGTTCTTTAAAAAAATATGGCAAAATCCAGCAGTGAATCTCTCTGGTCTGTCTTTGTTGGGAGATATTTTATTTCTGCATCAGCCACATTACTTGTTATTGGTGTGCTTAGGGTTTTCATATCCTATTGGTTCTATTTCTGTGTGTATGTGGTTGTGAATGGAACTCAGGGACTCATGCATGGTAGGAAAACACTACCACTGAGTCATATCCCTAGCCTTCTTGCAGGAATTTGGTAGATCAGAAATTTATCCATTTTTTCTTAGATTTTCCAATTTATTGGAATATAGGTTTTCAAAATAATCCCTAATGGTCCTCTAGATTTTGATAATATCTGTTATAATAGACTTTTTTTCATTTCTAATTCTTTTTGGGTCTTTTTTAGTGTGTATTAATTGCACAGAGGGATTTCATTGTGATATTTCCATGAATGCATATTATGTACTTTGATTACATTCACCCATCTGTTACTCTTTCTTATCATCCTCCTTTTATTTATTTACAATTTTAATGAGTTTCATTTTTCTATTTTTGTATATGTGTATAATGTACCTTGACCACTTCTTTTTGCCTCTCCTTTCCCTCCAACATTCTCCCTTTTACATTCATATCATTTTTATTTTTTAAGCCCTAATTTGCATATGAGAGAAAGCATGCAATAATTGCCTTTATGAGACTGGCTTATTTCACTTAACATATCAAGTTCCATCTATTTTCTTGTATCTTTAATCAAAATTAACCAGAAGTTTAATTGACTAAGGGTTTGTTAATCTTGTTAATATTTTCAAAGAATCAATTCTTTGTTTCATTGATTCTTTGCATTGTCCTTTTAGACTCTGCTTCATTAATTTCTTTTTATTTCTTTCCTTCTACTGGTTTTGGGATTTACTTATTCTTGATCTGCAAAATTGGAATTTAAGTTTAAATTTGTGCATCTGTTGCACATCTATCTCTTCCACTTTCATGAGAGAACATTTTTTTTTCTAAGGTAGCAGCCTTCTCTTAATGATGTGTCCTGGGATATTTGAATGTTCTGAAGTACTGCATATATTTTCAATTCTGTTTTTTAGTGCAGTTTCCCTGTTACTTTTTAAGTAAGGTTCAGTATATTTTGACAAGGTACCTACCGTGTTGGAGATTGAGGGTTCTGCTTTCTCTGTAAGTCTGACAACAGTGTGGTACCCCTAGTAAGTCAGGCTAATATGTTGCATTCAGCAGAGTATATGGGGACTCCCCTTGTGATTACTCCTCTAGTATTGTCAGAGGGGTATGGGAATGACCTATGCTGTGGTCCCTTATACATTCAGTTCCCATATTGTCTTTGTCATCTCTCTCTGCTGTTGTTATAGGGGTAGATATCCTGGAGTGGGTTTTCAGTTCAACAAGTGATATGCTTGATTCCCATGCTGTGTAGAAAGGGGAATACAAATAAAAACATCAGAAACAAATAGTAATTAACCAGATAGAGAAATAATGTAAAAACTCAGTGCATACTATAATATCCACAACTCTAAGAAAAACAAGAATGGGAATGGTGAGTGTAGAAACAAGATGCTCAGAAAAAGAAATGGAAGATGGTAAGGAAAACAATTAGAATATTCAAGAAATGAAAAGAGAAAAAGCAGGAGAAAGGTGTAAATTGATGGAGAGAGAGAGAGAAAGTAAAATAATTTGTGTATGAGGAGAAGAAGAGAGACAGAGTAACAAAAGGAATAATAAAAAATATGACTAAAAAAGAAAAATATATGTATAATAAACCAATCAACAAATACAAAAAATGTTTAAGAAAGTATTTTCTTAAAATACTCCACAGGAGAGGAGGGAAGACCCATTTCCCAAGTGAACTGTAAACAAACATGGTGGCTGGCAGGAGCAGCAGCACCACCCAGTAATCAGGAGCAGTAAAGCTTGTGAAAGTGGCAGTGAGAGGAAAACTCCACAGGAGAGAGGGGAAGACCAACTTCCCACATGAACTGTAAATAAACACGCAGGCCTGAAAATGTGGGTGCAGTGTCACCTTTCCCAGTGTGCTTGGAAAGGGGAAAGCCTGTAGCAGAGGCTCCCGCACAGGAGAACTCTGAGTAAACAAAGCCTGCAGGGCCAGGTGAGTGCTAAGCTCACCCCTGAGATCTGCATAAATAACGCCTCCAGCAACAGCAGGCTGACAGCAGCAGGCAGGCAAGCCACAGCCGTAGATACCATTCTCAGAACTGTCTCCAGACTATTTTTTATCTTTTTCTCCCTACCTTTGATGAGAGAACAACTGAATTACACCTGCATGCTGAAAAACGTACTGAAACTGTATTGCATTTGAACTTGGGACACTTGGTGGGTTTTTTTTTTTTTGTGTGTGTGTGTAGTTTTGTTCTACTTTATACGTCCCCTTTGATGAGACAACTACAGAACAACATCTGAGGCATCTCCAGGATTGGAGACTGAGACAGACACCCAAATTATTAAGCCTGAAACTTCATTGCATTTGAGGTTTTTTGGTTTTTTGGCTTTTTAAAAAAAATTTTCTGTTTTTCATTTTTTTAATTTATTTTATATATAGATATTTCTTTCATTTACTTATTTTTTATTTTTATTCTTATCTTTTTTTATTTTTGATTTTCAATCCTCTCTCTGTCTCTCTAATGTCTGTTCAGCTTACTATCGATGAGTACACTAACATTCCCTGTTTATACCTTTGAAACTTTCTTGTCTGATTCCTTGTTCTGCTTTCTCCTTCTTGTGTGTATTTGTTTTTCCCTTTTCTTTACCTTCTTGCTTTCCATCTCAGCTCACCCTTCCATTCCAAATATTACCATTGTTATTATTACAAGCTAGAAAATACTTAATTGCACACAGTACAGGGACAGTAACAACACCAAGGACAATGACAGGAAGACAGAAAAAACAGGGAAACCAGTTTCCCCACAGCAAAAAATTAGTACAGGAACCAGAGGGGAATGAAGAAAACAGATACTCAGATCCAGACTCCAACAAAATGAAGATAAACTATGCCAAAGGACCCAATGAAGCCCACAAGAATAATTTAAAAGAAGACATACTACAAGTACTCAATGAGAATTTTATAGAGATGATACTGGATAGGGTCAACCAAAATGTACAGGAGACACTCAAGAAATTCCAAGACAACAAAAATAGAGAATTTGAAAAAGCAAAAGAAGCTATCCTTATCTCAACCAGCAAAACCCCTTGTTCCTTCCTATTATTGCTTATACTCTCTCTACAACAAAATTAGAGATAAGGGCAAAATAGTTTCTGCTGGGTATTGAGGGGGGGAGCGGGAGGGGGTGGAGTGGGTAGTAAGGGAGGGGGTGGGGGCAGGGGGGAGAAATAAACCAAGCCTTGTATGCACATATGAATAATAAAAGAAAAATGAAAAAAAAAAAAAAAAAGGAAACCATAGAAGCACTGTATAAACACCAAAGTGAAACAGAGAACATGATGAATAAACAGATAAATGAACCCAGGACAAAAATAGACAACATTAAAGAGGAAACCACCCAGAATATAAAAAACCTCAGAAAAAAGAACGAGACAGAACTGCAAAACAAAATGGAAGGCCAATCCAGCAGAATAGAACAAACAGAAGACAGAATCTCAGAACTTGAAGATGAAGCGGTAATTAAAGGAAAAACCAAAGAACTAGTAATTAAACAACTCAAGACCTGTGAAAAGAAAATGCAAGAACTCACTGACTCCATCAAAAGACCAAACTTGAGAATCATGGGCATTGAAGAAGGAGAAGAGGTGCAAGTGAAGGGAATGTGTAATCTATTCAACAAAATAATAATGGAAAATTTCCCAAATCTAGAGAAAGATATTCCCATACAGATGCAAGGGGCCTCCAGGACACCAAACACACCAGATCATAATAGAACTACCCTACGACATATCATCATTAAAACAACAAGTTCAGAAACTAAGGAAAGAATATTGAAGGCTGTAACAGAGAAAAAACAAGTAACATACAAAGGTAAACCCATGAAAATCACAGCAGACTTCTCAACAGAAACATTAAAAGCAAGAAGAGCGTGGGGTGAGATCTTCCAGGCACTGAATGAAAATAACTTCAACCCCAGGATACTCTACCCAGCAAAACTATCATTCAAAATAGATGGAGCAATAAAAGTCTTCCATGATAAGCAGAAACTAAAACAATATGTGACCACAAAGCCACAACTACAAAAGATTCTGCAAGGGATTCAGCACACAGAAAGTGAAACCCAACTTAACCATGAAAAGACAGGCAGCACCAAACCATAGGAAAAGAAAAAGCAAGACAGTAGAGAGTAACCTCAACTTAGGTACACACAATCAAACCTTCAAACAACTAAGGCAACTAAATGACAGGAATCACCACATACCTATCAGTACTAATGCTTAACGTTAACGGACTTAATTCACCCATCAAAAGGCACTGCTTGACAAAATGGATTAAAAAGGAAGATCCAACAATTTGTTGCTTACAGAAGACCCATCTCACCAACAGAAATAAGCATAGGCTTAGGATGAAAGGCTGGAAGAAGATTTACCAAGCCAATGGCCCCAAAAACAGGCAGGAGTAGCAATACTTATCTCTGACAAAGTAGACTTCAAACCTACATTGATCAAACGAGATAAAGAAGGACATTCCATACTACTAAAAGGGGAAATAGACCAAAAGGAAATAATAATCATCAACCTGTATGCACCCAATGTCAACACACCCAATTTCATCAAACATACCCTGAAAGACCTTAAATCATATATAAACACCAACACAGTGGTTGTGGGAGACTTTAACACCCCATTATCATCAATACATAGGTCATCCAAACAAAAAATCAATAACAAAATCCAAGATCTAAAATATACAGTAGATCAAATGGACCTAGTTGATGTCTACAGAACATTTCATCCAACTTCTACACAATGTACATTCTTCTCAGTAGCCCATGGAACCTTCTCCAAAATAGATCATATCCTAGGACACAAAGCAAGTCTCAGCAAATATAAGAAAATAGAAATTATACCATGCATACTATATGATCACAATGCAGTAAAAGTAGAACTCAACAACAAAAGTAAAGACAAAAAACAGCTGGAAACTAAATAACACATTACTTAATGAAGAATGGATCATTGATGAAATAAAAGAGGAAATTAAAAAGTTCCTGGAAGTCAATGAAAATGAAAACATACCCTACCGGAACCTATGGGACACAGCTAAGGCAGTCCTGAGAGGAAAGTTTATAGCCATAAGTGCATATATTAAAAAGACTGAAAGATCCCAAATCAATGACCTAATGATACATCTGAAACTCCGAGAAAAACAAGAACAAGAATATCCCAAAACAAATAGGAGAGTAATAATAAAAATAAGACCTGAAATCAATGAAATAGAAATAAAAAAAAACACAAAAAGAATTAATGAAACAAAAAGTTGGATCTTTGAAAAAATAAACAAGATCGATAGACCCCTGGCAAACCTGACTAAAATGAGGAGAGAAAAAAACCCAAATTAGTAGAATCAGGAATGCAAAAGGGGAGATAACAACAAACACCATGGAAGTCCAGGAAATCATCAGAGACTACTTTGAGAACCTATATTGAAATAAATTTGAAAATCTTAAAGAAATGGACAGGTTTCTAGATACATATGATCATCCAAAACTGAACCAAGAGGAAATTAATCACCTGAATAGATCTATAACACAAAATGAAATTGAAGCAGCAATCAAGGGTCTCCCCAAAAAGAAAAGTCCAGGACCTGATGGATTCTCTGATTAATTCTATCAGACCTTTAAAGAAGAACTGATACCAACCCTCCTTAAACTGTTCCACGAAATAGAAAGGGAAGGAAAACTGCCAAACACATTTTATGAAGCCAGTATTACACTTATCCCAAAACCAGGCAAAGACACCTCCAAAAATGAGAACTATAGGCCAATCTCCTTCATGAACATTGATGCAAAAATCCTCAACAAAATAATGGCAATACAAATTCAAAACACATCAAAAAGAATATTCACCATGACCAAGTAGGCTTCATCCCAGGAATGCAGGGGTGGTTCAACATATGAAAATCAATAAATGTAATAAACCACATTAACAGAAGCAAAGACAAAAACCACTTGATCATCTCAATAGATGCAGAAAAATCCTTTGATAAGATCCAACACCATTTCATGATAAAAGCTTTAAGAAAACTAGGAAGTGAAGGAAAGTACCTCAACATTATAAAAGCTATATATGACAAACCTACAGCCAGCATTATACTCAATGGAAAAAAACAGAAACCATTCCCTCTAAAATCAGGAACCAGACAAGGATGCCCACTATCTCCACTCCCATTCAACATAGTACTGGAATTCCTAGCCAGAGCAATTAGGCAAGAAGAAGGAATAAAAGGAATACAAATAGGTAAAGAAACTGTCAAAATATCCCTATTTACAGATGACATGATCCTATACCTTAAAGACCCAAAAAACTCTACTCAGAACCTTCTAGACATTATCAATATCTATAGCAAGGTAGCAGGATATAAAATCAACATAGAAAAATCACCAGCATTTCTATACACTAACAATGAGCAAACTGAAAAAGAATGTATGAAAACAATTCCATTTACAATAGCCTCAAAAAAATCAAATATGTAGGTGTAAACCTAACAAAAGATGTGAATGACCTCTACAAGGAAAACTATATACTTCTGAAGAAAGAGATTGAGGAAGACTATAGAAAGTGGAGAGATCTCTCATGCTTATGGATTGGTAGAATCAACCTAGTAAAAATGTCCATACTGCCAAAAGTAATCTACATGTTTAATGCAATTCCCATCAAAATTCCAATGACATTCATTAAAGAGATTGAAAAATCTACTGTTAAATTTATATGGAAACACAATAGGCCATGAATAGCCAAGGCAATACTCAGTCAAAAGAACAATGCTGGAGGTATCACAATACCTGACTTCAAACTATATTACAAAGCAATAACAATAAAAACAGCATGGTACTGGCACAAAAACAGACATGAAAACCAGTGGAACAGAATAGAGGACCCAGATATGAAGCCAAACAACTATAACCAACTTGTTTTTGACAAAGGAGCTAAAAATATATGATGGAGAAATAGCAGCCTCTTCAACAAAAACTGCTGGGAAAATTGGTTAGCAGTCTGCAAAAAACTGAAACTAGATCCATGTATATCACCCTATACCAAGATTAACTCAAAATGGATCAAGGATCTTAATAACAGACCACAAACTCTAAAGTTGATACAGGAAAGAGTAGGAAATACTCTGGAGTTAGTAGGTATAGGTAAGAACTTTCTCAACAGAACCCCAGCAGCACAGCAACTAAGAGATAGCATAGATAAATGGGACCTCATAAAGCTAAAAAGCTTCTGTTCATCAAAAGAAATGGTCTCTAAACTGAAGAGAACACCCACAGAGTGGGAGAAAATATTTGCCAGCTTTACATCAGACAAAGGACTGATACCAGAATATATAGAGAATGTAAAAAACTAAATTCTCCCAAAACTAATGAACCCATAAAGAAATGGGCAAGTGAACTAAACAGAACTTTCTCAAAAGAAGAAATTCAAATGGCCAAAAAACATATGAAAAAATGCTCACCATCTCTAGCAATAAAGGAAATGCAAATTAAAACCACACTAAGATTCCAACTTACCCCTGTTAGAATAGCCATCATTAGCAACACCACCACCAACAGGTGTTGGCGAGGATGCAGGGAAAACGGAACCCTCTTACACTGTTGGTGGGAATGTAAACTAGTACAACCACTTGGAAAAAAAATTTGGAGGCTACTTAAAAAGCTAAACATTGATCTACCCTTTGATCCAGCAATACCACTCTTGGGGATATACCCAAAAGACTGTGACACAGGTTACTCCAGAGGCACCTGCACACCCATGTTTATTGTGGCACTATTCACAATAGCCAAGTAATGGAAACAGCCAAGATGCCCCACATCTGACGAATGGATTAAGAAAATGTGGTGTCTGTACACAATGGAATTTTAGGCAGCCATGAAGAAGAACGAAATGTTATCATTCGCTGGTAAATGGATGAAATTGGAGAATATCATTTTGAGTGAGGTTAGCCTGGCCCAAAATACCAAAACTTGTATGTTCTCCCTCATATGTGGACATTAGATCAAGGGCAAACACAACAATGGGATTGGACTTTGAGCACATGATAAAAGCGAGAGCACACAAGGGAGGGGTGAGGATAGGTAAGACACCTAAAAAACTAGCTAGCATTTGTTGCCCTTAACACAGAGAAACTAAAGCAGATACCTTAAAAGCAACTGAGGCCAATAGGAGAAGGGGACCAGGAACTAGAGAAAAGGTGAGATAAAAAAGAATTACCCTAGAAGGTAACACACACGCACAGGAAATTAATGTGAGTCAACTCCCTGTATAGCAATGCTTATCTCAATCAGCAAAAACCCTTGTTCCTTCCTATTATGGCTTATATTCTCTCTACAACAAAATTAGAAATAAGGGCAAAATAGTTTCTGCTGGGTATTGAGGGGGTAGGGGGGAGAGGGACGAGGCAGAGTGGGTGGTAAGGGAGGGGGTGGGTGCAGTGGGGAGAAATGACCCAAGCCTTGTATGCACATATGAATAATAAAATGAAAAAAAAGTATTTTCTTAAAATACTTTAAGGGGGGGGAATACAAGCCTTGTATGCACATGTGAATAATAAAACAATAAAAAAAATCTTTTAGCAGTTTTGAAATTCAAGAAAAAAAGAAAGAATGTATTTTCTCTTCCAATATGCACTTCTTTCTTTGTCTTCTTGGCTGTGATCTCCTTGAAGGGGCAAAAGCTGAGGCATATTCACCCTTCCCTTTTTTTAGGATTCTCAATAGTTTCTCAATGGGAGTGGATTGGCCTTGGAGCTGGTTAAGAACAACTTTGTTTCCTGCACAGGTGGCATTAAGTTTCCCTTGGCAGAAATTTACTCAGGATAGATTAGGTTGGTACTCCCAGGGCGCTGAGTTTAGTTGGGCCTGAGGGTCTAGGTGTCCCTGTTGAAGCCCCCACATAGGGTAGGAAGCAAACTGTACAGAGTGGAGGGGATGCAGTCAGTCCTGTGCTTCCTATTGTTCACAACTATGATTTTTGGAGACCCAGGAGTTGCACATACTCACTCCTGACTCACTCTCATTCTCCTGACCCTCTTTAGCCTGACCTCAAATCTGCCTGTTATAAAGGCAATGTGAGCACCACTACTTTTGTCTCAGACCAGAATCCCACCACAAATATTTTACAATGGGCTTACTTCATTGCTCTTCAGTTAAGGCCATACTAGACCACAAGATAGATGTGAGAATAACCTGGCAATATTTTCTGTAAGTTGTAAGGAAAGAAAAATATAGGAACTGCTTCCAAAAGCAGCAAGGGTGGGCAGACAACATGGCTCCCCTTCTAGTATCAGGTGTTTCCCTGAAGGCAGACCTCTTCTCAAGTGCCAACACATATGCAGCACCCAGATCAATCCAGGGCAGATCAGACTGCAGTTCTGATCCTCCTCCCCTTCCCTCCCTCATTCCCTCCCCCCTCTTCCACTTCACTCTCTCTCTCTCATCTCTTTCTCCCCTCCCCTCTGTATGGTTTTCTGAGACTCAGGTCCTGTACAAACTCACTCCAGACTCCTCAGTCTCCTGACCCTCTTTAGTTGGACCCTTCTCTTTTCTTCTCTGCCCACCCTCCACTTCCTTCCTCCTTCTGCAGTGGTAAGGCAGGAAATTTAGGAAAAGTTGCCCTGCAGATTAGTCTAAGGTGAACAGGTGGCCTATATCCACCTAGAACCACTCCAAACTGCTCCTTTTGTAGTTAAAACTACAGCAATGGCTAACCACCGTGTCCTAAGTGAACATGATTGACTATGAGGGACTTACCCAAGCCAGGAATGCTCACAAAGGAAAAATCTTGCCCCAAAGTAACCTTTTCAGTAGGATCACCTAATTATAGCCTTATGAATATGGATTGCACTCCATGCATACAATTAAAACAAATTCTGGGTAACCACATGTGTAGCTTGCATAGAGTTTTGTAACTAGTTCCTGTCAATCAAATCAGTCAGTCACCAAAGCCATTCCTAAGTACCACCAGATCACTCCCTTTGCTTACCTTAGAGTTAGTTCCTAAACTACCTTGCTGGAGCCCATCCCTGCCTCTTGTGGAATGTACTTTCCACTTTCACTTTCAATAAAACTTGGCTGCTGCTTTTCACTCTGTGTGCCTCCATGCAGTTCTATGTTTGAGATGCTAGGGACTTGAGATCTTTGCCACCAGGGACTTCTGAGACCACCTACCAGTAACTGCCATGGGGTAACTACTGTGAGGTCAGTGCTGATGTGCTGTTTCTTGCTCTCTTTTCCAATAACAGAGTCTTTGGGTCTCTCCAAGTCATTGTCTGTATTAAACTGCAGTGCACCCCCGCCCTGCCGCCAGCCCCACTCACCCACCTGGTTGAGAAAGTGTTTTCTGGCTTATTTCAGTTCTGAATCATGGAGATACTGGAAAGTGCTGCTTGCTTCTAATCTACCATCTTCATGTGTTTGAGTTAAAACTAAAATCGGGTACCCCGGAGAGAAGTTATACTTCAAAATCCTATTAGATATTTATCTTAGTATAAAACCAGTTTCTGGGAGCCTTTTCCTAAAAGATGTTTTAGAAGGCTGAAAAGAACCTTCTAGATACTGTGATTTAGGACTGGGATGAAGGGGCCAAGGTGGGATTTGATAATAGTGGTGTAGGAGAGGAAATTATGATACTTGGAAGGAAAGTAATAGTTGCAAGACTTGGACACAAGCTTACACATTTTAATTTTGTCTAAAATAGTTCCTGAAGGGAATGGATAAATCAATAGAAATGTGATTGGTTAATAGCTTTGATTTTTACTCCTTGTGCTATATTATCTGTAAAGTATGAGGCACATCACTGAATCTTCAGTGTACTCATCTGACAAATTATATAATTTACTAGCCCTTCTTCCTGCTTAAAGTATGCTCTTCTCTATCTGCATGCTGTTTCCAAGTAGTTTTCTAGAAGTGCTACAATTGTGGCATTTTCTCCCACTGGAGTCGTTAGCAGATTTCCATTACTTAGAAATCAGAGCTTAGACACTTTAAGCATTTAGAGTCCCCCTGCACCAGTGTTACCCCTATCACAAACTCTACCCCAGCCTGCCTTTCTAGGTGTGCCTCCCGCTATCCCCTGTATATACTCTCACATTCCCAGTTCCAGTTAAATGGAACCACTCTGCTCCATCCAGTAGCTTAGGGTTTCTAACATTCACATTGCTCTCCTTCTAGTACTTTAGTTCAGAATGCCTCCTTCCCACACATCACAGTTCCACTGCATTTCAACTAAAGGCTCCTTTAGTTGCTCCTCTTACCTGAATACTCAATCTTGAAATTACCTTTCCCAATCCAAGTCTGATTGAGAAACATTACACAACTGATACTATTTGTTGCAGTACATGGCATAGATAAGATGTAATACATTATCTAGTTTCCTTAGGACAAGGGAGACATTTTATATTTCTGTATGATTCCTTTTTCTAACAGATAGCACTGCTTATGGGTTATCTACTAACATCGACACTGTTTTTTAAGACTTCATTTTTAAACAAGTTTTAAATTCATGTCAAAATTATGAAGAAGATAGAGAGATATTCCATACATCCTCCCCCCAACATGCACAGCCTCGTACATTATCAATATCTCCCAACAGAGTGGTGTGTTTGTTGTAATTGAGGGAGTTACATTGACACAGCATAATCACCCCAAATCCCTGGTTTATACTAGAGTGTTCACTCTTGGTGTTATATATTCTATAGCTTTGGGAAAATGTCCAAATGGACAGTTTTGTAATCATTTCATCTGTGTTTAAAAAGAACAAATCATCTTGGTATGTATGTACATATGTAAATTGGTAAGTGTACAAACACACTTGCACACACATCTTCAAGCTTTGGAAGACTTGTTGTTCAATCTTCCAATGCATAGCAATTTTCAGTTTCTGATTTGGCCTGTGTTAAAATCTCTGAAAATGATTTGGCTGCATCAATTTACCCTTGTAGTTATGTAAGTTTAAATATATATAAAATATTTTAAATATATATAGATATATATTTCAAAATTATTGTTGAATCTTCTTTATAGCTTCCTGTAATTACATAGTGTTTTCCTTAAATCCTTATCAATGTTTTCCTCAAATTCTATTTTGTGTGCGGTTACTTTTGTCACTAGAGTTCCTTCTTGGTTATTGTTTGGAAGACACATTTTTTCCTTCTTTATTTTCAAATTTTCTTTACTGTGCTATTTTCAGTGTTTTTTTTTCTTTTTTTTCTTCTTTGAGACAGGGTCTCGCTAGATTGCCCAGGCTGTACTCATACTCTGGGCTCAGGTGAACTCCTACTTCAGTCTCTTGAGTGACTAGGCTCAGGCAATTTTTTTTTTTTTTTTTTGTGGCACATGGATTGAACTCTGGGCCTCATGCTACCACTTAAGCCACACTCCCAGCCTTACAATGTGATTCTTAAAAGCAGTATAAAGATGGATTACAAAATCCAGTGCAGTAGTATCTGGCTTTTAATAATACTAGCTTTATATTTAGCAATTGATGTTTCCATTTTTTTGTGCTTTCTGATTACTTTATTTTGCTCTACTTTTTTGCCTTTGATTGAACTAAAAACATTTCCTACATTTCTCTATTTTTATTGTCTTCTGGTTTAAAACTTTCTATTTTATTGCTATTAGATTAATAATTACTCTTAAATTTATAGGATGTATACTTAACTATATATTTGTAAGTGTGTGTATATACATATATAAGTATATATATTTATGAATTCTTAAGTTATAGCCTCTTCCTAAATATAAAAGAGCCTTTTGCATTTTTTCATTACTTATCTTATATACCTTTTCTTCTTGTTTTTGTTGATTGATATCTTGTTATAATCAAGTAATACAAAACCCCACAAATGTTAACTGTAATTTTAGAGTTAAAAATTAACTCAATTTACTAATATTCTTTATTAAGTTCTGTGTTCATTATTTAATGTTACCTTGCCCAGGTCTCCTGGGCTCTTAGCCTAATTAATTTTGAAATACTCTATCCAGGAGTTACATTGGAGCTTTCATAGATTCAAATCACCAGGATTTTACCTTGTATTTAAATTTGTTGATGACTTTTAAATTCTCCTTTGAAAGTATTTCATGCATTATTTCTGGGTGTGTAGACTAAAATGTTAGCATCAATATGTGAATGTGTCATCTTGGGCAGAATCTACTGGGATCTAATCTGAACATGTTTGCTTAGTGATCACATTAACTCTTTCTGGAAAGTAGTTAAAAGAAAAAGTAGCAAATCTAACTCACATTAAAAATGAGGACAAATTCATTTCCTAATTTCCTTCTTTGCTTATCAATTCAAAGAATTTGGATGTGTGTTGGGTGTCATTCCATTGAAAGGAAAATGTGAATTAACTAGAGTTTAAATGGATCATCTGGCCAACAGGGACAGTTTATCTCTCTCTTTTTTCCTCCTTCCTTCTCTCCCTCCTTTTCCTCCTTCCCTCCTTCTCTCCAATTATTCAAAATAATGATTTTGAATAAACAGGACCACCATATTAAAGGGATTTTTAAACTTTGGTTACAATGAAAGCAATCATGGATAAGCCTTCAAAGTCCTACATAATTAGTCACTTCTTTTTTCTTTCTTGTTATCTCTTCCTAAAGCACTCATAAAATAATCATCTATGATAATGGAACATCTTCCAAAAGAGAAAAAAATTAATGAATATCAATTTATATTCTGATACTAAATATCATGAAACATCACTTTTCCCACTTAGGGAACCATTTCTAACTACTGAAACAACACATTTTTTAGATAGAGTCACCTATTGTTACATATAATAAAGAAATGTATTCATGCTAATAGGTACTGGCTTCTATTTCATCATCAGCAAATTTTGGTAGTTAATACTAGTAAAGGAATACAATAAAAGCATGGATTGACCTTGTTTTATGAATTATATGTGGTCTATATATAATGAGATGTAAAATGAATTTTTGTATATTTAACCATAATGTTAATTTTAATTTTAACTTTAGAGATATGTGCCTAAAAATTGGCTTCAACACTAATAAAATAACACACATAAGAATCTGAATAATTAGGTCAAAGAAGAAGGGACTGCATAAGTGCATTTATTTCTCCTTTCAACACCTTTAAGAAGCAAGACAGATGGATGATTAGTACATATATACTTTGCACACTTATTTGAAAAGACAACTGAGCTATTGTCCTTTTCTATTGAGAGTTTTTAGTGGCTAATGGGACTTGAAAATTTCAGCATCACCCTCAATAAGGACTTTGATTAAAGAAAAAAAAAATCTTTGAAAGACTCTTAGACCACTGCAGCAAAGTGAAAATTGACAAAAAGTCAAAGAGCTGTTAATTCTCAAACTGTAAAAATCCTGTTACAGTAATAGATTATGATTGTAAAAGTTGAAAATCATGTATGATCAACAAAGTCAACTCCTCTCCATAGTCAACCTTCAGAAGCTTCTCAGAGAACTGTTGGGCTTGGCAATTGAGGCTGGAAGAGCAGTTTTTTGATGGGTACTTCTAAAAATAAATAGTTCTATGCTTATTGGTTATTTCTTTCACTTTTTTTTTTTGGTTTTGTTTTGTTCTTTGTTTTTTTTTTCTTTTTCTTTTATTATTCATATGTGCATACAAGGCTTGGTTCATTTCTCCCCCCTGCCCCCACCCCCTCCCTTACCACTCACTCTGCCTTTTCTTTCACTTTTAAAAGAGAGAAAAGTGCAAAGAGATTTGTGTTTCACTAATTAAAAAAAAACTAAATACTGGATTTAGCTGAAATATGTGAAGAACAATGTGGATGATACATTCTTCAAGTCACCATAATTTCCCATATATTTTATGTTTGAGTTAAGAGAAAGAAATAATGCAAGGAAGATAGCAGGTAACTTTTCATCCACTCTGTCTCAAATCCAAGGTTAAGCTCATATCTCAAACTATTTTCTTTTACATTAATTGCTATAATTGGGAAGAGGCTATTCATATTCTAGATGTGATACATAATATTCAAGACAATTTCCTGTTTTCAGGCAAAATCATTCTCTTTAGCTGAGTCAATAAGAAGGAGCCTGTGGGGGTAAGATCCAAGATGGTGACTAGAATGCAGAAGCAGACAGCATGAGCTGCATAAATCAAAAATTTTGCTGAGATGCTGGAGCCACACTTGGCAGAAAAAAAAGCACCAAGAAGAAGCAAAACTCTGACACCCTGAACCCTCAGCCCATACAAAACTTCTCCACACCACATTACACTGAGGAAACAAGAGGGCTCCTGCACCACCAGATACCAGCTCCAAACCTGCTTGGGAGACTTTCAGCAGATCAACAGGTGAGGAAATAAGTGGCATGTGGTATTCCCACAGCCACCCCTGAGATAAACCAGCATAGCCTCCTGGACAGACTAAGCCCCCCACCCCACAAAAAAAAACCTGAATAATAAACAAGGAACTGAAAAGGAACATGCAGCAGAAGGGGTGGGGTGCTCTAAGTGCACCAGAGAAGGGGGGAGGAGCAAGGAGCTGATCTCCACAGGAACTTTCAGTAAACAAAGACTGAAAAAGCAGAAGGGCCAACAGTGGGTGGGTGATAAGCTGCTGCCTGAAATAGGGCAGATATGGTCCACAAAGGTCATCTCCTGAGCCAGTGAGCAACATCCAAAGTCAAACAACATAGCAAAATTGAAAAACAATCAGCAAACCAGCATAACATGCTGACAGCAGGGAACTGGTTGATGGATCTCTGACCTTGTCCCAGAGAAAGCGGGCAAGGCAAAGAAACAAGCCCTCAATAAACCAACACAGTGAAAGCTCAACTTCAAAGCAGGACAGCTGGTGGGCCACAGAACTGATCTCCAGTACGTGAGGACAAGCCACATCTCACTGAGGGGAGAGCTGACTAAGAAGCCGCTGCTGAGACAGGAAAAAAACAAACAAACTGGTGAGTCTCCCCAACCACCTGGCAAGACGAAGACAGAGCTTCTGGTTAAATACCAACAACAGGACTGGATGCTGAAGGAGTAACATCAGAACTACTTAGACTGAAATTCTATTGTTCCTGAACTGAGAATTTTTTAATGTATTTGTTTGTTTTGTACTCTGTTTATTTGTCCACCACCTCTCCCTGTTGATTTCTTTGGTTTTCTTTCTTTCTTTGTTTTGTTAGTTTTACTATTGTAAGTTAGCTAATACTAAATTACACACAGATCAGGGACAGAAACAGCATACATCACTAACCTAAAACCCAGCACACCCACAAAACAAAATTAAACCAAGGGAAAGTAAACAGGTAACTGAAACCACCAATAGTCTATCAAGAACACAGTTGCACAGTACCAAGTTGAGTTATGGGAAGATGAAAAAGGGATGGAAACCATTCTGCCCTTAAAAATAAATTAGTACAGGATTCAGAGGGAAATGAAAAAAATGGATACCCAGATCCAGACTCCAACAAAACAAAGATAAACTATGCTAAGGAACCCACAAAGTCCACAAGAACAAATCCTGAAAGTAATCCTGCAAATAATCACTGAGAATTTCATGGAGATGTCACTAGACATGGTCAGCCAAAGTGTACAGGAGGCACTCAAGAAATTCCAGGTAACAAAAATAAAGAATATGAGAACACATAAAAACAAATGAACTCATAGGAGCCCTTAATAAACACCAAAGTGAATCAGAGAACACCATAAATAGAGAGATAAATGAATTAAGGATGAAAATTGACAATATTAAAGAGGAAGTGACCCATGATATGGAAAACCTTAGAAAAAAGAATGAAACAGAAATACAAAACACAATGGAAGGCCACCCCAGCAGAATAGAACAAACAGAAGACAGAATCTCAAAACCTGAAGAAAAAATAGAAATTAAAGGAAAAAGTGAAGAGCTATTAGTCAAACAACTCAAGACCTGTGAAAGGAATATGCAATAACTCACTGACTCCATCGAAAGACCAAACCTGAGAATCATGGGCATTGAAGAAGGAGAAGAGGTGCAAGAAAAAGGAATGCATAATACAGTCAACAAAAGAATAAAAGAAAATTTCCCAAATCTAAATAAAACTATGCCCATTCAGGTACAGGAAGGCTCCAGGACACCAAACAGACTTGACCAAAATAGATCTACCCCATTACATATTATCATTAAAACAACAAGCACAGAGAACAGAGAAAGAATACTGAAGGCTGAGAGAGAGAAAAACAAATAACATAGAAAGGTAAACCCTTCAAAATAACAGCAAATTTCTCAACAGAAACCTTAAAAGCAAGAAGAGCATGGAGTGATGTCTTCCAGGCACTGAATGAGAAAAACTTCAACCCTAGGATACTCTACCCAACAAAACTATCATTCAAAATAGATGGAGCAACAAAAATCTTTCTTGATAAGCAAAAACTAAAACAATATATGATAACAAAGCCACCACTACAAAAGATTCTTCAAGGGATTCTGCACACAGCAAATGAAAGCAAACAAAACCATGAAAAGACAGGCAGTACCAAACCACAGAAGAAGAAAAGACAAGAAAGTAGAGAGTAACATTGATTAAGCTGGACACAATCAAGCCCTTGAACAACAAAAACAAGTAAATGACAGGGATCACCACATACCTATGAATACTAATACTGAATATTAATGGACTTAACTACCCCATCAAAAGATGCCATTTGGCAAACTGGATTAAAAAGGAAGATCCAACAGTCTGTTGCTTACAGGAGACCCATATCATTGACAGAAACAAGCACTGGCTTAGGGTGAAAGGCTGGAAGAAGATTTACCAAGCCAAGGCCCTCGAAAACAGGCCAGAGTAGCAATACTTATCTCGGACAAAGTACACTTACATTGATCAAATGAGATAAAGAAGGACATTCCATACTAATAAAAGGGGAAATAGACCAAAAGGAAATAACAATTATCAACCTATATGCACCTAATGTCAATGAACCCAATTTCACCAAACATACTCTGAAGGACCTGAAAACATATTTAGACTTCAACATAGTGGTAGTGGGAGACTTTAATACCCCCCACCACCAAAATAGGTCATCCAAACAAAAAATCAATAAGGAAATTCTAGAACTAAATCAAACCAAAGATCAAATGGACTTAGCTGATGTCTACAGAATATTTCATCCAACTTCTGCACAATATACAGTCTTCTCAGCAGCCCATGGAACCTTCTCCAAAATTGATCATATCTTAGGGCACAAAGCAAGCCTCAGCAAATATAAGAAAATAGAAATAATCCCATGCATTCTATCTGACCACAATGCATTAAAACTAAACTCAACAACAACAAAAGTAGAAAACATGCAAACAATTGGAAGCTGAACAACACATTGCTCAATGATCAGTAGGTCATTGATGAAATAAAAAAGGAAATTAAAAGGTTTCTGGAAGTTAATAAAAATGAAAACATGACCTACTGGATCCTATGGGACACAGCAAAGGCAGTCCTAAGAGGAAAGTTTATAGCCTTGAGTGCATATATTAAAAGGACAGAAAGATCTCAAATCAATGACCTAATGCTACATCTTAAACTCCTAGAAAAACAAAAACAAACATATCCCAAAACAAGCAAAAGGAGAGAAATAATAAAAAGAAGGGCTGAAATTAATGAAATAGAAACAACAACAACAACAACAACAAAAATACAAAGAATCAGTGAAACAAAAAGCTGGTTCTTTGAAAAAATAAATAAGATTGACAGACCCCTGGCAAACCTGACTAAAATGAAGAGACAAAAAACCCAAATCAGTAAAATCAGAAATGCAAAAGGGGAGATAACAACAAACACCACAGAAATCCAGGAAATCATCAGAGATTACTTTGAGAACCCATATTCTAATAAATTTGAAAATCTTTAAGAAATAGACAGATTTCTAGATCCACAATTAAACCACGAGGATATTAATCACCTGAATAGATCTCTAACACGAAATGAAATTGAAGCAGCAATAAAGATCTCCCAAGAAAGAAAAGTCCAGGACCTGATGGATTCTCAGCTGAATTCGATCAGACCTTTAAAGAAGATCTAATACCAACCCTCCTTAAACTCTTCCATGAAATAGAAAGGTAAGGAACACTGTCTAACTCATTTTATGAAGACAGTATTACAGTCATCCCAAAACCAGACAAAGACACCTCCAAAAAGGAGAACTGTAGGCCAATCTACTTAATGAACTTTGATGCAAAAATCCTCAATAAAACAATGGCAAAGCAAATGCAACAACACGTCAGAAATGTCATTCACCATGACCAAGTCAGTTTCATCCCAGGGATGCAGGAGTGGTTCAACATATGAAAATCTATAAATGTAATGCAGCACATTAATAGAAGCAAATACAAAAACCACTTGATCATCTCAATAGATGCAGAAAAAACCTTTGATAAGATCCAACACCACTTCATGATAAAAACTCTAAGAAAACTAGGAATAGAAGGAATGTACCTCAACATTTTAAAGGCTATATATGACAAACCTACAGCCAACATCATACTTAATGGTGAAAAACTGAAACCATTCCCTCTAAAATCAGGAATGAGACAAGGGTGTCCACTATCCCCACTCCTATTCAACATTGTCTTGGAATTCCTAGCCAGAGCAATTAGGGAAGAAGAAGAAATAAAAGGAATACAAATAGATAAAGAAACTGTCAAAATATCCCTAATAGCAGACGATATGATCCTATATCTTAAAGACCCAAAAAACTCTACCCCAAAACTCCTAGACACAAAATCAACTTACAAAAATCATTAGCTTTTGTATATACCAATAATGAACAAACTGAGAAGGAATAGATGGAAACAATTCCATTTATAATAGCCTCAAACAAAATCAAATAACTAGGAGTTAACAAAGGATGTGAATGACCTCTACAAGGAGAACTACAAACCCCTGAAGAAAGAGATCGAGGAAGACTACAGAAGGTGGAGAAATGAACCAAGCCTTGTATGCACATATGAATAATAAAAGAAAAATGAAAAAAAAAAAAAGAAGGTGGAGAGATCTCCCATGCTCATGGGTTGGTAGAATCAACATAGTAAAAATGGCTATACTACCAAAAGCAATCTCCATGTTTAATGCAATTCCCATCAAAATCATCACAGAGACTGAAAAATCTACCCTAAAGTTCATTTGGAAACACAACAGACCATGAATATTCAAGGCAATACTCATCAAAAAGAGCAATGCTGGAGGTATCACAATATTCTTTTTTTTTTTTTGTATCACAATATTCTATTTCAAGCTATATTACAAAGCAATAGCAATAAAAACAGCATGGTACTGGCACAAAAACAGATATTAAGACCAGTGGAACAGAATAGAGGACCCAGATATGAATTCACACAGCTATGCCCACCTTATTTTTGACAAAGGCCCCAAAAATATCCAATGGAGAAAAGATAGCATCTTCAACAAATGTTGCTGGGAGAAGTAGTTATCGGTCTGCAAAAAACTGAAACTAGATCCATGTCTATCACTCTGTATTAGTATCAACTCAAAGTGGATCAAGACCTAAACATCAGACCCCAACTCTGAAGTTAGTGCAGGAAGGAGCAGAAAACACTCTGGAACTAATAGGTATAGGCCAGGACTTCCTCAATAGAACCCCAGGAGCTCAACAACTAAGAGAAAGAATGGACAAATGGAACTTCATAAAATTAAAAAGCTTCCGTACAACAAAAGAAATGGTCTCTAAACTGAAGAGACCACCCACAGAGTGGGAGAAAATATTTGCCAGCTATACATTAGACATAGGACTGATAACCAGAATATACAAGGAGCTTAAAATATTAAATTCCCCCAAAATCAATGAACCAATAAAGAAATGGGAAACTGAACTAAACAGAACTTTCTCAAAAGAAGAAATTCAAATGGCCAAAAAATACATGAAAAAATGCTCACCATCTCTAGCCATAAAGGAAATGCAAATCAAAACCACACTAAGATTCAACCTCACCCCTGTTAGAATAGCCATAATCAAAAACACCACCAACAAGAGGTGCTGGTGAGGATGCGGGGAAAAAGGAACCCTGGTCCACTGCTGGTGGGAAGGTAAGCTAGGACAACCACTCTGGAAAAAAATTTGGAGGTCTCTTAAAAATCTAAACATAGATCTGCCATAAGATCCAGCCATTTCACGCCTGTGGATATACCCAAAGGAATGCGGCTAAGTTTACTCCAGAGGCACTTGTACACCCATGTTTTTTGCAGTGCTATTCACAATAGGCAAGTTATGGAAACAGCCTAGATGCCCCACTACTGACGAATGAATTAAGAAGATGTGGTATTTATACACAATGGAGTTTTACTCAGCCCTGAAGAAGAATGAAATAATATCATTCTCAAGTAAATGGATGGAACTGGAGAACATCATTCTGAGCGAGGTTAGCCAGGCTCAGAAGACCAAAAATCGTGTGCTTTCCCTCATATGCAGACTTTAGATCTAGGGCAAATACAGCAATGTGGTTGGACTTGGGTCTCATGCTAAGGGGAGAGCCCATACGGGAGGTATGGGGACATGTAGGAAACCCAAAGCATGAAAGTGTTTGGTGTCCCGACTGCAGAGAAGCTAATACAGAAACCTTAAAGTGACAGAGGTCAATATGGGAAGGGAGTCAGGAACTAGTGAAAAGGTCAGGTAGAAATGAATCAGTTTGGGTTGTAATGTACTCATGCATGGAAGCAATGCTAGGAATCTCTCTGTATAGCTATCCTTATCTCAACTAGCAAAAACGCTTAGTTTTTCTTATTATTGCTTATTTGTTCTCTTCAACAAAATTGGGGAAAAGGGCAGAACAGGTTCTGCCTGTAAACGAGGAGGGGTTGGGGGGAATGGAAGGGGGCTGGACACAAGGGGAGAAATGGTTCAAAAAATTTATGCATATGTGAATAAATAAATTAAAAAAAAGGAGCCTGTGGGATGGATAGGGTCAGAAAGTCTTACCATGCTTATAACCCAAGAAAACATTCTTTTTCTATGATCTCTACATTTAAGGTAAAATATATATGTATAATGAAGAGTGGAATTTTTTTGTGTTGGGAAGTGCCTATAAAATATCATGGGAATAAGAACATTGAAAGCTGACATTGATAAGAAAGATGTCATTTTGATTGATTGGATAGTTCATTCTGATAACTTTCTTTCTGGTGCCATTAATTTGTCTATTTCCCACACTGCTCTGCTTCCCTGTGCTTAGCTACTCAGCTCTTGTTTCCTCATCACAATTTTCTGGAAGCATCCCAGCTGGATGTTGGACAAGGGTTTCTTACTCACTGTTTTCTGGGATGCCTTCATTTCTTTTTTGTTTCCGCATTCCATCTCTGTCTTTGAACCCATGCCCACAGTGATCTTCTGATGATAGTTGAGAAAGGGCTGTGGCATTTTCTTGAAGTCCTAAGTAAAAACAGTCCCTCAGTTATTATGCTGAGGATTCCTTGGCCTAGGTGGACCCTTCACTTATTTACTTATTAGTTGTTATCTGGTAATACTGCTATTAACCCTATTTTATTAGTGTATATTAATTTTAGGGAAAGAGTTTCATTATGATATTCTCATACATGCTATAATGTACTTTAATCAAATTTACCCCTTCATTAGTCTTATCCTTTCAATCCCCTTTCAAAAAAATTTTAAAAGATTTTGCTATTCTATATTCATATATTTGTATAAAGCATTTTCACCATATTCATGCCCCTTCACACTCTCCTTTCACCCTTTTTGCTCTCACTGCTTCCCATCCCCAAGCAAGTCCCCATTTTACACTCTGTCATTCTAATTTTTTTTAGAACTAGATTTCACATGTGAGAGAGAATATGTACCTTTGTTTTTCTTAGTCTGGCTTATTTTGTGCAACATGATGATCTTCAGTACCATCCTTTTTCCTGCAAACAAAATAATTTCATTCTTCATTATTGCTGAATAATATTCCATTGTGTGTATATATCATTTTCTTAATCCATTCATCAGTCGTTGGGTACAGGGCTAATTTCATAGTTTGGATATTGTGAATAGTGCTGCAATAAACAAATGTGCAGACATCCATATTGTACACTTACTTACATTTCTTCAGACACATATGTGCCCAGGAGTGGGCTACCGGATCATATAGTAGTTCTATTTTTCAGTTTTTGAGGAACCTCAATACTAATTCCCATAGTTTACATATAACTTACATAGTTTACATTCCTACCAACTGTGCATAAGAATTTCTTTTTTCTGCATTCTTGCCAGCATTTGTTGTTGTTTTCTTGATGGTAGGCATTCTAACTGAAGAGTGTGATGGAATCTCAGTATTGTTTTGATTTGCATTTCCTTTATGACTAAGGATGTTGAATATTTCTTCATATACTTATTAGCCAATTATACTTTTTCTTTTGAGAACTGCCTGGTCAATTCATTTGCCCACTGGTTAATTGGATTGTTTTTTCTTTTGGTGTTTAATTTTTTTAGTTCTCTATAATTCTGGATATTAATATTTGTCTGATAAATAGATGACAAAGATTTTTTTCCCATTCTGTAGGTTGTCTCTCGATTCCGGTAATTGTTTGCTTTTCTGTATAGAAGATTTTAAATTTGATGCAACTCTATTTGTCAATTCTTGCTCTTGTTTCCTGAGCAACTGGTACACCTAAATCTTTAAGAGTTTTAAATAAAATTTCCTCTAGCAGTTTTAAAGTTTCAGGTCTTATATTAAGGTTTTTGATCCACTTTGAATCACTTTTTTTGGTATAGGTTGAGAGACGAGGTTCTAGTTCCAAGTCTTCTACATGTGGGTAACCAGCTTTGACAATACCATTTGTTGAAGAGATTGTCTTTTCTTCAGTGTATTTTTTGGGTGCTTTTGTTGAAAATCAGATGGCTGTGTTTCTGAAGGGTTATTTATGGGTCTTTGTTATTTGTCTACATGTTTGTTTTTGTGCCAGTAGCATGCTGTTTTTGTTACTGTGTGCCTATACTATACTTTGAAGTCAGGTACTGTGATACTTCCAGTATTACTCCTTTTTGCTCAGGATTGATTAGGCTACTTGGGTCTTTTTGCTTCCAAATGAATTTGAGGATATAGTTTTCTGTTTCTATGAAAAATGACATTGGAATTTTGATGGGTATTAAATTGAATTTGTAGATTGCTTTCCATTATAGCCATTTTCACAATATTAATGTGGCCAATCCATGAACATGGGACATCTTTCCATCTTTTAGTGTCTTCCTCAGTTTCTTTCTATGACTTTAGCTTGCACTTCACTTCCTATGCCCATGATTCATAGGCTTGTTCTTTTAATAGTGTTCTGGATGTCTTGCATGTTCCCTTTGTACTTCTTTGTTTTTTTCTTTATCATCACTGTGTGCTTTAATACATCTTCCTTGTCTTCTAGCCCTTTAATTTGATACAGTCTAACTGGAGAGACTTTCTTTTTTTTTTTCATTCTGGGGACTGGGTAGGGGTTTGCAATTCAGTGGCAGAGCACTTGCCTAGCATGTGCAAGCCCCTGGGTCCCATTCCCAGTACTGAAAAAAAATTTTTTTTCTTTTATTATTCATATGTGCATACAAGGCTTGGGTCATTTCTTCCCCCTGCCCCCACCCCCTCCCTTACCACCCACTCCACCCCGTCCCTCTTCCCCCCACCCCCTCAATACTGGAGAGACTTTCAGCTGAGTTTTTATTTGACTTATAGAGCTTTTCATTTTCAGAATTTCAATTTGAGGGTTATTTTATTCAGGATTTCATACCTTGCATTGTCATCCTTATTACATAAGTCACATTTTTATTTGTATTCTTTTTTATTCATTGAAGTGTTTATATAAGTCTTTAATTTCATCAGTCATTCCTATCATTCTTTTGAGTTCAACATTTGAAGTTCTATCTACTTCACTATCACTCAAATCCTGTATTGTATGATTATGGACTTTTGGAGGCATCATTTTTGCCTTTTTTCATATTTTCTTGTGCTTCTTGTTGGAATATAGATTTGCTCATCTGAGGTCAAGTCAGTGGTCAGAGGTTTTAATCACCTGAAATCTTTCAGTTGTATTATTCTCTGTGCTTTGGTGGGACTTGGTAGTGGCAGACTTGATGTATTGATGTACCATTTCTCACCTCTGTCCTTGGAGTACAGTTCAGGAACAACAAATTTAGAAATACAACAGAAGATATTTATGTGAAGTAAAAAATTTTAAAGACATCATCTTATCCCTAATAGATTATATATGAATGGGACTAGAGTTCTTTTATGATATGCTAAGGTATGAGATTTAAATTATGGGTATGAGATTTAAAAGTTAAGTATTAAAAAACGGGGTGGGTGAAGGAAAGAAAAAACGAGAAAAAGGATGAGAAGAAGAGGTCGAATTGAATGGGGTGAAAGAATATGAAAAAATAGTGTACAGGAATATAGTTTAGTTATTACAATAAAAGACTATAGTCTTAGGTTGAAAAAGGATAGAAAAATTAAGAAAAAGGGGGTTAGAATAAACCACAAATGGAAAAATTTATAAAAAATGGATAGAAAAAATAAAAGTAGTTCTTCCTTGTTGAGGATTAGAGTACATGCCAGCTGGGCTCTCCTCTAATCTCTGGCCCTGAATGTTCTGTCTGGTTCTCTTGTTGTGTTTAGTCATGTATCCCCTCTGGACCCAGAATTGCCAAGGATTCCCCTCAGGGTGTAGGCTCTGTGTGTTGTTCCATAGTCAGTTAAGGCTCCAGACCAGAGTCAGCAGCTGGAGGGGGGTTGGGCTGGTCCTGTAGAGTAACAGCAATTGCCAGGAGGTGGGACTGCTCTGGGAGTTGAGCAGCTATGTCCCATCTACAGGAGTTCTGGTGGGGTTGGGGAGATTCCAGGCATGTGAGGTAGTAGATGGAGGAGTGGTAGAGTGGCCTCTGAGTACAGCTGGTGAGTCAGGGAGCGCTCTGCTAAGCATGTCTGAGATCCTGTCTTGCACCTTGTCCTGTACAGGGGGCCTAGTGGCAGCTCTGGTTTGTCTGTAGCAAGCTTTTCCCTTTTCTACCTAGGCCTCTGGGTTGATGTTTTGTTTGTAGGCTACTAAGAAGATAACTCCTGTTGCACATATATACACAGGGCTGGGTGGCAATTTTAAGGATTTGGCTGGTTAGTTTGCTCCCATCCCTGCCCTTTGCTGCAATTCAGGAGTTCGGCTTCTACCCAAATGGAGCAAGTCTTGGTGGTTTTGATTAGCCTGTCTTGCAGAGAGGATCAGGGGAAGCTCTTATCACATGTAGAAACTCTGTTCTGGGAGGTGGGTTTAGGAATGTGACTGGTTATTTTATTCACGTGCCTGTCATTTGCCCTGGGTGGGAAACTGAGGCATTGGCTGATGTCTGCCTGACCAGAGCAAGACTTGGTGACTTTTGATTAGTCTGCCTTACAAAAACACTAACTTAACTGGTAGCTCTTTTCACACACTATAAACACACACACACACACACACACACACACACACACACACACACACACACACGCTGGACTGGGTAGTGTATTTAGGGATATAACAGATTAGGTGGAGCTCCACAGGGCTTGATGGTTGCCCTGCCTGCCTTTTGCAGGTTGGTGGACATAGTCACTAGTTTGTTCCATCTGGCTAGGAGTCCAGCTTGCTGGTTTGTTTTATTTGCAGGGTTGTGGCATAGCAGGTGGTTCTTGCCACACTATGCCAGCTGGAATGGTCTAGGGATGGAGAAGATCAGGTCCTGCTTTCATAGCGGCCACTCTGGCTCTTCCTGTGTACTTTTCTCTTTGTTCTTTTGTAGTTCTAAAGTTTGATATTCTTTTACTTTATCTAGCCAGTAGCTATCCATTCCTTAATGGACGCCTTACCCCAGCTTACTAACCTGTCTGCCTTTCCTTATTAGCCACATACCTGAGGTTTTATTTTTGATTCATGGAGACACAGGAATGTGGTAGATGTCTGCTATGTGTCATTTTGGAGTTTGGACCCCTTATGTTTAGGATCAAAATTTCGGTGCTCAGAATGAGCAATACCAGTTAAGTGATCCCTTTTTAGAACTGTTTAAATAAGACATATACTAATTTTGTTGCTACATGTTGCAAATGAATTTTTTATTTCTAGATCAGTTTGAGCAGAAACTGGTCTTCTATCAAGGTTCTATAGAGAAGACCAATGAAAATGATCACCTGTCACTGAACCATCTATTAGCCACGTTTCCTCTCTTTTGGCTTAGACTGCAGTGTTGAAGCTGTACACTGTGCTAACTAATTCAGGTCATGCTCAGATGACAGAGTAAAATTTGCACTGTTCTTTTCTACCTGAAGCTTTCTCTTTTGAATTATTTAAATCTCTCACCTAGTATCTTGGTTTGGATCTTCAATGTCTCTCAATAGTTTATGTGTTGAAGGTTTGGACCCTAAGGCAGCAATGTTCAGTGTTCCCAATCACCTTTGGGAAGTGATTGGATCATGAGGGGTCTGACCTCATCAGCGGGTTCATAGTTAATGGGTTCTTGGGAAGTTGTGGAAACTTAAGGAGGTTGGGCCTATTTGGAGGAAGTAGATCATTAGGGATGTACCCTTCAAGGTACCTTTCTCTTTCTATCTCCTGTCAGCCATAAAGCTAGCAGCTTTCCTCACCACGTTTTTTGCCACAATGTTCTGCTTTACCAAAGCTACCAGGCCAAGTGACCATGGACTGAAACTTCTGAAACCATGAGCCAAAATAAATCTTTCCTATCTCAAGTTGATTTTCTCATTTAATTTGTCACAACAACAGAAAGCTGACTAACAGACTCAGACTGGTTTTCTAGTCTCAATCTGTGATCCTTGCCTCTTGCATCCAGTCTCCACGTAACAGTCAATCTTCAAGACATGGAATCAGTTTGTGTGTCAAACAATATAAAAATGAAACATTTTGTGAATTAAGTCAAAATTTTTATTATCTACTAAAAACATCCAATTTCATTCTATTTAGAAGCAGTAGGGTTGCCCTACAGGTTGAGAAGGGATAAATTGGTGAGAATATTTAGCCAATTTTACTAAGCCCAACATTTAGCCTACATAGGTACAGAGATTCAGTATGTTTTACAAAAATTAATCTTAGCCAAGGGAAATGTGCTAGTGGTTAAATTGAATTTCATTACTTATTTCTCCTGTACTACGGACTTCATGTGGTTCAGGGTTATCCAAGTTGTGGCTTTGTGTCATGTATTTATTAGGATCATGTTGATTCACATCCACAACAGTAGGTTACTGGATGAAGGCTTTCTTTCTATCATGGTAATTCACTCTTTCTTGAGCTTAACTATAATACCTTTTCAATACAGCATATTGAATCAAGTCTCAGGAGAGGATTTCTATCTCTGATTTATATACACATCCATTTCTGTTGTTACTCAAATACTAAAATATCTATTGCTCCATTTCAGGTTTTATTAATCTTTTTTAAAAACTCCATTTCAGTGGAGTTCTTTGCTACATACACATATAAATGGGACTGGATACTTTATCCTCTTAGGAAGCATCTTCAACAAGGTTTAGAAACACAGACAGGGATGGGGGGAGGAGAGCAGTCATTTGGAGAAGAAGGAAGAAAGACAAAAGTCCATAGTTTTGTTTTTTAAATGATTCTGTAATATTTTATTATGCTTTATTGTGTTTTACTTTATAGACTTGTGAGATTTTTATTTGATTTCACTATGTATTTCTATATAAATATAGTACTTTGAATGGCAGTTTCTTTTATATTTTAGCTGGAAGTCATTTTTTATTCAGCAGTGTAGTAGACATTTTTGTATTTATTTCTCCTTCAGATATTACAACATTTTTCTTTCATTAAAAGTATAAATTTGAGTTAATTTGTTTCCTTCTTTTATACTTAAATAGTGAGTGAGAGATGATTATTTTTATAAGACTAGACAACTTCATACATTGCTATAAATATCTTGAGCAACTAGAAATAAAAGTTTCTTTTAAGTTAAAACACTGAATTTATTGAGGAAAAAAGGAAAGGGAAGAGGAGCAAGGGGCACAGAGAGAATGAAAATCTCTGAGGAAAAAGGAAGGGAGGGGAAGAAGAGCAAGCATAAGTTAAAGCGTATTTTTCTGGTAGGGACCAAGGTGGTTTTAACTTCTTAAGAAGCAGAATCAATCTCTTCTGAGTCACCATTGGGTGCCTGCTAATTAAATGATACCACATCTTCTTATCTTCAGACTTTCATAGCTCTACAGCTAAGTGCTGAACTTGCTTCTTCCACTGATAAGATTTTCCTTTGGCAGCTACCTATAACTTTCGATGAAAGCTTAAAGCTCCAACTGCATTAAAGTTCTCCTTTTATTCACTTTCTAAGCAAATAAAAGTTACCTAATTTTGCTGACTAAAATTAGTTAAGCAGCAAAAAAATAAGATTAAGAGTTATCTCCTGACTCTATTTTCCCCCTAATTTAAAGGAGCAAGATTTAAAAACCTGTCTGTTACTTGGCAGCAATTTCTAAGCCAGAGCCTCTTGGTGTTTACATCTTTTTTTTTTTTTTTTTTTTTGCTGTTGAGGTTTACATTTTTTGTTTCTATTTCTGTCTGATTGACTTTTAAAATCTTGCTTTCTTCTCTAGTTTCCTTATTTGTGTTAGACATCATGGATTTAGAAAGTGTGGTACTTTAAAATGTTTGTATGTAATTCACTTAGGTAATTCTATCACTTAGAAAACCCTGTCTCCCGAGTTGGCTCCTGGTTTCCAGAGTGCTGTCTGGTAGTCATAACCACAGACATGGCGACATTTAGTTATGTAGGAGGAGTAGAGAATAAGAATGCAGAATGGCTGTACTTGCTGCCTGTTTAGTTGAAAAATTGGGATCAACCCTCAGGATGATAATCCTTTACTATTTTTAAATACAGCAACCTTGAAAATTCTACATCATGCTTTATGCTTACCTCTGAATCATCTTGGCTAAGGTACTGACAAGATATGGGCAAGATTTGAAGCAGCCTAGATTCTCTGTGGTGTTCCTATCTTGTTTCAAGGGCTTTTCCTGTGATTCCTGAATCTTGTTTTCTTCACATTCCCTAAAAAGGGTGTTCTTTTCTTATCTGTTTCCTCATGCTATTCCCTCGCACAATTGCTTCAGCAAATTCTTCACTTAGGTTGTTTTTATTCTAAGACATTTTGTCTCAAGGGGTCTCTTCAATTCCAGGAGCTTTATTGGGCCCTATGTATATATGTGATCTATGATTGCTAGGAGCCGATTTGAAATAAAACTTTGTATTATGAATTACGCACATCACACACACACCACACACCACACACACACACACACACACACACACACACACACACACAAACACACACACACAGTACTTTAGATACAGCCTTGAAGCAGGAGCAATTAATTTTGGCAGAGGAGAAAAAACCATGCACATTTACTCTGGCCAAGGTAGTGGTACTCTTCCTGATGAATCCTACAAAGAAACACTATAGGCTTCCTTATTTAAGAAGATTATAGCATTGTACAGACACAGAAACTGTTCACAATTTCGAGCAGGAAATAAGCTCAAAAACAATGATGAAGCCAGGCACTCACCTGTAATCCCAGCACCGAGGTGGCAGAAGTAGGAGAATGATGAGTTCCAGGTCAAGCTCTTGTCTCAAAAAACCAAAGGCTGGAGATGTAACTCAGTGGTAGATCATTTGCACAACTTGTGCAAAGCCGTGGGTTACAGCGTCTGTATCACAAACAAACAAAAAGACCAAACAAAACAACAACAACAAAAAAACAAGCTAAAAACAAGAAACCAAGCCAAAACAAAAGAAAACAAGAAACCGATGAAAAGTCAGTGGTGGAAGCAGAAGGGTTAGAAAACTTGGGAGAAAGGAGGATGGAAGCCAGGGAAATCTTCCTGGAGAATTTTGAATTTTAAAGATGGAGTCAAAGAAAGGGAAAGATGGAGGGAAGTGGCAAGATATTGATCAACACGGAAACTTTCAGCTATAAGATGAATAAGTTCCTGGGATCTAGTGCATGGTTAATAAAACTTGTTTACTTGAAATTTGATATATGAGCAGATTTAAATATATTCTTTTCCCCTTACGTATGTATACACACAAAGTATATAAGTGGTGGTGGATGTGTTCATAATTTCATTGTAGTAATCAGTATATAATATATACACATATCAAATTGTCACATTGTATGCCTTGGATATATACAATTTTATTTGTCAAGTTTTTTCAAATAAAAATAGAAAAGTGAATGCATTACTTGAACTGGCAAGTAAACCGATTTGATATTAAATTCTTTCAAGACAAAAAGCAGGATTTAGAAAAGGTTGGTTGTACTTTCAAAATGAAAGCATATGGGAACTAAGTCCTTTAGATCACTTTTCAGGAACTTTACCAGGGAGTCTTTGTACGTTAGCAGAGTCAGCTCAAATTCTGCACAAGTGAACAATCTACCTGCTAACTCTCCTCAGCAACACAAGGAGCTCTTTGCTAATGGGCAGACATTTTCCGGCATGGATTTATTTTTCAGATGATGGCTTTTGCCATCTAACTCCCAGTTCTCTTGAGGTTATGCATCCCAAATGGTTTGCAATGGGGACATTCCACTTAACTGCCTGGGTCACATTGAGCAGGGCTGGAAGGAGAGAATGGTTTATGTATTTTTGGAAGGCACCACAATTTGTAACAACACTGCATGACTTACTGAGAGAGAATGTGAAGGAGAAATGGATCAGCTCAGGCCAGGAGAAATGAACTAAATCTGTATTCCAACATGAGAAAGAACAAAAGAAAATACAGAATGAAAATGTAGTTGGCAGAGATTTGACCAATTGATAGTGAGTAAGAGAATGGAAACTTATCCTTTGGGAGATAATATCCATCATTGGAAATGACTTAGCCAAATTCATAATCATTGGCACAGGGTGGAAATTAACTTGTCTCTGAGATGCCAGCAATCCTGAGTAATGGTGGATTGTTACTCTGTTAAAAATATATTTGTGGAGGCTAGTGAAGCAAAATATATTGTAAGCATTTGGAAATGCTCCCAAACATGAGAATAAAATTATTTGCAACAAAATCCAAATCTTCAGCCTGGGGAAGAGATGCTAAGTGAAGTCAAGGCAAGTCCCATTTGAAAGTAGCTATGGGTAATAGAATAACATACATGGGTATTAATATGCCAATGGCCAAACTTCATCTAGCAGTTCTTGGATCAGTTGAAGTTTCAACCACAATCTATAGTTTTGGTAAAGACTTAAGATTTATTTAATTGATCAGAAATTAGATTATTTCCTGCTTTGACCAAAAAGGAAAAGTCTGACACAGATTTAGGTAAAAGGTTACAAATACATGTGTTTGTAAGTGTTGAATTCCCTCATTACAAGTTTAAAAAAATGCTTATTGAGTATCCCATGTGTCAGGTGCGTGCTCGCTTCGGCAGCACATATACTAAAATTGGAACGATACAGAGAAGATTAGCATGGCCCCTGCGCAAGGATGACACGCAAATTCGTGAAGCGTTCCATGTGTCAGGTGCTGTGAGTGTGAGATTAAGAGTCAAAGTGTAGGTCATGGGACAAAGCAAACATTGGAAGAGCAATAATGTAATAGCAGTGAAGAGGAAGTGCTCAACACCTGTTAGAGGAAATACTTGCTATGAAGTTATAAGGTGGGAGAGCCATAACACTAGGACAAGTGTAACATAGAAACTTTTACCTGTGTGTGATGTATATAAGTAAGAGTATAGGGCACATGGTTGTGGAAATATCCAAGTGAGCTTTGCAGGGCAAGAGAGTTTACTTTTTTAATGTAGTTTGCCATGGGAAGTCAGTATGAGTTTGGCTGGAGATCTAGGTAAAATTCACATTGTGAAGTCCTTTAAATACTAGGTTTAGGAGTAGGACGTTTTTTTTTTTTCTGTCTGTGAGGACTACCAGCAAAGATGCTAAACAAGAACATATTTCTAGAAGGCTTTTCTCATGTAGAGAGAAAGCTTAATAAAACTTGGGCATTTGTTAGGAAGATCTTGCAGGAATTGAGGTGAGATGTTTGGGAAGATTGAAGGAAAGCGACAGATGCAAAGTAATAGTGCAGGATGACTTCACAGAACTTGTTGAGTGCTGTGCAAAGCAGGGGAAATAAAATCCAAGGTGCTGTGTGCTAAGTAAAATAATCCCAGCACAAAAGAAAAAATACTGTATATTATGCTACTTCATAACCGAATTCATAGTAACAGATTGCAGAATAGTGGTTATGGGGGGTTGTGGAGAGAAAAGAATGGAGAATTAGTGCTTAATGGTGCAGAATTTCAGTTTTAGATCTTAACCAAGTTCTGGAAATGAGCACTGGTAGTACTTGTACAATAACATGAAGGTACTGCATGGCACTTAAAATAGTTAAAATGTTGAATTTTGTTATGTATGTATATTTCACAATAGAAAAATCCTTAAAAAAAGATGATTGTGGTTTGGGTGTGGTGTTTAGAAGACTGATAGACTGAAGGGAGAAATCAAAAGAGGTTGCCAGCCATGCTAACTTTGAGGAAAATGTGTATCTAAGTAGAAATAATTTTAAGATTTTGCAAAGTTCTTAATGGTGACAGTGGGCTTAGAAATGATGTCTCTGTGAGGAATGGAAGCTTGTTAAGGCAGAGATGTTTCTAAGTCAGCTTTCTCTCACACATAGAGAATTTTTAGTCTGAATTTATTTTTAATATACTATTAAAAATTGCTTTAGACATTTACTTTAAAATACATACATGAATGTATCATAGATTCTTCATTATTTCATTTATTTTTAAAATTCTTTTTCTTTAACACATAAGAATTGCTCATGCTTATGGGGTACAGTGTGATAAGCTGATACATGTATAAAATGTATGATGATCAAAGGGGTAATTTCCACCTCAGTAAAAATTTATTATTTCTTTTTGTTGGGAACTTTCAAACTCCCCTCTTGTAGTTCTTTGTAAGTTGTATAATAAGTTGTTGTAAAGCACAGTTATTCTACCATGCTATAGAACACTAGAATGTTTTCCTCCTATCTGCCTGCATTTAGTATTCATTGTTCTACCTCTCTCCTTCCCCTCGTCCTTATCCTAACCTCTCTCTAGCGAGCAGTATTCTATTCTCTACTTCTTTTACAGCTTTTATATTTAAGAACATGTATTTATCTTTCTGTACCTAGCTTATTTCACTTAATGTAATATCCTCAAGTTCTACCTGTTTTGTTATTAATGACAAGAATTCTGTTTTTATAGCTGAGTAACAAATATTATATGTATATATACAATATGCCACTGTACATATTATGCACATATATATGCCATATTTTCTTTATAAATGCATTCACTGATGGACACTTAGGTAGATTCCATATTTTGGCTATTGTCAATAGTGGTGAAATAAGCACGCAACTGCATGTATGTCTTCAATATGCAGATTTCATTTCCTTTGGCTTTATTCCAACTAGTGGGATTGATGGGCCATAGGGTAGTTATATTTTTAGTTTTTAATTGAGGAAATTACATAGTGTTTTCCGTAATAGCTGTACTAATTTACATTCTCATAGTGTATGAGTTCCCCTTTCTCTGAACTCTCACCAGCATTTGTTACTTTAATTTTTTTTTGATAAGAGCCATTCTGACTGAGGTGAGGTGAAATTTTATTGTATTTTTGATTTTCATTTCCCTTATGGTTAGTGATATTCAGCATTTCTTCATATACATTTTGGCCATTTGTGCATTTTCACTTGAGAAATGTCTCTGAAGACAATTTGTACATTTTTTTACAAGCATATCATTTGGTCCTTTTTTACTGTTGAATTGTTTGAGTTTCTTACACATTCTGGATATTAATTCCTTGTTGGATGAATAGCTTGCTAATATTCAGAGGCTGGAAATGTAGCTTAGTGATAGAGATTGCCTAGCATGTCTATGCTATGGGTTTAATCCTCAGCATTGGAAAACCAATCAATCAATCAATCAATATAATTTTCTCCCATTCTGTAGATTGTCTCTTCAGTCCTTTGACTGTTTACTGTACAGAAGTTTCTTAGCTTGATATAGTGAGTCATTCAGGGAGACTTCAAGGGGCTATGGCTGGGTGGGCTAGCCTCATTGGCTGTTACCTGGGGGCCTGATGACTAAGTTGCTCAGGACAGCCTGCCTGGCTGCTTCACAGGACCCCAAGTAGCCCGGTTCTAAGATGGTGTTGTGTGGCAGGAAATTGGGCAGGTGAAGTCATAAAATGGCTGGGCTCTTTCTCCAGGCAACACAACAGTGTTGATTCCCCTGTAGCTCCCAAAACTGAGTAGGGCATCTATTTGCTCTTCCAGAAGCAAATACTTCAGGTATCTGTGTTTTAGTAGGGAGCCTTAGGGGGTCACTTACCCTTTACCTGTCACATGAAGTCCCTCTTGGTTCAGAGTTGATCTCAACTGAAAAGGTTAGATGGTAGATGCTGTATTGCTGAGTCTTTAATTGCTGTATTTTTTTTTGAGATACCATTTTGCTTTGTAGCACAGGCTGGCTTTGAGCTTCCAATCCTCCTGCCTTAGCCTGCAAGTGCTAGAATTATAGGAATGCACATTATGTCTGGCTCTTAGTTTCTTTCTGTATAGGCTGTATGCACCTCTTTGCTCCATGACATCTCTGCCACATTCATCGTACTCTGGTACTGTGCCTCAAACTCTTCAGTGGAATAATAGTAGCCATGGGGGAAAATGAGTCAAAGAGGCAAGATTAGGTCAGGGAACAGGTGAATGTGGGGATTTGTTTCTTAAAATGTTTATGTTTAAGTCTGTTTTTATGTATGTTTCATGTATATCTTGATTGTGAATGATTTTTTTTCTACACTTAATGATACCTGTAAAGGCCATTGTTCCAAGAAGCTCATATTTCCAGTTCTGGGCTTAAAGTGTGGGCATGCCTCTTGGAAGGCATCATTGTACACACTCTACTCTGCAGCTGATATTCATTTTTAAATAAATTTTATTCTGTTTATTTTTTCTTCAAAATTGTATTTGATATGTCTGCTGCCATTTTGTTTTTTCATTCAATTTTCCCTTCTAGGTTGACATACTGAAGTTTCTACTTCTTGAGTAGGGTTTTCATTTTTTTGGTATCATATTATTACTGTACTAGGAGTACACTGTGACATTTACAAAAGTGCTTATATAATAGCCAATTTCTCCTTCTCCATCATTCCTTTATTCCCCCTCCTCCCATTCTTAATATAGTTTCAACATTTCTCATTTTTCTGTTTTCATACATGAGTACATAATATTTCTACCACATTTATTCTCCCATACCCTTTCCTTATATCCTCTACACTCCCACTGGTACCAACTCCCCAGACAGAAACTAATTTATGTTCCTGTCCTTTGTTTTTGAGAAAAAAAGATATTTTTGTTTGTTTATCTGTACAGAGAGTTTCATTATGACATTTTCATGTATTATATCCCAAATTAGTTCTTCCCCTTCATTTTTCTCCTTTCTACCTTAACTCACTTCTTACGGTGATTTCAACAGTTTTAAAAATTCTGTACTCATTCTTGTATAGAAAGTACATCACCCATATTCACCTTCTTTCCTTCCTGCTTTCACCCTCCCCTCCTGTTAGTGACCTCCTCTTAGTGTGACCTGTTTTTGATTCCTGTCCTTCATTGTTTAGGTGCCTGTTCGTTGGTCAGGAGATTTTTGCCTGTCCATGCATTGTGGTTAGGTCAGTGTAACCCATCTCCATTGCACTTCCTTGGCCTTTTCCCTCATCTTGTGTTTAACAGTTTTCAGTGTATTTCTTTGTATCTTGTTCCTATCCAGATGCAGTGTATTTCATTATTATTCACTATCTTTCTTTCCTTCTTTTCTTTCTCCCTTGCTAGCCCCTACCAGTCCCACTTTTGGATTCATGCTTTGTGTATGTAGTAATGCTTGTGTTTATATTGGGCTTATGTTCCACATATGAGAGAAAACATGTGGCTTTTGGCTTTCTGAACCTGGATAACTTCACTTAAGATGATGTTCTCCAGTTCTACCTGTTTACCTGTTCATTCTTCATGGCTGAAAAAAAATTCCATTGTGTATAAATACCACATTTTCTTAATCCATTCATCAGTAGTGGGGCATCTTGGCTGTTTTCATAGCTCTGCTATTGTGAATAATGCTGCAGTAAACATGGGTGTGCAGGTGTCTTTGTTGTACCTGACTTACATTCCTTTGAGTATATTCCTGGGAGAGGTACTGCTGGATCATGTGGCAGTTCATTTTTAGTTTTTTGAGAAGCTTCTATACTGTTTTCCACAGTGGTCATACTACTGAATGCATTTTAAGACCCTCTCAGAATGTCTCTTTTTGTATGTGAGTAGGTGGCACCTGTTGAAATAGCTAGTATCATCTGTCCAGTGTAGCCAGAGGATTCCTTTTTTGCTCCACCCTTATTGAAAACGGAAACACAAATTTACCAAGGAGGACCATGGGATTAAAGTCTCAAGTAATTGAGGAGATTAAAATTCTTTGATCTGCTAGTAACTATGAATTTTAAATGCCTGGAAAAGTTCTCATATGCCATAGAAAAAGATATTTTGCAAAACAGATGATTGACAATTTGTAAATTTTTATCATTTATTGAATATTTTGAAAGATAGATGCTATTATAGAGTATTGTTCGCCACTGTTGTAATTAATCATCTTGCTTTTTTTTTAGTACTTTTTTTTCTTTTTCTCCAATCTTTTTTTTTATTGTTTTATTATTCATATGTGCATACAAGGCTTGGGTCCTTTCTCCCCCCTGCCCCCAACCCCTCCCTTACAACACACTCCATCCCCTCCCTATCCCCCCACCCCCTGAATACCCAGCAGAGACTATTTTGCCCTTATTTCTAATTTTGTTGAAGAGAGAGTATAAGCAATAATAGGAAGGAACAAGGGTTTTTGCTGGTTGAGATAAGCATAGCTATACAGGGAGTTGACTCACATTAATTTCCTGTGCGTGTGTGTTACCTTCTAGGTTAATTCTTTTTAATCTAACCTTTTCTCTAGTTCCTGGTCCCCTTCTCCTATTGGCCTCAGTTGCTTTTAAGGTATCTGCTTTAGTTTCTCTGTGTTAAGGGCAACAAATGCTAGCTAGTTTTTTAGGTGTCTTACTTATCCTCACCCCTCCCTTGTGTGCTCTTGCTTTTATCATGTGCTCAAAGTCCAATCCCCTTGTTGTGTTTGCCCTTGATCTAATGTCTACATATGAGGGAGAACATACAATTTTTGGTCTTTTGGGCCAGGCTAACCTCACTCAGAATGATGTTCTCCAATTCCATCCATTTACCAGCGAATAATAACATTTCATTCTTCTTCATGGCTGCATAAAATTCAGTTGTGTATAGATACCACATTTTCTTAATCCATTTGTCAGTGGTGGAGCATCTTGGCTGTTTCCATAACTTGGCTATTGTGAATAGTGCCGCAATAAACATGGGTGTGCAGGTGCCTCTGGAGTAACCTGTGTCACAGTCTTTTGGGTATATCCCCAAGAGTGGTATTGCTGGATCAAATGGTAGATCAATGTCTAGCTTTTTAAGTAGCCTCCAAATTTTTTTCCAGAGTGGTTGTACTAGTTTACATTCCCACCAACAGTGTAAGAGGGTTCCTTTATCCCTGCATCCTCGCCAACACCTGTTGTTGGTGGTGTTGCTGATGATGGCTATTCTAACAGGGGTGAGGTGGAATCTTAGTGTGGTTTTGATTTGCATTTCCTTTATTGCTAGAGATGGTGAGCATTTTTTCATGTGTTTTTTGGCCATTTGAATTTCTTCTTTTGAGAAAGTTCTGTTTAGTTCACTTGCCCATTTCTTTATTGGTTCATTAGTTTTGGGAGAATTTAGTTTTTTGAGTTCCCTATATATTCTGGTTGTCAGTCCTTTGTCTGATGTGTAGCTGGCAAATATTTTCTCCCGCTCTGTGGGTGTTCTCTTCAGTTTAGAGACCATTTCTTTTGATGAACAGAAGCTTTTCAGTTTTCTGAGGTCCCATTTATCTATGCTATCTCTTAGTTGCTGTGCTGCTGGGGTTTTGTTGAGAAACTTCTTACCTATACCTACTAACTCCAGAGTATTTCCTACTCTTTCCTGTATCGACTTTAGAGTTTGTGGTCTGATATTAACATCCTTGATTCATTTTGAGTTAATATTGGTATAGGGTGATATACATGGATCTAGTTTCAGTTTTTCCAATACTACTAACCAGTTTTCCCAGCAGTTTTTGTTGAAGAGGCTGCTTTTTCTCCATTGTATATTTTTAGCACCTTTGTCAAAGGCAAGTTGGTTATAGTTGTGTGGCTTCATATCTGGGTCCTCTATTCTGTTCCACTGGTCTTCATGTCTGTTTTTGTGCCAGTACCATGCTGTTTTTATCATTATTGCTTTGTAATATAGTTTGAAGTCAGGTATCGTGATACCTCCAGCATTGTTCTTTTGACTGAGTATTGCCTTGGCTATTTGTGGCCTCTTGTGTTTCCATATAAATTTCATGGTAGATTTTTCAATCTCTTTAATGAATGTCATTGGAATTTTGATGGGAATTGCATTAAACATGTAGATTACTTTGAGGAGTATCGACATTTTTACTATGTTGATTCTACCAATCCATGAGCATGGGAGATCTCTCCACTTTCTATAGTCTTCCTCAATCTCTTTCTTCAGAAGTGTATAGTTTTCCTTGTAGAGGTCATTCACATCTTTTGTTAGGTTTACACCTAGGCATTTGATTTTTTTTTGAGGCTATTTTAAATGAAATTCTTTTCATACATTCTTTTTCAGTTTGCTCATTGTTATTGTATAGAAATGCTAATGATTTTTGTATGTTGATTTTATATCCTGCTACCTTGCTGTAGCTATTGATGATGTCTGGAAGCTTCTGAGTAGCGTTTTTTGGGTCTTTAAGGTATAGGATCATATCATCTGCAAATAGGGATATTTTGACAGTTTGTTTACTTATTTGTATTCTTTTTATTCCTTCTTCTTACCTAATTGTTGTGGCTAGGAATTCCAGTACTATATTGAATAGGAGTGGAGATAGTGGGCATCCTTGTCTGGTTCCTGATTTTAGAGGGAATGGTTTCAGTTTTTCTCCATTCAGTATAATGCTGGCTGTAGGTTTGTCATATATAGCTTTTATAATGTTTTATAATGTTTTAAAACTTCCTAGTTTTCTTAGAGCTTTTATCATGAAATGATGTTGGATCTTATCAAAGGCTTTTTCTGCATCTATTGAGATGATCAAGTGGTTTTTGTCTTTGCTTCTGTTAATGTGGTTTATTGTTTTTATTGATTTTCATATATTGAGCCACCCCTGCATGCCTGGGATGAAGCCTACTTGGTCATGGTGAATAATCTTTTTGATGTGTTATTGAATTTGGTTTGCCATTATTTTGTTGAGTATTTTTGCATCAATGTTCATTAAGGAGATTGGCCTATAGTTCTCCTTTTTGGATGTGTCTTTGCCTGGTTTTGGGATAAGTGTAATACTGGCTTCATAAAATGAGTTCGGCAGTTTTACTTCCCTTTCTATTTCATGGAACAGTTTAAGGAGGATTGGTATCAGTTCTTTAAAGGTCTGATAGAATTCAGCAGAGAATCCATCAGGTCCTGGACTTTTCTTTTTGGGGAGATTCTTGATTGCTGCTTCAATTTCATTTTGTATTATAGATCTATTCAGGTGATTAATTTCCTCTTGGTTCAGTTTTGGATGATCATATGTATCTAGAAATCTGTTCATTTCTTTTAGATTTTCAAATTTATTTGAATATAGGTTCTCAAAGTAGTCTCTGATGATTTCCTGGACTTCCATGGTGTTTGCTGTTATCTCCCCTTTTGCATTCCTGATTCTACTAATTCTACTAATTTGGGTTTTTTCTCTCCTCATTTTAGTCAGTTGCTTTGTTTAGATTCTTCCAGAATATTGTTATTAAATACACAACAACTTACATTGCATTCATATTTAATCTTGGTTAATATATACTATTAGTTACCAGGAACACAAGGAACATGCTATTTTTTTTACTGTGACATTAATTCATTTACAATTTACCTTTAAGTATGCAAATGTTCCTCAACTTTTATGTTCTTCAATAAATTCATCAGTAACTTGAAAATATAGCAAATAAGGAGTGCATTTAATGAACCTAACCAATGAAACATCATAGTTTAGCTTAGCCTACCTTAAACATGCTCAAAACACTCGCATTAGCTTACTGTTGGGCAAAATCATCTAACACAAAGCCAATCTTATAATAAAGCATTGAGTATCCTGTGTGATTTACTGAATATGTATATTGAAAAAAAAACTTTGGCAATAGTATACTGCAGAGTGTTGGTTGTTTACCTCATGATCAGGCAGCTGACTGGGAGCTATGGCTCAGCGTCATGAGAGAATATCTTACCAGTATCAGTAGCCCAGGAAAAGAGCACAATTCAAGTTTCAAAGAACAGTTTGTACTGAATGTATGTGGCTTTTTTTGCTATCATAAAGTTAAAAAAAATCATTAAGCTGAGCCATTATAAGTTAGGGATCACCTGGATTTGTTGCATTTCATCTTGTTCACTGTTTTCACCTATATTTTCACAATTTCAAAATTGTAATTTTTATTTGTTATGGGTGTTTAAAGCATTAAGATTCACAAAGCATCATTAATATTTTTAATCAGGTATTCTACTAATTACATCTATAGGCAGTGTTAAAAAAATCTTACTGTTAATATTTTGCATATAAATAACCTAAGGCTCTTAGTTTAAGTAACATCTCCAAGATTAGATAACTGTTAAGTGACAGTCTCAAACACTGGACTCTACTATGTGGTATCCTTTTTTGCTTTTGACACAGCTGTATACAGGTAAACTATAGTCACCTATGTCTTGTTAATATGAAGGCAAATGAGCTATAGCTGATCCTTAAACCTGTTAATATGTTTTGTAAGCCCATATATTAAAATTAATTGTAAGTATTTAAATCCAATGACATATATCACAATCTAGATTTTGAAAATCTGGGTAGGGAGGGGTTTAACTTAGTGATAGAGTGTGTGCTTAGCACGCACAAGATCTTGGGTTTAATTCCCAGCACCAAAAATAAAAATTGAAGAGAGATTTTGAAAATACTTGCAAATAAAAGTAATTACCTAGCTGTACTTGCACTCACTCATGTGTGGTCAAATTTGATCAGACTGAATAGTGGTTTTTAGCTCTGGTTCACTGGATTCTCCAACACTTTCCCATTCACTATACCTCATCGTTTTTTTGTTAAAGATGAAAACATCTTTAATTAATAGCTCTGACATAAATAATGTAGAAACAAAACATTGAAGACTACTAATTAAAGTGTTGGCACAGAGTTAATCAAAGTTGATTTCTATGGTTGTCTCTGTCTCTGTCTCTCTTTCTTGACAGTGTCTCATTGTAGCCCAGGCTGGCCTCAGACTTTCTGTACAGTCTAGGAGGCACTGAATTGTTGATTTTCCTCCCTCAGCATCCTGAGTACTGATATTACAGTCATGTCACCACACTTAGCATAAAGAATATTCATTTCATTTGTTTGTTTTTCTGGGGCTAGGAATAAAACCCAGGGCTTCACACATGCTAGGCAAGTGCACTATCACTGAGCCAACACCCAGCTATTCTACTCTCAAAGGTAAAATGGACTAATGGTATTTTCATGGCCTTGCAACTAGCCTCATGTCTCATTGCAGAAGAGGACAGGATTAAAGGATTCATGAAGCTTTTTGTTGAGTTTTTCTGTGTCTGTGGTCCTGAAAGTGGAGAAATTGGAGATGAGTTTTAGATGTGCTTGCAGTTAGTCCATGAAATTCAGCCAAAAGGCTCATTGTTAGGTTCCAAGTGGTTTTCCCCAGTGGCCTTCCACTAGAGGGAATCTGTTTACAGACGGTGTCTGCATGACTAGTGCTCCTTTAGTGGGTTAGATCTGACTTCTAACCCACTAATGCAAAGTGCATTTCTGAATAGGAAGCAGAGATGCTTTAAAACCTACCAGGATATGTACTCAAAAGCCAATTAAACAGAAAAGGCAATGGCACCAAACCTTTTTCCATAGGGCACTAATCACTTGTAGTAAATTTGTGTTTCATGTATTACATAAGTTGGTTCAATTGTTTTGAAATCTGAAGATACTTTTTCAGAAGAAGAAAAAAAGGGAGAGTTGTGGCAGTTGGAACCATACATAAGCATTTGATTTCCTCAGACACTTTTTCCTCCCACAAGGGCAGTAAACATGCATGCTTAACTTGTTTTATGGCCAGAGTGTTTTTATGTTTGTGAACTGCATTCTTTGAATCCCCCTTCCCACATAATTCCCACAGAAGCCAGGTGCTGCTGCTGGGAATGATGTCTCTGTTTCAAACAGGACAACTTGGCTGGAGCTTTTGCAGTAGTGTCAGATGTTTTGCCTTCCAGAGAGGAGATTACGTGGGTTCAGGCCCCACCCCAACATTTTATCAGTATGATTTGCATTTGGAAATATATCTCAAAATTTGGATCCCCATTTGAATGTGGGCTAGAAATCTAAGTGAACATTCTTCTTCTACAGTTTCCTTCTGACTAATTGGACTTACAATGCTGCCTTGTGAGAAAATGAGATTGTTCTTCTCATGCCCCAGAGAACTCTATAAGAATATATGCATTAGAATTATTCCTTAAAACAAATGATTAACAGATTTTTCACATACCTTCTATTCAGTGATGTTAGAATACGCATCAGTTTGAAATTGAAATTAAACTCTGTAGGTTGCTTGTGCATTTTAATTTGAGAGTTCCCTATCAACAATGTCACCCATTTCTCAGATCAAGACTGGGATTTCCAGCTCTACTTTTTCATTCTCATGATATAGACAATCATATGTTGGATAACTAGAATCTTCCCTTGGTATTTAGCTCCCATACAATATAGGGAGAAGATGCACACTGTGGGGCAGTCCATTGCCCTCCATCTATAGATGCTCTGAATTCTATGAACTCACAAGTTTAATGTCTAGACTATAGCCTCAACAAACACTGTGTTTGCATGGTTCATGAAACTGCTGATGGACCTGTACTTTCCCAGTGACATGCAAATTAGCCCAGAGCAGTCCCAGTTTCCAGCAAGAGGACAGGGAAATGTTTTGTGTTAGATTTTTCTCTTTCATTCTTACACAAAAGTGCTGGTGCCCTCACATCATCATTCCTTCTCTTGTGCTTGAGGTTCTCTTTGTGAGAAGAACTTTCTATGACATTCTGATTTAACCTTTTAGTTCCTCAGGGGTGGGTTAACTGTGGCTAATGGGCCAAATCTGACTCAATTACCTGTTTTTTTACACAAAGCTTTATTGAAACACACACTGTTTCTGTCATTTATAATTGCTTTTGTGCAGTGATGGCAAAGTTGAGGACACTTGAGTAGACTATAATGTCAGAGGTACTAGAAACTGAATGACTTATGAAGACTATAATATTTACTTTGTGGTCCTTGCAGAAAAAAATTTGCTAACCTGTTAACTGTGCATCCATTTAAAACATGTTATGGAGTGTGTAAGATTTTACTGTGTGTTTGATGTTGTAAACCTAAATATAAAGGATGCATTCCTTTCTGTCAAAGAGCTAACAGTTTTGTGCAGGAGACAGGCATATCATCAAGAATTAATTGTACAATGTAATAAGTTCTCAAAAGTGAATTTAGTAGACGTTTAATGGGTATAGGAGAGGAAACACATAACTGGTGCCAGAGCCAAAAGAAATAGTTTAGAAGAAGGTTTCATGAAAAGGCAACCATTAAATTTTTACCCACAAGATGAGGAAAAATTATCCTGATTGAAATTGGAAGCCTTCAATTATATCCCTTATAGAGGACAAATGTGACCAAAGTCACACATGAAGAGAGTTATTGGGGAACAGCAGATATGTCAGTTTGGCTAAAGTAAAGGATGTGGTAAGAAGTGTTCTTCTCTTTGGGGAAAGCAGGGGAGGGAAAAAACTTTGTTCAGTTGAAATCACTGCTGTATTACTTCAAGTTGGTAGGAGTTTCTGTGGTGGGCAGTGCTGGGGAAATTTACTTTTAAAAATCTTTGCTGTGAGGAAGTGAAAGACTTCTATAATGAAAACTGTAAACCGTTGAGGAAAGAAATCAAAGAAGACTACAGAAGATGAAAAGAGCACCCATGCTCATGGATTGGCAGAATCAATATTGTGAAAATGATTATATTACCAAAAGCAATCTACATGTTCAATGCAATCCCTATCAAAATTCCAGTGACATTCATCACAGAGATTGAAAAGTCAGCCCTAAAGTTCATTTGGAAGGAGAAAAGACCATGAATAGCCAAGGCATTACTGAGTAAAAAGAGCAATGCTGGAGGTATCACAATACCTGACTTCAATCTATACTACAGAACCCTAACAATAAAGACAGCATGGTACTGTCACAAAACAGATATGAAAACCAGTGGAACAGAATAAGAGACCCAGATATGAATCCATGTAGCTATGCCCACCTGACTTTTGACAAACGTATCCAAAACAAATGATGGAGAAAAGACAGCCTCTTCAACAAATGTTTCTGGGAAAACAATATCTACATGCAGAAAACTGAAACTAGATTATGTCCATTCTGTACAAGTAGCAACTCAAAATGGACTAAGGACCTTAATATTAGACCTGAAACTTTGAAGTGAGTGCAGGAAAGAGCTGGAAATACACTGGAATTAATAAGCATAGGCAATGACTTCTTAAATAGAACTCAAATGGCTCACCAACTAAGAGAAAGGATTGACAAATGGGACTACATGGAATTAAAAAGCTTCTGCACAACAAAAGAAATGATTATGAGATGAAGAGATAGCCTGCAGAACGGGAGCAAATCTTTGCCAGCTGTACATCTGACAAGGAATTAATAACCAGAATATACAGGGGGCTCAAAAACTAAACTTCCAAAAAATCAATGACTCAATGAAGAAATGGTCAAATGAACTGAACAGAGCTTTTTTTCAAAGGAGAAGTCCAAATGGCTAAAAAACATACAAAGAAATGCTCACCATCCCTGACCATAAAGGAAATGCAAATCAAAACTGCATTAAGATTCCACCTTACTTCTGAATGGCTACCATAAAGAACACAAATAACAACAAATGTTGGTGAGCATGTGGGAAGTACACTGCTGGTGAGAATGTGAACTAGTACAAACACTATGGAGAGCAGTAAGGAGGCTCCTCAAAACAAAAACAAAAACAAAAAAACCAAAAATACAAAAGCAAAACTAAAAATAACTGCCATATGATCCAGAAATTCCACTTCTAGGGATATGCCTGAAGGAATGTGAGTCAGGTTATAATAAAAGCACCTGCACACACATGTTTATTGCAGCATTATTCACAATAGCTAAGCTATGGAAACAGCTAAGATGCCCTACTACTGATGAATGGATTAAGAAAATGTGGTATTTATATACAATGGAATTTTATTCAGCTACAAAGAAGAATAAAATTTTGTCATTTGCAGGCAAATGGATGGAACTGGAAAAAATCATCTTGAGTGAAGCAAACCAGGTTCAGAAGGCAAAAAGCTGCATGTTTTCTCTCATATGTGGACTATAGACCTAAAATAAATACAATCACTATTATGAAAAATAGGTCACACTAAGGGGATGTCACATAAGAGAGGGAGAGGGTAAAAGAAGGAAGTTAGGAAGGTGAATATGATTGATGTACTTCCTATACAAGAATGAATATAGAATTTTTAAACCTGTTGAAACTGCCCTAAGAAAAGGACTAAGGTAGAAAGGAGAAATAGAGAGGATGGACCAGTTTGGGTTATTATACATATATACATGGAAATGTCACAAGGAAACTCCTTGTATAGATATCTTAAAGAAACAAAAATGTCATTTTTTTCTTTTACAAAAATGTGGAACAGGAGGGGAGAACAGGTCTTGCCTGAGGTGGGGTTGGTACCAGTGGGAGAGGGGAGGATGTGGGGAAAAGGTATAGGAGTGTGAATTTTGTGCAAATATTCAGTACACATGTATGTAAATGGAAAAATGCAACCTGTTGAAACTATTCCAGGAATGGGGGAAAGGGGGAATAAAGGAGAATGATGGAGAGGGTGAATTTAATAATAATATACTGTAAGAATTTTTGTAAATCTCAGAATGTACCCTCAGTACAACAATAATAAAAATAACCTTTGTTGCAAGGAGACAAGTTTCATCTCTCATTAACACCATTAAGGATCTTGTGCATGGTAAATAGAAAATTCCATTTTTTAGTGACTATTACAAGATGAAAGTTAACTATTCAATGGTTGTAGTCAATTAAATGTCAGGAAAAATTGCCTATAAGCATTGCCTGTCTCCTTAATGTTTGATGGAATGTTTTGGTACTTGAAATAAATTGCCCTTCACATGGCAGTGGAAATTAAGCAAACTGAGTAAAAATAATAGCCCTTTCTTTGCCATGAAAACTGTTCTTTGTTTAATTAAAATAATCATTAATTAGTAGATAACATGAATGGAGATTAACACAATCAATTTTCCCTTCATCAGAAATGATGTTTTAAAACTTCATACTGCTGTATTTATCTCTGTTCGACCTCAAATACTGCTCATCCCTCTTTGAAGTCTCACAAAAGTGTTGCTTTCATACTTCAGAGATCAGAAATATTCTTCCAAATCCCTGATCAATTGGGTTATCCAAAGGGTAACAATACCTAGCATTTACATAGGACTTTCAGAACATAATGCCTTTAATATATAGATAATCTCACTTTACCTTCAAAAACTTGTGAGGTGGATGCTATTCTGATCTTCTCAAAAGTTGGAAGAGAAGGCTTCAGTAAGTTAACTGTTTCCCAGAAGATCTCATATTAAGTAAATGGCTCAAAATGCTGACTCAGAGCCTTTGCTTTTCAAATTCTCCTGGACTGATTTATTTTTTTGCTGAAGTAACAGATGTAATCACCAGTGTTGCAAATAGTGGGTCATTGCCATAAGCACAAAACTGGTAGGTTATGGTTTGCAGGAAAAGGAGTGTAGACACCTGTGCTCACTCAGGTGGAAGATTTCATGTGGAGTTTCCCCCCTTTTCTGGCTGTTAAAACTTTTGCAGGTCAAGAACAGTCTACATCTAGAGAATGCCCAGCTTCTGACCCAACGTCAGATTTCAAACTCACTATGTTAGTTTTGTTGTTGGTGGTGGTGTTACTGTAACTGAATACTTCAGGCTGGAAATTCTTAAGGAAAAGTCTATTTAGCTCATGGTCCTGGAAGTCCAACAGCATGGTGCCAGCATCTCTTTAGCATCTGGTGAAGGCCTTCTTGCTGGATCATGGCATGGTGAAGGGTGTCCTAGGGCAAAACAGAGCATGTTTCCTAACTTAGAAAGCTACTAATACAATTGTGAGGGCCCGACATCCATGACCTTTCCATACCACCAAAAGGCCTACCTCCAAATGACATTAATTTGTGACTTGACTTTGGGGCTTAAGTTTCCAACAGAGGACACATCTAAATTATTACACTCACCTAGGCCATTATTGTTCTTTTTCTGTTTTTGGCTGCTGGGCTCTTTCTCTATTTTTGCAAGGTATTTCCTTTGTTTACTTAAATTAAATTGCATTTTATGAAAATTAAGTTGTATTGAATTCAAGTAACATTTTTAGACCACCTATAATATATTAAAAAAAAAAAACCAACTCTGGAAAGTGTTCCAGATGGAGAATTGCATAAAAGAATAGTGTTGTTTTAGGCTATTGATATTCACAAAGCTGCCATGTTATTTCTGCTCTTGATCATGGTCGGAGCCGGACAATCCTGTCCCATTGTAGGACAATCCTGTTTACATTTCTATGAAAGAGTGTTGCAATTATAGCCTGAGAAAAACTTCCTACTTGCTGCTGAGTAGCTGCCATCAAAGTAAGGCTTTTTAGATGGTTTGGGTCAAATCACTATGAGTTTGATCAGAAATTATCTAATTTATGTAAATTTATCATCCTTTGGCTTTGGGAAGTTTTTCAATGCTTAATTGCAAGATGTTATGGTTTGGTTTTGAAATGTCCTTCAAAAGTCATGTGGTAAAGGCTTGGTTGTCATCAGATAGCATTACTGGGAGCTGGGGAACCTTTAGAAGGGATTTGGTTGGAGGAAGGAGGTCATTGGGGGCATGCCAATAAGGGTATGTTGAGACCCTGACCCTTCCTCTCTTATTCTCTTTGCTTCCTTATTGCCATGAATTGAGCAGATTTCTTCAAACTTGCACTCCCCACCTTGATGATCTGTCTCACCATAGGCCCAGAAACAGTGGAGCCAAGTGACCATGGGGTTAAACTATGAGCCCAAATAAACTTTTCTTCCTTTAAGTTGATTTTTTGAGGTATTTTCACAGTGATGGGCACCTAACTAACACACTAGTTCAGTGGTTCCCAAGTGCTCATTCTCAAACCATTATTGATCTGTGACCAAATTATCTGGGTTTTGACAAAAATGAGAAAAATACACATATAGAGTTTCTTCTAATAAATTTTGGTAAAAATCAATGACAATTTTGAAAACAAAATAATTAGCAAAATAAAAATACTTCAAATCTAGTTTATATTCCCCTTCCATTTTATTGGCTTTGGGGAGAGAAGAGTACAAATTCAATACAAAGACACAAATTCATGTCTTCTCCTCAAGTAAGTGTATAAATTCCCCATTTAAAAAAATATTTAGGAGAGATTCCAAGATGGCGGCTAGAGGTAGGAAGCAGAAAGCGACCCTCCTATAGTGAAATCTTGGAGAGACGCTGGAGACACACTTTGCAGGCATAATCACTGAGAAAAGGCATAACTTTGACCCCTCCACATCTCCAGCTGGTGCAGAGAATCTCCACTTCACGTTAAATGGAGAAACGAGGAGGGCCCCCAGGGCCGCCAGTGGCCAGCGCCCATACGGCTTGGGAAGACGTGGATCAGGTGAGCTTCACGGTACCGCTGTACTCCCACAGACAAGCCTGGGCCAGAGCAGCATAGCCCCCTGGACAGACTGACTTCCACCCGGGAAAAAAAGAGAAACTGAGTAATAAGCAATAAGAACAGTTAAGACATGCTGGAAAGAGGGTGGGGCGCCCTGAGCGCTAAAGATTGGGGGAAGGGAATCCTTCCCGGGACTGTAAATAAACAAGCCAGGCGGGCTGGAGAGCCTCTGGCGGGAGTGGGGCGCGCCCCCAGCAACCAGGAGTGGGGAAGCTTGTGAGAGTGGTGGAGGGAGGAAAACTCCACAGGAGAGGAGGAAAGACCCACTTCCCACATGAACTGTAAACAAACATGGTGGCTGGCAGGAGCAGCAGCACCGCCCTGTAAGCAGGAGCAGGAAAGCTTCTGAAAGTGGCAGTGGGAGGAAAACTTCAGAGGAGAGGGGGGAAGACCCACCTCCCACAAGAACTATAAATAAACACACAGGCCTGACAATGTGGGGACAGTGTCACCTTTCCCAGTGCTTGGAAAGGGGAAAGCCTGTAGCAGAGGCTCCTGCACAGGAGAACTCTGAGCAAACAAAGCCTGTGGGACCAGGTGAGTGCCAGCTCACCCCAGAGATCTGCATAAATAACACCGCCAGCTACAGGCTGAGAGCAACAGGCAGGCAAGCCACAGTTGCAGATACCACTCTCAGAACTGTCTCCAGATGCTTTTTTTTCTTTTTCTCCCTACCTTTGATGAGAGAACAACCGAATTACACCTGCAAGCCGAAAAACTTACTGAAACTGTATTGCATTTGAACTTGGGACAATTGGTGGGGCTTTTTTTGTGTGTGTGTGTGTGTGTGTGAGTGTGTAGTTTTGTTCTACTTTATGCATCCCCTTTGATGAGACAACTTCAGAACAACATCTGAGGCACCAACTCCAGGACTGGAGATTGAGACGGACACCCAAATTATTAAGACTGAAACTGCATTGCATATAAACTTGGAAGTTTTTTTGTTTTTTTTTTTAATTTTCTATTTTCCATTTTATTTTAATTCATTTTTATATATAGATATTTCTTTCATTTACTTATTTTTTATTTTTTTTAATCTTTGATTTTCAATCCTCTCTCTGTCTCTCTAATGTCTGTTCAGCTTACTGTCGATTAGTACACTAAACTCCCTGTTTATACCTTTGAAACTCTCTTGTCTGATACCTTGTTCTGCTTTCTCCCTCTTGTCTGTATATTCGTTTTCCCCTTTCCTTTAACTTCTTGCTTTCCATCTCAGCTCACCCTTCCATTCTAAATATTACCATTGTTATTATTACAAGCTAGAAAATACCTAATTGCACACAGTACAGGGACAGTAACAACACCAAGGACAATGACGGGAAGACAGAAAAAACAGGGAAACCAGTTTCCCCACAGCAAAAAATTAGTACAGGAACCAGAGGGGAATGAAGAGAACAGAAACTCAGATCCAGACTCCAACAAAATGAAGATAAACTATGCCAAAGGACCCAATGAAGCCCACAAGAATAATTTAAAAGAAGACATACTACAAGTACTCAATGAGAATTTTATAGAGATGATACTGGATAGGGTCAACCAAAATTTACAGGAGACACTCAAGAAATTCCAAGACAATAAAAATAGAGAATTTGAAAAAGCAAAAGAAGAAATAAAGGAAACCATAGAAGCACTGTATAAACACCAAAGTGAAAGAGAGAACACAATGAATAAACGGATAAATGAACTCAGGACAAAAATAGACAACATTAAAGAAGAAAACTGCCAGGATATGGAAAACCTCAGAAAAAAGAACGAAACAGAACTGCAAAACAAAACGGAAGGCCAATCCAGCAGAATAGAACAAACAGAAGACAGAATCTCAGAACTTGAAGATGAAATGGTAATTAAAGGAAAAACCAAAGAACTATTAATTAAACAACACAAGACCTGTGAAAAGAAAATGCAAGAACTCACTGACTCCATCAAAAGACCAAACTTGAGAATCATGGGCATCGAAGAAGGAGAAGAGGTGCAAGCGAAGGGAATGCGTAATATATTCAACAAAATAATAACGGAAAATTTCCCAAATGTAGAGAAAGATGTTCCTATACAAATGCAAGAGGCCTCCAGGACACCAAACAGACCAGATCAAAATAGAACTACTCCACAATATATCATCATTAAAACAACAAGTTCAGAAACTAAGGAAAGAATATTGAAGGCTGTAAGAGAGAAAAAACAAGTAACATACAAAGGTAAACCCATCAAAATCACAGCAGACTTCTCAACAGAAACATTAAAAGCAAGAAGAGCGTGGGGTGAGATCTTCCGGGCACTGAATGAAAATAACTTCAACCCCAGGATACTCTACCCAACAAAACTATCATTCAAAATAGATGGAGCAATAAAAGTCTTCCATGATAAGCAGAAACTAAAACAATATGTGACCACAAAGCCACCATTACAAAAGATTCTGCAAGGGATCCTGCACACAGAAAGTGACACCCAACTTAACCATGAAAAGGCAGGCAGCACCAAACCACAGGATAAGAAAAAGCAAGACAGTAGAGAGTAACATCAAGTTAGGTACACACAATCAAACCTTCAAACAACTAAGATAACTAAATGGCAGGAATCACCACATACCTATCAGTACTAACACTTAATGTCAATGGACTTAATTCACCCATCAAAAGGCACCGCTTGATGAAATGGATTAAAAAGGAAGATCCAACAATTTGTTGCTTACAGGAGACTCATCTCACCAACAGAAATAAGCATATGCTTAGGATGAAAGGCTGGAAGAAGATTTACCAAGCCAATGGCCCCCGAAAACAGGCAGGAGTAGCAATACTTATCTCTGACAAAGTAGACTTCAAACCTACATTGATCAAACGAGATAAAGAAGGACATTCCATACTAATAAAAGGGGAAATAGACCAAAAGGAAATAATAATCATCAATCTGTACGCAGCAAATGTCAACACACCCAATTTCATCAAACATACCCTGAAAGACCTAAAAGCATATATAAACGCCAACACAGTGGTTGTGGGAGACTTTAACACCCCATTATCATCAATAGATAGGTCATCCAAACAAAAACTCAATAAAGAAATCCAAGATCTAAAATATGCAATAGATCAAATGGACCTAGTAGCTGTCTACAGAACATTTCATCCAACCTCTACACAATATACATTCTTCTCAGCAGTCCATGGAACCTTCTCCAAAATAGATCATATCCTAGGGCACAAAGCAAGCCTCAGTAAATATAAGAAAATAGAAATAATACCGTGCATACTATCTGACCACAATGCAGTAAAAGTAGAACTCAACAACAAAAGTAAAGATAAAAAACATGCAAACAGCTGGAAACTAAATAACTCATTACTTAATGAAGAATGAATCATCGATGCAATAAAAGAGGAAATTAAAAAGTTCCTGGAAGTCAATGAAAATGAAAACACAACCTATCGGAACCTATGGGACACAGCTAAGGCAGTCTTGAGAGGAAAGTTTATAGCCATGAGTGCATATATTAAAAAGAGTGAAAGATCCCAAATCAATGACCTAATGATACATCTCAAACTCCTAGAAAAACAAGAACAAGCAAAATCCAAAACAAGCAAAAGGTGAGAAATAATAAAAATAAGAGCTGAAATCAACAAAATAGAAACCAAAAAAACCATACAAAGAATTAATGAAACAAAAAGTTGGTTCTTTGAAAAAATAAACAAGATTGATAGACCCCTGGCAAACCTGACTAAAATGAGGAGAGAAAAAACCCAAATTAGTAGAATTAGGAATGCAAAAGGGGCGATAACAACAAACACCATGGAAGTCCAGGAAATCATCAGAGACTACTTTGAGAACCTATATTCAAATAAATTTGAAAATCTAAAGGAAATGGACAGATTTCTAGATACATATGATCATCCAAAACTGAACCAAGAGGAAATTAATCACCTGAATAGACCTATAACACAAAATGAAATTGAAGCAGCAATCAAGAGTCTCCCCAAAAAGAAAAGTCCAGGACCTGGTGGATTCTCTGCTGAATTCTATCAGACCTTTAAAGAAGAACTGATACCAGCCCTCCTTAAACTGTTCCACGAAACAGAAAGGGAAGGAAAACTGCCAAACACATTTTATGAAGCCAGTATTACACTTATCCCAAAACCAGGCAAAGACACCTCCAAAAATGAGAACTATAGGCCAATCTCCTTAATGAACATTGATGCAAAAATACTCAACAAAATAATGGCAAACCTAATTCAGCAACACATCAAAAAGATTATTCACCACAACCAAGTAGGCTTCATCCCAGGGATGCAGGGGTGGCTCAACATAGGAAAATCAATAAACGTAATAAACCACATTAACAGAAGCAAAGACAAAAACCACTTGATCATCTCAATAGATGCAGAAAAAGCATTTGATAAGATCAAACATCATTTCATGATAAAAGCTCTAAGAAAACTAGGAATAGAAGGAAAGTACCTCAACATTATAAAAGCTATATATGACGAACCTACAGCCAGCATTATACTTAACGGAGAAAAACTAAAACCATTCCCTCTAAAATCAGGAATCAGACAAGGATGCCCACTATCTCCACTCCTATTCAACATAGTACTGGAATTCCTAGCCAGAGCAATTAGGCAAGAAGAAGGAATAAAAGGAATACAAATAGGTAAAGAAACTGTCAAAATATCCCTACTTGCAGACGACATGTTCCAATACCTTAAAGACCAAAAAACTCTACTCAGAAGCTTCTAGACATCATCAATAGCTATAGCAAGGTAGCAGGATATAAAATCAGCATAGAAAAATCATTAGCATTTCTGTACACTAATAATGAGCAAACTGAAAAAGAATGTATGAAAACAATTCCATTTATAATAGCCTCAAAAAAAAAAATCAAATACCTAGGTGTAAACCTAACAAAAGATGTGAAAGACCTCTACAAGGAAAACTATACATTTCTGAAGAAAGATTGAGGAAGACTATAGAAAGTGGAGAGATCTCCCATGCTCATGGATTGGTAGAATCAGCATAGTAAAAATGTCGATACTCCCAAAAGTAATCTACATGTTTAATACAATTCCCATCAAAATTCCAATGACATTCATTAAAGAGTTTGAAAAATCTACTGTTAAATTTATATGGAAACACAAGAGGCCACGAATAGCCAAGGCAATACTCAGTCAAAAGAACAATGCAGGAGGTATCAGAATACCTGACTTCAAACTATATTACAAAGCAATAACAGTAAAAACAGCATGGTACTGGCACAAAAACAGACATGAAGACCAGTGGAACAGAATAGAGGACCCAGATATGAAGCCACACAACTATAACCAACTTGTCTTTGACAAAGGAGCTAAAAATATACAATGGAGAAATAGCAGCCTCTTCAACAAAAACTGCTGGGAAACTGGTTAGTAGTATTGGAAAAACTGAAACTAGATCCATGTATATCACCCTATACCAAGATTAACTCAAAATGGATCAAGGATCTTAATATCAGACCCCAAACTCTTAAGTTGATACAAGAAAGAGTAGGAAATACTCTGGAGTTAGTAAGTATAAGTAATAACTTTCTCAATGAAACCCCAGCAGCACAGCAACTAAGAGATAGCATAGATAAATGGGACCTCATAATACTAAAAAGCTTCTGATCATCAAAGGAAATGGTCTCTAAACTGAAGAGAACATCCACAGAGTGGGAGAAAATATTTACCAACTATACATCAGACAAAGGACTGATAACCAGAATATACAGGAAACTTAAAAAACTAAATTCTCCCAAAACTAATGAACCAATAAAGAAATGGGCAAGTGAACTAAACAGAACTTTCTCAAAAGAAGAAATTCAAATGGCCAGAAAACACATGAAAAAATGCTCACCATCTCTAGCAATAAAGGAAATGCAAATTAATACCACGCTAAGATTCCACCTCACCCCTGTTAGAATAGCCATCATCAGCAACACCACCACCAACAGGTGTTGGCGAGGATGCGGGGAAAAAGGAACCCTCTTACACTGTTGGTGGGAATGTAGACTAGTACAACCACTCTGGAAAAAAATTTGGAGGCTACTTAAAAAGCTAGACATTGATCTACCATTTGATCCAGCAATACCACTCTGGGGATATACCCAAAAGACTGTTACTCCAGAGGCACCTGCACATCCATGTTTATTGCAGCACTATTCACAATAGCCAAGTTATGGAAACAGCCAAGATGCCCCAGCACAGACGAATGGATTAAGAAAATGTGGTATCTATATACAATGGAATTTTATGCAGCCATGAAGAAGAACGAAATGTTATCATTCGCTGGTAAATGGATGGAATTGGAGAACATCATTCTGAGTGAGGTTAGCCTGGCCCAAAAGACTGAAAATCGTATGTTCTCCCTCATATGTGGACATTAGATCAAGGGCAAACACAACAAGGGGATTGGACTATGAGCACATGATAAAAGCGAGAGCACACAAGGGAGGGGTGAAGATAGGTAAGACACCTAAAAAACTAGATAGCATTTGTTGCCCTTAACGCAGAGAAACTAAAGCAGATACCTTAAAGCAACTGAGGCCAATAGGAAAAGGGGAACAGGTACTAGAGAAAAGGTTAGATCAAAAATAATTAACCTAGAAGGTAACACCCACGCACAGGAAATCAATGTGAGTCAATGCCCTGTATAGCTATCCTTATCTCAACCAGCAAAAACCCTTGTTCCTTCCTATTATTGCTTATACTCTCTGTACAACAAAATTAGAAATAAGGGCAAAATAGTTTCTGCTGGGTATTGAGGGGGGGGAGAGGGAGGGGGTGGGGTGGAGTTTCTGCTGGGTAATTGAGGGGGTGGGGGCAGGGGGGAGAAATGAACCAAGCCTTGTATGCACATATGAATAATAAAAGAAAAATGAAAAAAAAAGCCATTATAGCCCAGGATACAGAGTTTGTTTCTTTTGATCACAAAACTATTTAGATTCAGAAGTATCCTCTCATGAATTTCATGGCAATTATTTCCCTACTTTTAAAAATATTATTGCTCCAATTTTTATATTATGAACAAAATAGTTTAGTTTTGCTATTTTGAACTATACATACACAAAAATACTCATTAGATTTTTCATATCTTGATGTTTTTCTCAGTATTATGGATTCAAAATTCATTCTTCTAGATTTGAATAGCTATATATCAATGGGAAAATTTATAAAAGCCAATAGAAAAATCAGAAAACAATTTGAAGGGACGTTTCAAAAAGGAGGAATTCACATGGTCAAAAATTATATTAAAAAGTATACAAATCCCTTAGTCGTCAGGGAAATTAAATCCACTAAGTGATACCGTCATACATTACAACATTGGAAAAAGTGAAACATACGACAGCAGTATGTGTTAGTGAGGATGAACAGCAGTAAGAATTTTCATACATTGTTGGTGGGAACAACATTTAGTAAAACCATTTTGGGAAAACCTTCTGGCATAATTCTGGGGTCAATTCTTCTATCTGGTCCACATGTGAATTAGTATTCTTGTACAAGAATATTTATAACAAAATTCTTCACAGTTGCTTAACAAACAGAAAAAACTGGAGAAGTCAAATGTCACAGTCATACAGTGGAATCCTACACAGCAATCACAATGCATACAGCTACATTCACTTCCTATTTGCACAAGTCAACTTTGTCTATTATCACTTTTCTTTCTTCCTAACATTTGGAGATTTTCTGTGAACCATCATAAACTTCAGATCTATTTCATTTTGTGTGTTGCAAATCTGACAGTTCACCACGTTTGTGTTTACCTCTTACTTAAATGTCAAATCTAAATAGAGTGTGGCATTTGTTTCAGATGAAAAACAAAGCAAAAGAGAAAAGTATGCTGCTGGACTATTGGCTCTCAACAACCAGCCCAGTGCAATACTGCCTGTTTTCCATTATGACCTTCTAGCTCTTAAAAAGTTCATTGGGAATTCCAGAAAACAAAATGCAGTTAGCGGTCAATCTATCAGGAAGAATTCAGTTGAAAGAAAAATTCTGACCAATCTGGCATTATTTTGAGATCTTTACATGGGAACATTAGAAAATAAATTGCTTTTCCAAAACTTGTGATAGAACATAAAAGCTGGTGAATGGATTTTACAATATTAGTCTCTCCATTCCTTATCTTTCTCTCTCCTCCCCCACCATGAAGAACTGAGAAAGAATAAGAAAAGTGCTCCATCCCTAGCCCCTCAAAGTTGGTGGAACTCTAAGCATTGTAGAGCTGGCTTAAGTTTATTTCATGCAAATCCTATGGAAAGAAAGCATATATTAAACCACAACTCTCTTTAGCATCAGCCTGCAACTGCTCTAATAGCAGTGTGTGTTTTTCAGGGATGATTTTATCTCTCTAGCACTGCAGGTATGGAAAGCCTGATATAATGCCTCCTCAAGTCTGTTCTAACTCATCAATGGTAAGGCCAGCAACAGCAGTCATTTTCTCACCTGCTTTTGATGGCATTTGCTGTTTTCTAGGCATAAGTACCAGACTTCAATGGCAGCATACCAAGATTATAGGTATATTGGAGAGTTTAAATTGTATTTCCAAGGGAGAATGTGGTTTTTAAACTCAAGCTTCATTTTGCCTCCAGGTATACAATCACTGCAGTGCAGAGTAAATGTGTTACCATGTTGTCTGGAGGGGAGGAAACCCAGATTGTTAAATTAAGTTTCAGAGAAGTATCTACTAGGAGAAATCCCAAACACTGTCTGCCTCATATATTCTTTGGTTGATCCATTCCTTGCTTGACTGAAGCATCTGCAGTTATTTTGGGCCTACTTAGTGCTCCACTTTTGGAATGAAGTATTTAACCTAAGTATGCTAAACCTGATCTTGATGCTTTTGGATAAACCTCCTTCAGTTTGGACTAAGTATCTGACCAATATTGGATTTACAGTGTGCCCTGATCAGCCAATGGGTCTTCAGTTTTTTCTATCTATAAATGGAAGAGATTGGACTAAATGGCTCTTACCTATATACTGGTTAGCTTAGACCTGACCTTGTATTTAGATAGAATGACTTTTATACCTGTCCTTGTCAAGATTAGTTCTTGCATTCAGGCTGGTACTCTTCAGCTTAGAAAGTACTGCAAAGAGAAAAATATCCTGATGTTGCTCCTAACTCCAGTTAAAAAAATTTCATGAAGACCTAGCAACTCTTGTATTTCTTTGTGCATTTTCACAAAGAAATCTAACATGGATAAATATTTTAAATGTTATTTCATAATATTTCTAAGATAAGGACTTCTTAACATGGTCCATGCACTATAAAATTTTGTGTGTGTGCACACGCCTTAGTTTTAAAAAAAATTTGGGCATGAAGTATGTCTAGACAATTTTGGATATGTTTTTTAAATTGTTTATTCATTTATTCATATATGTATATGTGTTTGAGCCATCTCTTCCCGTGCCCCCCCACCCCCTTGATTCCAGGCAGATTCTGTTCCACACTTTTGTTTTCCAGTTTTGTTGAAGAGAAGACATAAGCGATAATAAGAAAGACAGCATTTTTGCTAGCTTGCAATAAAGATAGCTATACAGAGAGATTCCTAGCATAGCTTCCATGCACATCACACCTCATTTTTTTAATGAAAAAAAGGGTCAGTGCTTTTTCCAGTTTATGTACTGAAAGGCTTAAGAACCTCCGATTTGAAGTTTGAGTTTCTTGCATATTAGAAAAGCATTCATTTAGGCAAAAATTCTAAATTTAGTTTATGCACTATACATTAAGCATAAGGATATACTTCTGAAGTTTTAGTATGAGTTTTGATATAGGACATTATGTGCAAATATTTTCATGATTTTATTTGTTTCACATCAATGTTGGTTTTTATCTCCACTTTTCTTCCTTGCTGCCTTCTTCATATTTCTTCCTCTCCCCAACTAGTTCTTTTGTCTTCTTTCTCCTCTTCCTCTTGTCCTCTTCCTTCTCTTTCTTTGCCAATATTTTTCCTGTATCACTCTATATGCAGATAATTTTAGGACAGAAATGATAGCATCTTTATTATATTATCAGCCTCTTACTCTTTACAGTAGCCACTTAAAATATTTGCTAAATGGCTGTATAAAAGAAGCACCAAACTCATTTTGTTCTTATTGTTTCAATTGTGAGGCACTCAGGTTGGATATTGGGGAGTGTGAAAAGTCTTCTTTAAGTTCTGTGTTATCTGTGGATTGGAAAAGTAGGGAGTCTTTTAAAGTATGAGTAGGTTCACTAGGTTTTGATGTTTATTGTGATGGCTAATTTCCAAGGTGGCCTCTAATGATCACATTCTTTTGTAGCCCCTTTCCCATTGTACCACGGTTGGACTATGTGACATATAGCATATGACAGAAGTGATGAGATGTCATTCTTGGGATCACTGTCTCTGTCTCTCTTTCTCCCTCCCCCTTCCTTTCATCCTTCCTCTCTCCCACCCCCCTTCTCCCCCTCCATCCTCCTTTTTCTTCTTCTCTTTGCCTCCCCCCCATCACTACTTGCTCTGGGAAAAACCATGTTATGAATAGCTCCATAAAAGGCCCATGAGTTAAGGAATTGAAATGCCCTAGTTGAGAGGCATGACAAGGAGTTAGGACACTGAAGACCCAGCTCAACTTTAGGTGCTATGGCCTCAGATGGCACCTGAACTACAGCAGAATGTTTGCTGTTCTAAGCTGCTAAATTTGGGGTAGTCTTTTTGTACCAATTTTGGGTAGTGGTAGAGTTAATAAATTGGCATTAATTAACAAAGCTAGAGAGCATCAACTTCTTGTTTTGCTGCTTAATACCTAAGTTGAGGCAGTATAGACCTTACATTTAAGTTATGACCTTAAGGAAATAGCTTTTTTCTTTGGAATTTCTTTTTATCATAAATATAATAAAGCTGAACAAGTTCTATGACTCCTAATGGTGCCAGAGCTAAACTGTTTTAAAGGAGAACATTTCTTTTCCTTGAATTAACTATAAATACATTAACTTACTCATTAATGTAGAATCTATTTCATCTATAGACTAAGACATTAAACTCCTCAAAGGCCATGCTGTCTTATGAACTTCTACGGTGCCTCTTCTTTTTTAGTAAATGTTATACATGGGAATTTAAAAATTATTCACTGAAAAATTTCTGTGCTAGAAAAGAGGGACGTTTTCCCTAATGGGTATTGCCTCCATTGATAATGACGCTGAATCTTAAAGGCTTGGTTAATTTGCTTTGAGAACTTCTGCTTGTATCATTTTGCTGATATTTCTGACAGGTGTAAGCATTGTGCTTAAAACAAAACATAAGGAAAAGGAGGAAAAAAGGGAAATTGGCACTGGGTTTATGTGGATTGATTCTTTCTCCTTTTTTATAACTATGTGTTATCTGAATGTGAATCCACATGTATCTATGAACATCAAGTCTGTCCTGGGATATTCCATCCACTTGTTATGTCATTGGAGGGCTCTTTTAAACTTCAGTAGGTAATTGTTCTCACAAGGGTGTCTGGTAATCTGTTACATTTTAGAAACCTTCACCAAAGTGAAGTATCCATCTACTATTTGCAGATAAATCAAAATGAGCATAAGTAGCAACATTGTTTTTTAACTTGAAAAGTCTTATCAATAAATGATATTGTTGTCATGTACACTAAATGCGTTTTCTGCCAGCTATACATTAGATTCTCACAAGGACAAAGGAAATTGAAATTGTCTTTCTAATGGATCATAAATCTTGGAAATGATTTGAATTCATGGATTAAATGTCAACTTTGGAAGCATTTGCTGATTTATCTTGGATCTTAACAGAAAAAACATTTTCATGACAAATCAAATTAGTGCATTTTCATATTCCAGTATGATATTCTCAAAATAATATGACATATAGATAAGTTTCCTATTAGAAGATTTATTATTATTATGATGATTATTATTGAGTCTCTTTCTGCTAATTAAACCACCTTTGTATATTAACAATATGAAAGTAAGTGTTGAATTAGAATGTAGAGATTATGATTAAAAACAGTGAACTATACTTCAGAAATACCAAATTGAATCAGTTAGTGAGTTATCTTCACTGTACCAGTATGACTGAGGTTCAGTCAGAGTTCATATGTTTTTTGGTGTTCCTCCTCTGTACTTACCATACTATGAAAGAAATTATGACTACTCTCCTGACTTGAAATGACTTTTGTGACTTCAACATGTCTTTCTTTGTCCAAGTTCAAATTAAAACCATTCTATAAAAATAAGCACCTTCTTTTGGTTCAGGGAATTGCTTTAGGCACAGACTCCCATCCCTTAATTAGAAATCTTTAATTCTCTCTGAGTCCCTAGTTTCTTGTGTGTTGTTTCACACGTTTATAACCTCTTCCCCCAAGTCTTTACAGACTGACATATTTGTTGTGTGGCCTGGTGTGTTGATCAAGTTTCTTTTTTCTAAAGATCTTCTTCAAATGTTCCCCTTCTTGATTCCCACCTTGCAGCCTGAAGAAAAGTGATGCTTTGTTTATGCCTGAGACTCAGGCAATCACACTGTCTGAGTCAAAGCCCATTCTCCCCTCTCCAGCTTAAATGAAAGGACAGGCTGAGCTACTGGGGTTTGTTTCATGACCAAATGGCTACTCCACCATCTTAAGACAGACTTATGGTATGATACACCTCTTGTAGGTGGTATTTTAGCCACAATCCAAGTCTTGGGTGGTAACATATTGTTAAAAGTTCTGATGTTTATAGCATTGCCTTAGGTTTATGAAGTCAGAAACTTTGTGGAGTTTAAGAGAAGAGAGGTGGATTGTATTTAAAATTAGTTGTAAAACACTACATTGCAGATGGATGTGTACATCTGTAATCTCACCATTCAGGAGGCTGATACAGGAGGATCATGAATTCATGCCAGCCTGTGTTACATAGTGAGATCCTGTCTGAAAAAAATCACAGGCTGGGGACGTAGCTCAGTGGCAAGGTTCTTGCTTAACATGCCCAAGGCTCTGGTTTTAATTCCCAGCAACACATACACACACACACACACACACACACACACACACACACCTGTTGTACTATGCAGTGCCAGACACTTTGACAAAACTTTCACAGTTAATCAAAATAATCAGCTGTCTGCTTTCTATAGAAACTCCAGCACTGATACTCCCAGAGGGAGTGGTTTCTGTTGCTTTGAAAACAACATTGTCTTAATTTGTCTAGTGTATCTTAATTTTCACTTGTAAGATACCTTGATAACAGTAATATTCTACCTCCCTCTACATAGAGAACATGGCTTTGACCTCCACCTTTTAAATCCAGAATGGTATAGCTATTGTCTTTTCAATGGAGAAAAACTGAATTATCCCATGGACTCGTTATCCTTGATACCTGAGACCATTCCCTTATCCTTAGAAAATTATGAGCTATGTACTGTCTCCTCCATTTACTTTGAAGATTAAACCATAATGACTAAATTTCCTTGTGTGACTACATTGTTACAGGAACTCTCTCTAATTTGACATTCTAGAGAAACTCTTTATGATGGAAATGAGATTTTGAGGTATAATTGATATACAAAACTAATAAAACTGCACACATTTAATGTATATGATTGGTTAATACATACATACATACGTACATATGATTGTGTGAAACCACAATCAAAGTAATACACATATCACCTCCCAAAGTTTTCTGGTGCCCCTTTGTTTTGGAAACTCTTTATTAATCAGCATCTCTTCTCTACTGTGATGTAGGATGACTGATTTACAAATTATCGCATCTAGTTTATTCTGCCCAGATATTATTCTACCTCTATCACTATTGCTTCCCTGTCCCCCCACCCCTTCCTAAACATATTTTTGAACACCTACAGTAACTCAAGCACTACTGTAGCTTCTGAAATGCAACAGTGAGGAAAACTGATGCAACCATCTGCCATTATGAAGCTCACAGTTCACTGCCAGCTTTGGCTCCTTAAATCTATTAAACATAACCCTGGCTCCTGCCCCTTCTCTCTTGTTTTTGTACCTAAGAGCTCCAATCGTAGACTCTTCCTGTAACCTTGAACTTCTGTCTCTGTTCCACTTCCTTGGTCCCACTGTAAAGAGACATTACAGGTAGTTTCCTTTGCCTGCTGTAAGAATGTGGGGATGTTCTTTATGTTGCAGTTCATCAATTAAAACAAACCTTTTGTGTGTGTGGATGGTTGCTACGGTTTGAGCTCAGGGATTTGTGCTTGAGCTATGCCTCCAGCCCCTTTTGCGTTGGTTATTTTGGAAATAGGGTTTTGTTTTTGGTTAGGCAGACCATAATCCATAATCCTATGTTAGGTTTTCTGCCATCCCTGGGGTGACAGGTGCTTGATACTACATTCAGCTTTTTTTCCATTTGACATGGGGTCTTGCAAACTTTTTTTTTTTTTTTGGCCTGGAATGGCCTTGAACCATGATCCACCTATTCAAACCTTCCCAAGTAGCTAGGATTATGGGTGTGAGCCACTGGTGCCTGACTTGAAACCTTTCTTGATAAAAGCATTAGAATAATATGAAATATAATGGCAAAAGCCATTGGTATTATTAGCATTTTTCTTCAACTATTTATGAGTTAAAATATTTGTGTGCACTGACTTAGAGCCATAAACACCATTTATTACAAATGCAACCCTGGTTTTCCACCAAAAATTTGACAAACAGACTGTTGGAACATAAGTTGTCAGTTGGATGCTTCTTACGCAATGATAATTCAAGATCTTGATGGTGACGCTGACACTATTTAGCATTCAGAAAATGACCTCTAAATTGATACAGAACGATTGCCTTTTCTTTGACTTATTTTCAGATTTATTTTTCTATATTCTATTTCTTTAAGGAGTGATAATTTACTATCCAGGGTACAGATGATAATTTAATTTCATAGGACAGTGGTAGTACCCCCTACCCACTGTTATTTGACCAGACGAGATTAAAAAAGGGTACTCAAGAAACTCTTTCTGTAAAATAGAAACTTATGAGTCTAGGTTATCTTTGAAACTTGAGAGAAGTAACAGAGATGTATTGTTTCATTTTTCTGTCCAAGCAGCCTCTCAAGAAAAAAGCCCATTTTTCCAAAAGTGAGATAAAATAGTGTCTAGTAAATCATGATTTCAGGTCCAAAACATTCCATCTACTCTGTGTGTTGAAATTAACAGTATGCATTAAAGTGATGCTTTCTGTTCCCTCAGTATATTCCAATTATGAGTTTCTTAGTCTGCTCAGTGGCCTCATTGGGCCACACGGAAAAACAGAAGTACAGCCAGTGAGCTAGTTCCTTTTGTGTCCCTGGGACAAAATACCTGACATAATTAAGAGAGGAAGATTTATTTTGCTCATAGCTTCAAAGGTGCAATTCTATTATGGCATGGTTGGCATGGCAGAGAACCCCACATTGTGGCAGACAGGAAGCAGAGTTGAACCATGAAAAGAAGGGGCTTGAGCTCCCAAGGATATTCCCTTGGTGAGCCACTTCTTCCAACCAGGTCCCAACCTCTGCAGTTCCACCACCCTCTCCAGTAGTCCATTCAAATTTTGAATCCATGAGTGGATTCAAACTTCATGAGGTCAGAGGCCTGGAAATACCCTCACAGACACACCTTGAGGTGTGCTATACTAACCACCTGGGCATTTCTCGTAAAACTAAGTTGACAATTAAGTTTAATCAGCACAAACAGATTAAAAGAGCTCCCTGGGAATTATGGAGAATGTCCACCTATACTAGAACCTTCCCTCTGACTTTCCATTTCCTCTGTGTTTTGACTGTGGGAATGTGTGAAGAGATCCCTCACAGATCATGACTGGATGAATGAATACAGACAGGTTAATGGTGAAATTTGAACACCAGCAGTTTGGTCTCCTTTGTTTTTGCTAAGCTTTCCTTGGCAAAGGTTCTGGAGAGAACTAAAAGAAGGAGGGACTGGCAGGGATTGAAATCTCTTTTACTTAGACGGTTGTGTGTTCTCTATTTCTCATGACAGCCTGAAGAACTGTATGTGATCTGAAACACAGAGCATTACAGATCTTCTTTTAAGGTGCATTGGAGTGGGCATTAGGTTTGGATGAGCACAGAGGTGGTTCTTGTATAGAAACATCAGATCTGGAGTTGGGTTCTGAGCAACTTCACTTAAAAAAAATTACCCTGAAAAAATAATACTGACTGGGACTAAGATTTATCTGTAGAGCTGTAAGAGTATTGCTAGGGTTTGAATAGAATGCAGTGGCTAAATATTTGCTCTGGAACCGGAATATCCAGGTTTAAGTCCTCGCTCTGCAATTTACTGAGGGCATGACCTGAAAGAAATTGTTTGACTTCTTTTTGTCTGAGTTTGCTCATTTTTTTTTAAAAGAATGATTTTCATTGTATCTATTTCATAGAATTGCTGCACATGTTAAATTAGTTAGTGGTGGTAAATTGCTTAGCACAATGCATGCTATCTATAAGCAGTGAACAAAAATTAGCTATCATTATTATTAGCTTGTTTATTGCAGTATTGTTTATAATAGTGAAAAATAGGAATGACATAAATATCCACTGGTAAGAGACTAATTAAAGAAACCATTATGCTGCCATATAATGTGAAACCGTAGAGCTATTAAAAGAGGGTGTTTGGGAAGACTATTTAATGACATGGAAAAATATTGCTCAATGGGGAAAACAAGTTACAGATATTATGTACAGGGAGATTCTGTTTGTTAAACATATTATATGAATATATACAGAGACCAGCACATATATACATCAAGTATCAGTCATAGATCACAGATGATTTGTGGTTCCTTTTTGACTTTGGATGCATTTTTTTTTATCATGAACAGTGTTACATTTGTGATCATAGAATTTTATTAATGGTAATCATGTATTTTATTAAAGCAACAATTGGCTTCTGGTAACTTAGTTATTGTGTTTATAAAATGGGAGTGAAAACGATGCCCATATCCCAGTCTTGTGTCACTGGTTCAGCGTATTGCCTCTTCCTCACCCTGGCCTGCAAGGACAGTCAGGTAGAATTAGTCCACCCACCCAGACAATCATCTGACTCTTTGCTTCAGACTGTTTATCTCCTTCCGAAATTAGCTTGCTTATTTGTATTTTTTTCTGTTTTTAAATCTTCCTCTCTGGAACAAAAATTCTCTATCTGGGGAACCTTATCAGTTTTGTCGACAGCCGAGATGCTTAGACTATATTGTCTGGCAGCTCAGGTATTCAATAAATAATTGCTGAAGAAGTAATGAAAATCAAGAAGTGTATAAAAAGTGTTCCAGAAAAATGTTAGCTATTGTTACTAGATGCAGAGATATATTTCGCTACAAATGACTGAAAAATAAACTCAATGAAAAGCTTTTCTCCAGTGCAGTGAATATGGAAAATGATTGTCAAGAGCTACTACTATTATAGGTAAATGGAAACATCACCACAAAACCCATTTGTACAAGCAATTTATGTCAATAAAAAGATGATGATCATTGCTTTGTATCAATTATAAAAAAATAAAGCCAGTACTTAGTCTGGGGATGTAGCTCAGTATTAGAGCTCTTGGCTAGCATGTGCGAGGCCTTGAGTTTGATCCTTAGCTCTGAAAAAAATAAAGAAAAGTAAAGGGACTAGTGCAAGCACATAGTTTGTCTTTCTATATGCCTGTTGATGTTTTCAGGGCTTGCCCTCAATACTCAGGATTAAAATAGTCATATAATTAGTATCTAGTTAGCTTGAGTAAACTCCATGGCAATGCTCTGAAGTTTGTTCCTGTTTTTATAAATTAGTCCATGGATTTACAGGTGAGGTAAATGAGGCATACTGAGGTAAAATTACTCCCTCAAATTCCCAAAACTAATATGGTAGACTGGGATTGATTCCCAGGGAATCCGGCTCATCAGTTTCTGCTTATAATCACTACACTACCACACTAACAACAGAAACTAAAACCTATTTGTATACATAGATTTATGCAGACATTTGAAAATACAGTATCAAGTACTCAGGCAATTGCATTTTAAATTTAGGTAGAGTTATTCAACAATATCAAAACAGAAACAGAAATTGTACCAATCCAAAATTAAAAGAATAGAAAATAAGTCAATAAACCAAACTTAATTTTATATCATTTTATGTCTAAAGTAGCTTTCGTATACAGGATTCCTTTTATTGATCCCAAAGGTTTTGAATCTGAAACTAATACTGGAAATATTTTAAATTCAAAGGTTAATAGCCTAAATATGTAAAGGGCACTTAAAAGTCAATAGAAATATTACTAATACTCTAAAAAGAAAAATGAAATGGTAAATGAGTATATAAATTCAAACAAAAAGTAGGAAATGCAAATGACAAAGGTATGAGGAAATGTTTATGTTTCCTCTTAATTAAAGCAAATTGATACAACAATGCAATGGTATTTTTGCCAATGAAATTGCTAAACATTATAAAAAATGTAATTCACCATGCTGGCAGAGACCAGAGAAATGGGGGCTATCATAAATGTGTAGGAATAGAAATTAAAATAAACTTTAAGACTGTGAATTTGTCTTGTTATTTTGAGAATCCTAAAATATCCATCTCTTTTGTCTAATTAGTTCTTCTTAGAGGAAATAATCAGAGATGTAGAAAGTATTTTGTTAATCTTAGTTAAATTTCTAATCAAGATGGAAGAGAGAAAGATCCCTCAACCTACAAAATAATTAGCAAGTAATTGAATTGCATGCACCTCAAAAATATTAATTTTCTATTTGCCAACTATACATCAGACAAAGGACTGATAACCAGAATGTATAGGGAACTTAAAAAACTAAATTCTCCCAAAACTAATGAACCAATAAAGAAATGGGCAAGTGAACTAAACAGAACTTTCTCAAAAGAAGAAATTCAAATGGCCAAAAAACACATGAAAAAATGCTCACCATCTCTAGCAATAAAGGAAATGCAAATTAAAACTACACTAAGATTCCACCTCACCCCTGTTAGAATAGCCATCATTAGCAACACCACCACCAACAGGTGTTGGAGAGGATGCGGGGAAAAAGGAACCCTCTTCACTGTTGGTGGGAATGTAAACTAGTACAACCACTCTGGAAAAAAATTTGGAGGCTACTTAAAAAGCTAGACATCGATCTACCATTTGATCCAGCAATACCACTCTTGGGGATATACCCAAAAGACTGTGACACAGGTTACTCCAGAGGCACCTGCACACCCATGTTTATTGCGGCACTATTCACAATAGCCAAGTTATGGAAACAGCCAAGATGCCCCACCACTGACGAATGGATTAAGAAAATGTGGTATCTATACCCAATGGAATTTTATGCAGCCATGAAGAAGAACGAAATGTTATTATTCGCTGGTAAATGGATGGAATTGGAGAACATCATTCTGAGTGAGGTTAGCCTGGCCCAAAAGACCGAAAATCGTATGTTCTCCCTCATATGTGGACATTAGATCAAGGGCAAACACAACAAGGGGATTGGACTATGAGCACATGATAAAAGCGAGAGCACATAAGGGAGGGGTGAGTATAGGTAAGACACCTAAAAAATTAGCTAGCATTTGTTGCCCTTAATGCAGAGAATCTAAAGCAGATACCTTAAAAGCAACTGAGGCCAATAGGAAAAGGGGACCAGGAACTAGAGAAAAGGTTAGATCAAAAAGAATTAACCTAGAAGGTAACACCCACGCACAGGAAATCAATGTGAGTCAATGCCCTGTATAGCTATCCTTATCTCAACCAGCAAAAACCCTTGTTCCCTCCTATTATTGCTTATACTCTCTCTACAACAAAATTAGAAATAAGGGCAAAATAGTTTCTGCTGGGTATTGAGGGGGTGGGGGGAGAGGGAGGGGGCAGATTGGGTGGTAAGGGAGGGGGTGGGGGCAGGGGGGAGAAATGACCCAAGCCTTGTATGTACATATGAATAATAAAAGAAAAAAAATTAATTTTCTAGAATAGTGCCCCTGATAAAATGCTATGAGATGAAAAAAGCAGAGGCCTAAATACTGAAATCATATTAAAATGCACACGGAGGCCTGCAAAAATTTGGCTGGATTTTCAACAAAGCAGTCAATTTAGTAACTTCTGAATATGAGATTGATGGTTTTTATTTTTATTTATATTTTTAATCAAACATAGTTTTGAATAATTATCAGGAAAAAATATCCCTAAGAATAATCATATACCCCAAAAATATAGTGCAAGAATTTACTGATTTGCATCAACACAAAACCTATGTTAATGGTAGCTTTATGCTAAGCAGTGGGCTTCTTGCAAATACAAATTGAAACATCAATTAAATGTTACTTACATCCATTATGGGAGGATGTGTGGAGGTTCCTCAAAAAAAAATTGAAAAAAGAACTAGCACATGATGCAGTAATCCCCCTCTGGATGTGCAGTCAGTTCTCCATATCTGTTGTTTCTGCATCCATGGATTCAACCAACCATAAATCAAAAATGCCAAAGAGATGCATTTCCATGCTTATTTCACTTTTATCCACACAGTAGCCAAGATTTAAAAAATAAGTGCCCATTTACAGATAACCAGATCAAGAAATTTGAATGTTATTTATCCAATAAAAAAAGTGGTTGGGCACACTGGCTCATGCTTGTAATTCCAGCTCCGAGACTGGGCTAGGCAAAAACTTGAAACTTTTTCTAGAAAGTAGCTAAAACAAAAAGGATGGTGGAGTGGCTAAAGTAGTGGCGCCTTTGCCTAGCAAGTGTGAGGCCCTGAGTTCAAACCCCAGTACTGATAGAAAAAAAAAAATAGAAGGAAATTCTGCCATTTGCAAACAACATGGAAACAGGGATGAAACTTCAGTACATTATAGTAAGTGAAATAAGTCAAAGAAAGAAAAATACTGCATGATTTCACATGTGGAATCTAAAACCATTAAACCTATAGAAACAAAGCAGAACAGTGGTTGTCAGGAGTTGGGTTGTGGGGGATATGGGGACATGCTATGAGAGGAACAAATTCTGGGGACCTGATGTCCAGCATGGATGATGATAGATGTGTTGATTTGATCATGATAACCATTATATGTTGTTATACTTTGGAGCTTAGGTGTCTCCCAAAGGCTCACGGGTTAGAGGCTTAGTCTCCAGGTTGGTGCTATTGGGAGGTGACAGAACCTTTAAGAGGTTAGTGGGAAGTCCTTAGGTCATTGGGGACATGTCCTTGAAGGGGATAGCAGGACTCCAATCCCTTCTTTGCTTCTTTTATATCCAGGTCATGAGGTGAGTAGTTTTGCTATGTCACACACTCCTGACAGGATATGTTACTTCCAACAGAGTCCCCCAAAAAATGGGCCCAACTGTTCAGGTACTCGAACTTCTGACACTGTGAGCCAAAGTAGACTTTTTCTTTCATTAAGTTGATTATCTCTTTGGGCTGGTAGAGTGGCTCAAGAGGTAAAGTGCCTGCTTAATAAGAGTGAGGCCATGAGTTCAAATCCCAGTACCATAAGAAAAGGTCAATTATCTTAGGTATTTTGTTATAATGCTAGTAGGATGATTAACTTAACAGCTAAATCTCTCTGTCTATATACATATACGTTATATATATATGTGTGTGTGTGTGTATTTCAAGTTGCATTGTACACTTTGAATATATAAAATATTTACCAACTAAGTACTTATAAAACCTAAGAAATAAAAAATTTAGTAATTCAAGACCTAAATATGGCAGTTAAATTTAAGCATTTCAAATGCACTCAAAATTTTATGTGTCATAAGGAAAATAAACTTCCATAAACAAAGTCCTTTTGGCATCTGCAGAGATTTTATCATGCAGTCTTGTTAGATACCAGATAGTCACTGTATTGGGGGAACAAAATCTTTTCAGTCTATTATTAAATCTCTTTTTCTGCTTCATTGCTTTCTTTTTAAAGCTTCATTGCTTTTATGCTTATGGTTTTAACCACTATTGTACCTCGGTTCTGCCAAAAATTAATGCACCATTTATATCCAATTTCTTCTTATGGCTTGCCATTCTTCTTACCTGTGCAGCTCACAGGAGCAAGCTTGTGAGCAGATGGCTCATCCATCTATACACGTTTCAGTTCATCACCTTCTTCTTTCTGTTCTCTGAGGATAAGCTATTCAATCTTGCTCCCTAGGTACTAGCTTTTCATTTTCTGTTTTTCCTTCTTAAGTCATTTGTCCATATCCCTTGCTTTTATAGTTATTATTATGTTAAAAATGCTTTGGAAGTCAGGATAGGGAGAATGAGGTCTCTTGAGTATCCTAGCTTATTTTTGTATCAGGATAAGTTAGGCTATACTATGATAACAAACTCCCTAAAATCTCTATGGAATATTACAAAGGGTTATTCTTGCTCATGCCTCATGTCTACTATAGATTTAGTAAGGCCTCCTGCTTACATCATCTTTTAAATCCAGACCCAAATACATGGAGAGTCTCCTTTTAGAATATTGGTGCCTGCTCTGGTAGAGGAAATAAAACTGCCCAGCATTCCACAATAGCAACTAATGGCTCTGACCTTAAATTGGCAATCCTCAGTTCTTGTGACTCATTGGAAAGAACTAAGCCCCAAGACTCTATCCACCTGCTAAGGGAAAAGCATAGCTGATGTACAAGGGGGAGTAGTTATGAAACAAAACCAATAACTTCTTACTTCTCTTCCTAAGAAAATATTTTTGCAGCTGGGCATGGTGGCATAGGCTTGTAGTCCCAGCTAGTCGGGAGACTGAGGCAGGAGAATAACTTGAGTCCTGGAGTTTGAAACCAACCTTGGCTACATATTAAAACCCCATCTCAAAAAGAAGTATTTTGAGACTTTGGTTTTGGCTATTTTTGAAAGCCACTAGTTTCCATTTAAACAGTTTGTGCAAAATGGATTTTATCTAAATTAACCAGAATTTTGATCATCAGTTGTGTGTCAGATACCTTGCTTGGTGCTGGGGGGACACAAATGAATATAATGAGGCTCTCATCTTCAGTCAACAACCAGCCTAGTAGATGAAGAGATATAAAGCCAAGTAAGTATAAAGGCTCATATGAGCCAAATTTTATGAGGGCACAAAGTGCTCTGGAACCCACATGAACACCATTTGTCCAGGCATTACTGACAGTCAGAAAGCAGGTAGAAGATTATTGAGTCAGAAGATGTTACTCTGCACCTTATTTTCCCACTCACTCCCTTCCAGGATTGTGCACACATCTACCTGTAATCTACACATTAGCTGGCTGACCCCATGAGAAGTAGATTAGTTTGACTCAAACTCACAACTTCATGTCTGTGGAAAGCCAAATCCTACTCCAAGATTGTTGCAGCTTTCCAGGAGGCTTACATTCTTCTTGTCACTTTTTTTCTGTGTGGTTCCGCTTCCCACACTGTTCCATATTGTGTCACAAATGAAATCTGTGGCTCATTTGATTTTCACAAAAGAAACCACTCACAGCAAGCCTTCTTTGTGCTATAGGTCTCACAGAAGATTTGGTGGGAGGAGTGGAAGGAGTAGGAAGAGACATATGTTCAGCCACACCAGTTTCAAATGAAATTCTAACCCATCCTAACACCCGCCCCTACTGACATGTCACAGAGAGCACTGCCCACTCACCCTTTGCTACTTGGTTTCTGTTTCCTCCCATTGTGAAGTGATGTCTTATTTATAGTTACTAGTAGTACTACTAAGATCCAGAGGGACAGTAAACTCATTGTTTCTATGGACTTAACAGTGTTTCTCTAAATATCAAGCTTTATTATTTAAAAATATTGTACCTACAGGTAGCTTCAGAAGAACACATTACTTTGTGTTCTTTTCCAAAAACACATAGAAGATGGTAAAGTACTTTCACATGAATGTGTGGAGCTCACATGAAATTGGTCTTTGGGAAAAGCAATTACCCTTCATATAGATCAGATGAGCAGGGCTATGTTGTTGCAGAGACTGTCCTTATCTTCACCAACTGCAAATTTTAAGTCTGGGAAGTTTTTCAATGAGTTGAGGAGGGAAAGACCCATTGGTAACTTTTAAGAGCCAACGAGTTGATTTTGAAGAAAAATTAGACTTTCAAGGCTGTATGTAAAATAGCCGTAGCAACGGAGATAATTTTGGCTATGGGGAAAAGTACAGTAAAATTGCCAGTGAGAACCATTCCAAGCAAACAATGGTGAATAAAAGTGGCTGGCACTTTAAAACGAAAATGTTTTTGCTAAAATCTCAGCACCAGCTGGATATGCTTTCATTTGCACAAAAGAAGGAGCAGGGCAAATGGAGATAGAAGGAGGACAACAGAAACATTGGTGTGGAAAAACCAAAAGCCTGACAACTGTGCAAAAAAATGATTAGTTTCCCCAAGATGAACACAAAAAGTTCATTCTTCATTAGGGCATGCACTTCTATACTACCCAGATCAGCAAAGAAATTTAACACATTCTTCAACTTATGACAGCAGATTGCTACTAATTACGCAGCCCAAGGCATGTCTAAATTTGCTTTCCAAATATGTTTATAAAACATATATTCCTAATATATCTAGGGTATAAAATTGCATTAAAAGGTTCAGTGTCTTTCTGTATGTTTATGTTCTGAAAATATGTGACAGATTTTCATGGCACTATGAAGAGCACATCAACCATTTCTAAACTTTTTGGAACATTCATCCCCTATGATATACATAAACAACTCTAGTAAGATGCTAGATATATTATACAATTCACAGGAACAGAAAATAAAAGAATGAGATAAAACTGAGTAAAAATAGAAATTTTTGAAACTTTGCTTGACAGCCCAATGAAACACCCACACCTCACTTTGGAGATTTCTGAAATAGAAAAATAAATTAAAAAGAATGCCTAAATCCAGTTGCACATATTTTTTAAATGCTACAAAATATAAGTTAACTACTTGGGTTCATCACTAGTTCTATCCTCACACTTATACTTATATTGACTTTTGGGGTAATCACATCCATTATTTTACGAACTTAGCCTTCAAGACAGAATAATGAATTGATAGTTGACTGAACTGCGGTCAATAGGCTATTATAATTTCCCTTAATACAGCAATATTGAAGAGTCCCAGTTTGTTTGAAGGCTTATAGTTGCTGAATACCTATAAAAAATGGATATGCATAATAATGAAGACATTGAAAAAATATCTTTTAAAAGTCTAGAAATTAGAGAGAAAAGTCAGCAAAAAGTCACAAAACTGAAAAACTATTTTCAAGGTTATTTCATTATTTGGCTAACTTTGTGCTCTATATTTTTGAGGTGTGAACCTGATTTTTAATCCAGCTAACACTTATTTTATGTTTATTATATGCCAGATATACTGGATGCTTTTATTTTTTAAATTTTATTAACCTTCTCAGCCTAGTTATTTCTAATTTCTCACATCAGAAATTATTTTATGAGAAGATATTTTAAAATTAAATGAAGTTATATTTCCTCATAACAAAATCATGATAGGGGACAGTAAACTGTGGCTGACCTATTTGTTTATGTAAATAAAGTTTTATTGGTATACAGCTCATTTGTTTACATATTGTCTTATTTTTGTTTCAAAACTATAGAGTTGAGTAGCTGCAAGAGTCTGTAGAGCCTGGAAAGCTAAAAATGTTTACCTTTGACCCTTTACAGAAAATCCTGCTGCCTCCTGATTTAAGAGATTACTTAAATTTGCAAGCAGTTAAGGCAGAACCACAGGCAGTTAGGTAGCTCAAGCAGTTTGTGAAGGAATTTAGTCACTTTGACTTAGAAATTGCTACTTAACATTTGCCATTGATTGGCTATTGTTAATTACAACCTCATTCTGGGAATAAATCAGTTTGGAAAAAACAACACCGAGATTATGAAATAGTTGTGCTTGAAGCAACTTAACTATTGCCATTGTAGTTAAAATTTACAGTATTTGAAGTGACTTTCAAATTGGAGTAGAGGCCTATGCAGCTATCTTTATGGGAAAATAGCTTTGACTTTCTCCTTTGTCTTGGCTAGTTGTTTCCCTGGTTTGTGTGGCTGTGCATGTTGGGGTACAGACTGAGTTAGCAACAGATAGAATACTTTGATCTAGACTGTTTATAAACAGAGCCAAGGTGAATATCATAGGGACCATATGAGTCCTGGAATCTCAAGACATTATACTTACATAGACAGAAATTAGAGTAAATAACATAATCTTAAGAAACAGAGTAGCTGTATGAGAATAAATTATACAGGCACACTAGGAATCCCACATCCCTAGTTCTTCCTGTCCTAGATAGTGGTGGTAAAGGGAGAAGCTCTTCCAGTTGACACCTGGAACACAAGAGTCCCTAAGGAAATTATCCAAAAACTGAATACAGATAATTTAACATTAGATAATCAGTGTGAGTGTAATTTAATCAGCCTTCCCTTCATTTATTGTCACAAAATAATAGCATCATATAAATATAAAATATAAGTACATATAAATATTAAATCGAGTAGTTTAGATTTCTGTTTTCAAAGTCCAATTTAATTTCTGACTGTTTTCATTCTTATTCTATTCTGGGGATGATAGAGTCATGTATTTATTCTGAAGTGCAAATTTACGGTAGCATTAATCCAGTAAATCATGGCAGGGAAAGTTAATATGCTTTAAAACTTTTGTAGGGTGTGAGAGTGCGTGCGTGTCTTCTATGTAGCTCAGATCGGAATGGAACCTGAGGTCCTCCTGCCTTTCCCTCCAGAGTGCCCAGCTAAAAACTTTTTTTTTTTGGTTTGGTAAGGTGACTAGCCATTCTTTTTTTAATTTAATTTTTATTTTATTCATGTGTGCATACAAGGCTTGGGTCATTTCTCCCCCCTGCCCCCACCCCCTCCCTTACCCCACCTGCTGCTCCCTCCCCTACCCCCCTTACCCCTTGCTACGCAGCAGAAACTATTTTGCCCTTATTTCTCATTTTGTTGTAGAGAGAGTATAAGCAATAATAGGAAGGAACAAGGGTTTTTGCTGATTGAGATAAGGATAGCTATACAGGGAGTTGACTCACATTGATTTCCTGTGCGTGGGTGTTACCTTCTAAATTAATTCTTCTTGAACTAACCTTTAGTCTAGTTTCTGGTCCCCTTCTCCTATTGGCCTCAGTTGCTTTAAGGTATCTGCTTTAGTTTCTCTGCGTTAAGGGCAACAAATGCTAGCTAATTTTTTAGGTGTTTTACCTATCCTCATCCCTCCCTTGTGTGCTCTCGCTTTTATCATGTGCTCATAGTCTAATCCCATTGTTGTGTTTGCCCTTGATCTAATGTCCACATATGAGGGAGAACATACGATTTTTGGTCTTTTGGGCCAGGCTAACCTCACTCAGAATGATGTTCTCCAGTTCCATCCATTTACCATAAAATTCCATTGTGTGTAAATACAACATTTTCTTAATCCATTCTTCAGTGGTGGGGCATCTTGGCTGTTTCCATAACTTGGCTATTGTGAATAGTGCTGCAATAAACATGGGTGTCACATTCTTTTGGGTATATCCCCAAGAGTGGTATTGCTGGATCATATGGTAGATCAATGTCCAGCTTTTTAAGTAGCCTCCAAATTTTTTTCCAGAGTGGTTGTACTAGTCTACATTCCCACCAGCAGTGTAAGAGGGTTCCTTTTTCCCCGCATCCTTGCCAACACCTGTTGTTGGTGGTGTTGCTGATGATGGCTATTCTAACAGGGGTGAGGTGGAATCTTAGTGTGGTTTTAATTTGCATTTCCTTTATTGCTAGAGATGGTGAGCATTTTTTCATGTGTTTTTGGCCATTTGAATTTCTTCTTTTGAGAAAGTTCTGTTTAGTTCACGTGCCCATTTCTTTATTGGCTCATTAGTTTTGGGAGAATTTAGTTTTTTAAGTTCCCTATATATTCTGGTTGTCAGTCCTTTGTCTGATGTGTAGCTGGCAAATATTTTCTCCCACTCTGTGGGTGTTCTCTTCTGTTTAGAGACCATTTCTTTTGTTGAGCAGAAGCTTTTTAGTTTTATGAAGTCCCATTTATCTATACTATCTCTTAGTTGCTGAGCTGTTGGGGTTCCATTGAGAAAGTTCTTGCCTATACCTATTAATTCTAAAGTATTTCCTACTCTTTCCTGTACCAACTTAAGAGTTTGTGGTCTGATATTAAGATCCATGATCCATTTTGAGTTAATATTGGTATAGGGTGATAAACATGGATCTAGTTTCAGTTTTTTGCAGACTGCTATCCAGTTTTACCAGCAGTTTTTGTTGAAGAGGCTGTCTTTTCTCCATCGTATATTTTTACCACCTTTGTCAAAGACAAGTAGGTTATAGTTGTGTGGCTTCATATCTGTGTCCTCTATTCTGTTCCACTGGTCTTCATGTCTTTTTTTTGTGCCAGTACCATGCTGTTTTTATTGTATTGCTTTGTAATATATTTGAAGTCAGGTATTGTGATACCTCCAGCATTGTTCTTTTGACTAAATATTGCCTTGGATATTTGTGGCCTCTTGTGTTTCCATATAAATTTAATAGTAGATTTTTCAATCTCTTTAATAAATGTCATTGGGATTTTGATAGGAATTGCATTAAACATACAGATTAATTTTGGGAGTATAGACATTTTTGCTGTGTTGATTCTACCAATCTGTGAGCATGGGAGATCTCTCCACTTTCTATAGTTTTCCTCAATCTCTTTCTTCAGAAGTTTATAGTTTTCCTTGTAGAGGTCATTCACATCCTTTGTTAAGTTTACAACTAGTTATTTGAATTTTTTTCAGGCTATTGTAAATGGAATTGTTTTCATATGTTCTTTCTCAGTTTGTTCATTATTAGTGTATAGAAATGCTAATGATTTTTCTATGTTGATTTTATATCCTGCTACACTATAGCTATTGATGGTGTCTAGTAGCTTTTGAGTAGAGTTTTTTGGTCTTTAGGGTATAGGATCATATCCTCTGCAAATAGGGATATTTTGATAGTTTCTTTACCTATTTGCTACTCCTACCTGTTTTGGGGGCCATGGCTTGGTAAATCTTCTTCCATCCTTTCACCCTAAGCCTATGGTTATTTATGTTGGTGAGATGGGTCTTCCGTAAGCAATAAATTGTTGGATCTTCCTTTTTAACCCAGTTCATCAAATGGTGCCTTTTGATGTTAAGTCCATTAACATTAAGTGTAAGTACTTATAGGTAGGTGGTGGTTCCTGTCATTTAGTTGTCTTAGCTGTTTGAAGGTTTGATTGTGTGTACCTAAATCGAGGTTACTGTCTAGTCTGTTGCTTTTTTTTTTCCTGTAGTTTGGTGCTGCCTGCCCTTTCATGGTTATGTTGGGTTTCACTTTTGTGTGCAGAATCCCTTGAAGAATCTTTTGTAGTGGTGGCTTTGTGGTCATATGTTGTTTTAGTTTCTGCTTATTGTGGTAGACTTTTTTTGCTCTATCTATTTTAAATGATAGTTTTGCTGTGTAGAGTATCCTGGGGTTGAAGTTATTTTCATTCAGTGCCCGGAAGATCTCACCCCAAGCTCTTCTTGCTTTTAATGTTTCTGTTGAGAAGTCTGCTGTGATTTTGATGGGTTTACATTTGTATGTTATTTGTTTTCTCTCTCTCACAGCCTTTAATATTCTTTCTTGGGTCTCTGTCCTTGTTGTTTTAATAATAATATGCCGTGGGGTAGTTCTATTTTGGTCTGTTTGTTGTTGTTGAGGCTTCTTGCATCTGTATGGGAATAGATTTCTCTAGATTTGGAAAATTCTGTTATTATTTTGTTGAATGTATTATGCATTCCCTTTGCTTGCACCTCTTATCCTTCTTCAATGCCCATGATTCTCAAGTTTAGTCTTTTGATGGATTCAGTGAATTCTTGAATTTTCTTTTCACAGGTCTTGTGTTGTTTCACTAATAGTTCTTTGGTTTTTCCTTTAACTACCATTTTGTCTTCGAGTTCTGAGATTCTGTCTTCTGTTTGTTCTATTCTGCTGGATTGGCCTTCCATTTTGTTTTGCATTTCTGTTTCATTCTTTTTTCTGTGGTTTTCCATATCATGAGTCACTTCCTCTTTAATGTTGTCTATTTTCATCCTGAGTTCATTTATCTCTTTATTAATCATGTTCTTTGTTTCACTTTGGTGTTTATATAGTGCTTCTATGGTTTCTTTTATTTGTTCTTGTGCTTTCTCAAATTCTCTATTTTTGTTGTCTTGGAATTTCTTGAGTGTCTCCTGTATATTTTGGTTGACCATATCCAGTATCATCTCTATAAAATTCTCATTGATTACTTGTAGGATTTCTTCTTGTGTGCTTTATTGGGTTCTTTGGCATAGTTTATTTTCGTTTTGTTGGAGTCTGGATCTGAGTATCTGTTTTCTTCGTTTCCCTCTGGTTCCTGTACTAATTGTTTGCTGTGGGGAAACTGGTTTCCCTGTATTTTCTGTCTTCTCATCATTTCCCTTGGTGTTGTTATTGTCCCTGTACTGTGCACAATTAAGTATTTTCTGGCTTGTAATAATAACAATGGTGATATTTAGAATGGAAGGGTGAGAGGAGAGGGTAAGCAAAGAAGGTAAAGAAAAAGGAAAAACAAATAAACGAACTAGGAAAAAACCAACCAAACAAACAAAAGTGTCAAAGATATAAACAGGAAGAGATAGTGTACTAATAAACAGTAAGCTAAACAGGCATTAGAGTGACAGGGAGAGGATTAAGAAAAAAATCTCCAAGTTCAAATGCAATAAAGTTTCAGTCTTAATAATTTTGGTGTTAGTCCCTCTGCCTCCAATCCTGGAGATGGTATCTTAGAAGTAGTTCTGTAATTGTCTCATCAAAGGCGAAAAAAAACCCCATAAAAACCAAAACAGCCAAAACACCAAAAGGTGTCTGAAGTTCAAATGCAATACAGTTTCAGTAAGTTTTTCAGCATGCAGGTGTAGTTCGGTTATTGTCTTATCTAAGGAAGCAAGAAAAAAGAAAAAAAAAAAGAGCCTTGAGACAGCTTTGTGAATGTTTCTCTGAGGCTGCAGCTCACCTACCTGTTAATGTCAGCCAGCTGTTGCTGCGTGCTTTATTTATGCAGATCTTAGGTGTGAGCTTAACACTCACCTAGCCCCTCAGGCTTTGTTTATTTAGAGTTCTCCTGGGTGAGACCACCACTGTTACAAGCTTTCCCCTTTCCAAGCACTCTGGGGGAGGTGACACTACACATGCATTTTCCTGCCTGTGTGTTTATTTACAGTTCACGTGGGAAGTGGCCCTTCCCCCCCTCCTGTGGAGTTTTCCTCCCACTGCCACTTTTACAAGCTTTCCCCCTCCTGGTTGCTGGGCAGGTGCCACCACTACTGCCTTCTCTGGCCAGCTTGTTTATTTACAGTTCTGAGAGGGATTGCCCCTCCACCCCTCTTTGGTATTCAGGGTTCTTCACTCTCTTTGCTACATGTCTTTTTTGTTGTTGCTGTTTATTATTTAGTTTCTTTTTTCTCTTTTTTCCCTGGGTGGGGGTTGGTCTGTCCAGGGGGCTATGCTGATCTGGCCCAGGGTTGTCTGTGGGAGTACCATGTACCACTTAGCTCACCTGGTGGTCTACGTCTTCCCAAGCAGTCTGGGAGCTGGCATCTGGCACGCGGGAGCCCTCCTGGTTTCTCCGTTTAACGTGGAGTGGGGATGCTATGCAAGGGCTGGGGGTGTGGAGGAGTCAAAGTTTTGCCTCTTCTTGTTGGTTTTTCCTGTAAGGTGTTTCTCCAGCATCTCTCCAAGATTTTATTTTAGGAAGCATGCTTTCCTCTAGCCACCATCTTGGATTCTCTCTGACTAGGCATTCTTGAGACAGTACAGACTCTGTTCCTAGGCCTGGAAGTCACAGACTAAGCTCTCTCTTTCTTTCTCTCTCTCTCTCTTTTTCTAAAACAAATCTTTGCCTTATCTTTTTTCCTAAAAATATTAGACTGTTCATGATATGTGTCAATTGCAAAATATAGGAAGAACTTTTCTCTGAATAGTACTTCCTTTTCCCAATATGTGCAAGAATTTTTCTCTCCTAAGCAGAAAATGTTGTGTCCTTTGCAGGTCAGGAAGTGGAGAATTTACAAGGGACAGAGACTACCTTGTGTTCCCTAAGGCAGGGACAGAACCCACTTTTTCAGCCAATCTGATTCACTAAACACAGCCTCTCTTATCTCTTAAGTTGGACTTTTAAGGAAAGATGATAGACCTCCTAAGAAGAGTGAGTTCTTTCTTTTCCAGGACCTAATGGGCTTAATCACAGAACATGGAATTTTATAATGTCATCTCCCTTTTCCTGTTTCCTTCTTGATATTTTTGCTATTGATTTGCTTGAGTTCTTTATGTATGCATTCTGGGTATCAACTCATTGTCAGATGTATAGTTTGCAAATATTTTCTCTTATTCTGTATCTTTATTCTGCTTCTTGTTTCCTTTCCTGTGCATATTTTTAGCTTTATGTAATTCCATTTTCTATTTTTGCTTTGTTTTCTGTGCATTTGAGGTCTTACCATGCCCATTCCAATGTGCTGATGCATTTCTCTCAAGTTTTCTTGTAGCAGTTTCATAGTTTCAGGTTAAATCACTCTGAGTTGGTTTCTACATGTAGTGAGAGATAATGGTCTAGTTTTATTCTTTTGCATGAGGATATCCAGTTTCCCCAGCACTATTTATTATTGAAAAGAATGCTCTTTATTTTTCTTATAACAAAAAATTTTGAGTGCATTTGAAATGCTTGAATTTAACTGCCATATTTAGATCTTGGATTACTAAATTTTTTATTTCTTAGGTTTTATAAGTACTTAGTTGGTAATTTTGTATATTCAAAGTGTACAGTTCAATTTGAGATACATACACACATATCTATACCTATATACATACAGATATATATGTAGAGAGAGATTTAGATGTTAAGTTAATCACCTTACTATCAGTATAACCAAATACCTGAGATAATCAACTTTTTATTGATGGTGCTAGGATTTGAACTGATGGTCTCACTGTTGTTCAGCAGGCATTTTACCTCTTGAGCCAGTCTGCCAGTCCAAAGAGATAATCAACTTAATGAGAGAAAAAGTATACCTTGGCTCACAGTGTCAGATTCTAGTACCTGACCAGGTGGGCCCATTTCTTTTGGGGCTCTGTTGGAAGCAACGTATCCTGTCACGAGTGTGTGGCATAGCAAAGCCACTCACCTCATGACCTGGATATAAAAGAAGCAAAGGAAAAGGGATTGGTGTCCTGTTATTCCCTTCAAGGGCACAACCCCAATGACCTAAGGGCTTTCCACTAACCTCTTAAAGGTTCCATCACCTCCCAAGTCTCCAACTTGGAGACTAAGCCTCTAAACCATGAGCCTTTGGGAGATACGTAAGATCCAAAGTATAACAATATATAATGGTTATCATGATCAAATCAACACATCTATCATCATCCATGCTGGACATCAGGTCCCCAGAATTTGTTCCTCTTATAACATCTCCCCAACCCCTGACAACCACTGTCCTACTTTGTGTCTATATTCTTAGCTCCTTTGTGAAAGATCTATTAGCTATAGATGTGTTATGTTTCCTTCTAGGCTCCCTATTCTGTGCCATTGATCTGTGTGTGTGTGTGTGTGTGTGTGTGTATGCTAACACCATGTTGATTTAAATACTATTGCTTTGTAGTATATTTTGAAGTTAGTGAAATGCCTCCTTTTTTCTTGATTGCTTTGATAATATTTTTGTGATAGCAAATGAATTTGAGGATTGTTTTTTCTAGTTCTATGAAGCATGTCATTGGTATTTTGATAGGGATTACACAGAATCTGTAATCATTTCAGACAGTGTAAAGATTTTAGCCATATGGATTTTTCCAATCCATGAACGTGGAATGTCTTTGTTTTTTTTTTTGCAGCCCATGAATGGAATGTCTTATTTTTGTATGTGTGTCTACTTCAATTATTTTTATTAGTGTTTTATAGTCCTCCTTGTAGAGATCACTTACCTTTTGATTAAACTTATTCAGGAAGTTGACTCTTTGGAACTATGTTTGAGATATCTCATTACCTTTCCTTCCCCTTGCAATATCCAATGCAAAGTTCTTAAAAATTGTTCAGCATCCATCTCTATTTCCACTTCCCTATCTTTATGGCTCCTGGTGGGCCTCAGCTACTGAAAGAGGTACATGCATGCATGTGTGTGTGTGTGTGTGTGTGTGTGTGTAATAGAATCTCTTTCACATTCCAGTTTTATGGATTTCAAGTTTTTTGAATTAGACTTTGAGGAATTTTGACTTTCACATTAATTGTTTTTTAAGAAATCAGCTTTTTGACTCAATATTTCTATTGCATTTTGCTTTTGTGGCACTAGGGATTGAACTCAGGGCTTTGTACTTGCTAGGCAGGTGTTCTACCAACTCAATCAAGCCCTTTTTGTCTTTTGCTTTTGCATAATGTTTTTCCTGATGCTTTTATTTTCCTCATGCTTATTGTTACTTTATTTTTCTACATTTTGAGTGATCTATAATTTATGTATTTTAATTACTTTTGTTTAATAATGAAAGCATTTATGATTCTCATCTGTCCTTCAAGAACAATGTTTAATGTTCTTTTCTGTTTACAGAGTATGCATGTTGATTGTAGAAAATAGGAAAATAGGGTTTTTTTTTGTTATCTTGAATATAGAGGTCAGTTGGGAAAGTGTTTTAAAATTTTTAGGTACCAGGTTTTATTTTGTTTGCATTGCAATTATTAAGTGCCAATTTTTTTGTATTGTGAAAGAAAATGTGGATTTTACATTTTCTGCTCCTAATATTTTTTTCTTTGAACACTAATTTTTATGATTATTTCAGAAAATATTCTATAGCCATTTATAAGTTGGTCACATTTAATTTTTAACTGCAATTTAAAACCTACTATGTATCATTCAAGTCCTCTTAGTTTGTATTTGGTTATTTTTAACAAAACAAGTACATGAATTACATTTGTTACAGTCATATGTCTTTCAAATTAACCTAAAATTTCTGATATATTTTGGTAAATGTGTTGTGGTACTGCATTATTTGCAGCTTTTTAGAGAAGCTTGGGATTATTTTGTTTCAATATATATTATTAATTTCATTAGTATAAATTTACCTTCTTTATCTAATCCATTTTGTCTTTTCTTTTCATCTGAGGTTTATTTTTCTCAAAGTTATTTGTGTTCATACTTTATTTTTTTCCTTTTTTATTGTTTTTACATTTATTAAAATGTGTATACATTGTTTGGGCCACCTCTCCCCTCTGTCCCCCCTCCCTGCTGCCCTCACTGCTCATACTTTAAAAATAAAAATTGCCAGTAGTTTCTTACTATAGCCTTCCCTAATTCTCACTCTTGAACTCCCAAACAGCTGCTTTTATTTATTGTGGCTGTTTCATATGAAATTTACCAACATATTGGTAAATAACACCTTGTGCTGATACTACCCTCCCTCATCCATCCTTTCTTTTCCTTCCTTTCTTCCTTTGTGACTAGACTTATTGATTTCTGTTTTCATTAATGCTTATCTCATTTTTTTAGATATGCATATTTTATTTATTTATTTATTTTTATTCATATGTGCATACAATGTTTGGATCATTTCTTCCCCCTTCCCCTTTTCCTCTCCCTTACCCCTCTACTCCCTCCTTTACCCACCCTAACCCCTCGCTATCAGACAGAAACTATTATGCTGTTATCTCTAGGAAACTTTTAATTTCCTCTTTTATTTCATCAATGACCCATTGTTCATTAAGCAATGAGTTATTCAGTTTCCAGCTATTTGCATGTTTTTTGCCTTTATTTTTGTTGTTGAGTTCTAGTTTTATTGCATTGTGATCAGATAGAATGTATGGTATAATTTCTATTTTCTTATATTTGCTGAGGCTTGCTTTGTGCCCTAGGATATGATCTATTTTGGAGAAGGTTTCATGGACTGCCAAGAATAATGTATATTGTGTAGAAGTTGGATGAAATGTTCTGTAGACATCAACTAGGTCCATTTGATCTATGGTGTATTTTAGATCTAGGATTCCTTTATTGATTTGTTGTTTGAATGACCTATCTATTGATGATAATGGGGTGTTAAAGGCTCCCACTACCACTGCATTGGAGTTAATACATGCTTTTAAGTCCTTCAGGGTATGTTTCATGAAATTGGGTGTATTGACATTGGGTGCATATAGGTTGATAATTGTTATTTCCTTTTGGTCTATTTCCCCTTTTATTAGTATGGAATGTCCTTCTTTATCTCATTTGATCAATGTAGGTTTGAAGTCTACTTTGTCTGAGATAAGTATTGCTACTCCTGCCTGTTTTCAGGGCCCATTGGCTTGGTAAATCTTCTTCCAGCCTTTCATCCTAAGCCTATGCATATTTCTATTGATGAGATAAGTCTCCTGTAAGCAACAAATTGTTGGATCTTCCTTTTTAATCCATTTCATCAAGCGGTGCCTTTTGATGGGGGAATTAAGTCCATTAACATTAAGTGTTAGTACTGATAGGTATGTGGTGAATCCTGTCATTTAGTTGTCTTAGTTGTTTGAAGGTTTGATTGTATGTACCTAAATTGAGGTTACTCTCTACTTTGTTGCTTTTTCTTTTCATGTAACTTGGTACTGCCTGCCCTTTCATGGTTATGTTGGTTTCACTTTCTGTGCGCAGAATCCCTTGAAGAATCTTTTGTAGTGGTGGCTTTATGGTCACATATTGTTTTAGTTTCTGCTTATCATGGAAGACTTTTATTGCTCCATCTATTATGAATGATAATTTTGCTGGGTAGAGTATCCTAGGGTTGAAGTTATTTTCATTCAGTACCCGGAAGACCTCATCCCAAGCTCTTCTTGCTTTTAATGTTTCTGTTGAGAAGACTGCTGTGATTTTGATGGGTTTACCTTTGTATGTTATTTTTTTTTCTCTCTTGCAGCCTTCAACATTCTTTCTCAAGTCTCTGTACTTTTTGTGTTAATAATATGCTATGGGATAGTTCTATTTTGGTCTGGTCTGTGGGGTGTTCTGGAGACCTCTTGCATCTGTATGGGCATAGATTTCTCTAGTTTTGGGAAAATTTCTGTTATTGTTTTGTTGAATATATTATGCATTCCTTTTGCTTGCACCTCTTCTTCTTCTTCAGTGCCCATGATTCTCAGGGTTGGTCTTTTGATGGTTTCAGTAAATTCTTTCATTTTCTTTTCACAGGTCTTGAATTGTTTAACTAATAGTTCTTTGGTTTTTCCATTAATTACCATTTCATCTTCAAGGTCTGAGATTCTGTCTTCTGCTTGCTCTAGTCTCCTGGATTGGCCTTCCATTTTGTTTTGCATTTCTGTTTCATTCTTTTTTCTGTGGTTTTCCAGATCTTGAGTCTCTTCCTCTTTAATATTGTCTTTTCATCTTGAGTTCATTTATCTCTTTATTAACCATGTTCTTTGTTTCACTTTGGTGTTTATACAGTGCCTCTGTAGTTTCTTTTATTTGTTCTTGTGCTTTTTCAAATTTTCTATTTTTGTTGTCTTGGAATTTCTTGAGTGTCTCCTGTACATTTTGGTTGACCATACCCAGTATCGCCTCTATAAAATTCTTATTGATTACTTGCAGGATTTCTTCTCTCCAGTTGGTCTTGTAGGCTTCTTTGGTTTCTTTGGCATAGTTTATCTTCGTTTGTTGGAGTCTGGATGTGAGTATCTGTTTTCTTCATTTCCCTCTGTTTCCTGTACTAATTTATTGCTGGGGGGAAACTGGTTTCCCTCTTTTGTCTGTCTTCCCATCGTTGCCCTTGCTATTGTACTGTCCCTGAACTGTTATCAATTATTTTCTAGCTTGTAATAATAACAATCATGATATCTAGAATGGAAGAGTGAGGGGAGAGGAAAAGCAAAGAAAGTGAAGAAAAAGGGAAAAAACAAATAAACAGACAGACAAACATTTAAGAAACAAACAAACAAACTACAACAAAAAAACCAGTGTCAAAGAAATAAACAGGGAGAGATTGTGTACTAGTCAACAGTAAGCTAAACAGGCATTAGAGAGACAGAGAGAGGATTAAAAAAAATCCCCAAGTTCAAATGCAATAAAGTTTCAGTCTTAATAATTTTGGTGTTAGTCCCTCAGCTTCCAATCATGGAGATGGTGTCTCAGAAGTAGTTCTGTCTTTGTCTCATCAAAGGCAAAAAAACTCAAAAAAACAAAACAAATAAAAACCAAAAGACAACAAAATATCCTAAGTTCAAATGCAATACAGTTTCAGTAAGTCTTTCAGCATGCAGGTGTAGTTCAGTCATTGTCTCATCAAAGGAAGAGAAAAAGAAAAAAGAAAAAAAAAGATTCTGGAGACAGCTTTGTAATGTCTATCTGAAGCTGTAGCTCACCTGCCCGCTAATGTTAGCCAGGTGTCACTGGAGGCTTTATTGATTGAAGATCTCAGCCATGAGCTTAACATTCACCTAGCCCCACAGGCTTTGTTTATTTAGAGTTCTCCTGGGCATGACCACCACTCTTACAAGCTTTCCCCTTTCCAAGCACACTGGGGGAGGTGGCAGTACACCTGCCTTCTCTGGCTGGTGTGTTTATTTACAGTTCACATGGGAAGTGTCCCTTCCCCCCTCTCCAGTGCAGCTTTCTTCACACTTCCACTGTTACAAGCTTTCTTACTCCAAGGTTGCTGGGCAGGTGCTGCCACTCCTGCCTTCTCCAGTCAGCTTGTCCATTTAGTTCTGTGAGAGATTGCTCCTCCCCTCTCTTTGGTGCTCAGGGTGCCTCTCCCTTTTTGCTATGTGTCTTTTGTTGTTGTTGTTGTTTATTCAGTTTGTTTTTTTTTCTTTTTTCCCTGGGTAGGGGTCAGTCTGTTAGGGGTGATGCTGATCTGGACCAGGGCTGTTTGTGGGAATACCACATGCCACTTAGCTCACCTGGTGGTCTGCTTCTCTCAAGCCAGTAGAAGCTGGTGTCTGGAGGTGCGGGTGCCCTCCCGGTTTCTCCATTTACCGTGGAGTGGGGATGCTGTGCATGGGCTGGTGGTGTGGTGATGTCAGAGTTTTACCTCTTCTTGGTGGTTTTTCCTCTAAGGTATGTCTCCAGTGTCTCTCCAAGATTTCACATTAGGAAGCACATGTTCTGCTTCCTCCCTCTAGTTGCCATCTTGGAATATTCTCCTTAACTCATCTTGATATAACAGAAAAAAAGCAACTTAACAGTTACTTAAAAATGATAAAAGTTTTATTTTCTATCACTTTCTTTTGTGCATGCAAGCCTGGGAAAAGGTAATTTTTAGGAATAGTAGGAAATCCTGGCTTCTATTCTGCTGTCCTTGTCACATTCTGGTCACTCTTGTTCAAGACAATTGTTCTAGAGCCCAAGTCTCTCACATCCAAGTCACTGCCTACATGAAAGAAGGAAGATGGGTGTGCAGGAAAAGGAAAGGACCTTCCCAGTTGAATTAACTCCCTTTAGAGCATCTTTGTTTCAGTGGTACACTTACAAGTTTCCACTTATGTCTCTTGACTAGAATTTTGTTACCTTGTAGTTCGCAGTTATAAAGAAAGCTGGGAAATCTAACCCTTATTGTGAAAATAATTCCAGCTAAAAGTGAAGATATTGGTTCTAAGAACAAAGAAGAATTTTTTTGAAGTAGGTAGCTACTGTAAAATAATAATTTCAACTCTCTTTAATTTCCCCTGTCCTTGCCTCAAATCTATACTTTTCTCCATCTCCAAATACAAGTTTAGATCAAGTTCTGAAAAAATAAATAGCCACAATGTATGTATTATCATATCTATGTTGATACTGCTCGCATGTAGTCATGTGAGCACAGACCACCAGTGATGTGTTGTGTGCATTGTGTTGATTATCTAGCATGACCCCCTCTCATACCATTCTGATTGCCTTTATGGATTCTATGGAGGAGACTACACAGATGAAACACATTTCTCAGTTTCTTTTTAAGCCATGTGTGGTTGTGTGACAAAGTTCAAACAAGTGACCTTTCTTTCCCTATCTCCTTCTCCCTTGGGTATTGAAATTAAAATGGCCATTTTGTTACCAGAAAGAAGCACAAAGAGCAACCCAATGACCTTGGCCCTAACACCAGCAGTCACTCAGCTCTAGACTTACTGTTACATGAAGAAAAAATCTCTTGCCTTTTTGTGTTTCATCAAATCTTGAATTATGGACAAATGCTATTACTGATTGATATACTTGGAGTTAGTACGTCTCATCTTTTACTTCATTAATGTTCTATCTGGTTATTACTATTTTCACCTCCCAATTAAGGAACATTAGTCTTTTGTCAGTGGAAGTACCACCTAGGTTTTGGATACTACTTGACAATAATCCTAATTTAATTTTTGCAAGATTTTTTTCCTATCACTTGATTGTTACTTTACCACAACTTTGTAAATTCTATGTAAGGAAATATTACTTAGATACCATTTGAAATCTCATGTTCTCATCATGGGCGAACCACTTTTGTCTTTCATTCCAAATTTACTTTCAAATATTTTTGGCAATACAGGGTTTGAACTCAGGATCTCATGCTTGCTCATCAGGTGCTCTACCATTTGCTTCACTCTGCCAGCCCTTAAATTTAGCTTTTTGAATATAAATAATATTGATAATTTCATGCATCAGGGTTATAAACTGCCTTTTCTTTAAGAAGATGATTTGACCTTTTTCATTTTTAATAAATAGTGAGTAGAGGTAAATTTAAGTTAAGCAAAAACAATTATGTTACTAGCCAGACCTGTGTAGAATTAATGTTAATATTGTATAAATAATGTTGATTTAGCAAGCAGCAAGTGTAGGGTTGTGTATACTCTTGTTCACTGAGAAACCTTTGGCAATCTTAGCACACTAGGATATAGCCCTTTTGATTTTTCCTTCTACTGATAATTCCTTTTATTTGACATGTAGAAAGGAAGAATAAGGTTTGATCCATATGTTACTCAGTCTTTTCCTTTGCTGTTAATGATGTTTTCCAACTTTTCAACCAGAAGACTAACAATGTAGTTGGCTCCATTGTCCTTTATAATCTCACCTTCCCTCTAATAATGAAGGGAGCAAATTAGGCACAGAAATTCCCTAGGCAATTAACTAATTCATTTGTTCTCAAAGTCTGGTCCTTGGACTAGCTACACAAGTATTCTCTGGGAACTTGTTTTCAATGTAGGTTTCTAGGCCCCAAATCACACATGCTGAATAAGAAACTTGTAGTAGGTCTGGCCACCTTGTTATATATAACAAGCCTTCCCAGTGATTATGATGCACATTCAAGGTTAAGAATAACTGGTTTCAGTCATTAGGATTAGAAAAAGTGACACAGGTTCTGGTTAGTCCAAAAGTATTAAACAAGTGTAGCTGGAAACCTGAAGAAAAATGTTGAAAAAGAGAATGCTGTGTTTTCTTTAGTTAGCAAGAGAGCTCCTGCTGGCAAAGAAAACTTATTGGTGAAATAGTGTTGGCTGCACAACGTGAGAAAAGATGATGTATGATACCTCCATTCAGTCATTCATTCCTCAGAGCTTATTTTATTTATTAACAAAATAAATTATTATAGAACTGTTATATAATTATGTAAATTATAAAATTATATATTATACAATTATAAAAATTATAAAATTATATTTATATAAATTGAAAATTATGTAAATCAGAATTTCATATTATATACTTATATATAAGTTACATTTTTTTCAGTTTTCTTTCTTTTAATTTCAAGTATGATGAGCCCAGGAACGTTTCGTGCAAGACAGATTTTTTTTAATGAAATGGATTTTCATAAAGTCTATAGGGAGAACATCTTTAAATTTGATGCCATCCATTCATTAAAATGCTGAATTCAAAGAACAATTATTCATAATATCAATTTACAATGAAGTAGATAGAAACATTACTGTCTTGGTAGCTGAAAGTACTGCACACAAACAAAAAATTTCACACACTTACACATACTTAGCACAACTCTATTGAGTTCATTTAGTCTACACAATTTTTCTCTTTCCTGTTGCATGCAGAATGAGGGAATTCATGGCAAGGAGAACTGGTAGACTTAGAATATGGGTAATAATTTTTTGAGTCATCCTTCAAATTTTAAATTATTTGCTAACTTGTTACTGTTCTCACTTAAAACAATGAAAAAGCAATTTTTTATTGCTTTTGCTTCTTTTGGTTTGGAAATTTAACATTATTCTCTTCTCTTTCTGAATAAACATTTTTTGCTCCATTTTGTTCTATATTATCCCATTTTCTTGTATGTATGTATTTATTTATCTATCGGGCCTTTTATTTTATTCCTTTTTTGAGATAGTGTCTCCTTATATATAGCCCAACTCTTGAACTCTTGATTTTCCTGCTTCCATTTTAAATATAATTTTCTACCTTAAAAGTTTTAATATTTTTTTCATCTCAAATTTCTGCTCAAAAGATAGATAAGTAGAAACCTTAAACAACTTTTTTTGGGAGACTGGCAGAGTGACTCAAGTGGTAGGGTGCCTGCCTACCAAGCACATGGTACTGAATTCAACACCTAGTACTATTAAAAAAAAAACAACCCTTTTTTCTGTGACCACAAAGCTCTAAAATATTTTTAAAATGTATTTGGGATTATGTTGTTGTTATAACTTATACTTGTATAAGTTACAATTATATACTATTGTATATAATTGATTAAAGCAATTTGAAAGATAATACTGATAACTAATAATTATGAAATATTTCATTGGAAATGCATCTATTAAGTGGAAAATGACTTTTTCCCCCAATCAGTTTTTTTCTTTGTAGTAAAGTATTTTTCATTGTCAGAAAGAGACAGAATTCAGCATTAATATCAGATAAAATACATTTAAAAAAATTATTTTAAGAAACAAAGAAGAACATCATATATTAATAAAGACACAACAATCATAGGCCAGGTGTGGTGGCTCATGCCTTTAACCCCACTTACTTGGTAAGTGGAGATTGAAACTAACAGTTTGAGGCAAGCCCAGGCAAAAAGTTAGCAAGACAGATGGTGGTACACACCTATCTAACCAGCTTCCCCAGATGCTATAGGTAGGAGGATCACATATTTTTGACTCTGGCAAAAAATATGAGAACCTACCTGAAAAAATTACTAATGCAAGAAAGAGCTAGAGGTGTTGTTCAGTGGTAGCATACCTGCCTAGCAAGCACAAGGCCCTGAGTTCAAACCCAGTACTGCCAATTTTTTTTAAAAGATACAGGCATTATAGACGCAAATACACTAACAAAGACTGCCAAAGTATATGAAGTTAAACATTCACAGAGCAAAGAGAAATAAATAGTTCTACAATAATAGATTTCAACACCCCACTTTAAAATGAATAAAATATCATTTTTTTGGTTTATTTGTTCATTTATTCATATGTTCATATATTATTTGGGCCATCTCTCCCCTCTGTCCCCCACCCCCTGCCTCTTTGCCCCCTTCCTCCCCCACCCCCAGCCTGGCAGAACCGGTTCTTCTTTCTTCTCCAATTTTTTTGAAGAGAAGACATAAGCAATAATAAGAAAGACATAGCATTTGTGCTAGTTTGAGATAAGGATAGCTATACAGAGAGATTCCTAGCATTGCTTCCATGCACAAGTGTATGACATCTCTACCAGATCTCTTCACTACTTCCCGGTCACCTTCCCATAGTGACCTCTGTCATTTTAAGGTTCCTATATTAACTCCTCTACAGTGGGCACATCAAACACTTTCAAGTTTCAGGTTTCCTACCTTACCTTATTCCTCATGTATGTGTTCTCCCCTTAGTGTGTGATCCATGTCCAATAATATTACTGCATTTGTTTTAGGTATAAAGTCCACATATGAGGGAGAACATATGATTTTTGGTTTTCTGAGCCTGGCTAATTTTGCTTAAGATTATGTTCTCCAATTGCATCCATTTAATTATGAATAATAAGATTTCATTCTTCTTCATGGCTGAGTAAAATTCCATTGTGTATAAATACCACATTTTCTTAATCCATTCATCACTAGTGGGGCATCTTGGCTGTTTCCATAACATGGCTAGTGTGAATAGTGCTGCAATAAACATGGGTGTGCAGGTGCCTCTGGAGTAGCCTGTGTCTCATTCTTTTGGGTATATCCCTAGGAGTGGGATTGCTGGATCATATGGCAGATCTATGTTTAGTTTTTAAAGAAGCCTCCATATTGTTTTCCAAAATGGTTGCACTACCTTACATTCCCACCAGCAGCTTATGAAGGTTCCTTTTTCCCTGCATCCTGGCCAACATTTGGTGGTGTTTTTGATGGTAGCTATTCTAACAGGGGTGAGGTGGAATCTTAGTGTGGTTTTGATTTGCATTTTCTTTATGGCCAGGGATGGTGAGCCATTTTTCATGTGTTTTTTGACCATTTGGATTTCTTCCTTTGAAAAAGTTCTATTTAGTTTAGTTGCCCACTTCTTTATTGGTTCACTGATTTGGGGGGTGGGGATTAGTTTTTTGAGCTCCCTGTGTATTCTGGTTATCAGTCCTTTGTCTGATGTATAGCTAGCAAATACTTTCTCCTACTCTGTGGGTGGTCTTTTCAGTTTAGAGACCATTTCTTTTGTTGTGCAGAAACTTTTTAATTTCATGCAGTCCCATTTGTCCAACCTTTCTCTTAGTTGCTGAGCTGCTAGAGTTCTACTGATGAAATCCTTGCCTATACCTACTGCTTCCAGAGTATTCCCTGCTCATGTCATCTGCAAATAGGGATACTTTGACAATTTCTTTACCTATTTGTATTCCTTTTATTTATTCTTCTTGCCTTATTACTCTGGCTAGAAATTCCAAGACTATGTTGAATAGGAGTGGGGAGAATGGGCATCCTTGTCTCATTCCTGATTTTAAGGGAAATGGTTTCAGTTTTTCTCCATTAAGTATAATGTGGCTATAGGTTTGTAATATAACCTTTGTAATGTTGAGGTACATTCCTTCTATTCCTAGTTTTCATAGAGCTTTTATTATGAGGTGGTGTTGAATCTTATCAAAGGCTTTTTCTGCATGTATTGAGATGATCAAGTGGTTTTTGTCTTTGCCTCTATTAATGTGCTGTATTTCATTTGTAGATTTGTGTATGTTGAACCACCCCTGCATTCCTGGGATGAAGCCCTGCATCCTTGGGATGAAACCAACTTTGTCGTGGTGTATGATCATTTTGATATCTTGTTGGATTCAGTTTGCCATTTTTTTATTGAGGATTTTTGCATTGATGTTCATTAAGAGATTGGCCTATAGTTCTCCTTTTTAGAGATGTCATTGTCTGGTTTTGGGATGGGTGTAATCCTGGCTTCATAGAATGAGTTAGGCAGCACTTCTTCCCTTTCTATTTCATGGAACAGTTTAAGGAGGGTTGGTATTAGTACTTCTTTAAAGGTCTGATAGAATTCCAGCAGTGAATCTGTCAGGTCCTGGACTTTTCTTTTTTGGGAGACTCTTTATTGCTGCTTCAATTTCATTTTGTGTTATTGATCTATTCAGGTGATTACTATCCTTATGGTTTAATTTTGGATGGTCCCAAGTATCTAGAAATCTGTCCATTTCTTAAAGATTTTCAAATTTATTAGAATATAGGTTCTCAAAAAGTCTCTGATGATTTCCTGGATTTCTGTGGTGTTTGTTATTATCTCCCCTTTTGCATTTCTGATTTTACTGATTTGGGTTCTTTCTTTCCTCATTTTAGTTAGATTTGCCACGGGTCTGTCAATCTTGTTTATTTTTTCAAAGAACCAGCTTTTTGTTTCCCTGATTCTTTGTATTTTTTTGGTTTCCATTTCATTAATTTTGACCCTTGTTTATATTATCTCTCTCCTTCTGCTTGTTTTGGGATTTGCTTGTTTTTTTTTTCTAGAAGTTTGAGATGTAACATTAGATCATTGATTTGAGATCTTTCTGACCGTTTTATATATGCACTCATGGCTATAAACTTTCCTCTTAGGACAGTCTTTGCTGTGTCCCATAAGTTCTAGCAGGTCATGTTTATATTTTCGTTAACTTCCAGGAACCTTTTATTTATCTATTTCATCAATGACCCATTGGTCATTGAGCAATGTGTTGTTCAGCTTCCAATTGTTTGCTTATTTTCTGCTGTTGTTTTTGTTGTTGATTTCTAGTTTTAATGCATTGTGATCAATAGAATGCGTGGGATTATTTCTATTTTCTTATGTTTGTTGAGGCTTGCTTTATGTCCTAATATATGATCAATTTTGGACACAGTTCCATGGGCTGCTGAGAAGAATGTAGATTGTGCAGATGTTAGATGAAATATTCTGTAGACATCAGCTAGGTCCATAGATCAAAATTTATGGTGTGATTTAGTTCTAGAATTTCTGTATTGATTTTTGTTTGGATGACCTATCTATTGGTGATAGGGAGTATTACAGTCTCCACTACCACTGTTTTGTAGTCTATATGTGTTTAAGTCCTTTAAAGTATGTTTGATGAAATTGGAAGCACTGACATTGGGTTCACATAAGTAAATAATTATGATTTCATTTTTGTGTATTTCCCCTTTTATTAGTATGAAGTGTCCTTCTTTATCTCACTTGTCAATGTAGGTTTGAAGTCTATTTTGTCTGAGATAAGTATTGCTACTCTTGTCTGTTTTCAGGGGTCATTGGCTTGTTAAATCTTTTTCTAGCCTTTCAGCCTAAGCCTGTCAATGAGATGGATCTCATGTGAACAACAGATTGTTGGATCTTCCTTTTTAATTCAGTTTGTAAAATGTCTTTTGATGGGTGAGTTTAGTCTGTTGACATTCAGTGTTAATATTGATAGGTTTGTGGTAATTCCTCCCATTTAGTTGTTTTTGTTGTTTAAAGGTTTGATTGTGTGCAGCTGCTTCAGTGCTACTCTCTGATTCCTTGTCTTTTCTTCTCCTGTGGTTTAACATTGCCCATTCTCTCATGGTTTTGTTTGCTTTCATTTTCTGTGTGCAGAATTCCTTGGAGAATCTTTTATTGAGGTGGCTTGGTGGTTATATACTGTTTTAGTTTCTGCTTATTGTGGAAGATGTTTTATTGCTCCATCTATTTTGAATGATGGTTTTGCTGGAAGAGTATCCTAGGGTTGAAGACATTTTCATCCAGTGCCTGGAGTACCTCACTCCATGCCCTTCTTGCTTTTAAGGTTTCTGTTGAGAAATCTGCTGTGATTTTGAAGGGTTTACCTTTCTATGTTATTTGTTTTTCTCTCTTTCAGCCTTCAGTATTCTTTCTCTATTCTCTGTGCTTGTTGTTTTAATGATAATATGTCATGGGGTAGATCTATTTTGGTCAAGTCTGTTTGGTGTCCTGGAGGCTTCCTGTACCTGAATGGGTATAGTTTTATTTAGATTTGGGAAATTTTCTTTTATTATTTTGTTGGATATATGATGAATCCCTCTTACTTGGAACCCTTCTCCTTCTTCAATGCCCATGATTCTCAGGTTTGGTCTTTTGATGGAATCAGTGAGTTCTTCTATATTCCTTTCACAGGTCTTTTTAAATTTTTTCTCATGCCAAATCTTTATTTGTATCATGGGTCATCCTCACTGAGCTTATGTGTCTGAACACTGAGGTGCTGAGATATTCAGAAATCCATTATTAAAAAGTAAAAACTTTGGCCAGGGGTGGTAATGCATGCTTATCATCCCAGCTACTCAGGAGGTGAAGATAGAAAGATCATAGTTCAAGGCAAGCCCAAGCAAAGTTAGTGGGAGATCCTATCTGAAAAACAAACTAAAACCAAAAGAGCTAGGGAAGTGGCTCAAGTCATAGAGCACCTGCTTGGGAAGTGAAATGCTCTAAATTCAGTCCCATTATTGCTAAAAAGGAAAAGGAAAGCAAAAGCTTCAAGTATATTTTGTTTTTCATTTCCTGAAAGAATTTGCTCAGGTTTTATTGACACTGCTTCCAGGAAGTGTCTCAAGTACAGCATGTCTGAAAAGCCATCCCCACAGAAGCCATGTCTCCAAGACAAGATGCCTTGGATGGGGCACAAGCCTATCCCCTGCTATTACCACCATGACTAGGTAACCCCTGCCAAAAACCTAATTAAAATGAGCACCAGAAACAAAAGTATTGTGGACAGCTGTAATACAAATGCTTGGTGTGAGCATTCAGCTTTGTGGAGGGTTGACCAGGCAAAAAACCAGCTCCACAGTCATGCCCACTGGATCACAGTACAGTCTCTTAAGAGAACTCACATTCCTGTCACAAGTCTTGAGTTGTTTGACTAACAGTTCTTCAGTTTTATCTTTATTTTTATTTTTTTGGTTCATTTATTCACATGTGCATACATTCTTTGGGTCACTGTTTCCCCTGCCCCCCACCTCCACTCTTTCCCCACCACCCCCCTAGCTTCCAGGCAGAACCTGTTCTGCCCTTTTCTCTAATTTTGGTGAAGAGAAGACATAAGCATAAAAAAAGACAAAGTTTTTGCCTGTTGAGTTAAGGGTAGCTATACAGAGAGGTTCCTAGCATTGCTTCCATGTACAAATGTGTTACAACTCAAGTTGATTCATCTCTAACTGATCTTTACACTGGTTCCTGATCCCCTTCTCATATTGACCTCTGTTGCTTTAAGGTTTCTGTATTAGTTCCTCTGGAGTGAGGACATCAAACACTTTTGGGTTTTCTATCTATTTCCATACCTCCTGTATGTGCTCTCCTCTTGTAATGTGGACTAAATCCAACAACATTGCTGTGATTGCCCTAGATCTAAAGTCTGCATATGAGGGAGAACATATGATTTTTTGTCTTCTGAGTCTGGCTAGCCTCACTCAGAATGATGTTCTGTAGTTCCATCAATTTACTTGCAAATGATAGGATTTCAATCTTCTTTTTTTATTGTTTTATTATTCATATGTGCATACAAGGATTGGGTCATTTCTCCCCTCTGCCCCCACCCCCTCCCTTACCACCCACTCTGCCCCTCCCTCTCCCTCCTTCCCCCTCAATACTCTACAGAAACTATTTTACCCTTACCTCTAATTTTGTTGAAGAGAGAGTATAAGCAATAATAGGAAGGAACAAGGGTTTTTGCTAGTTGAGATAAGGATAGCTATACAGGGAGTTGACTCACATTAATTTCCTGAGTGTGTGTGTTACCTTCTAGGTTAACTCTTTTTGATCTAACCTTTTCTCTAGTTCCTGGTCCCCTTTTTCTATTGGCCTCAGTTGCTTTTAAGGTATTTGCTTTAGTTTCTCTGTGTTAAGGGCAACAAATGCTAACTAATTTTTTAGGTGTCTTAACTATCCTCACCACTCCCTTGTGGGCTATCGCTTTTATCATGTGCTCCAAAGTCCAATCCCATTGTTGTGATTGCCCTTGATCTCATGTCCACATATGAGAGAGAACATATGATGTTTGGTCTTTTGGGCCAGGCTAACCTCACTCAGAATGATGTCTCCAATTCCATCCATTTACCAGCGAATGATAACATTTCGTTCTTCTTTGTGGCTGCATAAAATTCCACTGTGTATAGATACCACATTTTCTTAATCCATTCGTCAGTGGTGGGGCATCTTGGATGTTTCCATAACTTGGCTATTGTGAATAGTGCCGCAATAAACATGGGTGTGCAGGTGCCTCTGGAGTAACCTAGGTCACAGTCTTTTGGGTATATCCCCAAGAGTGGTATTGCTAGATCAAATGGTAGATCAATGTTTAGCTTTTTAAGTAGCCTCTAATTTTTTTCCAGAGTGGTTGTACTAGTTTACATTCCCACCAACAGTGTAAGAGGGTTCCTTTTTCCCTGCATCCTCGCCAACACCTGTTGTTGGTGGTGTTGCTAATGATGGCTATTCTAACAGGGGTGAGGTGGAATCTTAGTGTGGTTTTAATTTGCATTTTCTTTATTGCTAGAGATGGTGAGCATTTTTTCATGTGTTTTTTGGCCATTTGAATTTCTTCTTTTGAGAAAGTTCTGTTTAGTTCACTTGCCCATTTCTTTATTGGTTCATTAGTTTTAGAAGAATTTAGTTTTTAAGTTCCCTATATATTCTGGTTGTCAGTCCTTTGTCTGATGTGTAGCTGGTAAATATTTTCTCCCACTCTGTGGGTGTTCTCTTCAGTTTAGAGACCATTTCTTTTGATGAACAGAAGCTTTTTAGTTTTATGAGGTCCCACTTATCTATGTTATCTCTTAGTTGCTGTGCTGCTGGGGTTTCATTGAGAAAGTTCTTACCTATACCTACTAACTCCAGAGTATTTCCTACTCTTTCCTGTATCAACTTTAGAGTTTGTGGTTTGATATTAAGATCCTTAATCCATTTTGGGTTAATATTGGCATAGGGTGATATACATGGATCTAGTTTCAGTTTTTTGCAGTCTACTAACCAGTTTTCCCAGCAGTTTTTGTTGAAGAGGCTGCTATTTCTCCAACATATATTTTTATCTCCTTTGTCAAATACAAGTTGGTTATAGTTATGTGGCTTCATATCTGGGTCCTCTATTCTCTTCCACTGGTTTTCATGTCTGTTTTTGTGCCAGTACCATGCTGTTTTTATCGTTATTGCTTTGTAATATAGTTTGAAGTCAGGTATCTTGATACCTCTAGCATTGTTATTTTGACTGAGTATTGTCTTGGCTATTCGTGGCCTCTTGTGTTTCCATATAAATTTGATGGTAGATTTTTGAATCTCTTTAATGAATGTCATTGGAATTTTGGTGGGAATTGCATTAAACATATAGATTACTTTTGGTAGTATAGACATTTTTACTATGTTGATTCTATCAATCCATGAGCATGGAAGATCTCTCCACTTTCTATAGTCTTCCTCAATCTCTTTCTTCAGAAGTTTATAGTTTTCCTTGTAGAGGTCATTCACATCTTTTGTTAGGTTTGCACCTATGTATTTGATATTTTTAGAGGCTATTGTAAATGGAATTGTTTTCATGCATTCCTTTTCAGTTTGTTCATTGTTAGTGTACAGAAATGCTAATGATTTTTCTATGTTGATTTTATATCCTGCAACCTTTCTGTAGCTATTGATGATGTCTAGAAGCTTCTGAGTAGAGTTTTTTGGGTCTTTAAAGTATAGGATCATGTCATCTGCAAATAGGGATATTTGGACAGTTTCTTTACCTATTTCTTCTTCTTGCCTAAGTGCTGTGGCTAGGAATTCTCGTACTATGTTGAATAGGAGTGGAGATAGTGAGCATCCTTGTCTGGTTCCTGATTTTAGAGGGAATGGTTTCAGTTTTTCTCCATTAAGTATAATGCTGGCTGTAGGGTTGTCATATATAGCTTTTATAATGTTGAGGTACTTTCCTTCTATTCCTAGTTTTCTTAGAGCTTTTATCATGAAATGGTGTTGAATCTTATCAAAGGCTTTTTCTGCATCTATTGAGATGATCAAGTGATTTTTGTCTTTGCTTCTGTTAATGTGGTTTATTACATTTATTGATTTCCATATGTTGAACCACCCCTGCATTCCTGGGATGAAGCCTACTTGGTCGTGGTGAATAATCTTTTTGATGTGTTGTTGAATTCGGTTTGCCATTGTTTTGTTGAGGACTTTTGCATCAATGTTCATTAAGGAGATTGGCCTATAGTTCTCCTTTTTGGAGGTGTCTTTGCCTGGTTTTGGGATAAGTGTAATACTGGCTTCATAATATGTGTTAGGCAGTTTTACTTCCCTTTCTATTTCATGGAACAGTTTAAGGAGGGTTGGTATCAGTCCTTCTTTAAAGGTCTGATATAATTCAGCAGAGCATCCATCAGGTCCTGGACTTTTCTTTTTGGGGAGACTCTTGATTGCTGCTTCAATTTCATTTTGTGTTATAGGTCTATTCAGGTGATTAATTTCCTCTTGGTTCAGTTTTGGATGATCATATGTATCTGGAAATTTGTCCATTTCTTTAAGATTTTCAAATGTATTTGAATATAGGTTATTGAAGTAGTCTCTGATGATTTCCTTTACTTTCATGGTGTTTGTTGTTATCTTCCCTTTTGCATTCCTGATTCTACTAATTTGGTTTTTTTCTCCCTTCATTTTAGTCAGGTTTGCCAGGGGTCTATTGATCTTGTTTGTTTTTTCAAAGAACCAACTTTTTGTTTCATTAATTCTTTTTATGTTTTTTTTGGTTTCTATTTCATTGATTTCAGCTCTTACTTTTATTATTTCTCTCCTTTTATTTATTTTGGGATTTGCTTGTTCTTGTTTTTCTAGGAGTTTGAGATGTATCATTAGGTCATTGATTTGGGATCTTTTAGTCTTTTTAATATATGCACTCATGGCTATAAACTTTCCACTCAGAACTGCCTTTGCTGTGTCCCATAGGTTCCGGTAGGTTGTGTTTTCATTTTCATTGACTTCCAGGAACTTTTTAATTTCCTCTTTTATTTTTTTGATGATCCATTGTTCATTAAGTAATGAGTTATTTAGTTTCCAGCTGTTTGCATTTTTTTGTCTTTACTTTTTTTGTTGAGTTCTACACTTACTGCATTGTGATCAGGTAGTATGATTGGTATAATTTCTATTTTCTTATACTTGCTGAGGCTTGCTTTGTGCTCTAGGATATGATCTATTTTGGAGAAGGTTCCATGGGCTGCTGAGAAGAATGTATATTGTGTAGAAGTTGGATGAAATCTTCTGTAGACATCAAGTAGGTCCATTTGATCTATGATATATTTTAGATCTTGGATTTCTTTATTGATTTTTTGTTTCGATGACCTATCTGTTGATGATAATGGGGTGTTAAAGTCTCCCACTACCACTGTGTTGGAGTTAATATATGCTTTTAGGTTTTTCAGGGTATGTTTGATAAAATAGGCTGCGTTGACATTAGATGCATACAGGTTGATGATTATTATTTTCTTTTGGTCTATTTCCCCTTTTATTAGTATGGATTGTCCTTCTTTATCTCGTTTGATCAATATAAGTTTGAAGTCTACTTTGTCAGAGATAAGTATGCTATTCCTGCCTGTTTTTATGGGTCATTGACCTGGTAAATCTTCTTCCAGTCTTCATCCTAAGCCTATGCTTATTTCTGTTGATGAGGAGGGTCTCCTGTAAGCAACAAATTGTTGGATCTTCCTTTTTAATCCATTTTGTCAAGCAGTGCTAGGTATGTGGTGATTCTTGTCATTTAGTTGTCTTAGTTGTTTGAAGGTTTGATTGTGTGTACCTAAGTTGAGGTTACTCTCTACTTTCTTGCTTTTTCTTTTCCTGTAGTTTGGTGCTGCCTGTCTTTTCATGGTTAAGTTGGGTTTCACTTTCTGTGTGCAGAATCCCTTGCAGAATCTTTGTAGTGGTAGCTTTGTGGTCACATATTGTTTTAGTTTCTGCTTGTAATGGAAGACTTTTATTGCTCCATCTGTTTTGAATGATAGTTTGGCTGGGTAGAGTATCCTGGAGTTGAAGTTATTTTCATTCAGTGCCTGGAAGATCTCACCCCATGCTCTTCTTGCTCTTAATGTTTCTGTTGAGAAGTCTGCTCTGATTTTGATGGGTTTACCTTTGTATGTTACTTGTTTTTTCTCTCTTACAGCCTTCAATATTCTTTCCTTAGTTTCTGAACTTGTTGTTTTAATGATGATATATTGTGGAGTAGTTCTATTTTGATCTGGTCTGTTTGGTGTCCTGGAGGCCTCTTGCATCTGTATGGTAATATCTTTCTCTAGATTTGGGAAAGTTTCTGTTATTATTTTGTTGAATATATTATGCATTCCCTTCGCTTGCACCTCTTCTCCTTCTTCGATGTCCATGCTTCTCAAGTTTGGTCTTTTGATGGATTCAGTGAGTTCTTGCATTTTCTTTTCACAGGTCTTAGTTGTTTAATTAATAGTTCTTCAGTTTTTCCTTTAATTACCATTTCATCTTCAAGTTCTGAGATTCTGTCTTCTGTTTGTTCTATTCTCCTGGATTGGTCTTCTGTTTTGTTTTGCAGTTCTGTTTCATTCTTTTTTCTGAGGTTTTCCATATCCTGAGTGTTTTCCTCTTTTATGTTGTCTATTTTTGTCCTGAGTTCAATTATCTGTTTATTAATCTTGTTCTCTGTTTTACTTTGGTGGTTATACAGTGCTTCTATGGTTTCCTTTATTTCTTCTTTTGCTTTTCCAAATTCTCTATTTTTGTTTTCTTGGAATTTCTTGAGTGTCTCCTGTACATTTTGGTTGACCCTATCCAGTATCATCTCTATAAAATTCTCATGGAGTACCTGTATTATGTCTTCTTTTAAATTATTCTTGTGGGCTTCTTTTGTTCTTTGGCATAGTTTATCTTCATTTTGTTGGAGTCTGGATCTGAGTATCTGTTTTCTTCATTTCCCTATGGTTCCTGTACTAAGTTTTTGCTGTTGTGAAACTGGTTTCCCTGTTTTTTCTGTCTTCCCGTCATTGTCCTTGGTGTTGTTACTGTTCCTGTTCTGTGTGCAATTAAGTATTTTCTAGCTTGTAGTAATAACAATGTTAATATTTAGAATGGAAGTGTGAGAGGAGATGGAAAGCAAGAAGTTAAAGAAAAAGGGAAAAACAAACTGACAAGTAGGATAAAACAAAACAAGGAATCAAACAAAAAAGTTTGAAAGGTATAATCAGGGAGCGTTGGTGTACTAATAAACAGTTAGCTGAACAGGCATTAGAGAGACAGTGAGAGGATTGAAAATAAAAAAAAAAGAATAAAAATTTGAATAGAAATAAAAAATAAGTAAATTAAAGGAATATATATATATATGTGTGTATATATAAAATAAAACAAAATGAGAAATAGAAAAATAAAACCCTCCATGTTCAAATGCAATGAAGTTTCAGTCTTAATAATTTTGGTGTCCATCTCTGTCTCCAATCCTGGAGATGGTGCCTCAGATGTTGTTCTGTGGTTGTCTCAGAACAAAACTACACACAAAAAAATCCCACGAAGTGTCCCAAGTTCAAATGCAATAAAGTTTCAGTAAGTTTTTCAGCATGCAGGTGCAGTTTGGTTGTTTTCTTATCAAAGGTAGTGAGAGAGAAAGAAAATAAAAAGTCTGGAGACAGTTCTGTGAATGGTATTTGTGGCTGTGGCTTGCCTGCCCACTGCTGTCAGCCTGCTGTTGCTGGAGGTGTTATTTATGCAGATCTCAGGGGTGAGCTTAACACTCACTTGGCCCTGCAGGCTTTGTTTACTCAGAGTTCTCCTGTGCATGAGCCGCTGCTACAAGCTTTCCCCTTTCCAAGTACACTGGGGGAGGTGACACTGCACCCGCTTTCTCAGGCCTGCATGTTTGTTTACAGTTCACATGGGAAGTGGGTCTTCCCCCCTCTCCTGTGGAGTTTTCCTCCCACTGCCACTTTTACAAGTTTTCCTGCTCCTGGTTGCTGGGCGCACGCCCCCGCTCCTGCTGGAGCCTCTCCAGCCCAGCCTGGCTTGCTTATTTACAGTCCTGGGAAGGATTCCCTTCCCCCTCTCTTTGGCACTCAGTGCACCCCACCTTCTTTGCAACATGTCTTTATTGTTCTTATTGCTTATTACTCAGTTTCTCTTTTTTCCCCAGGTGGAGGTCGGTCTGTCCAGGGGGCTATGCTGATCTGGCCCAGGGTTGTGTGTGGAATTACCACGGTACCGCTAAGCTCACCTTGTCTGCATCTTCCTAAGCCATCTGGCGGCCAGGGGGCCCTCCTGGTTTCTCCGTTTAACGTGAAGTTTAGATTCTCTGCACTGGCTGTATGTGTGGAGGGGTCAAAGTTTTGCCTCTTCTCTTTGGTTTTGCCTGCAAGGTGTGTCTCCAGCATCTCTCCAAGATTTCGCTATAGGAAGCATGCTTTGTGCTTCCTCTAGCCACCATCTTCTGTACTTGTGTTGCATTCTTTTTCTGAGGTTTTCCATATCATGGGTCACTTCCTCTTTAATATTGTTAATGTTCATCCTTAATTCATTTATCTCTCTTATTTATGGTGTTCTCTGTTACACTTTGGTGTTTATTTAGGGCTCCTATGATTTCATTTATTTGTTTTTGTGTTTTCTCATATTCTTTATTTTTGTTGTCTTGGAATTTCTTGTGTGCCTCCTCTTCATTTTGGTTGACCATGTCTGGTATCATCTCTATGAAATTCTCATTGATTACTTGCAGGCTTTCATCTTTCAGGGTGTTCTTGTGGGCTTTGTTTGGTTCCTTGGTATAGTTTATCTTTGTTTTTTTGGTGTCTGGATCTAGGTATCCATTTTCTTCATTTCCCTCTGAATTCTGTACTAATTTACTGTTGGGGGAGAATGGTTTCCATCCTTTTTTTGTTTTTCCATCATTCCACTTGGTACTGTTCTGTCCCTGGTCTATGTGTAATTTACTATTAGCTATCTTACAATAGTAAAACTAACAAAACAAAGAAAGAAGGAGAAAAAAGAAAAAGAAAAAGAAAGAAAAGAAGAAAAAAATTGGAGAACCAAAGCAATCAATAGGAAAATATGGTGGACAATCAGACAGTGAACAAGACAAACATGCACTTAAAGAAAAGAGATGAAAAAAAATTCCTGATTCAGGGACTGTAGAATTTCAGTCTTAGTAGTTCTGATTTACACCTTTAGCATCCAGTCCTGTTTGTCTGTGTCTCCTAGGCAGGTTTTGAGCTGCCATCTTGTGTTGTTGGAGCCCTCCTGTGGAGGGTGACTGTGCTGTGCCAGTGGGCCGGCATGTGGCAGCCTAGAGGGCCTCGTGTGGTGGCAGCCAATGCTGTGCAGCAGAGGACTGGAAGGTCAGCAGTCTGGCTGTTCTGTGGGGTGGAGTCCCTGCAGGCCCACATGGTGGAGGCTCAGAAGACTGACAAGCAGCAGTCCAGCAGCCTGGCTGTTCTGTGGGGCCCTGGCCTGGCAGTTATGTGGGGCAGAGACCTGGTGGGCCTGCGGGGCAGAGGACTGGTGGGCTTGCAGGGTAGAGGCCCAGCAGATGGTGATGGGGTGGGGGCCTGCTTGTTCTTTCTGTGTATTGTGGTGTGGAGAAGCCTTCCATGGGCTGGGTGTTCAGGGAGCTGAAGTTTCAGCTCTCCCTGGTGCTTTACCTCAGCAAAGTGTGTCTCCAGCATCTCAGCAAGGTCCCTGATTCATGGAGCTCATGCAGTCTGCATCTGTGTCCCAGTTGCCATTTTGGATCCCTCCCAGTTTTATCTTTAATTTCTGTTTTATCTTTTAGTTCTGACATTCTGTCTTCAGACATTTGTTCTAATCTGCTGGATTGGACTTCCACTGTGTTTTGTGTTTTTGTTTCAATCTTTTTTCTGAGGTTCTCCATATCAGGGGTCACTTCCTCTTTAATATTTTCTGTTTTCATCTTTAGTTCATTCATCTCTATAGTGTACTCTGCTTCACTTTGCTGTTTATTTATGACTCCTATGAGTTCATTTATTTGTTTCTGTGTCTTCTCATATTCTTTATTTTTGGTGTCTTGAAATTTGTTGAGTGCATCTTCTACATTTTGGACAACCACATCTAGTATCTTCTCCATGAAATTATCAGTGATTACTTGCAGAATATCTTCTTGGAGGACTTTTTTTGTGCAACTCTGGGTTCCTTGGTGTCATTTATCTTTCTTTTGTTGGGGTCAGAAACTGGTTATCCATTTTCTTCATTTACCTCTGAATCCTGTATTGTTATTTTTTGAGGAGAGTGTTTTCTATACCTTTTTCTTCTTCCCATCACTCCACTTGGTACTGTGCAACTATGTTATTGATAGGCTAGTTGGTGGTTTTAGTAACCTGTTTTCTTTCCCTTGATTTAATGTTCACTTTTTGTGGCTTTCTTGGTTCTTGGCTATGTTGGTGTGGTATTTCTGTCCCTGTTCTGGGTGTAATTTAGTAATAACTAATTCATAGGCTCAATACCCAACCAGTAGTTTATATGTTATATAGAAGACCCCTTGGTGGTAATATGAATAAGCAGTGGGAGTTGAGGAGTTAATGTTTATTAGGCTAGCTATAGCAATTTGAGGAGTTGGATAGGGTGGCACTAAAAGGGGAGGTGGGATGCTGTGTGGGTGAGTGGGGAGGCAGTGCAGAGGCTGCTGATTTTTGTGGTCCTTCTGTGTGTTTGGGTGTGTTTCTGTTGTTGTAGTTATCCTACTTTTGTCAGGGATGATTGGAGGTTGGGGTTGTGTGAAGTTGGTATAGTAGATTGGTCAGTGGATGATCAATGTGAAGGAGAGTGGGGTAGTCTGGTGACAAGTTAGGGGAGAATGGGAGCGGAAGGTGAGGGCAGGGGGAGAGAGTGGGTGAGAAGGGGCATAATAAGTTGTTGGTAAAGAGATCAATGGATTTTAGCACAGGAGAAGGAGGGAGAGTGAATGGGATGATAGTGGGGTTGAGAAGGTGTGTATAGTAAAGTTGATAATATAGAAAGAAAAAACATAATAAGTATAGAAATAAAAATATAAAACCCACAATAACAAAACAAACAAACAAAAACAGGAAAAAAAACCCCAAACCAACCAACCAACCAACCAACCAAACAAACAAACAAAAAACCCCACCAGGTTCAGGAACAATAGAATTTCAGTCTTAGTTTAGGTTCTGGAGTTAATCCTCTGGCATCCAGTCCTGGTACTGGCATATAAACAGAATCTTTGCTGTGGTCTCACCAGGTGATTGGCTTGTGAGTAGTGTTTTGTTCTTCTGCCTACCAGTTTAATTGAAATTGTGAGGTGAGGTAGATTTTCCAGATCATGCAGGGTGGTCAGAGCTATTGATTTCCCTAGCTAATAGCTGTGTTACCATTTGGCTGCCACTGTTTGGTCAGCCTCTCCCCCAGAGAGGTGTGGGCAGTTCAATTTTGAATGCTGCCCTCTGGTTTAGGAGATCAGCTCTGCAATCCACTATTTGCTCTGCTTTGGAGGTGGCTTTTTGCTGTGTTTGTTTACTGGAATTTCCATGCTGGGGATTTATTTCTTTGCCCTGCCCCTTTCTCTGGGGCAGGTTCAGTATTCCGTTAGCCCTCTCTGCTGTCTGTGTGTTATGAAGGTTCATTGTTTATTTTTCAGTTTTGAGGGGCAGTTCATTTTGGGGTGCTGTTCACTGGCACAGGTGATAAGCTCTGTGATGCACTACCTGCTCTGCTTCAGGGAGTGGTTTATCACCAACCCACTCTCTGCCTTCCTGCCTTTACTGTGTTTGTTTACTGATAGTTCAGTGCTAAGACCAACCTCCTGCTCTTCCCTTCTCTGGTGCACTTTCAGCATTCCTGTCTCCTCTGCTGTTGTGCTACATTACAATTTTCTGTTTGTTATTCAGTTTTGTTGGAGGAGGGGGAGTCAGTCTGTCCAGAGGCTGTGCTGGTTTATGTTCCTGGGTGTTGCTGGGGGAGTTCTGAGTGGTGCATGTTGTGTGGTGCTCACCTGTTTATTCTATGAAAAGATGTGCAGGCAGGTTTGGAGCTTGTGGTGGTGGTGACAGCAGTGAGAAATGGCTCCAAATTTTCTCAGTGTAACATGGCATAGGGAAATCTTTCCCAGACTAGGGGTTCAGGGTGTTGAAGGTTTGATTCTGGTTGCTGCTTCATTATTTTTGATATAAAATTTATTATTATATGTAAATTTAAATATCATTCAATGTGCATTTGCCAGGCATTGAACTTTGTCATAAAAAATACAAGGATATTTAAGACATAGAACTAAACATCAAAGAATTTATACTCTGTGGAGGAGAAAGCACAAAAGGATAGCAAAAAGAGAAATAAAGCAAATTCAAGCAAGTATTTTGAAGGGGGCACACATGATGGGTTTTAGAAACACACAGGAGAGAATAACTATAAATAAAAGACAAAACCTCATTTAGTTGAAATGTAGGTGCTTATTGACAGTGTAATACCTTAATGACATGTCCCATTTATGTACTGAGAGAAATGCAAAAAGAATACAGAGGTCCACATGCATACTTGTGGTGAAGATATTTCAGATTGTTGTAATAATAATTTATGCTCTAGGGAGGTCACAATGAAAAAATGTAAACAGGAAAATAATCAAATACTTAGAGATAGTCTTTTCACTTTCTGAGGTGAGTACACTTCAGCAGGGAAAATCATCATCTTACACAAGAAATACAGAGATGTGATGAATAATCTTTGCTCACCTTGCAAGCACAATTGAAGGGGATCATAGAAAACAACTGGAGAAATTTGATGAAATCTACTCAGTATGCATTTTGACCTGCTATTTCAAGCTGTTCAAATGCAGTCCACTGTATCCTAAGTGTTAGAAGACAGAATTGACTGAGGAGAAAAACCAGCTCCTAGTATTGTTCTCCAGGTACAAAATAATTCATCTCTGAAGATCTAGTAGACAGAACTGCTTGCAAAGTGCATTCCCCTCCACTCTGATTTAAAAGCATGAAATAACCTCATTTCAAAGTTGAAAGGCTTAAAACATTCTTGTTCTCTCTTTCTTATCTGCCCACATGGCCTGGATTTTGAGACAGCCTTGGGATAAAGTAGAAAAGCATATGTTCATGTGTCCAAATATCTGTTATCAAAAAGCCCAATCATTAATTTTGGAATTTGTGGCAAGTACTATTATTACCATCCAAATAGATCTTGAAAAACATTCAAAATTTTAGAACAATTTCTGTAGGAAAACAAAAGAATTCATGGGAAATCCGCTTGCATCTTATCCAAAGGTGTCCTACTCAATCAAATCAACTTGTTCACAGAGGAACTGTTCTTAAAGAGTGGTTATCAATGTAGCAAAATTGTAGGATGGGATCCTAAAAGACAGTTCCTTCTTAGTTCTTTTTTGCTTCTATTCTTCCTGTGTTGTGTTTGCAATAAACTAATTTACAGTGATTTTGTTTATGATACCACAGCATAGTTATCTTTTGGTATTTGGCACATCTCAACAACTTTTAGTTACCTGGATAACTGGTATGACTGCTTTTCAGAAGGAAGCCCATAAAATTCAGTATAGAACCTCTTTACATATTATGTGACTGTGCTGTGCCTGATAGTTACCTCCTATAAAGTAAATAAAGCCATATTGATTCCTCCTAGACTACTCAATCTATTATGTGGAATTTTCTCTCGTCTGGCTCAAATCCCTGCATAGATTTTTTAAGCTAACCATTTTTCTCCATAGCTGAGAGCAGGGCTAGCTGGATGGAAATGCAGGCAGCTACCATGAAGATATACTCCAACATTAAGCTTATTATTTATATTGTTCAGGAATAGAAACAAAAACTCTGCCTTCTACAGTACTTGTCAGTATTGCTATTAAAGCAGAAACTTCTAGGTTCTGACATTAAGGAGAATGTAAAGGAATGTAGGAATAGAAGTGTCTGAATTATCCACACATTACAGGTGATGAATTTTCCAAGCAGAGCCTCAGGCTAACAATAACATTTACTGAAGTTCTGCTAATGCTTTGCTTCTAGTTAGGGTCACATACTATGTAGTCTTTGATCCCAAGAGACATATTATCAAAGAGATAATTATTATATTTTGATATTAAAAGTATAAGAAACCAGATTTCTGTACTACTTATTGTTCATATGTTTGTAAGCTAATTAATTCCTCTGTTATTTGGCTACTACTTATTGGTCACTTACAATACAATAGGCATAGTGTGGAATAAAGACCTAAGAAGACACAGCCCCTACTATCAAGAATCTCAGAATCTAGTAGAAAAGCTATAGCACATACAAGGACGTTTATGTAATACTGGCCAGACTGTGATTGATAAAAGAATAAATAAATAAAGATTAATGGATTACCAGCAGTCTAAGTAGTCTATCAGATTATGTAGGTAGGTGAAGAGATATATGGACAGATAGGTAGACAGAAGGATGGATGGACAGACGGATAAGTGGATAAGTAAGTATCTATCCATGAGTTATACATTTTCAGATTCAGAGTAAAAGCTGAAGCAGGGACTTAAGGTCTACATGGCCAAGATTCCTGCTTCTCCTGACACTCTATCCTGTCATCTTCTCCCTTTTTTATTGTTTTCCAAATGCTAGTCTCCATGCTGCTGGTGAAATACATTTACTATATTCTCCCCAGGAATTGTGCATTTGCTGCTCCCTTTGTTGAAATTCTTTTCCCTAAGATGTACACACAGCTTGCTTCTTCCTTTAATTCAGGTGTCTGTTCACATGTCACCTTATCAAAGAGGTACTCCCTGACCACCCTATTAATGCAATACTCCACTACTTATACTTGACTTTGTTCTTTATAGAAGCTGTAATTGCCTGTCGTGATATACATTTATTGCACACTGTCTTTTGGAATGTAAACTCATAATAGTGTAGACTTTTAGAAAACCATCATATCCCTAGTGTGAGAATAATAACTTATATAGTAGGTACTCAATAAATGTTTGCTGGTTGAATGAATGAATGACCAGATAATTATGTAAAGCAACATGTAGGAGACCAAGGAAGATACCAGATTTTGAGTTAAGGAATCTGGGCTTTATTTGATGGTGGCATTACTTAACTACTGTCACAAAAATACATTGTATAAAATGATTATTTTACTCCTCTGCAGATCAGTGACTAGTGATTGGTGACTTTGGCTATATTCAGTGGAATGGTTATGTTGGTTTAGTTGGGCTCACTTTATGTATCAGCCAGCTTGGATCTATAGCTGATCAGAGCCAACTTGGATTCATTGTGATCCACTTTTCTTTAATTTTTGTTGTTGTTCTGAGACCAGCCTAAGCATTTTCTTCTCAGGGTCAAGACAGATCCAAAAGAGAGCAGGACCATCTCTTTCAGCAGTTTTCAATATTCTTTTGCATCATATCTGCATATATCCTATTGGCCAAAGTGAATTACATAGCTACAGCTCAAAGAAAAAGGCAAAGTAGTCACTCTGCCCAGATTAGTAAGAGTTCTGTTGAATCTACCACAATAGATGATACTATGTTATGGTTTTGAGCAGTTTGGTGCTCCTTTGCACAAAAATGTGAAACATTTACATCTTTTCAGTTTTGACACATATTATTTGAAGCTTATATTGAGTCATAATTAGTGAAAACAAATCTTCATTTAGGCTTCCAATTGAAGAAAGTTTCTAGCAAGATGATGTTACACACTTGCTTTGATCACAAAATGCACAGTAAGTAGGTCAATAACTTGTGCTGCTCAGAGATAGTTTGTCTTATACACAATTTATTTCCCAGCTTTTATTCTAGAAACAACTAAGTGCTCCCTCTGCTCCCATCCAATTTCCCCTTTGTAGGAATTTAATTTATAAGATTGCTGACTTTAATTACAGATGGAAGCATGAAACTGTTCTATCAAAATGTAATTGGCTGTCATAATAGTATAGCTTTGAGATTTTCTTATTTTCCTCTCCCATATAAAAAGAGTAGACTCTGGAGATTAGAGTTAATGATGCTGGTGGTGTACTGATTGCCAGATTATTTGTTTTCTTCTTGCATTTGGGACTAACTTGATTATTTGAAAGACACTTGAAACTCTTTACCAAATGTTTAATTCCAATCAGGAAATCTGTTATCATATAGATGGATAATGTAATGCTACGTTTTCTCAGAGATGATAATCTGACAATAATTGTGTGTGTGTATATGTGTTTAGTAGGAGTTGCTGCAGGCAAATGTCTGGGATTTAGGACATTTATCACTAGCAAGTTAAAATGGAACAGATTTTCCAGGTTCCATTTCTTAAAAATGTTAAACTCACATCTGTCAAATTCAAGAGGTGAAGGGGATAGGAGTTTTAAAAGGTTGAGGTGATTTATATTCTTGGAGGCTGTTTATATGGCCATTAATAATTCCTTTTTTTGCCAGTAATAATTCTTTAATAAGTGCATGCTATATCCTAGATAGCAACACTATTGGCTAAAATCCATACCAATTTCTATGAACTGGAGCCTAAATTAGGTTAATTTTATTGATGGGTGAATCTCTTCATAATGTGGATAGTGATGTCTTATCTTGGTTAAAAAATTTATCATCCTAACAGTATCCAAGAAGGGGTTTGTGCTTATTGTGCTAGAGTGGAATTGACCTCTCTACTTCTGATTGTAATACAGTTGTTCTTGCTCCAACATCTACCCTCAGTCCTTCACTGTGCCAACTCTCTGCAAATTGTTTAGTAATTTCCTTCTTGGTTTTACTTGACCCATAGAATAAAGGCAATCAAGTGGGTGAACAGGTCTACATAGGCATGGGCAATCCAGTAGGGATAGCCAAATATAGAAAAAATGAAACAAATTATTCCTTAACTTGATATTTTATTAAGAAAATACTTGTAATTATCTTTTTATTAAAGAAGTTTGATAAAATAACTAACATATGGGGATGGAACTGCAGCTCAGTGGTAGAGTCTTGCTTTACATGTGTGAGGCCTGGACTTAATCCTCATAATTGCAAAACCAATCAACCAATCAGAAAAAAAAATCCCTCCAAGAACCATTGCCACCAAGATTTCTAGCATATATTTCCAATTCATTTGGTTCAATAAGCATGGATTTTTACTTAACTTCTGGTAATCCTATCCACACTGCAACAAATTTTCCAAGTATTCTTCACTAGACAGCCCATTGTGAATTATTGCTTGAGATGAAACGAGGTACATTTTGAAGATCCAAGCATCTTCTTATACCTTTACATGACTGTAAAGATATCATCTGACATTCTCATTAGCACATTATATAGGTTGCTTGTTTAAGTAGTGAGAATTACTTTTGAATGAACTCAGTAAGACTGAGTGAATGATTTGTGAGAACATTAATCAGCTGTCTTTGTTAAATGTTTTTCTAAGCGTGTGAGGCCTTGACAGGTAATTTGGATTTCCCTGATTTGCAGCTGCTGCCATCATTGCTATTTGTGATTGATACTTCTGACTGGACAGATTTGCAACCTAACACTTATGCTGATGAATAGTATAAAGATACTAAATTATTAATAATTTCAGTAGTGCTCCTGAAATTGGATGTAAGGGGCTAGTTTTCCAGCCTGAAACTCTATGTCATGGTAACATGTCAAGGAAAAAGTTCTTTGTGAGGCATTTTGAGTTAAGTCACATATTAGGTGTGCTTAAAATGCAATGAATTATGCTATGAATTTTCCTTAGAAGAATAAGTTTCTGCCTTCAACTTGGTGTAATGTAGACATATTTTTATAGTAAATGGATTTCTTGATAGTTATCATGTTTCACTTTTACCTGCAACTGCTTTATGAAGTGAGATACCATTTTTTCTTAATAGCTTCATCATGTTTTGTGGAGTTATAGAATATTAGACTTGAAAGCATAATTTGATATCACCTAGTCCAGTATTTCACAAATCCTCCCTGATGGTACAGCAGGATACCTACATCCTTGAGTCTGGGAGTAGAACCTAAAATAAACAAGACCATATTTGTGGTCATAAGATTTGGAATCTTCATTCATTAATATACTCATGTTCATTGAACTAAGACTTCAGTTCTGCTGAGCTATCTTGTTTGAATGAATTAAATAAAATTAGCCAAGCACCCTAATCTCCAATGCTGTGGATATCCTAATGTCTTTTTCAAGATACCTGGAAATTTGTATGGCCTTATAATGTCTTGATGGGCTGCTTTTTTGATTTCTGGTTTCCACTGAATTTTCAGTTTCAACTCTTCTGATCATTTTTAGCTATTTTCTTCCAGCTCCTTTGAAGATCAAAAGGTGAAACAGCTCATTTCCTCATAACAGAACTCATACAAGGTATACATAAGAATACCAGACCTGAGTGAAAATACTTGTATGGCAAACAGTTTATATTAGCATCACATAGCAAAAAACTTGAGTAACCATTAGTTATCCTTGTTCTTGAAAGTGCTTCTTACCCCTGCAGCCAGTGTCTTCTCACCAGTTAGCACTGACCAGGAGGCTCCATTCCCTGCCATTATGTGGGTTATTTCATCACTCACTTAGTTTTCTGCTTCCATGCTCTGTTCTCTTCTGAGTTTTGCCACAAATTTCTGCTAATATCTTATCCAGAATGGTTTAGCTATATCTTTGTGTAGCCCCAGAAAATTTAGGTTAATACACTAGGCATCTGAAGGGTAAAATAAGCTCTTTCCATCAAAGTGGGTCCTTGAAAAGATTGTTTATTCCATATAGCAGTTTCATAAAGAGTTCCATAATTTCTCCATTTTCCTCTTTCATGTTACCTCAATTTTAATTTTAAAAGTTTTGGAACTAATATAGTATTCTCTAAATAAAAAAAAGTTTTGGTCCCCTTATAGCTTTGGTACATTTTTTGATTCAACACATGACCATTTTAACCTGTGATTTTGGGCTTACTCCCACATCTTCTTTCAATTCAGTTTGAGAGGAATGGGTCTGTCCCTTGACTTAGAAGCATCTGTTCTCATTCTTGTTCATATTGTCAATCTCTCTCTTATTATGAGAAATGAAATCCAGGGACACTAAGTCACTTATCAAGGTCCCCAAACTGAGAACATTTAATAGGGTGTACAAAATTATGCTCTCTTATTTTTCAAGATAAAGAAAGCTTCTCAATTTTAGTGTTATGTTGAAAAATTTCATCTCTACTTTCTGATAGGGTATCTTTTATCTATGTGCTTAATTTTTTAAGGAAAATGCTTGTTTTAATAATGTTCATGTTGAATATCAAATGATGTATATTTTTCTTATTTGTGCTTGTCTTTGTCAGTTTGTGAATTCTTTTGGGGGACTATTACCTGCAAAAATTTCAGTGCCTTTTTATGCTCTCTGCTATATCCTGTCCAGTCATTTTTATGCTTTTCTTTATCCTGGTTGTAAGTCACCTGATTATCAACAGAGAAGCAGAACCTTGAAGGACTTCATTCTCAGAACTGAGGACAAGGTTTCTATTTTGGTTCTTTCCCCAGTGGAGTTTTTATTTTAAGCTTTTGATCTTGTTTTTTACATGACTGACTGCATAGACTGTTGTGGTTATAAATGCTTATCAAATCAACTTAAATTTTTAATTCCTACTATGTGTTTTGAACTCTGCAAATTTTAATCAGGTTTAAAAATCTTACTTATTAATTATAATTTTCTTATGTCACATTTGGAGAGAAGAAACAAGCACATGTATAAGTAAGTAATATGTAAGATTTAACTGATATCTTGAAAACATAAGACATTTCATAAATTTGAACATGATACATTAGCAAATTAAAGACATACAATCAAAAACCTGCTCAAAGTTGTGGACTCTCTCTAAAGAAATACATACATGGAAAGGTGGGGAAAGATCATGGATTAGAAACAACCACCATTTTATGGGAGAAGGGGGAATAAAAGAGAATGATGGAGGAGTGAATTCAACCATGATATATTTTAAGAATTTTTGTCACAATATACTCTCAGTACAACAATAATAAAAAAAAAGTAAAAATAAGAAAAATAAACATCTGCCATTTTGAAACCATGAATGTAAAGAGTCAGGTAATGGGCTGATGGATTGCTTAAGAGATAGAGTGCTTACCTAGCAAGTGTGAGGTCCTGAGTTCAAACTCCAGTACCACCAAAAAAAAGAAGAGCCAGGTTACACAGAAGAGACCATATGCTGAAGAGAGAAAGAGAGAAAAATCATTAGGAATCATGAGGAAGGCAGCAGGATGACAGAAAAGCACAGAGAAACTGAGGCAACAGAAAAGAAAAAAAAACAGTTCCAAGAACATCCCTGTCTCCCCAGGAGGAGAAAAGATGCCATCACAAAGTAAGCCAGAGAGCTCTAGTGATAAGCTGGTGTTTCTAGTTGCAAGATAAGCCCATATCTCCCAGAAACCTTAAATCCCATGTGGGAAGCTGTGAGACAGTGACTGGTTCAGAGTAGAAGGTTAGCTTCAGTATAGAAAAATATTCTATCACTCACCTTATCTTGGAGGGCAATAGCAAGGTGCCAACTGAAAGTGGAATGAATATGTGAGACTCATTTACTCTTGGGGCCTGAAAACAAGGAACACTCATTACTTTGGGAGCCTTGGGACACCCTGCCACAGAGTTTGAGTGTGAGACAGCCATGAGGGATGGTTAAAGAGACAGAGAATTTGGACATGGTTCTGTGGAAAACTTCAAACAGCAAGGAACGCTACCATCAGACAGTGGTTAGGGACCATATCCTACATATCCAGGAGTGAGTTCTGTCCCCCCCAGGCTTGGATGGAAACAAAGCACAGAATCTGTGATGGGTATAGTATTTGCCTACTGTGCCTGCTTCCAGGCTGCATGTGTTGACTCTAAGTGGGTCATAACACTGTGTCCAGACCCTCTGAGTCATGATACCTATAGCTTCTTTAACTTACAGGGAATTGAATTGTCAGGCAGGACTTAAAAGCACTAAGACTGACCTTTGGGAATGGCATCCAGGCATGTGTTTGATGGCAGTCAGGTCTGAGGGCCCAGAGTCCAGACCTTATGAATCACAAAACTTCCATAGCCTCCTCCTCTGCAGAGGAAAGTAAACTTCTAGAGGGTATGTAAGCATTGAGACCAGTATGCAGAGAGAATAGGTCCCTCAGTTCTTTCCCAGCCAGTGCAGAGCTCAGTTCTTTCTTTGATTATCCCACTCTGGTACATTCAGGAGTCACTCCAAGGTTTGTATACTTGCTGTCCCTGGGAATACAAATCAAGGTGTTTGTTCAACAAGTAGAAACCTTTCCAGGTCACAGTCCCTAAAGCTTCCTGAAGCTGGCAGTGGCTCTCAGTACACAAGGAAAGGAATCTACTAGAGTGAATGCAGCCCTGAATCAGACAACCAATCATTTTCTAAGAGACTCCAGTTAGTTTACCTCTATTTGAGCAGTGCTGTGGATCAGATTTGGCACTCTGAGCATGTGAGCAAATGCTTGAATACTGAGCCATACCCGTCCCAGATCAGTGGTGAGAAATAGCACCTCAATCCAGCCACTACATCAAGACAATTTCAACTGAAGGACTACAGGTGATTAAAACTCCAAACTACTCACTTGGCCTTAGATTCATAAATCACAATATAGAATCACAAGAATATGAAAAAACAAATAAACTGGGTAACATGTCTCTTCCAAACATCAACAGTTCCACAATAAAGAACTTGAATGATAGTGGAGTGGATGAACTTTTAGACTCAAAACAACAATGGTAAGAATAATCAAAGAAATTAAAGAGGACATGATAAGCAGCTGAACAAATTTAAAGAGGATACAAATAAACATGAATGAAATAAGAAGACCATCCAGGGCAGGAAATAGTAATTTAAGAAAGATATAGAAACCCTGAAAAAATCAGATAGAATTAAATCTTGAAAATGAAAACTCAATAAAACAAATAAAAACTCAGTTGGAAGCTTTACTAATAGAATGGTACAAGTTGAAAATAGAGTATAGAGGATCAAAAAAAAGCTCCCTAGCAGACTGACCCCCACCCAGGGAAAAAAGGAAAAAAACCTGAATAATAAACAAGCAGCTGAAAAAAAAAAAGACACATAGCAAAGAGGGCAGTGTGCCCTGAGCTCGGAGAGTAGGGGAGAGGCACTCCCTCCTGTGAACTGTAAGCCGGCTGGAGAAGGCAAGAGTGGTGGCCCCATCCAGCAACCTTGGAGTGGGGAAAGCTTGTAACAGTGGTTGTCATGTGGAAAGCTCCACTGGAGGGGGGAGAGGCACTCCCCCACATGAACTATAAATAAACAAGCTGGCCAGAGAAAGCAGGTGTGGTACCACCTCCCCCATGTGCTTGGAGGGGGGAATGCATCTAATAGATAAAAGTGTGGCACACTCCACAAGAGAGTGGAGGAGGGGCACCTCCCCACACAAACTCTAAATAAAAAATGGCTACAATTGCAACAGGCAGGTAGGGCTGTATACTGGAGAAAACAAAAGGGGCATGCATCCAGGAGAACTTTAAATAAACAAAGCCTGCCAGGCTAGGTGAGTGTAAAGCTCATTCCTGAGATCTGCAATAAATAAAGCCTACAGCAGCAGCTGGATGTCAGTAGGTGGCAGGTGAGCTGAAGCCTCAGATAGACATTCACAAAGTTGTCTCCAGACTCCTTTTTTTTTTCTTTGATGAGACAACAACAGAACTACTACTCAGACACCAACACCAGGACTGGATGCTGAAGAACTAACAGTGAAACTATTAAGACTGAAACTTTATTGTATTTGAACTTGGGAATTTTTTTTTTCATCCTCTCTAAGCCTCTCTAATGCCTGTATACATCACTGTTGATTAGTACACTATCTCTCCCTGTTTATTTCTTTGGCTCTGTTTTTTTTTGTTTGTTTGTTTATTTTGCTTTTGTTTTGCTTTCTTTTTTTCCTTTTTTTTACCTCCTTTGCTTTCACTCTCCTCTCACCCTTCCATTCTAGATATCATCATTGTTACTATTATAAGCTGTACAATACTGAATTAAACACAGTACAGGGACAGTAACAGTAGCAAGGGCAATGATGGGAAGACAGAAAAAAGAGGGAAACCATTTTCCCCCAATAATAAATTAGTACAGAAACAGGAGGGAAATGAAGAAAACAGACGCCCAGATCCAGGCTCCAAAAAAACAAAGATAAATAATGCCAAAGAACCCAATGAAGTCCACAAGAACATCCTGAAAGAAAAATTCTTCAGGTAATCAATGAGAATTTTATAGAGATGATAGAGGATATGGTTAACCAAAATGTACAAGAGACACTCAAGAAATCCAAAGACAACAAAAGTAGAGAATATGAGAAAGCACAAGAACAAATAAAAGAAACTATAGAAGAACTGCATAAACACCAAAGTGAAACAAAGAATACAATAAATAAATAGATAAATGAACTAAGAATGAAAATAGATAATATGAAAGAGGAAAAGACTCAAGATAAGGAAAAATCTCAGAAAAAGAGAACAAAACAGAAATGCAAAAAAAAAAAAAAAAAAAGGAAGGCCAATCCAGTAGACTAGAACAAGCAGAAGATAGAATCTCAGAATTTGAAGATGAAATGGTAATTAAAGGAAAAACTGAGAAACTATTAAACAACTCAAGACCTGTGACTCCTTTTGACTCCATCAAAAGACAAAACCTGAGAATCATGGGAATTGAAGAAGGTGAAGAAGTGCAAGCAAAAGGAATGTGTAATATATTCAACAAAATAATAACAGAAAAATTCCCAAATCTAGAGAAAACTATGCACATACAGATACAGGAAGCCTCCAGAACACCACACAGACCTGACCTGAAAAGAAATACCCCATGACATATTATCATTAAAACAAGTCAGAGACTAGAGAAAGAATATTGAAGGCTGTAAGAGAGAAAAAACAAATAACATACAAAGGTTAACCCATCAAAATCACAGCAGACATCTCAACAGATACATTAAAAGCAATAAGAGCTTGGGGTGAGGTCTTCCAGGCACTGAATGAAAATAACTTCAACCCCAGGATACTCTACCCAGCAAAACTACCATTCAAAACACATGGAGCAATAAAAGTCTTCCATGATAAGCAGAAACTAAAACAATATGTGACCACAAAGCCACCACTACAAAAGATTCTTCAAGGGATTCTGCACACAGAAAGTGAAACCCAACATAACTATGAAAGGGCAGGCAGTACCAAACTACAGGAAAAGAAAAAGCAAGAAAGTAGAGAGTAACATCCATTTAGCTACACACAATCAAACCCTCAAACAACTAAGACAACTAAATGACAGGAATCACCACATACCTATTAATACTGACACTTAATGGACTTAATTCCTCCATCAAAAGGCACCATTTGACAAACTGAATTAAAAAGGAAGATTCAACAATTTGTTGCTTACAGGAGACCCATCTCATCAATAGAAATAAGCATAGTCTTAGGATGAAAAACTGCAAGATTTACCAAGCCAGTGGCCTCCAAAACAGGCAGAAGTAGCAATACTTGTCTAAGACAAAGTAGACTTCAAACCTACATTGATCAAATGAGATAAAGAAGGGCATTTTATACTAATAAAAGGGGAAATAAACCAAAAGGAAATAACAATTATCAATATATATGCACCCAATGTCAATGCACCCGATTTCATCAAACATACCCTGAAGGACCTAAAAGCATATATTAACTCCAGCACAGTGGTAGTGGGAGACTTTAACACCCCACTATCACCAATAGATAGGTCATCCAAACAAAAATCAATAAAGAAATCAGATCAAATGGACCTAGTTGATGTCTACAGAACATTTCATCCAACTTCTACAAAATATACATTTTTCTAAGTAGCCCACAGATCGCTCTTTAAAATTGATCATATCCTAGGGCACAAAGCAAGTCTCAGCAAATATAAGAAAATAGAAATTATATCAGGCATTCTATCAGATCACAATGCATTAAAACAAGAACACAACAACAAAAGTAAAGACAAAAAACATGCAAACAGCTGGAAACTGAACAACTCATTGCTTAATGAACAATGGGTCATTGATGAAATAAAAGAGGAAATTAAAAGGTTCCTGGAAGTCAATGAAAATGAAAACATAACCTACCGGAACCTATGGGACACAGCTAAGGTGTGTCCCATAGAGGAAAGTTTATAGCCATGAGTGCATATATTAAAAAGACTGAAAGATTTCAAATCAATGACCTAATGATACATCTGAACTCCTAGGAAAATAAGAACAAGCAAATCCCAAAACAAATAGAAGGAGAGAAATAATAAAAATAAGAGCTGAAATCAATGAAATAGAAACCAAAAAAACCATACAAAGAATTAATGAAACAAAAAGTTGGTTCTTTGAAAAAACAAACAAGATCAATAGACCCCTGGCAAACCTGACTAAAATGAGGAGATAAAAAACCCAAATTAGTAGAATGAGGAATGCAAAAGGGGAGATAACAACAAACACCATGAAAGTCCAGGAAATCATCAAAGACTACTTCGAAAACCTATATTCAAATAAATTTGAAAATCTTAAAGAAATGGACAGATTTCTAGGTACATATATATGATCATCTAAAACTGAACCAAGAGGAAATTAATCACCTGAATAGATCTATAACACAAAATGAAATTGAAGCAGCAATCAAGAGTCTCCCCAAAAAGAAAAGTGCAGGACCTGATGGATTCTCTGCTGAACTCTATCAGTCCTTTAAAGAAGAACTAATACCAACCCTCCTTAAACTGTTTCATGAAATAGAAAGGGAAGGAAAACTGCCAAACACATTTTATGAAGCCAGTATTACACTTATCCTAAAACCAGGCAAAGACATCTCCAAAAAGGAGAACTAAAGGCCAATCTCCTTAATGAACATTGATGCAAAAAACCTCAACAAAATAATGGCAAACTGAGTTCAACAACAAATCAAAAAGATCATTCACCACGACCAAGTAGGCTTCATATCAGGAATGCAGGGGTGGTTCAACATATGAAAATCAATAAATGTAATAAACAACATTAACAGAAGCAAAGACAAAAACCACTTGATCATCTCAATAGATGCAGAAAAAGCCTTTGATAAGATCCAACACCATTTCATGATAAAAGCTCTGAGAAAACTAGGAATAGAAGGAAAGCACCTCAGCATTATAAAAGCTATATATGATAAACCTACAGCCAGTATTATACTTAACAGTGAAAAACTGAAACCATTCCCTCTAAAATCAGAAACCAGACAAGGATGCCCACTATCCCCACTCCTATGCAACATAGTATTGGAATTCCTAGCCAGAGAAATTAGGCAAGAAGAAGGAATAAAAGGAATACAAATAGGTAAAGAAATTGTCAAAATATCCATATTTGCAGATGATATGATCCTATAACTTAAAGACCCAAAAAACTCTACTCAAAAGCTCCTTGACACCATCAACAGCTATAGCAATGTAGCAGGGTATAAAATCAACATAGAAAAATCATTAACATTTCTATACACTGATAATGAACAAACTGAGAAAGAATATATGAAAACAATTCTATTTACAATAGCCTCAAAAAAAATCAAATACCTAGGTGTAAACCTAACAAAAGATGTGAAAGACTTCTACAAGGAAAACTATAAACTTCTGAAGAAAGAGATTGCGGAAGACTATAGAAAGTAGAGAGATCTCCTATGCTCATGGATTGGTAGAATCGACATAGTAAAAATGTCTATACTCCCAAAAGTAATCTACATGTTTAATGCAATTCCTATCAAAATTCCAATGACATTCATCACAGAGATTGAAAAATCTACTGCTAAATTCATTTGGAAACACAAGAGAACACAAATAGCCAAGGCAATACTCAGTAAAAAGAACAATGCTGGAGGTATCACAATACCTGACTTCAAACTATATTACAAAGCAATAGCAATAAAAACAGCATGGTACTGGCACAAAAACATGAAGACCAGTGGAACAGAATAGAGGTCCCGGATATGAAGCCACACAACTATAACCAACTTGTCTTTGACAAAGGTGCTAAAAATATATGATGGAGAAAAGACAGCCTCTTCAACAAAAACTGCTGGGAAAACTGGTTGGCAGTCTGCCAAAAACTGAAACTAGATCCATGTTTCTCTCCCTATACCAATATTAACTCAAAATGGATCAAGGGCCTTAATATCAGACCACAAACTCTAAAGTTGGTACAGAAAAGAGTAGGTAACATTTTGGAACTGGTAGGTATAGGCAAGGACTTTCTCAATGGAACTCCGGCAACTCAGCAACTAAGAGATAGCATAGAAAAATGGGACTTCATAAAACTAAAAAGCTTCTGCTCAATAAAATAAATGGTCTCTAAACTGAAGAGACCAACCACTGAGTTGGAGAAAATATGTGCCAGCTACACATCAGACAAAGGACTGATAACCAGAATATACAGGGAATGTAAGAAACTAAACTCCTCAAATCAATGAACTAACAAAGAAATGGGCAACTGAACTAAAAAGAACTTTCTCAAAAGAAGAAATTCAAATGGCCAAAAAACACATGAAAAAATGTTCACCATCTCTAGCCAGTAAGGAAATGCAATTCAAACCACACTAAGATTCCCTCACCCCTGTTAGAATAGCCATCATCAAAAACACCACCAATAACAGGTGTTGGCAAGGATGTGGGGAAAAAGAAACCCTTATACACTGCTAGTGGGAATGCAAGCTAGTACAATCACCCTGGAAAAAAATTGAGAGGCTTCTTAAACATCTAAGCATAGATCTGCCATATGATCCAGCCATACCACTCTTGGGGATATACCCAAAGTAATGTGACACAGGTTACTCCAAAGGCACTTGCACACCCATGTTTATTGCAGCACTATTCACAATAGCCAAGTTATGAAAACAGCCAAGATGCCCCACTATTGATGAATGTATTAAGAACATGTGGTATTTATGTACAATGGAACACTACTCAGCCATGGAGAAGAATGAAATTTTATCATTTGCAGGTAAATGGATGGAACTGGAGAACATCATCCTTAGTGAGGTTAGCCTGGCTCAGAAGACCAAAAATCGTATGTTCTCCCTCATGTGAGGACAAGGGCAAACACAAGGAGACTGGACTTTGATCACATGATGAGGCGAGAGCACACAAAGGAGGTATGAGGATAGGCAAGAAACCCCCCAAAAAACAAGATAGCATTTGATGTCCCCAGTGCAAAGGAACTAATGGAGAAACTTTAAAGTGACCAATGCCAATAGGAGAAGGGGACCAGGAACTAGAGAAAAGGTTAGTTTGAGAAGAATTAATTTAGTATGTAACACATATGTACAGGAAATCAATGCGAGTAAACTCCCTGTATAGCTATCCTTATCTCAACTAGCAAAATCCCTTTGTCTTTCCTATTATTGCTTATACTCTCTCTTCAAGAAAATTAGAGATCAGGGCAAAATAGTTTCTGCCTGGTAGCAAGGGCGTAGGAGTGGAGAGGGAGGGATGGTGGTGTGGGTAAGGGGGGAGAAATGACCTAAACATTGTATGCATATATGAATGAAAGAAATAAAAAAAAGGAGAAGCAATATGAATGTAAGGCATAGAAAACATATTGAATAAAATAATTGAGGGAAAATTCTCCAATCTGGACAAAGAGTGTGGCATCCAAGTACAGGAAGCTATCAGGACACCAATCAGAGAATATCATAAAAGAATACCCCAAAATATATTATAGTTAAAACACTAAATGTACTGAACAGAGAAAGAATATTGAAAACTTCAAGAGAAGTGACAAATCACTTATAAAAAAAGGCAAATACATCATATTTTCAAAGTAAGACTCTAAAAGCAAGGAGAACATGGAATGATATATTCCAAGCTCTCAAAGAAAATAACTGTCAACCTAGATTTATGTATACAGTAAAGCTATCCTTCATAATTGAAGAAGTAAAAAAATTTCACAATAAAATCTAAAGGAATTCATGACCACTAAATCTGCACTGCAGAAGATATTCAAAGTAATCCTATACAGAGAGAGGAATATAAATACAACCACAAAAATATAGGTAAGAATACATTCCACTAGATGAGTAGATTTGCAAATTAAGATTGGGAAAAAAAATCACAAAAAACAGCAAAATGACAGGAAATACTACATAACATTGAATTTTAAAAACTTTTTTCCATTAATTTTTTATTAGGATATATTCATTGTACAGAGGGGATTCATTCTAAAAATTCCAAATATGCTTATATTGTTCATTGGTTAGATCACCCCTACCATCTCTGCTCCTAGACCTCCTCCACACTCCACTTAAAACTATTTCAAGAGGTTACTTTTTTCTATTTCATATAAGTATATGAAATTCATCAACCATATTCCTTCACCTTAATCTCCTTTGTTTACCCTACCCCTTTGCAAAAGTACTCCCCCACATACTACCTTTTTACAGTCCTGTCTTTCATTATTAATACCTAAGTCAATGTTCAAAGGGGTTTCTCAAAGTATCTCTTCTGTGAGTACACTTTATTTTGGTCCATTCAACCCTTTCCATTACTCTCCCTTATCCCTTTACCTCCCACCCTATATTTTTCAACAACCTTCAATACAAATTCTTACATCGTCTACCTTCATAGATGTTATGTTTTATGATACTGTTGATGCTTTATCATTCTCTTTTCCTTCCCCCCCTACCTGAGTTCCATAGAGTAATTTCACTATTACAAACAGGCTCTACATATGACTTTATATATGATCTTGCTTGTTTTTGTGTGTATGTTTATCTTTTGGATGTATCTGCAATGTATGAGAGAAAACATACTGCCTTTGTTATTTTGAGCCTGTATTACTTCACTTAACATGATGTCCTCCAAATGAATCCATTTACTGTAAAACCACATGGTATCATTATTCCTTATTACTGAGTAAAACTCTACTGTGTATATATACCACATTTTCTTGATCCATTCATAAGTTGTAGGGCATCAGGTTTGTTTCCAGAGGTTGACTATTGTGAATAATGCTGCAATGAATATTGGTGTACAGGTGTCTCTAGTGTATCCTGCTTTATGTTCCTTTGGGTAGATGCCCAGGAGCAGTATCACTGGATTATATGGCATTTCCATCTTTAGCTTTTTGAGGACTCTCCATACTGCTTTCTATAATGGTTGTATTAATTTGCATTCCTATTAGCAGTGGGAATTTGCCTCATCCTCACCAGCATTTGTTGTTCTTATTGCCCTTGAATATGGTCATTCTAACTGGGATGAGATAAAATCAGTGTGGTTTTGATTTGCATCTCTATACAGCCAGGGAAGTTGAACACTTTTTCATGTGTTTATTAGCCATTTGTACCTCTTCTTTGGAGAATTACATATTTAATTCATGTGCCCATTTATTCATTGGGATGTTGATTTTTGGGGGGCTGAGTTTTTTGAGTTCCCTGTAAATTCTGGATATTAGTCCCTTATCGGATGAATAGCTGGCAAAGATTTTCTCTCATTCTGTAGGCAGTATCTTAAGTCTAATGATTGTTCTTTTGTTGTGCAGAAGCTTTTTAGTTTGATGCAGCCAATTCATTCATTTTTTCTCATAGATTTTTGAGCCTTTTGAGTTCTATTTAGGAAGATGTTCCCTATGCCTGTATGTTCCAGTGTATTTCCTACTACTTCCTGTAGTTGTGGCAAAGTTTCATGCCTTATATTCAGGTACTTGATCCACTTTGAGTTGACATTGGTACAAGGTAAGAGACAAGGATCTAGTCTCAGTTTTTTACATGTGGATATCCAGTTTTCCCAGCAACATTTGTTGAAAATGTTATCTTCTCCATCATGTGCTTTTGTTGAAGATCAGTTAGCTAGGCTGTGTGAGCTTATGTGTAGGTCTTCTATTGTGATACAAAAAGTATTGGACATTTTGCTCATAATTGCTTTGGTGATTCATGGTCTTTTGTGTTTCCATATGTATTTTAGGATGGAGTCTTCAGTTTCTGTGAAGAATGTCATTGGAATTTTGATAGGGATTGCATTGAACATGTAGATTGCCTTTGGTAGTATGGCTATATTCACAATGTTGATTTTAGCAACATTGAGCATGGGAGATATTTCCATCTTCTGATGTCTTCTTTGATTTATCTTTTCATTGGTTTATAGTTTTCATTGAAAAGTTTTTTGGTTTCCTTTATTAAATTTATTCGGAGATACTTTATTGTTTTTGAGGCTATTGTAAATGGAATTGTTTCCCTGTTCTTTGTCAATCTGTTCATTGTTGGTATATTAGAAGAGTACTGATGTATATATGTTAATTTTGTATCCTGCTACTTTGCCAAAAGAGATTATGATTTGTAATAGTTTTTTTGGGGGTTTTTTAGGTATAGGATCATGTCATCAACAAATAGGGATAGTTTGACTTCTTCCTTTCCTATTTGAATTCCTTTTATTTCTTACCTTTGCCTTATTGCTTTGGCTAGGAATTCCAAAATTATATTGAATAGGAGTGGAGAAAGCAGGGATCCTTGTCTCTTTCTTGACTTTAGTGGGAATGGTTTCAGTTGTTTTCCATTTAGTATAATGTTGGCTATAGGTTTGCCATATATAGCCTTTATTATGTTGAAGAACTTTACTTCTGTTCCTAGTTTCTTCAGAGATTTTATCATTAAATGGTGCTAAATTTTGTCAAAGGCTTTTTCTGCCTCTATTGAGAGGATTATGTGGTTTATATCCTTGCTTTTGTTTATATGCTGAATTACATTTATAGATTTATGTATATTGAACCATTCTTACATCCCTGCAATGAAACTGACTTGGTCATGGTGTATGATCTTTTGATGTGTTGTTGAATTCTGTTTGCCAGTATTTTGCTGGGAATCTTTGTATCTATAGCCATTAAATATATTCACCTGCAATTCTCTTTTATTGTTGCATCTTTCTGGGTCTTGGAATGAATGTGGTATGGCTTGATAGAATGAGTTTGATACTGTTCCTTCCCTTTCTAGGTAGGCACTCTTACTGCTTGAGTCACTCCGCCAGCTTTCTTCCCTTTCTATTTCCTGGAAATGTTTGAGGGATATTGTTATTAGGTCCTCTTTAAGGGTTTGTTAGAATTCAGCTGTGAATCCATCAGGTTCTGGGCTCTTTTTGTAAGGAGGCCCTTTATTACTGCTTCAGCTTCCTTGCTTGTTATAGGTCTTTTTAGGTGGTTAATATCTTCTTGATTCAATTTTGGTTGGTTATATGCATCAAGAAACTTATCCATTTCTTCTAGATTTTCAAGCTTAAGAAATTGTTTATTTTTATGCTGGGAGGAGATACATTGTGGCATTTACAAAAGTTCTTACAATATGTCAAGTAGAGTGAAGTAAGATAGCAGATAGCTGAGGGACCCTGAGACTCTGAGCTCCATGATTTTAGAATTATATTTCAGATTCCTGGCAGCAAGGATAGGGTAACCCTGTTTTTTTTTTTTTTTTTTTTTTGACAACTAAGAAACTGCCAATACATAGGATGCACATAATGTTCAATGACTGACCCTTAAATTAGCTTTTTATAGCACATAATGGCTTGGGAAGCGCTGGTATTAGGACAGGCAGCAGCTGCCAGTCTGCCCACTGGGAAGCCATTTCTCCCCTTTCTTTTTTCCTTTTGTGACTTCTTTTCTCCAGCTAGGAATTTAGAAAAGCAAAATCACAATGTAGTGAACTGCAGAACGAGTCCTGGATCTGGGACATCCTGGATCTGCCCTAATTTATGGACAGAGAACCTGCCTGTGCTGTCTGCCTCTACCATTCCAGATCTGAGTTAAACTTTAACACTGCCAGGTGAGCACAGCACATCAACTGCTCTGGAGGGAACCACACTGGTGGGCAGATTGCAACTTCTGTATAAAACTGGTGGCCAAAAAAAAAAACTGTCTGGTGGGGTGAGCTAGAATGCTGAATTCAACCCACTGGTTGACACACTTTGCTGACCCAACCTGAGTGGTAGCATGGGGCATAACTTCTGTCTGGTGAAAAGAAAACATTTCACCACCTTGGAGAAACTGATAGTGAACTGAAACTAACAAACTTCCAAGAGAAAAGAGGTGGACCAAAAAGCTCAATTCTACCTCCCAAGGCTGCCCCATGGGCAGTAGAGGCTGGTGACTGCTCACATACCAGCTTTGCATGGGACCGCGTCAGGAACCTTGCCTATACCAGACAGCCTATCTCACCAAGAAAAGTCTGGGCTCAAACACCCTGAGCTGATCCCCTACAAAGCCACCCAACAGGGAGGGGCAACATCTGATACCACACAGCCCAGCATACCAACCTTAAGAAGGGACAGAGACACAGAGAGAGGCCCCGCCCAAAGTGTCAGTACCTGGATTTGAAATCAGAAGAAAGACTCCATTACACTCATTGAACTAATATTTAACATAAAAAAATTAGTATTTTTATTTTTTTTACTTTTATCTTATGCTTTTCGTTTTTTAAGTTTTCTTTTTTCAACTTATTGTTACCTACCTCCCTCTTCCACTCTATCCAAATATCAATTTGCTTATCATTCTGTTATTCCACTCTCCTTTCCCACCCTCATTGTTTCCTTTTTTCTTTCCCCTCTTCCTCTCTTCTCCTTTCCTTAATCTCCTCCCTTCCCTTTTCCCCGACTGTCCCTACCTCCTCCACACTTGCCACACACTGAATTGTTTATTACGTCATCTTTGCACATTATCCCTATCCTTCCTATCCCTCTGCAATCACTGACAATACCCTCCCCTCAGTTCTTCCCCCCAAGAACTGAACTACACCTTTACACACATTAGGGCCTTATTACACAATAGCCCTAATACTTCATGCATCTTCTTCTTTCCCCATTCCGCTTTCTGACCCTCTTCTAGCTCCATCTTTTTAATTACTTAAGTATCTTTCTGTCCAAGCAACTGCTATCTCCCCAATACCTGCTGTTGATAGATAATATGACCAAGGGATTCCTTACATATTATATAAATAACTGGTTTGGCATTGAATTTGTGAGTTTTTTAATGCTAAGTTATATCTGCAGGTCAGGGAACAGAAATATTACAAAAACCTAGCTAACAACTAAGCTTATCAGAGCATAGAAATTAAGTCAAGGGAAAGGCAACAGGAGACTAAAATCCCCAAATAACTAATCAACAACACACGAGCAAAGCACAAAATAGAAACATGTGGAGAAAAACAAGGCAGGGGAACATGACTCTTTAAAAGACTAAAAACAACATAATAGAGGATTTGGTAGAAAGTGAAGGGGATGAATCCCCATTTGCTGACCCCAAAAGAAGGAAGATAAGAATGTTCAATGAATTTAAAGAAGGACTTAAGGACAGCATGCAAAAAACCCTTAAAGACTATCAAAAGAACACACATAGAACACTTGAGAAGACACAGAAATGACCAAATAAATTCAGATAGGATTTTTAAAAGCTCCAAAATGAAACTAAGGGATTATAAGAAAAAGAGATATATGAAATAAAGAAGATAGCACAAGATATGAAACAGGAGTATAACAAAGATACAGAAAGTCTAAGGAAAAACAATCAGACAGAAATCTTGTTTAAAAAAAAGTCCCTTAAATCAAATAAAAAGTACAGTTGAAAACCACTCCAGCAGACTGGAACAAGTGGAAGACAGAATTTTAGGGCTAAACAGCAAAGTAGAAAATGTTCAATGCAATTCCCATCAAAATCCCAATGACATTCATCACAGAGATTGAAAAATCTACCCTAAAGTTCATTTGGAAACACAACAGACCATGAATAGCCAAGGCAATACTGAGCAAAAAGAGAAATGCTAGAGGTATCACAATACCCAACTTCAAACTATATTACAAAGACATAGCAATAAAAACAGCATGGTACTGGCACAACAACAGATATGATGCTCAGTGGAACATAATAGAGGACCCAGATATGAATCCACACAGCTATGCCCACCTTATTTTTGACAAAGGCACCAAAAACATATGATGGAGAAAAGACAGCCTTTTCAACAAATGTTGCTGGGAAAAATGGCTATCTATCTGCCTGCAGAAAACTGAAAGTAGATCCATGATACCACCCTGTACTAGTATCAACTCAAAGTGGATTAAGGACCTTCATATCAGACCCAAATCTCTGAAGTTAGTACAGGAAAGAAGAGGGAATACCCAGGAAACAATAAGTATAGGCAAGGACTTCCTCAATAGAATCCCAGTAGCCCAGCAACTAAGAGAACAGATGGACAATTGGAACTACATGAAATTAAGAACTTTTGCACAACAAAAGAAATGGTCTCTAAACTGAAAAGACCAATCAGAGTGGCAAAAATATTTTCTAGCTATACATTAGACATAGGACTGATAACCAGAACACAGAGGGAGCTCAAAAACTAAACTCCCCCAAAATCAATGAACCAATAAAAAAGTGGGCAACTGAACTAAATAGAAATTTTTCAAAGGAAGAAATCCAAGTGGCCAAAATACACATGAAAAAATGTTCACCATCCCTGGCCATAAAGGAAATGCAAATCAAAACTACACTAAGATTCCACCCCACTCCTGTTAGAATAGCCATCATCAAAAACACCACCAACAACAAATGTTGATGAGGATGTGGGAAAAAGGAACCCTCAAACTCTGCTGGTTGGAATGTAAGCTAGTGAAACCACTTTGGAAAACAATATGGAGGCTTCTTTAAAAACCAAATATATAGAGTACTCTATCGAGTACTATAGCATAAACTTCTTAAGGGATCTGTGCTTGCTAATATTCTCTGCATGTAAATGCTACTGTGACCACATTGAGGTCCTTATGTGTGTTGTCTGAGATTTGAAGGACATATTTAATTTTATTTTTATGTGGATAACAATAGAAATCTTATATCCACAAATAAAAAAAAAAAAAAACCAAACATAGATCTGCCATATGATCCTGCAATCTCACTCCTAGGGATATACCCAATGGAATATGACTCAGATTACTTCAAAAGCACCTGCAAACCCATGTTTATTGCAGCACTATTCACAATAGCCAAGTTATGGAAATAGCCAAGATGCCCCACTACAAATGAATGGATTTAGAAAATGTGTTATTTATACACAATGGAATTTTACTCAGCCACAAAGAAAAATGAAATTTTGTCATTTGCAAATAAATGGCTGGAACTGGAGAACATCATCGGAAGCAAAGTTGGCCAGGCTCAGAAAGTCAAAAATCATATGTTCTTCCTCATATGTGGACTTTATACCTAAAACAAATGCAGTAATATTGTTGGACATGGATCACATACTAAGGGGAGAACACATACAGGAGGAATAGGGAAAGGTAAGAAATGCAAAACTTGAAAGTGTTTGATGTGCCCACTGTAAAGGAGTAAATAAAGTGATCTTAAACTGACAGAGGCCACTATGGGAAGGTGACCAGGAAGTAGTGAACAGATCTGGAAAAGATGAACCAATTCAGGTTGTAATATCACATGTGCATGGAAGCAATGCTAGGAATCTCTCTGTATATCTATCTTTATCTCAAACTAGCATAAATGCTATGTCTTTCTTACTACAGCTTATGTCTTTTTTTCAACAAAGTTAGAGAAGAGGGCAGAACAGGTTCTGCCTGGAAGCAAGGGGATGGGAGGGAAAAAGAGGGAGTGAGCAGGGCTCAGGGGGAGAGATGGCCCAAACAATGTATGCATGTATGAATAAATGAATAAACTATAAAAAAAGCAAAGTAGATGTTAAAGAAAAACAGAAAAATTCTTAGACAAAAGACTCAAGCTATAAAAGGAATACACAAGAAGTCTGTGACTCCATCAAAAGACTGAACCTGTGAATCATGGGCATCAAAGAAGAAGAGGTGCAAGTCAAATGTATACATAATATGTTCAACAAAATAATCGCAGAAAATTTCCCAAATTTTGAGAAAGAGATGCCTACTCAGGTACAAGAAGCCTTCAGCACACCAAGCAGACATGACCAAAACAAAAGCTCGCCATGACACATTGTAATTAAAACAATTATCACAGAGAACATGAAAGAATATTGAGGGCTGTAAGAAAGAAAAATAAAATAACATATAAAGTTAAACTCATCAAAATAACAGCAAATTTCTCAACAGAAAACTTAAAAGCAAGATGGGCATAAAGTGAGGTATTCTGAGCACTGAAAGAAAGAATTCAGTCCTAGGATACTCTACCCAGTAAAGCTATCATTCAGAATTAAAGGAGGAATAAAAATGTTTCACGATAAACAGGAACTAAAACATCATGACCACTAAACCACTACTACAGAAGATTCTGAAAGGAATCCTACCCATAGTAGATGAAGAAAATATAGCCATGAGAGGATGTGAATTATTAAACCTCAAGAGAACAATGTACAAGTAATCAGAGAGTAACATAGAATTAGTTGAACACACATAAACCACTATACAACATAAAAAACTGAATGGCAGGAATCAACACATATGTCTCAATATTAATGCTGAAGGTTAATGTTCTCAAATCCCCCATCAAAAGACACCAATTGGAAATTGAGTTAAAAGAAGACCCAACAATCTGTTATTTACAAGAGACCCACCTTATAGACAGAAACAAACATTGCATTAGAATGAATGAGTGGAAGAACATTTACAAAGCTAATGGCCCCTGAAAAGAGGAACAAGTAGCAACATTTTTATCAGATAAAGTAGACTTCAAACCTAAATTGTTCAGAAGAGACGAGGAAGTTCATGTCATATTAATAAAAGGAGCAATACATCAAGAAAAAATAACTCTTATTAAATTATATGTACCCAATATAGGGGCACCCAACTTCATTAAACATACACTTATTGGATTTTAAAACACAGATAGGCCCCAACACAATGGTGGTAGGAGACTTCAATACTCCTCTCTCACCAATACATAGGTCACCCAGACAAAATATCAACATAGAAACTCTAGAATTGAATGATACCATAGATCTAATGGACCTGACAGATGTCTACAGAGTATTTCATCCTGTAAGAGCACAATATACATTCTTCTCAGCAGCCCATGGAACCTTCTCCAAAATAGACAATATTTTAGGTCACAAAGCAAGTCTTAGCTAATATAAAAAAATGAAATAACCCCTTGCATACTGTCTGACTGCAACACAATAAAACTAGAATTCAACAACAAAAGAAATAACAGAAAATACTCAAACAACTGGAGACTGAGCAACATGCTGGTCCATAATCAGTGGGCCATCTAAAAAATAAAGAAGGACATCAAAAAGTTCCTAGAATTCAATGAGAATGAAAGTATTACCTATCAGAACCTATGGGACACAGCAATAGCTGTCCTAAGGGGAACATTTATAGACATGATTGCAATATATATATATATGCAATATATATATATAATTTAAAATATATAAAAGATATATTCCAGTAAAAAACAAAAACAAAAACAAAAAATGAACCCAGAAGGAATACGTGTTTGCAAAATGCAATTGTGACTAAACACATTTACAGAGTGTGTTGGTAATACCGATATGACTGCAAATATTAAAAGGACAAAAAGATCTCAAATAAATGACCCAATGCTGCATCTCAAACTCCTAGAAAAATAAGAGCAAGCTAAACCCAAAACAAACAGAATAAAAGCAATAATAAAAATAAGGGCCAAAATCAAGAAAATAGAGACAAACAAACAAACAAAAAGCCATATACAAATCAATAAATGTAATACAGCATTTATTCAACATAAACAAATCAATAAATGTAATACAGCATTTTAACAGAAGCAAAGACAAATACCACATGATCATCTCCATTGATGCAGTAAAAGCCTCAATAAAATTTAATATTCCCTCATGATAAAAGCTCTGATGAAAATAGGAATAGAAGAAATGTACCTCAACATAATAAAGACTGTATAAAATAAGCCTGTAGTCAACACCATACTAAGAGCATATCATCTGAAATAGGGATAGATTGACTTCTTCCTTTCCAATTTGTGTTCCAGCTCATCTCCACCAGGTGAAGGTGAAATTTTCTCCCCATTTATTTGACCATTTATTTGACCACCAGTTGTGTGTGTGTGTGTGTGTGTGTGTGTGTGTGTGTAATCTGCTTATCAGCTGTGCTGGACTATGTGGTTCCTTCCAGAGCAGAGGGGTTGCAACTTCACTCACTGGGATCAGCTCAGCTTCAGGGTGGCACAAGCAGGTGAGGCTCTGAGGTCTTTGTGTTCCATGAATTATGGCAGGTCCATGATATCCCAGATGCTTACAGAACTCATTCTGCAGTTCTCAGCATTGCATGTTTGCTCTTCTAAGTGAGAAGAGAAGAAGCAAAAAAGAAAAAAAAGTTTTCCAGCAGGGGGATTAGCAGCTGCCAGTGCTCAGTGTCCAGGATTTCACAGCTGTTATGTGCTATAAAAAGTTAATTTAAGGGTTGGTCATTGTACATTATATGCACCCTATGTACTGGCGGTATCTTAGTTGGAAAAAAAAAAAAAGCCGGGTTATCCAATCCTTGCTACCATGAATCTGACGTATTCTTCTGGAATCAGGGAACTCAGGGTTCCAGGGGGCCATGGGCTATCTGCCATCTTTTATTCCTCTCTGTCGGTTTACTTGAATATAAGTTTTCAAAGTATTCTCTAAAGATCCTCTGGATTTCATAAGTATTTGTGCCCCTTTTTCATCTTTGATTTTTTAAAATTTGGCTCTTTTCATTCTCCTGTTTTGTCATGTTGGCCAAGGGTTTGTAGATCTTGTTAATCTTTTCAAAGAACCAACTTTTTATTTTTATTTTTTCTCTTTATTCATATATTCATATGTCCATACATTGTTTGGGCCATTTCTCCTTCCTGTCCCCCACTTCCTACCTCTTCCCCTGACCCCCTCACCTGTTCTGCCCTTTTCTCCAATTTTGTTGAAGAGAAGACATAATCAATAATAAGAAAGACAAAGCATTTTTGCTAGTTGAGATAAGATACCTATACATCTAGATTCCTAGCATTCCTTCCATGCACAGGTGTATTACAACCCGAATTGATTCATCTCTACCTGACCTCTTCACTACTTCCTGATCACCTTCCCATATTGACCTCCATCACTTTAAAATTTCTGTATTAGCTCTTCTGCAGTGGGGACATCAAACACTTTCAAGTTTTGGGTTTCCTACCTATCCCCATTCCTCCCATATGTGCTCTCCCCTTAGCGTGTGACCCAAGTCCAACAACATACTTTTTGTTTCATTGATTCTTTGTATAGTTTTTTTGGTTTCAATCCATTGATCGTGACCATTATCTTTATTATTTCCCCCCCCTCTGATAATTTTGAGTTTGGTTTGTTCTTGTTTCCCTAGAAGTTTAATGTGCATCATTGGGTTGTTTATTTGAGAAGTCTTTGCTTTTTAATGTAACATTAATGTTTAATTTACTGTTTTAAAATTTTTTTGCAGCAATAAACTTTAGCATGGCCTCTGGTGTGTCCCACAGATTCTGGTAGGTTATAATTTCATTTTCACTAGATTCTAGCAACTTTTTGATTTCTTCCCTTATTTCTTCAATCATCTACTATCACTCAGCTGTGTATTGTTCAGTCTCCATGTGTTTGAATATTTTCTGTGGTTTCTTTTGTTGTTGAGGTCTGGTTTTATTCTGTTGTTATCTGATATCTTATAGGGCGTTATTGCAACTTTGTCATATTTGTTAAGACCTTCTTTGTCTCCTAAAATATGATCTATTTTTAGGAAGGTTCCATAAACTGGTGAAAAGAAAGTGTATTGAGTGGCAATTGGGGAAATACTCTGTAGATGTCTATTTATTCTAATGTGTGTAGCAGTTCTAACTTTGTTGATTTTTGCTTGAATGACATATCTATTGGTGACAGTGGGGTATTCATGTCTCTCACTATCATTGTGTTGGGGTCTATGTGTTTTTTAAACTCCATTAGTGTTTTGTTAAACTATAGTTAGGCACCCCTGTGTTTGGGGCATATGTGTTAAGAATTGATCCTTTAATTAATGTGAAGTGATCTTCATTGTGTCTTTTGACTGATTTTAGTCTACTTTGTCAGATATAAATATAGCTACTCATCCATGTTTATTGGGTCCATTTGCTTAGAAACTTTTTCTACCCTTTGATTCTAAGACAGTTTTTGTTTCTTTCAGTGAGATGTATCTCTTTTAAGCAATATATGATTAGGTATTGTTTTTTAACTCAATTTGCTAGTCAACATCTTTTGATTGGGGCATTGAGACTATTAACATTCAGAATTAGTATTTAGAGGTGTGTGGTGTTTCTAGTCATTTTTATCCCCCTGATGTTTACATTTCCCCTCGTCTTGTTTACTAGTCCTCTTGGCCAAAAGGGTTTATTTATCCTTTCTTGAATCTTCCTGTCTAACTCTAATTTTTTGTTCTGTGTGTAAGAGTCCTTTAAGTATTTTCTGTAGTGCTGGTTTGGTGGTCATGAATTCCTTAGTTTTTGCTTATTGTGAAAGGTTTTCATTTCTACTTCAATTAGGAAGGATAATTTTGCTGGATAGACTAGTCTAGGTTGACAGTCGTTTTCTTTCAGGACCTAAAATCTGTCTTTCCATGACCTTCTTATGTTTAGAGTTTGTGTTGAGAAATGTTATTCTGGTGGGGTTGCCTTTATGTGTGACCTGCCTTTTCTGTTTTGCAGATTTCAGAATTCTTTGTTCTGTGTAATGAGTGTTTTGATTATGATATGTTTGGGAGTGTTTCTTTTTTGTTTCTGATGGTTTGGTGTTCTGTAAGTCCCCTTACCTGGAAGTCCCTCCCTTTCTCAAGGCTGGGGAAGTTTTCAGCTATTATGTTATCAAATTAACTATGCCATTAGTTTGTATCTCTTATCCTTCTTATATACCCATGATTTATAGACTTGGTCTTTTGATAGTGTCCCAGATTTCTTGCTTATTCCATCCATATTTTTTAGCATTTTTTCCTGGTCTTTAAAAAATTATTTTATTCATATGTGCATACATTGTTTGGGTCATTTCTCCCCTCTTCTCCCCGCCCCCTCCCTTACTCCTCCCTCTCTCCCTTACCCCTCTTTTTCCTGGTCTTTGACTCTTTGATCTAATTCCTCTATTTTGTCTTCTGTACCTGACACTGTATTTCAACTTGCTCCACCCTCTTTGCCAAACTTTCAATTGAGAATTATTTGAGATATTTTGCTGTTCATTTCAGATTGGTTATTTTTCAGGATTTCTGTATGTTTATTGATTTCCTCATTCCCATTCTACATGGTCATCTAAATTTCATTCTTCTGTTTGTTTGAATTCTCTTTGAGCTCTTTTTGTTGTTTATTCATGTACTATTTGAGTTCAGACATTAGCTTGTGTGTCTCTTCTTTGTGCTCATTAGTTATTTTTACTATTTGTTTTTGGAATTCAATATTTGATATTTCCTCCTCTTTGATGTTATTTAAGTCCTTAGTGATAAAGTTTGTTTTTGAGGGAGAGCTATTGCCATGCTGCTTCATGTTTCTGCATTGAGATTTATGCATCTGGGGTAGATTTTTGGTTCTAGTTTCTAGCCCCCTGTGTTCCTTCAGCTTCTTATACTCAAGAGTTTGAATTGTACCCCCTGTTCCACATAGGGCAAGAGGGCTTAGGTACTACAGCTGTTACAGTTATTGAATAGCAGCCTTGAAGCCACAGTAATCCCTGATGAAGGTCAGCCAATGCTACTATTCTAGTATGTTTAGTTTTCTATTGCAGCAAAGGTGAGTCTTTATAGTCCTGGAAGGCTAAAGGCCATAAGAGTTGTGATAGGAGGAAGACAGAGGGAAAGATCTAGTGGATAATATAAGGTGAAAAGTTTATGTAGTAGGAGGGGTGGTGGCTGAACTAATATAAAATGTTATTTAAGAGACAGACTAGAATGCACAGAAGAGATCAGGTAGGTAGTAAAATAGGGGAGAAAGGGTGAGAATAATGGGGAAAATTGAGCATACAAACAAATATAAGCTCCACAGAACAGAAAAAAATGAGAAAAAAGAAAATCTGGGAATTTCTTTATTGGAGTTTTTGGTGGTGATGGAGGATTGTGGAAGGGTGGACAAAGAGGAAGGAGTTTGAGAGCTAGGGAATTGTTCTGGTAGTTGACAGGTAGCAAGTATAAATTGGGTAGTGTGGTTGATTGGGGAGAAGAAGAGATAGTTTAAGGTTGTAAACTTAAATGTGGCTCACAGGGGTCTCATAAATGACCACAGTGAGGGGGAGGGAGGGAGGTATGTCAAAAGAGAGAATTGGGGAGAAGGCAAAACCACTCTTGGATATACAGAAAAAAATAGCTGCAAGTAAACAAGTAAGAGATCTACATCACAGTTTCAACAGCAATGGGCATAATTTCTGTGTAAAAATTGTGAATTTTCTACTGCTGTTGCTCTTCCCTCACCCCTTTGTGTCTGAGTCTTTCAGTCCACTAGATGACATGCTAAATTGGATACCTGCCTCTGGGTTGGTTACTGGTGCTGAAGAGAGAAGGGTATTTGTAGATCTAACTCTTTCAAGTTTGTACTGACAACTTGTCAGCCTCAGCCCATTCACATTTGCAATATACCCCAAGATCCCCAGAAGTTGCAATCTGAAGTTATGCAAAAGAGCAGGGTTTTGTCCTAATGTCACCAGTGGTGGAGTTCTCTGGCAGGGTTTGAGGTACAACTTGCTATTGGTAGCACTGCCACCACTGTGACCAGTTCTCTATGACCTCTGTGGGGTGCTGCTGGGTCCCAGTAAATTTTCCCTGTTGTGTACCTGATCATCAAAGGCCTTCCACTGGTGGTCACTAGTGGTCGAATGGGGGTCTCATCAGCAACAGTAGGCTCCACTTCTGCTCACTGGTCCCACAACTTTCCTCAGCCGATTGATTGCCCTCTGGGCACCTTTGTTGCTTGGGCACTGATCTTATCCATGGAATCTTGTGCTGAAGATTTCAGCTCTCCCAGCTACACTCTGGGAGCACTCTGAAGTGCAAACCTGCAAATGTTTCTACCCATACTGTTGCTTCACTTGTTTTAGATTCTGGCAGAATTCTGCTTTTCATTGCCTGTGGGGACTGGGATGTGTCTTTCCAGGGCCCTCAGTTTCCACATTCCTTCAGGTTTGTGGGAGCTCTAGAGTTCAGAGCTGTCAGCAGACCATCATCTCAAATCCTCTCTATACCTTTCAAAATTAATAGTCTCAGTTCTTCAGTATAAAGACAGGATAGCAGGGTGAATCAAAAAGCAAGCCCTCACCATTTGTTAACTATAAGAAATGCATCTCACTGACAAAACAAGCATTGGCTTAGGGTGAAAAGGTGTAAAAGATCTTCTAAGTCAATGGACCCCAAAAGCAGACAGGGGTAGTTATACTAATAGCCAATAGATTAGACTTGAAACCAAAATTAGTCAGCAGAGTCAAAGAAGGTTGCTTCATATTAATAAAGGAAAAAGTGAATTAGAAATAATAAATGTTAACATACATGCACCAAAAGTTGGTGAACCCAACTTCATTAAACAAGTACTCCTGGACTTAAAAGTACAGATACACCCCAACACAATGATATTGGGAGACTTTAATACCCTACTTACCAACAGATAGGTCATCCAGACAAAAAAAATCAACAAAGAAACTTCAGAATTAAATGACACTGTAGGTAAGTGAACTTAACAGATATGTACAGAGTATTTCATCAGCACAATGCATGTTCTTCTCATCAGCCCATGGAACTTTCTCCAAAATAGATTGTATCTTAGGACACAAAGCAATTTTTAGCAAATATAAGAAAATTGAAATAACTTCCTGTACCCTATCAGATGCTAATATAATAAACCTAGAAATCAACCATGAAAGAAACTAGAGCAAATACTCAAACACATGGAAACTGAACATTACATTGTTGAATGATCAGGGGTCATTGAAGAACTACAGAGGGGAAATTAAAAAAAATTCCTAAAATCTAATGAAATGAAGAAAAAGCTTATCAGAACCTTTGGGACACAGTAAAAGCAGTAGCAAGAGCAAAGTTTATACATAAGAGTGTCTACCTTAAACAAACTAACAAACAAGTACCCCATAGAAAGATCTCAAATATATTGCCTAGTGATGCATCTCAAACTGCTAGAAAAACAAGAACAATCTAAACCCCCAATTAGCAGGAATAAAAAATAATTAAGATTAGGACAGAAATTAATGAAATGGAGACTAAAAATTACAATAATCATTTAACAAAACGTTTGCTGTTTTAAAAGATAAATAAGGTTGATAAACACGCAGCCAAACTGACCAAAAGAAATAAGGAAAAGGGGATATTACAATAATTACCAATGAAATCCAGAGGATTATTACAGAATAAAAAACCTGACATTCTAATGCACTGTAAAATTCAGAAGCAATGGATAAATTTCTAGATGCACTTGACTTGCCAAAATTGAATCAAGAGGATATAATAGCTTAAATAGAATGATAGCAAGCAATGAGATTTAAGCAGCAATAGTTTCCCAACAAAGAAAGGCCCTGGACCCATGCCAAATTCTATCAGACCTTTAAACAAGTAACAAGTAAATATTCCTCAAATGTTTCCAGGAAATAGAAAGGAAAGGAACACAATTAAGCCAGTGTTACCCTGACACCAAAACTGGGTATGGATGCAACAGAAAAAGAAAATTATAGACAAATATCTTTAATGAACATAGACACAAAAATTCTCTATAAAAGACTGGCCAACCAAATTCAACAACATATTAAAAAGATCATACACCATGATCAAATTAGTTTTATTACAGGGATGCAAGGATGATTCAGCATAAAATTCAGCATAAAAACCAATAAATGTAATGTAGCAACAACATATTAAAAAGATCATGCACCGTGATCAAGTTAGTTTTATTACAGGGATGCAAGGATGATTCAGCATAAAATTCAGCATAAAAACCAATAAATGTAATGTAGCACATAAACAGAATGAAGGACAAAACTCCCACTATCATCTTAACTGATGCAGAAGAAGCCTTTGTCAAATTCAACACCATTTCATGATAAAAACTCTGAAGAAATTAAGAATAGAAGGAATGTATCTCAACATAATAAAGGCTACATATGACAAATCTATAGTCAACATCATACTAAATGGTGGAGAACTGAAATCATTTCCTCTAAATGAGACAAGGATGTCCATTCTCCCAACTCTTATTCAAAATAGCACTTGAATTTAGCCAGAATAATAACGTAAGAGATAGAAATAAAAGGGATGCAAACAGGGAAGGAAGGAATCAAATTTTCCCTATTCACAAAAGATATATACTATACTCAGAAGACCCTAAAGATTCCACTAAAAATTCCTACATCTGATAAAAACTAGCAGAAATCAGTAGCATTAATAAATACCTACAAAGAAAGAAATCAGGAAAACAATAACCTCAAAAAACAAAATACCTAGGAATAAACTTAACTAAAGCTATGAAAGATTTCTATAATGAAAACTATAAATCCTTGAAGGAAGAAACTGAAGAAGACATTAGAAGATGGAAAGATGTCCCATGTTCATGAATTGGCAGAATTACAATGTTGTGTAAATACTAAAAGCATTCTATAGATTTAGTGCTATTCCCATCAAAATCCCAATGTTATTCTTCACAAAGATAGAAAAATCAATACTAAAATTCATCTGATAGCATAAAAAACCCCAAATAACAAAATTAAACCTGAGCAAAAAGAGCAACACTGGAGGTTTCCCGATACTGGACTTGAAATTATACTACAGAGCCACAGTTATAAAAACAAATTGGATGGGCTCAAAAACTGACACAAAGACCAATGCAACAGAGCAGAACAGAAGATCCAGAAATAAACCCATACAGCTGCAGCTATCTGATTTTTGATGAAGAGCCAAAAATACATATTGGAGAAAACACAGTCTCTTCAACAGCTTGTCCTGAGAAAACTGGTTATTTACATGCAGAAGACTGAAACTGGACTCTTATCTCTCACCCTGTTCAAAAAACAACTCAAAATGGATCAAAGATCTTAATGTAAGGTCTTAAACTTTGAAACTACTACAGAAAAAACAGGGAAAATACTGGAAGTTATTGGTGATTATTTTCTGAATAAAACTCAATTGCCCAGGAAATATCAAGAATTGACAGATGGGATTACATCATATTAAAAAAACTGCACATCAAAGGAAATAATTACTAGGGTGATGAGTCAACCTAGACTTCACCAGCTATTCAACAGAAAAGGACTAATATCCAGAAAAGACAAAGCTCAAAAAATTAAATACCAACTGAACAAATAATCCAATTAATAAATGGGTAAATGAATTGAACAGACAGTCCTCAGAAGATATATAAATGACTAATAAATATAGTCATAAAGATAATGTAAATCAAATACCACTGAATATCCATCTCAACCAAGTTAGAATGGCAATTACCAAGAAGACAAACAATAACAAGTGTTGGTGGAGGTAAGGAGAAAAGGAACTCTCATACACCTTTAGAGGGAGGGGGGAGAGAAGTATAATGAGGGAGGGAAGAGAGAGGAGAGAGAGAGAGAGAGGAGAGAGAGAGATTTGTGTTCATTTCCCTTCTTGCCTCTAGAGATGTGTATTATTTCAGAGGGACCATACATAGCAGGTTTCTTAACAATGAAGAAAATGATGATGAGGAAGGATATTTTCTGTGCAAGAAACATGCAAGAGACAGACAAGCCTGTCATGGGGGGTGTTACACTAGTTTAGTGATGAGTGAATGAGAGCAGTTGCAGAAGCAATGGAGGAGACGGGCTGAATCAAAGAAGTAGAAAAAAGCCTTAGGTAAGGAATAAGAGACTGAATATGTAGGTTTGCAAGAAAAGCCATGCTTTTTTCATGGTTGACACAGCCTGCCTCAGCCACTTTATATGGTAATACAGTGCAGACCTGAGTGGAGGCAGCAATCCCAGAGGGGTCATCTAGTTACTGTAGCCAGACCAACTCCAGCCTACATGGTGGTTGTGTACTGGAAAGGCTGAAGTATCTCCACCCAAACAGAAACATCCAAAGACATGGTTTTCCTAGTGTGGAACGAGATAATTCATAGCATTTGACTTTCAAAGGTCTCTGAAATTGCTCTCTGAAACCTTGATTTGTATTGAATGAGGCTACTGCTTGTCAGATCAACTTCTACTCTGTGCTTAAATTTTCTTAGTCTATATTTCTAAGTTTAACACTTCCTAAACAGTTATTTGGCTTTTATCCTCAGTGTGATTTCTTTTCTGTCCATAAATGAGCACAAACTGTAGTTAGTTCTTTCAGGACCTGACCTGAGGTATTACTGCATAATGAGTCAACTCACCTCATCACTTTCTTTTTGTACCTCTTCCTTTTCTAACTCCTTGCTGGGTAGTGGTGGGTAGTCCAGTTGGGAGGTTTCCTCTGATGTTTGCCTACTTTTTATGTTTGATATCCCCCCTTTATGCCCTTCCTTCCTTCCTTCTTTCCTTCCTTCCTTCTCTATTTCACCTAAGAAATCAGCTTTTGGGGCTGGCAGAATGGTTTAAGCAGTAAGCATGCCTCCGTAGCAAGTGTAAAGCCCTGAATTTAAACCCCAGTGTTACCAAAAATCCAAACCAAACAAACAAAAAAACCTAGCATTCTAGCTACTTCTTTCTTCTATCAATCTTAATTCAGGAAAGGCTGTTGTGTTAGTACATTGCTCTAAGGTCCATCTTTTTTTATGTTTTCCAGGATAATCTCCAGCATAAACCTTAACTCACATTATGGGCTAAGACAAAGAGATCAGCAAACTTCTTCTGTAAAAGGCAAGATGGTAATAGTTCAGGTTTGTGGGCCACATATGTTCTGTATGGCATACAGAACACACACACACACACATGATTGATATTTCATTTTTGTTTGACACCTATTTTGAAACACAAAACCATTCTTAGCTCAGAGGTCATACTAAAAAGGGCTTGAAGCTTGGCCCACCTCCATGTTTTTCTGTCTTGTCATCTAAGAGGTTACATAATGAGAATGAAAATTTTCCTTATTGCAACACTTGCCTTAGAGATATCACTGTATTTTTCCATGGAGCTGAAGTTGTTAAAAATTCATGAAGTATGAATAACCTATACCAGACCCTTGTTAGACATAATGGAAAATTCACGTTTGACCAATGAACAACGGGATTTGTTCTAAATTTGTTCTTTGAGACCAAAGGACTTACTCCACATTGTTTAGAGTACTAGTTCCCAAACCTACCTTCCTTGATTTCTGAGTTTTTCTTGACTCCAAGTGTTATAATCAGGGAATTTTGACATTGGTGAATGTTCCTTTGCCTGGCAAATCAAAAGGCTCAGCCATCCCCTCTCCATTGGTAGTCTTTATTTTAGTATTTAGGGGTTCCCTGTGTGAAAAATTCACACATCTGGAAGTAAGTAGAAAAGTTCTTTTGAATATTGGGTAAGGAGGATTTTTCTTATGGTTCTTGGAATTGTGGTTATAGAATGAATAAAGTTTGGTTATCTAGAGAAAAATCAGAATGAACAGATAAAGATATCTTATTTGCATGCAGAGGATGAAGGATACTGTTTACTTTCCTTATTTAAGAAAATAGAGCAAAGATATTAAGAAAAATTGGTGAGCCTTTGCAATTGGCAAAAGTGATTACTGACTGTTCTGAAAATGATAGATACTTGATGATGATTCAAATGGTGCATGTTCATAAAAATGTAAATGAATTGTGTCCTAACAAGTGCAATGGATTATTGGCCCATGAATATTGACCTATGAATTGTATCTCAATTTATTTAAATACTTCTGAGTTCTCATATACATTCATTCTTTGAAATCTCCTCTGGACCAGATGTAGTTTTCTTGTTAATTCATGGTTTAAATAAAACGTTTGCTATGTAATGATTCATAGCTATGTAATATTCATGAACAGTATGAGAATTACTTTTAGTAATCTTAGGATGCCAATTGTATTTTATTATCTGAACATACATTATTTGTGGCATATGGATTCACAGATGTAGCAATATAGAGCATATTTTCTATTAATCTTTAATCTTACTTACTAAGTATATACATAAACAAGTGTATTATTTGACTTGACCTAAATCATTGAAGCCAATAGAAATTAGTTTTTACTTGTCTAGGCATTTTGTGTGCAATAGTCCTTCTGCCTAAAAAGATGTAATTATAAGAAGTAACTCTTTACTTCCTTTTATCCATATCTTGTGATTCAATAAATATTAGGTAGGTTCTTCCCATGATTGCTGTGTGGTAACCCATTAGATGAAGCTTTCAACTGTGACTAGATGAACCTAAAGACATTTATTGAACATCTCACTCAACAGGTGCAGAAAACATTTTCATCATTGCATGTAACCCCTTGTCAAACGTCTACTTAGTTTGCAAATGTTTTCTCCCATTCTGTAGTTTGTCTCCTCACTTTGTTGATTATTTCCTTTTCTGCACAGACACTTTTTAGATTTATATAGTCACAGTTGTCAAGTTTTGTTTTTGTTGTCTATGCATTTATATAAAGTCTGAAAGTCAGATAGTGTTAGAACCCCAAATTTGATATCTATTTTCTTGGTTATTCTGGATCTCTGGCCTCTCAATATGAACTATAGAATCAGTTTTTTACCACCCACAAAATAGCTTGCTAAGATTTAGTTTTAAATTGCATTGAACTTACAAATCAAGTTGGGAAGAACTGAGATCTTGACAGTATCGGCTCTTCCTATTCACAAGCATGGGTATTTTTCCATTTATTTAGCTCTTTGCTTTCATTCATCAGAGTTTTGTATTTTTCTTCATATAGAACTTGTACATATATTGTAGGTTCATACCTAAGTGTTTCATTTTGGAAGGGGAGTGATTGTGTTTTTAATTTCAAATTCCATTTATTAATTTTTGGTGTATAGGACAGTGACTGACTTCTGAATACTGTATCTTGCAAACTTTTAAAATTTCTTGTTAGCTCCAAGAATTTTTGGTCTATTCTCTTAGTTTTATTTTTTTTTAGATAATCATAACTGTAAACGGACAGTTTCATTTCTTCCCTCTCCCCAATTTGTGCACATTTTACTGCCTTTCTTGTTGGGTTACTCAGGACTTCCAGATGATTTTTAAAGCCCTGATGTGGAATGTGAGTGCCTGTTCTTAATTTGAGAAGGAAAACTTCTAGTTTCTCACCATTATGTGTCATGTCAGGTGTTTGTGTTTCATAGATATTCTTTATGAAGTTGAAAAAACTCCCCTAGTCCAAGGATACATTTTATAATTATTATTATTTTTTTACCATGAACGAGTGTTTGATATTGTCATGGGCTTTATTTATTTAGCATCTACTGTTATGAACATGTGATTTTTCTTCTTTTCTTCCTCCTGCTCCTCCTCTTCCTTCTTCTTTTAGTGTTACTGAGGTTTGAACTCAAGTTTTTGGATTTGGAGGTGGGTGCTCTACTTCTTGAGTCATGCCCCCACACCTTTTTGCTTTACTTATTTTTTTGGATAGGTTCTTGTATTTTGTCCAGGACCAGCCTCAGACTATGATATTACTACTTACACCACCCAAATAGCTGTGATTACAGGTGTGAATTATCACTGCCCCAGTGTATTTGTTGAGGTGGGGATCTTGCTAACTTTTTGCCAGGGGTGGCCTCAAACTACAGCCCTCCTGGTCTGTGCCTCCCAGTGGCTGGAATTATAGGCATATACCACCATGGCTATCCCTGATTTTTCTTCTTTAGCCTGCTGATATAATGGGTTCATTAATTAACCTTTGAATGTTAAACAAGCATGGCATACCTGGGGTCAAATCCACAGTTATCTTTATAAGAGATAATAATTTGTAGTTTTCTTTGCACAGTGGCTGTGAGAAACACCCTTCCTTTGATTTACTCATTTATTTTAAAGGAGGTTATAAAGGGTATAGATGAATAGCTGGATGGAGAGGTCTGAAAGAGAAAAAAGAGACATCAGATCCCATGCCCTCTCTGGGTATGCCTATCTCCAGGAACCTCCACACTTTTAGCCCTCCAGAGACTCTGAACCCTGCCTGCTGGGGTTTCTATGGTGTTATGAGTGTTATGTTTAGTTTGCATTAAAGCATATTGAAAATTATATAAAAATATAATACACTGTGAAACCTATATAAAAATAATACTGTGTGCACTTGGAAGCCCTAGGATGTAAACACATGCCATATGGTGCCGATATGCAAATCAGCTAACCCTAAGCTGGCTCCAATAAACCGCTGCTCTAGGAATACTTAAACTGCACCGGCCACAAGACCATTGCCACTTCCTTCTGATTACGCAGTGGAGAGCAGACCTGGACAAGGTGGACCGTTGGATTCTTTGGGCATCCTGGAGGCGTATGGAGACTAAGAACTAGCCAGGACCAGTTTGGGGCCAGCTGCAGGGAACTAAGAGCAGGTTGAAAGGTGAGCACAGCTTGGGGAAGGCTTAGGCGCTATCGGGTGTTAGGTTGTAACTCCCTGCAGTAAAGTGTGTGTATGAGCAACTTAGTTCTTGCCTAAGTTAATTTATTCAGAGCCTGACTGACGGTCAACTTTATACTGTCACCTGGTCGTGACACTATGGCAACTTTATTATATAGGTATGCTTGAATCATTGACCATTTGTGACCAACTCAAATTTTAGTCCAGCTTCACTCCCTGAAGCGAGGGGTAGGTCAAAAATTTCCAATTCTCTGGTCACCATAATTAGTTCACTAATTCCATGGTTGCCCTGACAGTGAGGCCCCATCCAAGGCTATTCAGGAGTCCACTAGGAGTCCACCTCATAGAACAAAAGGCACTCCTTTTACCCCCGATCTCCCAGGGACTTAGGACTTGTGTGCCTGGAACCAGGGACAATGATGAAATGCATAGTTGTTGTTATTTTACAATATATAATAAGAACTTATTGATTAAGTTAATAGTTTCAAAGGACCAGCTTTAGGCATTGTTGATTTTCTGTTTTCCATATCATTTACTTTGGTCTGTTTTTTAAGTTATTCCCTTCCTTCTGCTTACCTAGGGTTTAATTTGCTCTTCATTTTCAAATTTCCTTAGGTGTAAGCATAGGTGATTGACTTTAGATGTTTCCTTTCTAAATATACATTTAATGCTACAAATTTCCTTCTAAGCACATCTTTCACTATGTCCCACAAATTTTGACAATTACATTTTCATTTATTTCATTTTATTTAGTTCATGGTATATTTTAATATCTTTTGAGATCTCATCATCTTTGTTATTAAGATGTTTGATCTGGTGTTTGGAGATTTTTTAAAAAGCTGTCTTTCTGTTACTGCTTTCTAGTTTCATTACTCCATGGTCTTAGAGTAGTCATTACATTATTTCTATTGCTTTAAATTTGTTAAAGTGCATTTGATGGACAAGAATGTGGTCAGTTTTGGTGAATTTTCATTTTTTGGTGAATTTTCTTTGTGGTATATTTTGCTTTTGTTGGATAAATTAGTTACAACATTATAGTTGATTATGGTGTTAAGTTCAATTATTTCCTTACTGATTTTCTGCCTTCTTGATGTGTCCATACCTCTTTTTTTGTTGTTTTCATGTTTTGTTTCTTAGTTGTACTGGGGTTTGAACTCAGGGTCTTGGATTTGCTAGGAAAGTATTTTAACACTTAACACATTCCCCCAGCTCTTTCTGATTTTGCTTATTTTTCAGATAGTTCTTGTGTTTTTTGTTTGGGCTAGCTTTTGTCTGTGATCTTCCTACTATGTCTCCCACATAGCTGGGATTATAGACTGTCATATCTCACAAGGCTCATTTGTTGATATGAGATCTCACTCATTTTTTGCCTGGGCTGACTTCTAGCCACAATCCTCCTGATCTCCCCATCCTGGAGGTGTCCATTTCTTAATATCTCCAAACATAATAGGAATTATCTATTTCTTTCTACAGTCCTATCAGTTTTTGCTATATAATTTGACACATATACACAAGTAATTGTTATGACTTCTTGGAGAATGACCTCCTTTATCATCAGGTGATGCTGCTCTTTATTTGTGATGACTTTCATTGCTTTGATTTCTGCTCTATTTGATATCGATCCTTCTTTCTTTGATTAGTGTTGGCAAGATACATCTTTTTACATTCACTTCTTTTATTCTATAGATTTTTTCATATTTAAATAACGGTTTTTATAGGCTTCATATAGTTGGACTTCTTTTTGGTTCCATTTTAACAACCTTCCTTTTATTTGGTATATTCAAAGTGATTAGTGATATATTCGGATTATATCATGTTTCCTAGTGTCTTGATTTTTGCTCTTATTCCCAGTTTCCATTTTTTCTCACTTTTTATATATTCTGTGGTTTTAGTATGATTATATTTTCTTTCCTTTCTTAGGGTATTCATTGTACTTTAAAAATTAATTTGTTGCCCCATAATTTACAATATATTTTCACAACCAATCCAGGTCTACCTCCAAATGAGACTCTGTCACTTCATGACTAGTGCAAACACTTCATAATAGCCAAATAACCTTTATTCCTCCTTTCTGTCCCCTGTATCATTGCTGGTATTCATTTTACTTATACATGGGCATATATGCAAATACATTTTTCACTTTTATTTTGAAGAAACTTTCCTGTTAGATCATTTAAGAATATGCAAAATTAAGCCTGGCATGGTAGTGAGACTGGAGCATTGGACCCAAGGCCCAAATTCCTGAGATTCCATATGCCAGTACTGGCCACCTGCCCCTAAATGCCAAATAAAGAGGCATGGTGAAGGCAGAGAAAGATTTATTACACAGCTCAGGACATGTTGTGGGAAGAGACAGAGTAAGCACTCAGCTCATCCTCAGCCATCCTCAGAGTACAGACATGAGCTATAGGTTTAAATAGACAAAAGAACTGGGGGCAGGGGACAAAGGTATGCATAGTTAAACAGTCCTAGTCACAAGTGTGTTCTGGTTGACCATTATCTCAGTCCAAGTGTTCCCAGAGGGGTTCCAGAGAAGATGTTATCACTGTCATCATTCGGTGGGGGGGAGGGCAATCTGATTCCCATGAAATGACTACTCCTGCTCCAGGGTGCAGCCTCATCATTAAAGGTAGCTATTCTCATTTGGAGGGGTGGTCTGTCCTTCATGTTCCACTGTTCCTTATGGGAAGTTTTCAGTTCCTTGTCATACAGGTGTTATCAGTTCTGTCTTTTCTGGAATCCGAGGTGATTGTAAAGTGACTACAAAAAGAATGGCTTGGAGCAAAGATAGATACAAAATGGAGGCAGGGATGCCAAGCTTCTCCTGTTTTTAGTTAACTCATGGGACCAAGTAACAAGTCAATATTTTTTAGCAAAAGTAGTTTGAGCACCTCTTACAGTAGTACAGACCTAAAATCTCAGCACTTGGGGGCTAAGAAAGGAGGATGGTGAGTTTGGGCTACATAGCAAGTTCCAGGCCAGCCTGGGCTACATAGTGAAATCCTGTCTCAAAGAGGAGAAGGAAAAGGACAAGGAGAAGGAGAAGAAGGAGAATGGAGAAAAGATGGAGAATGAGGAGAAGAAAAGAAAGATGAAAGTTCTTATTTTGCCTTCAATTATTCATTCTCTAATGTCTTCTTTATGTAAGTCTGAGTTTCTGATCATTTTGTTTTTGCAAAAATATCCCTTTCAATACTTCTTACAAGCTAGGTCTATTAGCAACATTTTTGTCAATTTTGTTTGAGAAAGTCTTTACTTCTCTTTCACTCTTGAAGGATAATTTCACAGGATTCAGAATTCTAGGTTGATGCCTTTTCTCTCTCAATGTTTTATGTATTTCTTTGCTTGCCATATTTTCTGAGGGAAAAGCAGATTTAATTATCATGTTTGCTTCTTTGTAGATAAGGTACTTCTTTCCTTTGGCTTCTTTCAAGATTTTTTTCATTATATTTGTTTTCTGTAGTTTGAACATGATTTTCCTGGGTGTTTTATGCTTTTCTTTTGTTTGTAAAGGTAGGGGACATCTTTCCTCATCATAGCCTTAACTTCCTGAATCTGTGGTTTAGTCTCTGTTAATTTTAGGGAAATTTTGTCAGTAGTGCTTCAGATGTCACCTGTGTTCTTTTCTTTTTATTTTCCTCATGGTTTCCTGTTATGCGTATGTTATATGTTTATTATTATTCAATAGTCTTGGATATTCTTTTCTACTGTTTTCTTTCTTTTTTCTCTTTGCTTTTCATTTTTGGAAGTTTCTGTTATTACAACCTCATGTTCATAGATTCTTTCCCCAGTTTTGTCTGGTTGCCTAATCAACACATCAGACATTCTTTATTATTAATTTCAACACAAATTGTTTAGGACAGCTAGAATTTCCTTTTGATTTTCTTAGAATTTCCATTTCTTTTCTTACTTTATATATGTGTGTGTGTGTGTGTGTGTGTGTGTGTATGTATTTTCTCCATATTCAGTTTTTCTGCTAATAACATTAATGTATTAATCATAGTATAAAAAACATCTGATCTGATAATCCATCATTTCTACTATATCTGATTCTGACACCTCTTCAAATTTTGTATTTTGACTTTTATTATTCCTTGTAATTTTTTGTGGAAAATTGCTAATAGTGTACTGGTTAAGAGTAATTGGGCTAATAGGCCTTTAGGTAGGTGGTGGTAAGGTGTGGAGTGAGAGAAAGCATTCTGAAGCTCCATTACTATGTTTTAATCTGTTAGTAGCCCAAGTTTCAGAACTGGGGACTCCTCAGTAGGTGCTCCTCAGTTCCCTCTTCTTTTAGACTGACTGGAGTGGCTGTAGGAGCTGTAGTTGGGTATTTACATTCTCCCATGGGGAAGACTAAAGAAGGCTGGAGTTAGGTATTTCCTTTTTTTCCCAGATCAGTTATGCTCTCTTAAATTCCCAGTAGTTTAGGCTCTGATTGAATAGTTTCTCTTAAGGCAGGCCTTGTTACGCAGAAAAAAATTCTATGGTATACTTCAAACCCATCTGTCAAGAGCATGAAAGAATTTTCCTCTGATCCTCACTGTATCTAAGTCCATTTTGTATTTTCTATAACAGAATACTAAAATTGTGTCATTTGTAAAGAAAAGACATTTACTCAGTCCTAGAGGATGGGAATTACAAGACTGAGTGGCTACAGCTAGTGATAACCTTCTTGCTCTATCATCCCATGGTGAAAGGGCACATGTGGGCATAGGCTTATGAGAAGCAAAGGCAGGACTCATTCTTTTACTAGCCACCCACTCTTATGATAACAGTATTAATCACTCTTGAGTTTAGAACCTCATGGCATGAGGTTCCACTTAAAAGGCTCGCACCTGAACTCTGTGACATTGGAGATTAAGCTTCCAACACATAAAAATTGTGGGACATATTCAATCTATATTATTATGAGATTCTGGTTAAGCTCCCCAAGGGAAAACTCACAAAAGTGGGGAGGGTCCCTGATTCATAGACACACTTGAATTTTTATCTCTCAGACTTACCCATACTGAGTCTAGCAATTCACCAGTTATAGTTTAGGCTTTCCTCCCCTGGCACTGGTTTGCTCAGTAGTTTATGCTCTGATCAGTTGTAGTTCCCTGAGTTTCTCTGTCTGTCTCTTCAGTTTGGGAGAAAGTGGCCTCACTTCTCTGAGAGATGTTGAGTTTTTTCAGTTTATATTGCTTTTTGCTAGTAATTAGGATGAAAACTTCCAAGATCCTTACATGATAGGCTGGAGATCTGCAATTACCTTTAATTTTTTTCCCTCATAATTTTGGCAAGACCCTAGGGAAGTGAATAGGAAGATGCTGTTCATTACTTTTCTTCCTCTATATTTTAGGTTGCTGAATCAGAAGAAAATGTTCCTTTTAACCTGAAAACATGTACATTCTGCTGGCCTAAAAATGTAGAACAATTCCTTGAGGATCCTTAAATTTGTTTTCCTAGTTTTCAAGCAATCCCTTTTGTTGGACAAGAGTAAGTTTAGTACCAAAGTACCAGAAGTGGGAACATCAAGAGATTTCTTTTTACTATGTTAGGTTGTAGGGCTCTGACATTATCTTTATCACTTGCAAATTGTTCAACAACTTTGAAGTTAAAGTTAAATTCAGTTTTAGTTCATACCCTTTTGATACAAGGTTTTCTACTAATAGAATGGCATAAATTTTCTGGGAAAGGAAAAATGACTTTCAAGGATATCCAAAATTTTTCTGTCCTCAGAAACTTTGCTTTAAAAATGTAATACTGCCCTTGAAATTTCTTTCAAGAGTGAAGAATGCTGATCAAATTTAAAATATTCATACACTGGTTTGTATTTGGCAAGCTGATTTGTGAATGCTTTGGATATTTAATTCAATTCTACTCAGTCCCTATTTCCTGACTTCCTCACATGTGATAGGCATTGTGCTAGGTATTTGGAAACCAAGTTACATAACACATAGATTCCTCATCTACAGTGCAGGTCTGGGACAGGAAGGCAGAAAAGAAAAGAAATGATGAGAGTACAGAGTGCTATGTGTAGGAAGGGAAATAAACATGTGTAAGATATGCAGTCAGCATATAGAAGGGAATGCTGAATGGAAGATAGAAAAGAACTATTTAAATCATAGCAAATCTTATAGGCTAGAAACCAAGAAGACAATCGAATCAGAGTACATATATTGAGTCCTTACAATTTGGTAAATTCAGGATAATGCTTTAGATAGAGATATACAAATAAATAAGATACGAGTCATGATACACGAAATGACACAAAGGTGATTAGGTAATTATAATATGCAGTCAGGTGCCACATACTGAATTTTCAGACAGGGTAGGTCACATGTATGACAGTGATCCCACAAGATTTTACCACCTACTGACATTGTAGCCATCTTAGTTTGTGCAAATTCTACTGTATGATGTTCATGCAACCATTAAATCAACCGTTGGTGCATTTCTCAGGACCTATCCCTTCATTAAGCCACACATGACTATAGTATGAAAAGTGGAACATTAAAGACCTATAGCAATGTGGAGAAAAGAGATGAGGGCTGGGGATAAGTAGGTTAGAGAATTCTGGTGGGAAAGCTTTAGCCAAGTCTGGAGAGATGTGTGGGAAGAAATAGGTTATGAGAGGGGCAAAGGATGAGTGTTTTAGATAAAGACCAGCATGTGTAAGGTCCAGAAGCCAGAGAAAGAGAAAGAGAGAGAGAGTCTAACAAATTAACAAATTAGGGGAGTGTGACCTGAGTGCATGCAATGAGGGTACAAGGTGATGTGCAGTGCTGGACAGGTAGGTATAGGGTCATAGAGGAAGAGTCTTATGTGTTAAGATTTTCATAGGAATCTGAATTGGAAATGTATATGGCCTGAACCAGGCAGGGGCAGTAGGTATAGAGAAAAGGATGGAGTCCAGGCATTAAAAAAGTAGAACAAAAGCTGGACATAGTTGCACAGACCTGTAACCCTAACATTTGGGAGGCAGAGGCAGGAGAATCACAAGTTCAAAGTCAACCTGTGCTACATAGTGAGACCCTGTCACAAAAACAAAACCAAAAACAGTAACAAAAGGCAGGAATGGTGGTATTGGTCTATAATCCCAATTACTCAGGAGGTAGAGAAAGGAGGATCACTTTTTTAGCCCAGTCTAGTCAAAAGTTAGTGAGACTTTATCTCAAAAAGTGTTTTGTGTGGTGCCATATGCCTGTTCTTCCAAATACTCAGGAGGCAGAGGTAAAAGGACTGTGGTTTGAAGCCATCATGAAAAACAAACTAAAAGCCAAAGGGCTGTGTTCTGGCTCTCGTGGTAGAGCACTTGCCTCACAAGTGCAAGGCTCTGAGTCCAGTCCTAAGTACCAAAAAACAAAACCCCAAAACAAAAAACCAACCAACCCAACAAACAAAATAATATAAAAGAGTAGAACAAGGCATTGTGACACAAGATGACTTCGAAGGTGACACCCATATTCCTGTTTGTAGTTTGTAGTGCTATTTCTGAAAGTGAAATAATGACAAATGATGGGAGAGGAGTAGAAATGGGGAAAGGTTCAGTGGGAAAGATGTATCTAGTTTGAAGTATGTTGCAATTAAGATGTTATGAGACAAATAAATATGTCAGTAAAGCATTTTGAAAATTCAAGTTTGGAAATGAACACAAATCTGAGCCCAAGATACATAATTGAGACTTTTTCTTTAATGTGAGCATTTTTTTACATTTTTATTAGCATATATTAGTTGTGTGTGTGGGTTCATTGTGACATTTACATATATGCTTACAATGTACCTTGGTTAGATTTGTCCCCACCATCATTGCCCCTCAAATTCAACAGGTTTCATTGTTCTATTTTCATATAAGTATATAAAGCACATCAACCATATTCACCCTCTTTTAAATATATATAATTGTTCAAAGGGATTTCACCATGGTATTTCACTAATGAATATATTGAACTTTAATCAGATTAAACCCCTCTGTTACTCTATCTTATCCTTCTCCTCAGCCCCCTATTATTCAACAGCTTTCAGTGCATTTCATTATGCAGTATTCCTACCCAGATACAATATGATATTACTCACTTTCTATCATTCTCTTTTCCTCTCCCTCTTCTCCCTAGTCCCCTCAAGCAATCCCGCTATTACAAGCATGATAAATCATACACAAAGGTATACATAAATAAAAACATTATATATATTTGTATTTATGTATACATTTATCTTTTGAGTCTATCCTCCACATATGAGAGAATGCATGTGACTTTTATCTTTCTGAACCTGTCTTTTCTTTTTAATTTGAAATGATTTTTTTATTATTCATTTACTCACATGTACATACATTGTTTGGGTCATTTATCCCCCTTCCCCCCCCCTCTTTAATTTTGTTGAAGAAAAGACATAATCGTAATAAGAAAGGCAATGTGTTTTTGCTAGTTGAGTTAAGGATAGCTATACAGAAAGATTCCTAGCATTGCTTTCATGTACAAATGTGTTACAACCCAAGTTGATTCATCTCTAACAGATCTTTACACTGGTTTCTGATTCCCTTCTCATGTTAACCTCTGTTGCTTTAAGGATTCTGTATTAGTTCCTCTGGAGTGGGGACATCAAATGCTTTCACATTTTGGGTTTTCTACCTATTCTTATGTTGAGACATTTTAATATGTAGTTATTCTTGCAGAAGTGAATGACAATACTCTGGACATAGTGAATAACATTAGATCAGAGATGGAGCCCACTGAATCTACCATGTAAAGAGTAAAATGAGTAGAGTAGGGGAAAATAAGGCCAAAAAGGATATAAAGAATGAGTAACCAATGAGGGTGGAGAAAACAGGAAATGATGGTATTACAGGAATCAAGTGGAGGTTCTAAAATGATGGAATGGCCAATAATTATAAATTCTGCAGAGAGGCCAAGAGAAAGAATAAAGAAAAATTATATAAAAATTAAAATAGCTACTTGGATTGAAACAAAGTGCATGACCAGTTTTGGTAAGGATTGAAGGCAGAATGCAATGGCTATGGAGTGAAGAGAAATAATGGAGGTGGTATGCATTATTTATCTTAAACACTTATCATTGAAGACTCAGGGATAAGTGGAGAAGCAAAATACAATTATATCTAAAAATGCAGAGTCCATGAAACACCATTGGCCTTTTTGGCTGCTGGAAGCTTATTGAATAGTACCTGGCACATATTATTCACTCTTTGAATTCATTTGTTGAATGAATGTGTAAACAAGATACAAAAGACATAAGGAAATTTATTAAAATAGAAAAGTACTCAGTGTAGGTTGTGGGTTCCACTAAGGGAGATCAAATGTCAAGAAAGCCTGGGGCTGGGAAAATGTAGCTGTGAGGAGGAGAGGAGCTGAGACTTATCCTTAAATATGGACCTTTGAGGGAGGACTCTCCCTTTTTGGAACTGTGTGAATAGAATGGTTAATAAGGGCCCAGAATTTCAGTCCAATTTCACCAAGAAGTTGAAGGATGCGGCGCCCTCTTCAAATTCCTGGGATGTTGTGGTTACAAAATCCCAGCAGGCACGGTTAAAAATGTCAGGAGTAATCCAGCTAATTATGTGTGTAACTGACATGAAGGGCTCTGAGTTACTTGAAACAATAGCCTCGATTCTACCCTTGTTGTGGTTAGGAGAACTGGTTTTCATTCATGGGGTGCTTCACCAGTCTCAGTGTTAATTATGCTGCTTGATCCATTCAGTGTTCCTCTGAAGTCAGTTTCTCCACTAACCCTAATGGAGACAGTCTGTCTCAGTAGAAGCGTACTAAGGGAGAGTCAGAGAATCCAGTGCAGACTTTGCAGTAGCCCAACCCAAGATGAAGAAATACTAACACAGACTAAGAAGAGAATGTGTGGCAAGGATTAGGGAGCTGGAGTATAGATATCATATAATTGATAGCCCTGTATATTTTTATTCATATGTGCATACAATGTTTGGGTCATTTTGCCCCCCTTCCCCCTATCCCCTCCCTTACCCCCCCAACCCCTTGCTACCAGGCAGAAACTATTTTGCCCTTATCTCTGATTTTGTTTTAGAGAGAGTATAAGCAATAATAGGAAGGACCAAGGGTTTTTCCTAGTTGAGATAAGGATAGCTATACAGGGAGTTGACTCACATTAATTTCCTGTGCGTGTGTGTTACCTTCTAAGTTTATTCTTCTCAAACTAACCTTTTCTCCAGTTCCTGGTCCCCTTCTTCTATTGGGCTCAGTCGCTTTAAAGTACCTGTGTTAGTTTCTCTGCGTTGAGGGCAACAAATGCTATCTAGTTTTTTGGGTGTCTTGCCTATCCTCCTATCTCCCTTGTGTGCTTTTGCTTTATCATGTCATCAAAGTCCAATCCCATTGTTGTGTTTGCCCTTGATCTAATGTCTGCATATGAGGGAGAACATACGATTTTTGGTATTTTGGGCCAAGCTAACCTCACTCGGAATAATGTTCTCCAGTTCCATCCATTTACCTGTGAATGATAACATTTCATTCTTCTTCATGGCTGCATAAAATTCCATTGTGTATAGATACCACATTTTCTTAATCCATTTGTCAGTGGTGGGGCATCTTGGCTGTTTCCATAACTTGGCTATTGTGAATAGTGCCTCAATAAACATGGGTGTGCAGGTGCCTCTGGAGTAACCTGTTTCACATTCTTTTGGGAATATCCCCAAGAGTGGTATTGCTGGATCATATGGTAGATCTATGTTTAGATTTTTAATAAGCCTCCAAATTTTTTTCCAGAGTGGTTGTACTAGTTTACATTCCCACCAGCAGTGTAAGAGGGTTCCTTTTTCCCCACATCCTCACCAACATCTGTTATAAGTGGTGTTGCTAATGATGGCTATTCTAACAGGGGGTGAGGTGGAATCATTGTGGTTTTAATTTGCATTTCCTTTATTGCTAAGGATGGTGAGCATTTTTTCATATGGTTTTTGGCCATTTGAATTTCTTCTTTTGAGAAAGTCTGTTTAGTTCACTTGCCCATTTCTTTATGGGCATTAGTTTTGGGAGAATTTAGTTTTTTGAGTTCCCTATATATTCTGGTTATCAGTCCTTTGTCTGATGTGTAGCTGGCAAGTATTTTCATCCACTGTGTGGGTGGTCTCTTCAGTTTAGAGACCATTTCTTTTGTTGAGCAGAAGCTTTTTAGTTTTATAAAGTCCCATTTATCTACAGATAGCCCTATATTTTCTAGAATAGACAATTGTATTATTCAAGTTAACTTGAGAAATGTTGTTTTAAAACAGCTGCTAGGTTAAGAAAGCAACCTTTACCTAACCCCTATGCTACTCCTAAATATGTGTGCAAAATGTGGGGGACAGATGATTATCACACGATGAAGCAGAGTTTTGTATGTGAGTGTAGGTGTAGTAAAAGTTCTTCAGCTTCAACTTCAAATTTGTGGAAGGAAGCTTTCAAAGTCATTCTCTTGATGATGAAAAAGAGTTGTCCTTGCAGGGTGGTTGTTTATAAGAGGATGAAATTCTCTACGACCTAGGCAACAGGCTGGTGAAATTTGAATTTTACTATTCATGGAAACTCCTTTGTGTTCCCAGTAGGGTTGAAGAAGTCAGGTTGCATCTCCACTTTGTGTGAAATGTGGGATTTCTCCTCAGACAGCTGATGAGCTCATGGTACTTGTTTTTATAATGTAAGGCATAATAACTGGTAATCAGATGACTTTTTAACCCCTGTAAGCCTTTTAGGTTTTTCTTTGCTTAAAAAAAAACAGTACTCAGGCAAGTGATATCACTTGTTCACATGTAAGTTTGGATTCTATGTTTGTTTAAAATTTGATATTTTGCTCATCATGGGATTTTGATTTTTAAAATATTGCACAATATCATTATCTTTATAGTTTAATTTTGGACACCCCCTAATCAGGTGCTTACCTTGTCTCGTCTTATTCCACATGCTGAAATCTAGTATACATTTACCAAAACTTTGTTTTCCTTTTTACATTTTTCCTAGAAAACCATATGAAAGTAGAATCACTAGATAGACAGTCTTTTCTGGGGGAATAAACACCAGATGGCAAATTACTATGCTCCAAGATAGATTTTACAGATGCTATTTGAAACAAAGTCTGGTGAGTTAATGTATGTGATCAGCTGGATAATTTATGGTAAAGATAAAGCATTGTAAAATTCAGTTTTTACATGTCAAGAGCTCTGAGAGTAAGTCCAAATGAAGACTTTAAAAAGTTTTGAGCACAGGACTGTCACTAAATAATCATTTCTAAAGGTGGTATTTTGAATATCTGTTTGGCAAATTTCAAGTAGTAGTCACAAATAGTGAAGATTAAGCAACACGTCCTGAACAATCAGTGGGGCAGAGAAGAAATCAAAAGAGAAATTAAAAAATGTCCTGAGACAAATGAAAGTAGAAACACAACATAATGAAATCTTTAGGATGTAGTGACAGTACTTCTAATAGAGAAACTTAGTGTAGGAAGTACCTATATCAAAAATAAAGGTCTCGAACAGCCTAGAATTGTTTAGAGAATAGAAAAGAGGTGCAAACTAAGCTCCAAGGTAGCAGAAGGAAGGAGGTAAGAAAGACCAGAGCCAAAATAGGTGAAATAAAGACTAGGAAAACAATAGAAAATATCAATGAGATTGAGTTGGTGTCTTGAAAAGGTAAGCAAAAGAGCAATCATATAATTCATACAAACCCACAGAAGACATTGAGTAGCCAAAGCAAACTTTAGCAAGAATAACAAAGGTGGAGGGATTATTCTACCTGACTTCAAAAATATAATACAAAGGTACAGTGATCAAAACAGTATGGTATTAGCATAGAAATAAACAAAGATCAATGGCAGAGAATAGGATGTTCACAAATGAATTCACACATTTGTGGTCAAGTAGTTTTTAAAAGCATGCTACAAACACATAGGGGGCAAAGGAAATCTCATCAATAAATAATGTTGGAGAAACTGGATGTTGACATGCAGAAAAATGAAATTAGACCACAATTTCACATCATATAAAAAAATCAACTGAAATGGATCGAAGACTTAAATGTTAAGACATAATGCTATAAAATTGCTAGTGGAAATGAAAGGTAAAGCTCCATAAAATTTGTCTGCATAACTTTTTTGAATATGACTTCATAAGAACATACAACAAAAGCAAAAATAGACAAAAGGGATTGCATCAAAGGAATCAAGGGAACCAAAGAAAAGAGACAACCTAAAGAGTGGGAGAAAATGTTTTCAAACGATATCCTGAAAGGGGGTTAATAGTCCATATCTACAAGTATATATGTATGTGTGCATGTATATGGGATATATATATATATATCTCCTATATTTGTGTGCAAATATGTATCCTATATTTGTCTCAAGGAAGCAGATATTCTTAATGCTCTTGTTGTCTACTATAAACTATTGTTGTTACCCAATCACAACCACGCATGGTTCTGACTCTCCAGTCTGACAAATGTTCCCACTTCTCTTGAGGACATAGGGAGGGGAGGATTATTGGATCATTTGGTAAGCAATTGTTCATTAGAAGCTCCCAAACTCTTTTCCAAGATGTCTGTACCATTTTCATTCCCATCAGAATGTGTGTTTTAGTAGCATCGATCTTTGTCAGTCCTTTGTGTTTCTGTTTTGATGTCCACTTTTATTACTCTAGTAGGTGTGTAGGGGTATCTCCTTTGATAATAATTTTCACTTCTCTAGCCACAGACATTTGAGAATTTTTGTTATTCAAAAATTATTAGTTTATTAGTGTTAAAAATTGAACTAGGTAAAATCAATATTCACCTGAAATGGCTGCCTTACCTCTTGAGTACTGTGTTTGTGGAGCAGGCCAGTCCTTAGCAGAACTGCCCACTTCATCCCTGTGAATGAATTCTACTATCTTAATAAATATTGCTCTTTACAATGCTCCTTTGCTGCACCTGAGACACATTCTAATCTTAGACATTGCACCCAAGAACCAAGGAACATCTGGAACACCTTAACCTGTGTTCACATTTGGCAACATGACTTGGTTCTGTTTAAGGGAAGTACAACTCCTAACAACTCTTAACTCCTAACCTGAGCAGTGTCTTGTGACATCACCTGTAGGACAGAAAGAATTAAACTAAAGAATAGACTTCAGACTACACAGTATCCTTGTCCTCAGACAATGGCAACAACTTCCCACCAGCACCTTTTCACCCCTGGATATAATGGCCACTTCACTTCATGACAATTATAGCTCTTGCTGGTCCAACCATGGGAAGGTCATATTCTCAGCAGTCATCTCTGCCTGAGCCTAATCAATTCTCACCTGACCTGATAGAGAGAAAGACTCAGTGTCTTGAGTACTCCATCTCCCCCTGTCAAAAAGAAACGCTAGATCAATGTTCTTTGCCCACTCCCCATGTCAAGGTTAAACTGGGAAGGGCAAAGAAGGTCAAGTGGGAAGGGCAGAGGATCAAATGCATCCATGCATGACTTTCCACATATAGGCAGCCTCTGCACCATGGTTAAACCTTTGGGTAATGCCACAATGGGAGGACTTATTTCCTGCCACCTTGTAACCACCCTAATGGATAAGACCCAAAGACCCACAGCTTCCTGGCAGTCAATCTTTACCTGAACTGCCCACCTCACTCCATTAGGTGTAATTCTGATTTTCTAATATCACTCTTTACAACAATAGGAAAAGATAGAACTAGGTAATAGTCTAACACATTTCACCTTGGTTCTTCTAAAATAATCTGACACAATTATACATAAACTAATATATACCATTATTAGCAAGAAAATAACTTTAGTTTGTATTTTGCAGACAGAAGCACTAACAAAGGAGAGATAAATGTTACCTTTCGTAATTTCTTTGAAGTCAGTTCTATAACTTGTTTCAAACTGTAATAGATTTTTACTTGGTTGGTGGTTTTTGTTTTCAGAGAAATAGCAAGTCAGAATTTACAAAAGTCTACTGGCTCCATTTTTATCATGAGTAGTAATTTATATGCATTTTATGGATGTCAAATATTACTTTTGTGCTAGTGTACATAAAAAGTAATTGTAAAATTAATTATTGACTATTATTTTTCTTTTAGTACTCAAAACTATTCCTTTGTGATTTTTAAGTGTGCTTGGCTTGAAGTATGTACTGACTGCCTAGGAATTTAGCTCTTCTCATACTTCAAAACACTTTGAAAGAATGGTAAATGCTTTTGAAAATACTTTTCTGTGCATGTTCTCGTGGCCAGGGATCAGTAATAAGTTACATTCCTCTGTCAAGTGCAGGTTTGGTGTGGCATTATTGTGAGCTATTTTGATAAATGATGCAATTTGCTATACTCTACTGATGTTTTAAATAGCTTTCTGTTGCCATGTAGAGTGTGTTAGCTATACTCTTTCAAGTGTAGTGGATATACATAATCTCAAGCAACTTTGATGTGTGATTCTTGATACATTATTGATATTTAATTTTTTATAATTCTGATTATCAAATTGTTTTTGCCTCAGCTATAGGCACAAAGTAAATGCATTTGCTTGAATATGCACATATTACCAGCTTTCTTCCATTTAATTTTCCTTGTGAACACTTCAGCTCTGCCTAGTCTAAGTAAGTAATTTCAAAGAATTCAAACAAAGTGGAATGTGAAGTAAATTCACTCTTTTAACTCTGTTTATGAAACAATGATGGCATACTCTGAAAGCACTACTCAAAGTGTGCTTCCTGGATCGATGTTGGTCCACAGTTTAGTGATCTTTAATGACTTGTATACAGAAATTGAGAGGACATATTTTTAAACTTTAAAGCAATTTAGTATTGTCAGTACTTTCAAACACTACAATTCAGAAAAGGACTGTGATGAGTTGAAGAGGAATGAGGGGAGAGGGAGGGATCTGATCATTCATTTAAGATACTTTGTAAAGACTAGTAGCACTTTTCCAAATTCTTTTGCTTTGAAATGCAACTTTATTGAGTTTTTGCCACATGTCATGTACTATACTATTTTCCTGTGCATCTTATTTAGCACTTATAACATTCCTACTACATGCTCTTTTCAGAGCACTTGTATAGATGAGAAATTTAAAGCACATATCTTGCTTAAGATCACAGAACTAGCAGATACACATCAAGGTAACTGTTAGTAATAAAAAAACTTTAGATAAACTGATAATTCTTTGACAGTAGTTCACACCAATTTCAGCAATTATATCTGCAGCATTGGGACATTGAATGATGCACATACATTATAGGACTTGTTGGGAGCCATGTGTCTTTGATTTGTGGATGGCTGAATGGATAACGAACGGGACAAACCACAGACTTTCTATTTTAGGAGAATCTAGAGAGAATCATACAGATACATATCACCAGAGTGACATTATAAATCTTAGTTGGTCAGAGAGGCAAATCCTTGCTTGTCCTTCTCTTTCTGTTTTTCATTGGGCTCTGTACAGGGAATCCAATAACAAACACTGTTGTGACTTTTCTGTCTTTTCCTAACTTGTGTCCCTTTGTTGGTTCTATGTAAAGCTAAAATTCTCAGTGATATTTGCAATAACACTGATCATAGATTTGGAAATAGCAGGGTTTTTGTTTCTTTTGGTGTGTGACCCACATAACATCTATACTTATGCTGATTATCCATTTTCCTTCAAATTCACCAAAACAATCCTCTGACAAGTCAAGGATTACACAGTCTCATAGATATCTGGTTGAAAAGTCTCTACAAGACCTATAACTTGAAGGGAAGGCGAAGGATAAAAGAGAACAATGTGGGTTTAATGAAGATATATTATAAGCACTTTTATAAATGTCACAATGTATCCCAGTACAATAACAATATGGAAATAAAAATAAAATTAAGTTAAAAAGCACAGACCTATAACATGTCTAAAGTTTTCTGGTCCAAGTGCTCTCATCACATCACTCACAAGTTTATCACATATTTTTAATATTTTTTTCATAAAATTGTACTCTGTGGGAATCTCTCCAGCTATGCATCTAATTCATTGTGTTAATGGCTGTATAATGTCCCATGATGTAGACTTAAAATAATTTAATTCATTCCATATTGTAGTCATACTCTTTGTTCCATTTTTACCTAGTGAATACCATGCTGTAATAAGTAACATTTTATATTTATCTTTGTGAACTGATGCCTTTCTTGCTCTATGAAAGATTTCAGGGGAGAGATCAATGGACAAAAAGGATTCGCATGCTTCGTCTTAATTGATATTATCAAATATACCCAAAAGACTGTAATGATACACTTTTCCTCTGACAATAAAATTGGGCATATCCATTTTATTCCCTTGTTACCATGAGTAGTTGCTATGGACAGTGTGAGGATTCAAAGTATGTATGGCATACTTTTTCAAATCTTCTGAGTTTTATCTTGAGTTTAGTCCATGTTTGGAATGGATATTTACTTGCAGGTGTCAAACAACTTTAAGTTGTTTGTTTTCTAACTACAATTGCCTGCTTGTGTACACTTTTTGCCATGGGTTCTTCAATGCCTTGCATGATGGTGAGAGTTTTCTTATACTTGAATGAGCAACTCAGAAATCTTGGGCATACCTTTTACTGACTAAAGCTCCAGACTCCTTTCTTTGACAGGACAATTTTCAGAGGCATTACCTTCACTTTTAGGATGCCTTAACAGAAATGAACCTCCACGGATCATTTTTTTTCCCTTTGTGGTATTGGTGTTTGAACTCAGAGCCTTGGATTTGCTAGGCAGGCATTCTACCACTTGAGCTACATCACCAGCCCACCTCCCTCCACTGATCTTTTATAGTGGCGCTGACCCCTTGTATTGGCTTTCTTGCCCTCTATGCCTCACTATCCCTGCTGGCTCACACTTACTCCCTTGGTTATCACCACCCAAAAATTGCCTGTGCACAGATCCTTGTTCAGAGCTTGCCTTAGAGGAAACTCAGAGACTCTTTTTTCTTTGAATTCCCCTGTCTAATGGCTGTAAACTAGTATTTTGTTGTTGCTTTAGTTTTCATTTTTCCAATTACTAGTGAGAGTAAAGCACTGTTTTCTCTGTTTTACTGTCTAAAACACTTAACCTCTACTTGCACACCCATGTTTATTTCAGCGCTATTCACGATAGCCAAGCTATAGAAACAGACAAGATGCCCCACTACTGATGAATGGATTAAGAAAATGTGGTATTCACATACAATGGAATTTTATTCAGTCACAAAGAAGAATGAAATTTTGTCATTCTCAAGTAAATGGATGAAACTGGAGAACATCATCTTAAGCAAAGTAAACCAGACTCAGAAGGCCAAAAGTCATATATTCTCCCTCGTATGTAGACTATAGCCCTAAAACAAATGTAGTAATATTATTGGACATAGGTCACACACTAAGGGAGAAATAGGGAAAGGAAAGGAAACTTAAAACTTGAATGTGGCTGATGTGCCCACTGTAGACCAGCAGATAAAGTAATCTTAAACTGGCAGAAGCCACTATGGGAAGATGACCGGGAAGTAGTGAAGAGGTCTGGTAGAAATGAATCAATGTGGGTTCTAATACACAAGTGCATGAAAGCAATGCTAGGAATCTCTCTGTATAGCTATCTTTATCTCAAACTAGCAAAAATGCTATGTCTTTCTTATTATCTCTTATGTTTTCTCTTCAACAAAATTGGAGAACAGGAGGGCAGAACAGGTTCTGCCTGGAAGGGAGGTGGGGGTAGGGGGTGGGAGACAGGGGGGAAGGTTGGCCCAAACAATGTATACACATATGAATAAATGTAAAAACGATACAAAAATAAAATATAAAATAAATAACAACAAGAAAACCCTTAAAAAAACCCCCAAAACCCTTAGCCCAACCTTTAGACCCACAAAGTTGGGAAGATAGTGTTAAAAGTTCCAACCCACTGACCAAGAGTTGGTTCTCCTGGCAATCAGCTATATCCACAGGCTAGAGGCCCCAGACATCCCAGCTGCAGCATTGGACCTGTTCCAGTTCTGGCTGAAATCCTTACTGCATAATTTCATGAGTAACTCCAACTGACCACATACCTACATCAGAACTATCCAGCTAAGCCTACCCACCCCTCATAACTGGGAAAAAATAATGGAACTCTACTTCAAGCTACTTCATTTTGAGTTGATCTGTTATATAACATTAGGTGACTGAGCTAGCAAACATCAATGAAAAATACACAAATATTGATAAGTTGAAGACAAACAAATGCAGACTCAGGCTAGCACAACAAAAACTTCATACCAAGTAAGAGATTATTTCTAGGTGGTGAGAAGGAGCAGATGACTAAATAAATAAGCAAGGGTATATAAATGTTAGGTTTTTTTTATGCCTTAAAAATATCTGTATTGAGAACTTTCTCAAAAGAAGAAATTCAAATGGCCAGAAAACACATGAAAAAATGCTCACCATCTCTAGCAATAAAGGAAATGCAAATTAAAACCACACTAAGATTCCACCTCACCCCTGTTAGAATAGCCATCATCAGCAACACCACCACCAACAGGTGTTGGCGAGGATGCGGGGAAAAAGGAACCCTCTTACACTGTTGGTGGGAATGGAGACTAGTACAACCACTCTGGAAAAAAATTTGGAGGCTACTTAAAAAGCTGGACATCGATCTACCATTTGATCCAGCAATACCACTCTTGGGGATATACCCAAAAGACTGTTACTCCAGAGGCACCTGCACATCCATGTTTATTGCGGCACTATTCACAATAGCCAAGTTATGGAAACAGCCAAGATGCCCCAGCACTGACGAATGGATTAAGAAAATGTGGTATCTATACACAATGGAATTTTATGCAGCCATGAAGAAGAACGAAATGTTATCATTCACTGGTAAATGGATGGAATTGGAGAACATCATTCTGAGTGAGGTTAGCCTGGCTCAAAAGACCAAAAATCGTATGTTCTCCCTCATATGTGGACATTAGATCAAGGGCAAACACAACAAGGGGATTGGACTATGAGCACATGATAAAAGCGAGAGCACACAAGGGAGGGGTGAGGATAGGTAAGACACCTAAAAAACTAGCTAGCATTTGTTGCCCTTAATGCAGAGAAACTAAAGCAGATACCTTAAAGCAACTGAGGCCAATAGGAAAAGGGGACCAGGAACTAGAGAAAAGGTTAGATTAAAAAGAATTAACCTAGAAGGTAACACCCACGCACAGGAAATCAATGTGAGTCAATGCCCTGTATAGCTATCCTTATCTCAACCAGCAAAAACCCTTGTTCCTTCCTATTATTGCTTATACTCTCTCTACAACAAAATTAGAGATAAGGGCAAAAAAGTTTCTGCTGGGTATTGAGGGGGGGAGCGGGAGGGGGTGGAGTGGGTGGTAAGGGAGGGGGTGGGGGCAGGGGGGAGAAATAAACCAAGCCTTGTATGCACATATGAATAATAAAAGAAAAATGAAAAAAAAATCTGTATTGTTCTCAACATTTTTATATTCAATATAGATACAGGACAATAACTTTAGATTTTTATATAAGTGTATCATTGAAGATCTATAAAATATAGTAATTCTTAGTTATTACATGATTTCTCAGTGTTCTCAGCATTTCTGACTATAACAGCACTTCTTTAATTGGCTCTGATATCCAAGATTTAATAATTAAATAAACTAACATATTGAGTAAAAGATTAAGGTACTCCTATTTGATAGGCATGTCACCTAGAAATGTATCACATAGACACATAGAAGGTGTGGCTTTCAATCTGTTCCTTCAAAGGCCTTTTTGCATTTGTTTGATTCAAAGATATTTATAGATTATAGGTTGAGAATGTTGCCAGGTGAGGTTGGTGATAGTGAACTATTACTACATTAGGAAACTCATTAGTAAATATGGTAACCTTGTCAGCTTGTATAATTTTTCCTTTTTTACCCATTTCAGATTCAGTATGGGCAGCAGTTTCATCAATATTTGCATTCAGATAAGATAAATGTTTAACATGTTATGTGCATATCTTGACAAAAATAAACAGCAAGATGTTTGTTTCAAGGTGAAAGATAACATTAGTAGGCTCTGCTATTTAGGTTGGTTTCTCCTTGCTCCATGTAACTGCATCACTATCAAAGACCTGAACAGGTGTGGCTGTTGCTTTCTATAGTGTAATGATCACTCTTAATTTCTCTTGACAAATTTTGTCCTTGGGTTAAGTGGTTTAGGAAAAGAAGACCTTATCTGAGATGCTGGAGCTGGTACAGGGAGTGTTTCAGGGGGAGAAATGGTTGTTTTTCAGATTTTTCAGGTAGTTTTAAAACTAAGCCTGTGTTCTGTCTAGGACAATTTAAAACTACAGATGCTTTGGGATGATATTTACTTGGGGAAGGGTGGGGAGAGAAAGATTTCATTTTGTATTTACTTTTACTGGATGTCTTTTGATATTCTAGGAAGCATCAGTTGGTACAGGTGATTATGTAATCAATAGGGCAGAAGAAGAGCTTAGGGTTGCAATTAACATGTTATTGTACAAATCAGAGGAACAGTAAAAGGCAATTTGCTCAAGTTGTCACCAGGCCTAGACAATCAGTATGCAGACAATAAGGGAGAAGGAAAATTGGAGTAGAAAAACAAGTAAATAAAAAATGGTCAGCCTTTTGTTTTCTTCCTTACAGTTTAGAAGTAGATAGTGTATCTGACTGAAAACTTCACAGTAGGTGAAAGGGATCAATTATGCATTGTTTCTTGTTTTTTTAAGTCCTTCATAAAAATTTAAATAGCCTACCAAATTGTTTTGTTGTTAGTTTTATAATTTGTGATATTTCATATAACATCATTAGTATGCTTAGACTTAAAACAGTTGAAGAATAGTTCAATTTGGGGTTAAAGTTCATTTTCAGCTCTCTAATCTCTAAACATAAAATAAATATGTATGTGTCAACTCTCCTTTATAAAATTCACAGCAGATTATAGAAGTTTGTAAAGTTAAAGTCATAGAATATTACAGAATAAAATCAATGGTGACCATTTGATAAGTCTTGGTGTAACTTAGTCCTATTTGATTTAAAAAAAGTCTGATAAATACTAATTTATCTCATAGTTTGATAGAATCTCATTCTAACCTTAAAGAAACAACTCTGAAGGATGCTACCATTTGATACCTATAAGCTTTATGAAGTAAAGCTCACTCATGATTACTGTATAATGTTGAGTAGATGAATGAATAAGTTGGGAATCCTATACCTAGGTCCCATACCTTTTAAAAATGGTTGGGTCTCCAAGTATGAGCAAATCTGTACTTTAAACATTTGTGTCAGACAAATATGTATTCTGATATTATTCATTCACCTGCCTTACAAAGGCGTGTTTGTTAATGTTATTCATTCACTCATTTATTCACTAAATATCTACTGAATATCTCCAGGCAAATTGGGTTGCATACCATATTTTTTAATTCAACAAAGAATTAATATTTTCATAATGCTTTATAGTTTAGCTTGATGGTAAGAAGAGATCTCAAGTTAGATTGCTTTGTTTCAAAAACCTCTATTGTCATTTACTGTATGAATATCCTTCGGTCAGTCACTTAACCTCATCAATAAAATTGATATAATAATAGCATTTCCCTCATGATTTGGTATAAAGATTAAATGAGATATATCTGGTATTATAAACACAAACATATTCATGAATTGTACCTGATACAAAGTTCATTCAGAGTAATTCTATGTTATCCTAGCTCATCAAATATATTTGTGACTTTGGGAACTTGGCATTGAGTAGATGAGACATATGCCATCTGAATTAGTTTTGGAACTTCAGAAAAAATCAGAACCAAAAGGCTGTTGGAAAGGGAGAGGGAGAGAAGAGATTATAGCTTGAGTTTGAAGTCTTCTTGAAGTAGAATTCCCTCTGTACAAACCTGTTACCAAATTTCTTATTATTATGAGAAAACCATTCATTGGATTGGAAGCCATTTTCATGATCTTATTTCAATTTAATTACTTCTTTGAGGACCTTACCTGAAAATGTAACCACATTCTGAGGTACTGGTATTTAGGACTTCAACAAAGAAAAGATTCTGGGGGAACATAATTTAGCGTACAATACTATCCCAATCCTATAATATGACAATCATGCTGATAGGGGCCTGTACACGATTTTGAGGAAACATAAAGGTAAAAACTCTTTCTCCTGGGCAGTGATATTGGTAGTGTTGGTGGTAGCTGGAGTTTTAAGCATTTCAGTGAAGATGCTATTTTTCAAAAACATAAGTGAAAAATTGAGTTGGAGTCCAAACTAAGAAAACCCTCTGAGCAGAGGAAACAACATGAACGCAATACTGATGCATGGAAGTGCCTCAGCCTCAGGGTTCTGTGAGAGTTTTAGTCAAAGGGATTATGGAAAGAGTGGGAGGAAGTGGGCTTCAAGCAAAGGCCAGAATGTAAAAGATTTTTAAAGCTACACCCACAACTTAGAATTTGTCCTATGGGCAGTGGGGAGTTATCAGACATTATTGATCATGTTAGAATCACAATCTGTTTTTAATTAATTTGACTTAGAAAAATTACTGTGGTGGCCATGCGGGGGTTAGCTTTGGCAGGAGTGAGGAATGATGCTGATACAGTTGTAAGAAAATAAGTTGAGGTTTTGAAATAATTTTGTAGCTGTGGGGGTAAGAAAAGAAATTTTGCAGAGATTTCTAAGGTAGAATTGGCAGGATTTGGTTGAGGGGCTAAGAGAGATGGAGAAATGAAAGAACATTTTAAATTTTCTGGCATGACAACACAAAATTGATGTTTGCATTTGTGAAGCTGTTACTAAACTTTCACTGAGCACAGAACTGTAAAATGCTTTGCATATACGTTTTGGTGCTTTCTCGGATTACTATAAATTGATATCATTTCAAAAATACTAACAAATATTACACAAGTATCCTCACAATTTCAAAGAGGCACACACGAACACTAGAACAATTTCTTAGGGAAGCTAGAGTGGAAGTAAGGAAGAGTGGTAAGAGAGAATGTGTAAATAAATGAAACAAGAGGGACCATGCATGGGCCAATGAGGATGATGTATCTGAGCTAATTAATATAGTTACTCAACCTGTACTATGAGCTAATTATTATGATTATCTAATCTTTTCCATTTGAGGTCCAACTAGAAAATATTAAAGAACATTTGGCATATTTGCTTTGGACCAGGTAAACCCACTGTCTGAAGCCAGATAAGGGATAATAAAGAAAATATGTATTGTGGGCTGGGAATGCAGTTCAGTGGTAGAGCATTTACCTAGCATGCACAAAGCCTTGAGTTTGATCCTGGCACTCCAAGAAAACAAACAAACAGTAATCCCCCAAATACATGTTGATTAATTTCTAGAATGCATGTCCTGTTCAGGTCACACAAAATCATTGCTTTTGAAAAATTGTTGGTGTTGATAAAGCTTAAATCAAGAATACTATGGAAATACTTGTACTCTGGGATTTAGAATGTAGTGAAAACAGCTATTTTTTTTTTGTTGTTGAAGTAGTTTAGATATGTTCTAAGAGCGTTAAGTGTATTCATTAATTTAACTCCCCAGTCCAATAAAGGTGATTACTATACCTATCTCCATTTTGTGAGTGAAGACCCTGAGGCACACAGATAATAGGCAGCTTGCCATAGTCAGATCCCTAGTGAGAGGAGGAATAGAATATCAGAGCCAATGCTCTTAAACACTATTCATTTGCTCTTCTGACCTTTATCTGTTGCATTTTCTTTCTTTTGAGATCATGTACTTCAGTAAGAGGGAGGGGTTGAGTTGTAAAATGAGCCCATGATTATAAACTTCTTTATGCTAGGGCTTCAGTCAAATTTCTCCATGCCTAACATAATGAATTATTGGTGCTCAATAAGTACTTGTTGCGTGAACACACTAATAAATACCCCTCAAATGTTTTCCAGTGTGGGTTTCTTTTATTGTTTCTGATGATGAATGACTAGATAATTAAGGCTAACTTGTACTCTAAAACCAACCAGAAATATTTGACAAACTAAAAAAAAAAATCTTTAAATGCATGGAGGAAATAATAAGGTAGTAAAAAATTAAATGTTAAAATTAAAGTGAAAATGGTATTCCAGAATGACAAATGGGTATAGAAATGACTTCTACCCTAAAAACATGTGCTGAGATGGTGAAATTAGAGCTTCATTATTAATGATCTTGCTGGATGAGGAGGATGGAAATTATAGCACAAAACATGTACAGCAAGAGGTAACAAATTGGAAACTCTCCCCAGAGCAAATCACCAACCTAAATAATACATCCTCTGGGTAAAGATTAACCTTATCTTGTGAAATCCTGTGGCCTAAATTCATATAGTCTTCCAGGTCCTGAAAACCTATGAATTAACCCTGATCTAATATGGTTGCTAACTATAGCAACCCAGGCATTTGACAGAGGCAAATATACCCTCTGGAAAAAGAAGCATCAATCCTAGGCTTCAAGTAAGTCTTCCAAAGAGTTTTGAAGTAAAAATATCTTAAACCAGTCAAACATACTCAGACACTCAAAGAAATAAGATGCCAAGAACATTAACAGTGACAAGGAATAGAAACAATGGACAGCAAAGCGAACTCACGGAGTCATTTTATACGGAAACAGACAGACACAATTCATTACACTGTGCTTATTATGTTTAAGTAAAACATTAGATTGAGATATTTTCAAAAGCTAAGAAACTGTAAAAAGTGATATCATACCAATTAGAACTTACAGAAGCAGGAAATAAAGGATATTGGATAATTTAAGTAGTGGACTACATACAGCTAGAAGACATTACTTAAATTAGAAGTTGATCTAGAAGGATTTATTCATCTTGTAGTATGGAGAAACAAAATGATGGAGAGCACAGAAGAGGGGAAAAGATATTGAGTTTGAAATGTGAAAGTTTATTGTAGTTTTTGATATAAGAAGAAGATTATAGAAAGGCTGTATTGCAATTAGTATTTGGAGAAGAAACAAATTAGATTTTTTCATAGTTTATAAAAGAAAAATACACCAACTGAAAAAGAACAAAATACGTGTGGTATTATCAGGATGGTGGAATAAGTGGTCATAGCTAGCCTCTGTTCACCAGGAGCAGCATCAATTTAACAACTGACCACACATTAACATTCTTTTGTAAAAACTCTGAGTTCAGGTTATGCATTATAGCACAAAAACTAGAAAGGGTAAGATTTTAGTTTACCTGTGTTGTTTCTCCTCAAGGTGGTATAGACCAGAGTGAGAGACATTTCCTTGGCCTCAAGTTCTCCTATGGAGGAGAAAGCAAAGTGTAAGTCTGACTTCCTCAGACTTTTAGGGGGTCTGATGAGTGCTCCACCTGGAACACTGGGGTACTCAACATATTTAGATCATCTGTGGGTTGCTAAGAACAAAGAAAGTGGGGGAGAGCCTTGCAACAACCAGAGCAAAGATCTCAAAAGTCTTCAGGCAGACTGTGGTCCCTAGCTCTGAACCTGCCTGAGGATCTATTTATTAGCTGGTCCACAGACAATATTTGGCTCAGTTGCCTACTAAGGGAGTTTGCCTACTAGAAGAGAACTTGGTAGGCAACAAAACAAACATGTGAAAAAACAAAATAAGAAGACTAATTCGTGAACAAAATAAGAAACTCAACAAAAAGAAACTATAAAAAGGAACCAAATAACAATCTGTAGCTGAAGAATATGTTATGACTGAACTACAAAAAAAATTCAATGAAAAGCATCAATAGCAGACTCAATTAAGCAGAAGACTGAAGTGTTGAATTCAAAAACAGCTCCTTTAAAATTATCCATTTAGGTTAAGAAAGTCTATAGGATTTGTTGGGCATCATCATGAAAATTTAATGCATATATTGTGGAAGTTAAGGGAGAAGAAGAGAAAGGGATTAAAAACTTCCTAAGTCTGGGGAGGGAAATGAACATTCACAGTCACAAAGCCCAAAGGATTCTAAATAGATTGAACCAAAAGAGTTTTGCACCAAAACACACTATAATTAATTTGTCAAAAGTCAAAGAGAAATAGAACTTTGAGAGCAGCAAGAGAAAAACAACTCCTCACTAAAGTTATCAACAAATATCTCAGCAGGAACCTTGCAGGCCAGGAGAGAGTATGACTGTATATTCAAAGTGGTGAAAGAAAGAAAAAAAAATCCCTGCTAACCAAAAATACTGTACTTGGAAAAACTATCCTATAAAATGCCGGTCAGTTAGAGACTTTTCCAGACAAACTGAGAGTGCTCATCATGGTTATGTCTGCCTTAGAAGGAATGCTGGGGTTCTTTAAGTTGAAATGAAAAGATACTAGACAGCAATACAAAAACATATGGAACTATAGGTCTCTCAGCTAAAGATAAATATATAGACAAATGCAGATTAATGTAATAATGTACTAGTTTCATGTAAGTCACTTCTAACCTTAGGCTACAAGCTAAAATAAAATAGCAATAAGAATAACTATAACCCAATATGACTAATTTTAACCACAAAATGTAATAATAGATGTATAATTTAGAATGAAGTAAAATAAATATGACTTTGACAATATGAACTGTCATTTTTGTACACTGTTGAAGTTGTAAGTAGTCTAAAATAGACTTATAAGATATTTTAAGGATGCCCCATTGTAACTGCAAAGACAAAAGCTCTGTAATAGATACATACAAAGAATCAAGCATGTAACACATCATCAAATCACAGAAGAACTTAACAACAGACAAAAATGATTTAAAAGTGATGGTAATAACTCCTTACCTACCAATAATTAGTTTACATGTAAACTAAGGACAATCAATCACAAGATAGAGTGGCTGATTTGCCAAAACTACACAATAATTGAATGATATGCTATCTTTAGGAAACTAACTCTAGATTAGTAAGTGAAGGAATGAAAAAAGAAATTTAATGGAACTAGTAATCAAAGGAAAGCAAAGGTAGTTATCCTTACATCAGACAAAATGAACTTTAAATGTAAAGCTGTCAGAGAGGCAAAAAGGAAATTTTGTAATGATAATAATGTCACTAGACCAAGAATGTTTAACAACTACAAATATCTATACATTTGGTATCAGAGCATCTAAATATATAAAGCAAAGAGTGACAAAACTGAAGGGAAAACAGTAATACAATAATAGTAGCCCTCAATACCTCACTTTTAATAACAGAACATCCAGAGAGATCAATAAGAAATCATTTAGAGTTTGAAAACCATTGTAGACCAAATATGCCTAATAGACATACAGCACACAGTCTACCTAACAACAGCAGAATTCACACTTCTTTCTCACACAGATCTTTCCCCAGTATAGATCACATGTTTTTCACAAGTCCTAACAAATTTAAGCACACTGATATCATACAAAGTGTCTTCTATAACTACCGCAGAATGAGAGTAGAAATTAATGACAGAAAGAAAACTGGAAAATCTATAAGCACCCAGAAGTTAAAACAACAAACTCTTGAACAATTATTGAGTGAAAGAAGAAATGAAAAAAATGAATTAGAAGATAGCTCTAGATGAATGAAAGTGAAAATGTGACATACCAAAATTTATGGGGTGCAGCAGAAGTACTACTCAGAGGAAAGTGTATAGTAGAAAACGCCTACATTAGAAAAGAAGAAAGTTAAGTGCACAACCGAACTTTACATCTCAAGGAAACCAGAATAAAGAGAAGTAAGTCCAAAATTATCAGACAGATGAACATAACAATTGAGCAAATGAAATACAGAATAGAAAAATGAGTGAAAAAACAATTAAACGGAAGGTTTTTTTTGCAAAAAGAAAAACAAAATGAATAAATCCTTAGCTAGACTAAGGAAAAGATATGAATAAAATCAGAAATGAAAGAGGAAAAATTAAAACTGCTGTTACAAAAATCTTTTGAAAAGTTTGAGACTAATATGAACATTTATACACCCACAAATTGGACTACCTAGACAAAAATGGATAAATTCCTAAAAACATACAATCCATCAAGATTGAATCAAGAAGAAATAGAAAGCCTGAAAAGAGATTAAATAAAATAATAAAAATCTCCCAATAAAGAAAAGTCCAGGACTACATGGCTTCACAGGTAAATCTTTTAAACTTTTAAAGAATCAATTACAATCCTTCTTTTTTTTTCTTTTATTATTCATATGTGCATACAAGTCTTGGTTCATTTCTCCCCCCTGCCCCCACCCCCTCCCTTACCACCCACTCCGCACCATCCCTCTCCCCCCTACCCCCTCAATACCCAGCAGAAACTATTTTGCCCTTATTTCTAATTTTGTTGTAGAGAGAGTATAAGCAATAATAGGAAGGAACAAGGGTTTTTGCTGGTTAAGATAAGGATAGCTATACAGGGCATTGACTCACATTGATTTCCTGTGCATGGGTGTTACCTTCTAGGTTAATTCTTTTTGATTTCACCTTTTCTCTAGTTCCTGGTCCCCTTTTCCTATTGGCCTCAGTTGCTTTTAAGGTATCTGCTTTAGTTTCTCTGCATTAAGGGCAACAAATGCTAGCTAATTTTTTAGGTGTCTTACCTATCCTCATCCCTTCCTTGTGTGCTCTCGCTTTTATCATGTGCTCATAGTCCAACCCCATTGTTGTGTTTGCCCTTGATCTAATGTCCACATATGAGGGAGAACCTATGATTTTCGGTCTTTTGGGCCAGGCTAACCTCACTCAGAATGATGTTCTCCAATTCCATCCATTTACCAGCAAATGATAACATTTCGTTCTTCTTCATGGCTGCATAAAATTCCATTGTGTATAGATACCACATTTTCTTAATCCATTCGTCAGTGGTGGGGCATCTTGGCTGTTTCCATAACTTGGCTATTGTGAATAGTGCCGCAATAAACATGGGTGTGCAGGTGCCTCTGGAGTAACCTGTGTCACAGTCTTTTGGGTATATTCCCAAGAGTGGTATTGCTGGATCAAATGGTAGATCGATGTCTAGCTTTTTAAGTAGCCTCCAAATTTTTTTCCAGAGAATTACAATTCTTCTTAAACTGTTCTGAGACATAAAGAGAAAAACTTACAAACTCATTTTATGAGCCCAGCATCATCCTTACTCCAAAGTCAGAGACACAAGAAGAAAAATGACAGACTGATATCCCTGAAAAAGTACTGTTTACAGGAGGGTGGGACAGGTCCTGTCTTGGAAGAGTTAGTATCAGAGGGTGGGGCAGAGGTGGGGAAAGTGCATTGGAGGGTGAATATAGAGCAAATACTGTGTGAGCATGTATGTAAATGGAAAAATGATACCTGTTGAAACTATTCTAGGAATTGGGGGAAGAGGTAATAGAGGAGAATAATAGATGGGGGAGGATTCAAATATGATTTATATGTATCATATATATATTTATAAATATAAATATTTTTATATATAAATATATATTTCTTTATATATATGAGATATATTTCTTTATATATCTCATATATATAAAGAAAAAAATGCCTCAATGTACCCCCACACAGCACAACAATAAAAAATTACTATTTTCAGATGACATGGTCTTATATATGGAAATCCCCAGTGACCCCATAAAAACTGCTAGAATAAGCAAATTCAGTAAAATTGTAGGACATAAAATAATCGTACAAAATCAGTTGTACTTTTATATACTTATTAAAAACTATCAGAAAAAGAATTTTAAAAAAGAATGTCATTAACAATAGCCTAGAATAAAATAAAATAGTTTGGAGTAAACTTAACCAAGGAAGTAAAATAATTGTATCCTGAAAACCATACAACATTGGTGAAAGAATTAACTAGGCACAAATAAATAGAAAGACATATTCTTAAAATGTCCATACAGATTAAAACAATATACAGGTTAAATGCACTTCCTATCAAAATTCCAATGAAATTTTTAAATTATAGAAATAGATAAAAACTATTCCAAATCTCATATGGAACCTCAAAAGTCCTCAAATAAGCAAAGATATTTTGAAAAAATAAAAAAGAACGAAGTTGCAGATATCATATTTCCTGATTTCAAACCAGATGGAGTGACCAAGGGTTACCATTTTAATCTTGTTGTAATTGCAGATTTTCTTATCCTTCCTCTCCCCACATTGGGTTTCCTTAAGTGGTCATGAGTAAACACGTGCACAGTGATTCTTGGAACAAGTCATAGTTCTTTCACAAGTTTCTTGAGAATCAACCATACAGGATGGTCCTGAGGAGGACCTCGATGCTCCAATACTTGAATAAAAGCCTGTGCCATGGTGGAAGAGATTGTCATTCTGAACATCTCTTTTTGAGGTGACCTGCTTTCACTTCTAAAACTGTCTTTCTATTTTATACACTATATTTTTAAAAACTGACAGAAAAAGACAATTTAATTCTGCTATTTGTGACCACATGAAAAAACTTGGAGGAAGGACTTTATGGTAAGTGAAATAGGCCAGGCACATAAAGTCAAGTACTTCTGCCACTTATGTTATGATTCTAAAGCAGTGGACTTGTAGAATCAGAGAGTAAAATGGCAATTGGCAGGAGGTGGCTATATTTAAAAAATCCAATGGTGTTAGTCAAAGGGCATAGAGTTTCATTTACACTAGATGAATGAACCTTAGACATCCACTTTACAGCTAAGTGCCTGTATTGTGTATTTAAAAATGTAGTAATGGCTGGCAGAATGGCTCAAGTGGTAGAGCGCCTGCCTAGCAAGCATGCAGCCCTGAGTTCAAACTCTAGCACCACATAAAAAAAGAGTTAAAAACATGGTCAGATGGTAGATCATGTATTGGAAGAAGCTTTTGGAAGTGATGGTATGCTGATGGTTGTTGTGTTTCAGACATGGTCTGAGTGTGATCCCAAGGGATTCATGTGTTGGAAGCTTGGTTCTTAGTGTGGTGATATTGTGGTGGAACCTTTAAGATATTTAATGCAAGGTAATTAGGGCATAGGTGATGCTACCCTAGGAAGGGATTAATATAGTTCTCATGGAACCCTAGTTCCTGACATAGTTATTATAAAAGAGCAAAACTGGCCCTAATCCTTTCTCTGACTTCATGTCTTGACATATGGTTTCTTTCTCTTGCATGTAATGATGCCATCTTCCTTGAACTTTTTCAGCCAGAGGGAACTTTGACAATGCTAGAGCCATGCTCTTTAGACTTTCAGCCTCCAGATCTATGAACTAAATTTCTTTTCTTCATACAATACTCAGTCCCACATAGTTTGTTATGGTAACAGAAAATGTACTAATAATATAAATGGCTTTGATTGTGGTGATGATTTCCATGGTGTATGCTTATCATCAAACCCATCAAGCTATATGAATTGCAAATAGTTTAACTAGAAAGAAATTCATGCTCAGATGCTTCACAGTGAATTTAAGACAAACAAAACGAAAGGGAAATGTCAAAGTAACTTGGGGAAAAACAATTCTCTTTAAAAGACTGGCTTTCTCAAGGGCAAAAATGCAATCTACAGGACAGTGGAGTTCTATCATTAATGTAGTAGCAGAAAATTAATGATAATATTGTATTCCCCACTTTGTGAACATTTATTTCCAAAAAAAAATTAAATAAAGACACTGTCTGGGAAACTAAACTTGTTGACCTGTAAAGGGACCTCATATGATATGTTTCAGGTATATACTTCAGGGGAAATTTTTCCTACTGCAGATTTGTGATATGAAAATAGATGAAAAACCAAAGAAAAGTGAGAATTATGTGGGTATATCAAAGTTAATAGTGCCTGTACAAATAAACCCCAATAATAATACTGTATTGGTGGAGTTCGTATATATTGAACACACACACACAATGGGAGAGAGTTACAGTATTTTAGATATGTTCTTTGGTCTTGCATGTGAATAAGGTTATTGAGTTATTTCAAGTTTGACTAATTATACATGCAAATTTTAATTTATGAGTCAACCACTTAAAGTAGAACTGAGATCATAATTTTCAAAATAGTAGAGGAGAAAGTATAGAATGATAAAAATGATAACAAGCAGTTAAAAAAAAGGCAGAAATGGGAAAAATGTTTCAGAAGGAACCACCAAAGCAATGATATATTGAAAGAATGATATATCAATAAATATATTAAGTATAAATGATGTAAGATTTCACATTGAAAGACACAGTAGTGTTCTGAATATTAGAAAGATTCTATTGCATACCATTTGGACAATGTCTTATCTACTATATAAGCATGCAGAATGCTTAAATAAAAAGATAGTATATGATAAATGTACAAACACAAAACAAAAACACTAATATAGCCAAATGGTATCTCTATATTGCTATGAGACAAAAATATATTTCAAGGCAAAATATATTTTTCTAGATATAGTTACTTATTAAAGCCTCAGTATTGGAGAGGATGTCATTCTTATAACATCTCTGAACAATCTTTCTTTTCTTCTTTTATGTATTTAAACTAACTCAATTCAATAGTGTGCTGTTGAATTTAAGTTCACTGTATATACAAGGCTGATCTCTGTTTAGTTACAGTTTCTATTGTATTAAGACATGCTTATAAATAGAACCACACATGTAAAGTTGTCTTTAAGGTAGCGTTTTCCATACTGTGTTCCAAAGAACCTAATTCCATTTGACAGTAGTAGAAATTCTGTGAAAAAAAATCATTATCAATTAAATTTGGGAAACCATTGCATTCTTTCTCACTGTCTTGGAGATTGATAATTCCATTAGCATTTTAAAATATCTTAGCTGTTTTGCAGTGAAACATATTTTTATTTGTAGGTCTTTTTCCAAACCTATTTGTGGGTAATACTCCGCCCCCTTTTTGTGAACCAATTTTAATGTTTTATGACATGAAAAACTTTATGACGTGCTTTTTTCCCCTAATTTTTGAAGGCAATGTATCGAAAGATTTTACACAGTATGTCAGACAATCAGTGAGTGGTAAAGTACACTTTCAAGTACTGAAAGTGCAGATTCTTGAGACTTTATCTAGAGTATGGTATTCTGTTCAGCTCAGAGGCACAAATGAAAAATTCAATGTTAGATAGCATTGGCTGGTTGAATAATACATGTTATTTTACCAAGCACAATGATAGAGTAGTAATGTTGTCTTATTCCAAAAATTACTAAATACTTTAAGAAAAGTTTCTCATATAGGGTAGGAAGAAGGCAACAATTGGTGTGTTGAGGCAAGAGATTTGGCTTAGTTTTCATTTTGCATACTGTGAAGTAACTTTACTATGCATGAAGACAGACACTGCATGTTTTTGTTTTCTGCTTTGATCACATTACTACCAAACTATTGTTTTGGACACAAGATAGGATTTTACTTTCTCTCCAGCTCATATCAGATACAACCATGGATCTTTCTTTGGCCAAAGCTTTATGATGGTGTGTCATTTCAAGTAATATACATATAGAGCTCAAAAAATATATATCTATCTCAAAATATCTATCTATCTATCTATATACTGAGATGAAGCCTCAAGTAGCTGGGAAATGTGAACATCAACAGAGCCTTTGGACAGTTTGCATGTACCAGGAGAAGATATGCACTTGGTTGTTTTAAGCCTCTGAAATTTTCAAGTTGTTATTGCAGTATAACTTAGCCAATTCTGACTAGTACACCATTTTAGTTTTATTTGGTTTCTGTTGTTGCTTGTTTAAAGAATCTTAATAATCCCCCAGCATAAGGTTTTTCTTATAAAAATTACAAAGCTGGATTAGGTCCTCTCTGAAGTTCTTCCTGTTTTATGAATGTTATACTACCTACTTCAAGTAAAATTGTGACTATCTTCCCTCTGAAAAGCCAAATGGAAATATACACAGACGTTTGCCTTTCTCAAGGGCTTCCATAATCAGCAAAACTTGTAACATATTTCTGTAACAGTGAATCATGAATGACTTTTATTTTGAGACTGTAGCTTACCAAGATCAGAGACTATACCACATTCATCTTTAACTTCTCAATACATCATAATGAATTCACTTATCTTAAACATTTTTAATGACTTGCATCTGGAAAGCTGTATGCAAAAGTCTAACACAATTATCTCTCTTAATTTTGGGACCAATTTTCCAGGGATAAGCATTGACTCATTGGCTTGGGATTTCCTCTATTCTAACATCTTAGGCTAAAAGGCATGCCATGACTAAGTGATATGCTTTAGAGCATCTTACCTCTTATGCAAATATCACTGTTTTCCTTACTTGTCTAACTGAACCTGGCTTCACTCTGAGAATACTGCTTATCCTTGTAGATAACTCACATAGAAGTTTTCACAAACCACTACTCTTCCTTTCATTAGACCTGGAGCTGTTAGGTGTCCTTATTTTCATTATTCCTCCATCGTATTCCAAAATACCTGTCCTTGAACATGATGTCATTAGACAATACTACTGATCTTATTCTCCCAAGTGGCTAGGATTATAGGAGTGAACTGCCAGTGTTCAGCTTCCCATTTTTTATTTACTCTTACTTGCATGGAGAACTCATCACGTCTTATAAACTAAATTCCAAATATGAGACTGTGACTCCCAAATTATTATGTCTATTCCAGATTTCTACCTTGAATTTGCACTTGTACTCCAAGTGTCTTTATAATTTTCCACTTTGACAACTTCCATTCAGATCATCTCAAACTTAACATATTTAAAACTAATTCCTGATCTAAATCTAAATTCCTCCAACAAGCTTTGGTTTCTCCCATCTTACTTCATGCCAAACCTTGTATTTTTCCTTTATGCCAAAATAATCAATCTGATTCCTTTGGATATTTTTTATTCTTTTCAATCTTCTTCATAAAATCCTATATGGTTTCCCCCCAAATATTCTTGCATATCTAGATTCTGATTATTTCACATTACCTTAATTGCTACCAGCCGATTCTAAGCCACCATATCATTATCTTCTAACAGTTTCTCAGCCTTCCTCTTTTGAGACCAAACAGTATATTTTCAAGATGGAGTAATTGTGATAAATTCCTTTAATTCCCTTAAGAATTAAAGGGTCTCAGAGGCACTACATGTCCTGCTACTTCTCTGTCCTTCTGTCTGCCATACCCTAAGGGGCAGACATTTGGCATCACTCTTGCTCCTCAAATATCTTATGTATGCTCTTACCTTTTTTTCCTTTTTCTTTGAGGTACTGGGGCTTGAACTCATGGCCTTCACCTTGAGCCACTCCACCACCTCTTTTTTTGTGAAGGGTTTCTCGAGATAAGGTCTCATGGAACTATTTGTTTGGGCTAGCTTTGAACCTGATCTCTGCCTCTTGAGTAGCTAGGATTACAGGCATGAGCCACTGGCACCCAGCATCTTTTAAAATAGAACCTTAGATTTAGCTATATCCGCTATCCATAACTCTCTTCTGTTACAGATTTGCAGGTCTAACTTTCCTCTTTAAAGATTTTTGATTTTTTGCCCCTCTCAAATGTTACTTCTTCTATAAAACCAGTGTGCTAACGACACCAATTAAAATTGCAAATGACAAGCTGCCTTCCTCACTTTTGATCCCTTGCCCAATCTGCTTTTCTTTTCTTTTTATCTTAAGATAAGGTCTCACTAACTTTGCTCAGCTGGCCTGAAAGTCATGCCCTCAATGTCTGAGTAGCTGGGATTGTAGGCTTGAACCACCACACTCAGAATGCTGTATATATTTCTATAGCTCTAATATTTTCTGACACACTTAGTACTGATTGCTTTTTCATTGATATTTCCCTTTCGCCCAGAATAGTGTCTGGCATATGGTAGATAATCAGAGAATATTTGTTTAATGTTGAATGAATTATTTGTTCATATGCCTTCTCTTCCTTATATCATAAGCTCCTTCTAAAAGTCTTTCCACAAACACATATTTGGAGGGCTTTTCATACACACAGAGGGAATATAAAGATGACTTTGATGACCCTTGTCCACAAGGACCTTATAATCTCATAAGGAAAGCAGATTACAAATTTTACTGTAATTATAACAAACCAAATTTGTGGCAGTAGCTCCAAGAGTATGAACCTGTTCAGGAAATTCAGGGATTTTTTTTTTAATAGAAGGCAATATAGTAAACAAGATTTGATGTATGTGTTAGAGTTTACTAAGCAGATAAAAGAGAGAGAGGATTTGTAATAGACTGAATGTTTATATAAAATTCATGTATTGAAATCTTATCCCCACAATGTAATTATGTCAGGATGGTAGAGCTTTCATGAATTGGATTAAGGTCCTTAAAGAAGAAATGGGAGTTTGCTTCTGTTCTCTGCCATATGAGAGTAAAAGGATAAGATGGAAAAGGGCCATTTGGAAACCAGACATGGGACCTGCAGGCACCTTGATTTTGGACTTGGCAACCCCAGAACTGTGAAAAACAAACGTCTGTGGTTTAAAGCATCCAGTCGTAGTAATTTGTTACAGCAGTCTGAATGGACTAAAACATATTTTATGAGTTGGGAAAACATGTGCAGGTATACCACTTCATCCCAGTAGGATCAAGTACAATTTTTGTTTGCTCGTTGCTTTAGCTATTTTTCAAGCAGTGTCTTGTGTTTTTTCCCAAATCAGCCTCAGACCATAATCCTTCTATTCATGATACCCACTTACCTGGTGTCAAAGATGCAGACCACCACATGCAGCTTATTAATTGAGATGGGGACTCACAACCTACTGGACTAAAAGACTCAGTCTGCTCTGGAGAGCAGTTGAAAATTCTAAGATTTTATGTTTGTTTCTGTTGCTAATTAGTATAAACCTTTGTATTAGTGTTTTGAGAGCTTACTTTTCATGAGAAATATACTCAATTATGGGGGAATTTTTCTTTTCTAGACTTTAAAATTTTAATTGTATGTTAAAAATAGACAAAGAACAAACAATTTATGTCTCTTTAGTTATGTCACCTGAATACTTCAGTATACGCATCTAACAAAACACAGAACAGTATCAAAAGGTAATGATATTACACCCTTCTTGTCCAGAAAAACCTTGGTAGTGAAATTTCACTGCCCATGCAATGTTGCATGAAGGTAATTTGAAAGAAAGAAGTAAACTCATTGATAAATTATTTTCTAATTTGACAAATACCCTGGAGTGTTAGAAACACCTCAAAGCTTAGGCTTCTCTATGAGACTTAATCATGATGATTGAGGAGTAAAATACTGTTACTGCTAACTCCATGCAGCCTTCACATTGGTTCGCACCAGCCAGCTCTTATTCACAGTGGTTGTTTAATCCTTCCTGAGTCACACACTTTGGTTGCAGCCACTTCTTTCCACTGGGACTCTTGATATTTGGCAGTGCTGAAGATTATCTGATAGCTTCATCAGTAGCTTTCATTCATACTTGTATTTAGATTCAAAATATAAACCTTGGATGAGGTAAATATTGTTTTCTTTAAAGAAATAATGAACACTTCAAAATGTTCCCTCATGGATTTTAAGAACTCTTCATAAGATACTATAAAATAAATTAGCACTTTTTGCAGTTTATACAAATTACCTTTGTCATTATAATCAAAGAGCTATAGTAGTGATTAAAAATAATTTTCAGAAAATATTTAACTCCTTTTTTTGTTTACATGTGTAACTTTATCAACAGTTGTGTTTACAGATGAACACAATTTTTTTCATCTCTATAAATATTGGAGAATGTATAAAGTGGATCTGTGGCATATCAGGCGAGGCTTCTTTAGTAACAATATATAATTATACTTAGAGTCTATTCCTTAGTATGGAGTTTAAAATGAACAACAAAATTTTAGTAGCTTTAATTTGTATTCATTTATTTCCATTATTGTTCTTTTACTTCATTGTAAGAAATATTACCTCACTAGTTCACTGGAAGCAAGATAAGAAGTAACACATTAGAATAGTCATTCAAAATGAAGTTGCTTATCTTCTTCATCAAGATCTTATTTTCTGCATTTTGAATTGGACTGGGGAAGTATTTAATCCAGATATTTAGAGAGAGAGCTACTAACTAGGTTTATCCTGCTAGTTCAAAATGCCCAAATCCTTTCTACTTTATTTGACACAATATTATCTTGATAATTGATTGCCATATATCACATTGTAGTTACATGCACACAACATAGCTGTTCATCAAGGTTTTTACTGCTTTAGATTCAGTATAGAGATATTTATGGGTGATCCAAAATGGCAACTAGGGTATGGAAGCAGATAGCCTAAGCTCCATGACTCCAAACCTGTCCTGAGAAGCTGGAGTCACACTTGGTGGAAATAAAGCACCAACGAGAATCAAGCCTTTGATACCCTGAACCCTAGTTGGTGGAAAGCAACCCCACACATGTTATACTGAAAAAACATGAGAGCTGCCACCATGGCTCAAAACCTGCCTGTGAGACATTTGACAGACCAAACAGGTGAGCGCCATGTGTTACATGGAATTCTCCCAGCCACCCCTGGGATATATCAACCAGCACAGTCCCTGGGCAGAATGACCCCCCAGCCCCCCCAAAAAAACCTGAATAACAAATAAAAAACTGTAACCTAACACAACAGGAGAGTGGCAGGAAAACTCAAAGTGCACTGGAGAAAGGGGGAGGGGAAAGGTGCTAATCTCAGCATGAACCATTAGTAAATAAACACTGGAAAGGCAGGAAGGCTGACAGCAGGCAGGTGATAAACCACTCCCTGAAGCAGGGCAGGTAGCAGATCACAGAGATCATTTCCCGAACCAGTGAATAGCACCCAAAGTCAAACTGTCCTGCAAAATTGAAAAACAGACAGCAAAGTGTCATAACACACTGATCACGGTGGGGCGCTGATGGAACACTGACCCTACCCCAGAGGAATGGGGCAGGGCAAAGAAATAAGCCCCCAGCAAACAAGCACAGTGAAAAGCCACCTCTAAAGCAGGACAACTAGTGGACTACAGAGCTGATCTCCTGAACCTGAGGGCATTCAAACTTCAACTGCCACACCTCACTGGGGGAGGAGCTGACCAAGCAGCTGCAGTTGAAGCATAACACAGCCATCAGCTGAGGAAATCAGTATCTCTGACCACCCTGCATGATCTGGCAAAGCTACCTCACCTCACAATTTTTTTTTTTAACATTTGACTTCCAGCTTTATTGAAAAAATTAATGTTTTCTATAGGTTTGAGGAAAAATCTTTTTTTTAATTTCCTTTATTCATATGTGTATACAATGATCATGTCATTACTCCTCCCTTCACTCTCCCCCACCCTTTACCCCTACCCCCTGCCTCTCTCCCCCACCCCCTTGCTTCCAAGCAGATACTGTTTTGCCCTTATCTCTAATTTTGTTAAAGAGAGAGTATAAACATTAATAAGGAGGACCAGGGGTTTTTGCTAGTTGAGGTAAGGATAGCTATATAGGGAGATTCCTAGTTTTGCTTCCATGTGCATATGTGTTACTTTCTAAATTGATTCTTCTCAAACTAACCTTTTCTCTAGTTCCTGATCCCCTTCTCCTATTGGCCTATTGTGAGGTGCTTTAAAGTCACCTCACAATTTCAATTTAACTGGTAGACAGAGGAATAAAACACTACTCACAAGCCAATCACCTGGTGAGACCATGTCAGAACTTGTGCTTATATGCCAGCTCCAGGACTGGATGCTGGAGAAGTAACTCCAGAACTTAACCTAAGACTGAAATTCTATTGTTCCTGAACCTGGTGTTTTGTTTTGTTTATTGTTTTCCCTTTTTTTTTTGCTTGTTTGTTTTTTCCTGCCTATTTTGTTTGTTTGTTTATTTTGTTATTGTGGGTTTTCTATTTTTATTTTTATTCCTATTATCTTTTTTTCATTCTAGACTATCAACTTTACCATCATCATCTTCTCATCTCTACTCTCACCTCCTTCACTCTTTCTCCTCCTCCTATGCTAAAATCCATTGCTTCCCTCCCCAACAACTTATTCTGCTCCTTCTCACCCACTCTCTTCCTCTAGCCCTCACCTTCCACTCCCATTCTCCCTCCCAACCAGTCACCAGACTACCCCTCCCCCTACACATTCATCATCTGCTGACCAACCTACTGTACCACTTTATACAACCCCAAGCCCCTGCAATCCCTAACACAAACATCCTCTATTACACCAACAGAAATACACCCAAACACACACAGGGACCATGAAACCCAGCAGCCCCTGCACAGCTTCCCCCACTCACCCACCCCACTTCTACTTCCCCGTTTAGTGCTACCTTATCCAACTCCCCAAATTTCTATAGCTAGCCTTACAAACATTAACCGCACCCCCCACCTCCCACTGCTTATAGATATTATCACCAAGGGATCTTCTATATAACATATAAACTACTTGTTGGGTATTAAACCTGTGAATTAGTTATTACTAAACTACACCTAGACCAGGGACAGCAATAGCACACCAACCTAACTAAAAACTTAAGGCAGCCACAAAACAAAAATTAAATCAAGAAAAAGAAAACAGGTGACTAAAACCACCAACTAGCCTATCAAGAACAGTTTCACAGTACCAAGTGGAGGGACGGGAAAAGAAAAAGGAATTGAAACTATTCTCCTCCTCAAAAAAATTTAATACAAGATTCAGAGGGAAATGAAGAAAACAGTAACCCAGTTCCAGAATCCAATAAAACAAAGATAAATGAAACCAAGGAAACCAGCAATGTCCACAAAAACAACCTCAAAGAAGAAATCCTGCAAGTAATCACTGAGAATATCATGGAGTTGATATTAGACACAGTTAACCAAAACATACAAGATTCACTCAAGAAATTTCAAGACACCAAAAATAAAGAATATGAGAAGACACAGAAACAAATAATGAACTCAATGGAAACCTAAATAAACACCAAAATGAAAAGAGAACACTATAAATAGAGAGACAAATGAATTAAAGATGAAAATAGAAAATATTAAAGAGGAAGTGACCCATGATATGGAAAACCTCAGAAAAAAGAATGAAACAGAAACACAAAACACAGTGGAAGGCCACTCCCGCAGACAAAGCAAGCAGAAGACAAAATCTCAGAACCTGAAAAAAAATAGAAATTAAAGGAAAAACTGAAGAACTGTTAGCCAAACAACTCAAGACCTGTGAAAGGAATATGAAAGAACTCACTGGCTCCATCAAAAGACCAAACCTGAGAACCATGGGCACTGAAGAAGGAGAAGAGGTCCAAGCAAATGGGATTCATAATATATTCAACAAAATAATAACAGAAAATTTCCCAAATCTCCAGAAAACTATACCCATTCAGGTACAGGAAGCCTCCAGTACACCAAACAGACTTGACCAAAATAGAACTTCTCCATGACATATTATCACTAAAACAACAAACACAGAGAACAGAGAAAGAATATTGAAGCCTGTAAGAGAGAAAAAACCAAATAATGTATAAAGGTAAACCCATCAAAATCACAGCAGATTCCCAATGGAAACCTTAAAAGCAAGAAGGGCATGGAGTGAGGTACTCCAGGCACTGAATGAAAATAACTTCAACCCTAGGATACTATACTCAACAAAACTACCATTCAAAATAGATGGAGCAATAAAAATCTTCCATGATAAGCAGATACTAAAACAATATATGACCACCAAATCAACACTACAAAAGATTCTCCAATGAATTCTGTACACAGAAAATGAAAGCAAACAAAACCACAAGAGGACAGGCAGTACCAAACCACAGGAGAAGAAAAGACAAGGAATCAGAGAATAACATTGATTCAGCTGCACACAATCAAACCCTTAAACAACAAAAACAACTAAATGGCCAGAACCATGACATACCTATCAATATCAACACTGAATTTCAATGGACTCAACTTCCCCATCAAGAGAAACTATTTGGCAAACTGGATTAAAAAGGAGGATCCAACAATCTGTTGTTTGCAGGAAATCCACCTCACTGACAGAAACAAATCTGGCTTAGAATGAAAGACTGGAGGAAGATTACCAAGCCAGTGGCCCCTGAAAACAGGCAGGAGAAGAAATACTTATCTCAGACAAGGTAGACTTCAAACTTACATTGATCAAATGAGATAAAGAAGGACACTCCATACTAATAAAAGGGGAAATACACCAAAAGGAAATAACAATTATCAACCTATATGCATCCAGTCTCCAGAGGTCAATATGGGAAGGTGACTGGGAAGTATTGAAGAGGTCTGGTAGAGATGAATCAATTCGGGTTGTAATACACATATACATAGAAGCAATGCTAGGAATCTCTCTGTATAGCTATCCTTATGTCAAAATAGCAAAAATGGTATGTCTTTCATATTTTGCTTATGTCTTCTCTTCAACAAAATTGGAGAAGAGGGGGACGAGGGAGGGATGGGGGGTAGGTGGAAGAATCGCTCAAACAATGTATGCACATATGAATAAATGAAAAAAAAGAAATTAATATGTTATAATTACTACTTTTACTATACCTAGTTGCCAGATATGTATCAATCTATAAGAGGTACAATAATACTGGGTAATGAAAATTCCTAAACACAGTGGCTTATAGTAGTAAGGCCTTTATTCTCACTTACCTGTGAGAATAAGGTAGTAGGATAACTGACATAGATGGACCTCAGCTGGAATAGGCTTCAAATAGTAGGTGAGTTCATGTCTGCTACAAATCACTACCTCCTTGGAACAGTGTGGGCTACTTAAGCTCACACTGGACAACAAAACCATGATTAGCCAACTCCTACCATATTTCTTTTTTAAAATTCATTCAATAAATATTTATTCAGTACATTCTATATGGGGAGTTCTGGATATACAATGCAGAGCTAAAAATAAGACACATATTTTCCCTCATTAATCTTACAAAAATTAAAATAATCAAACATAGTTACAGTTGCTATAAAACATATAGATACGATAAAGTGATAGAGTAGTAATGAGAGAAAAAAGCCACAGTCACTTTCAAAAGACTGTCCAGAGAAAACCTCTTAAAAGAATGGCATTGGAATTTAGACATGAAAGATGAGAAGCAGCCAGCCCCATAAGTAAATGTGGGGCAACTTCAGTGGAAAGAAATCCAGGCGGAGGCAAGAGTATATGGTTAGGCCTTGAGCAGGGAAAGAGCTTGTCTTCCTCAAGGAAGTAAGAAAACTGTCTGGGAGGAGGTGCAAAGGGAGAGCCTCAAGTGACACCAAGCTGAGTTAGCTGTGAGATGTCACATCACCCAGACCTTTGAAGTAGGAAGTAAATGTTTGTGTGATATGTTTTAGAAAGGAAAGAAAATGTGAAGGAGTAGAAGGTGAGATGGAAGTAAACATCATGGAGCTAAAGTTTTCAAAAGATGAGTGATGGAGATAGCTTCAGGAAACTCACACAAATGTATTTCATGTCTTTGTTCACATCATGTCTTGTAATATCCCACATATCACATGGATATCACTGGGATAGGAAAGACACTCTGCTCACAGTGTGACAGGGCAGGGAGAAAGGAAAAGTTTAGTGAATAATCATCTAACATCCCAATTAAAGACCTTATTTTTTAAAATTAATGGTTGAAAATTCATAGTTCATAGAGTCTGTTCTAGAGATGTGACTTTAAAATAACCTCAAGTATCTTGATGTAAGGTAACCTCAAGCCATGTCCCCAAAGGGAATATTCCAGTGAAGCTCCAGTGTATATAAGCTGCTGAGTTATTTTGAGGTAAAATAGTAATGTTAGTTCAGGTGGAACTTGCAACATCCATATACAAAAATGCCAGAATTAAATGCTTAAATGAACAGCATACGCTCAAATTGGTGACTGTCAGCAATAGCTCTCTGCCGATCTGTTAGTCCTCTCAGGCCAAGATAATGCATACTTCTGGCAGAAAATTCACTTTCCATCAAAATGCTCAATTTTTACCTCCAAAATTCTGTCTTCTTTAACCTCCTGCATGTGTGTCCATGCCTCATAATTCTGTGGTTCATTTAGAGAAATTGTTTTAGAAAACAGTAGTGCTATGGATTTCCTAGCTGGATATACAGGAGGAAGAATAAAAAGACAAAAGGAGCTGCATTTTGTGAATGAGATTTCCATTTTTCATCAAGGTAAGTTGTAGTTATAGTTGTTACTGAGCTCATTGTTGTAGCCCAGAAAGAGGAAATATGCTCTAGATGGGAGAAAGACAGACATTTATTTTGGATTTTCCATTGGAACATTTTGAATGGTGAGGAAATGGAAGATTGGAATTGCTCACAGAACTCTGTCTTTTCTCAGTAAATCTAATGTGTCAGAAGTCCTAAAACTTTACCATCAGTTGACAACTTTGCTGTGAAATCTATTGCTTGAGTAATGTGGGAGTAAAAATGATGTCCTGTTTCTGGTAGTATAATAGGCAAGTGAATTACTTATTATATTTTATATTCCCCTTTCCTTCTTATACACATACACGTACTATATTAAGTTTTCATTACCTAAGTGAAAGAATGAGCCTGCCTTTAGCTCAAAGGAGAATTTTAGATTATAAATGTCAATGTTTATCGTGAGGCAAAATGCATGTAAAGCTTTTGCAAGGTTGTTAAGTGTATCATGAGATAAATTTTGTAAATCATATTTAGCTTACTTCTTCATTGTAATCCAAAGTCAATATTACGTATGAAGAAAATAAAAAAACAAATCATGTCTTATAGCAGACTATATCCCGTGAAAGTATACTGACTGTGTTTTAACTATATCACTGCATACATATGAGGGAAATGCATAATTTATGAGATGAATTTTTGAAAGGGATGATTAACTTTATAAAGTTAAGATGATGAGTTTGCTAAAGGGGAGAAGATCCTTTTCCACAGATTTTGTAGGACCCAGGCTCAACATAATTTTCAGCATCAGCGTTTGCTTTTGGGCTCTTTTTCAAGGGCCAGATACCCTGCTGAACCTGTTTAAGGAATCATATCTATTTTTAGCAACTGATACCAGTACTTCAGCTGTTGATTATTATTCAAATGATAAGCTAAGTTAACACTACCTCTTGTATCCCAAGAGTGGAAAACACTCAGACTTTGTTTTTTGTTTTTTTTAATTTTTTAAATTTTATTATTCATATGTGCATACAAGGCTTGGGTCATTTCTCCCCCCTGCCCCCACTCCCTCCCTTACCCACTCTGTCCCCTCCTGCTCCCCCCTACCCCCTCAATACCCAGCAGAAACTATTTTGCCCTTATTTCTAATTTTGTTGTAGAGAGAGTATAAGCAATAATAGGAAGGAACAAGGGTTTTTGCTGGTTGAGATAAGGATAGCTATACAGGGAGTTGACTCACATTAATTTCCTGTGCGTGTGTGTCACCTTCTAGGTTAATTCTTCTTGATCTAACCTTTTCTCTAGTTCCTGTTCCCCTTTTCCTATTGGCTTCAGTTGCTTTTAAGGTATCTGCTTTAGTTTCTCTGAGTTAAGGGCAACAAATGCTAGCTAATTTTTTAGGTGTCTTACCTATCCTCACCCCTCCCTTGTATTCTCTCGCTTTTATCATGTGCTCAAAGTCCAATCCCCTTGTTGTGTTTGCCCTTGATCTAATGTCCACATATGAGGGAGAACATACGATTTTTGGTCTTTTGGGCCAGGCTAACCTCACTCAGAATGATGTTCTCCAATTCCATCCATTTACCAGCGAATGATAACATTTCATTCTTCTTCATGGCTGCATAAAATTCCATTGTGTATAGATACCACATTTTCTTAATCCATTCGTCAGTGGTGGGGCATCTTGGCTGTTTCCATAACTTGGCTATTGTGAATAGTGCCACAATAAACATGGGTGTGCAGGTGCCTCTGGAGTAACCTGTGTCACAGAAGACTATAGAAAGTGGAGAGATTTCCCATGCTCATGGATTGGTAGAATCAACATAGTAAAAATGTCGATACTCCCAAAAGTAATCTACATGTTTAATGCAATTCCCATCAAAATCCCAATGACATTCATTAAAGAGATTGAAAAATCTACCATGAAATTTATATGGAAACACAAGAGGCCATGAATAACCAAGGCAATACTCAGTCAAAAGAACAATGTTGGAGGTATCACAATACCTGACTTCAAACTATATTACAAAGCAATAACAATAAAAACAGCATGGTACTGGCACAAAAACAGACATGAAGACCAGTGGAAGAGAATAGAGGACCCAGATATGAAGCCACACAACTATAACCAACTTGTCTTTGACAAAGGAGCTAAAAATATACGATGGAGAAATAGCAGCCTCTTCAACAAAAACTGCTGGGAAAACTGCTTAGCAGTCTGCAAAAAACTGAAACTAGATCCATGTATATCACCTTGTACCAATATTAACTCAAAATGGATCAAGGATCTTAATAACAGACCACAAACTCTAAAGTTGATACAGGAAAGAGTAGGAACTACTCTGGAGTTAGTAGGTATAGGTAAGAACTTTCTCAATGAAACCCCAGCAGCACAGCAACTAAGAGATAGCATAGATAAATGGAACCTCCTAAAACTAAAAAGCTTCTGTTCATCAAAAGAAATGGTCTCTAAACTGAAGAGAACACCCACAGAGTGGGAGAAAATATTTGCCAGCCATACATCAGACAAAAGACTGATAACAAGAATATATAGGGAACTCAGACTTTGTTTTAAATACCTCTATTCAGAATTCTCAAAATATACAACCTGACACTTGGGAGCAACTTCTTAGTTATTTGAATTGAAGCAAAATCTAGTTTAAAAGCCATTTGGGGTTAGAGTTTAAAGTTCTGAATTTTAGCCTCAATAATACATTGGTGCAGGTGATTTTGTTAAATACCTCTATGTTTAGCTATCAGAACTTTCTGTCTCATAGAAACTTCTTCCTCTCTAACGGGGATAATATGTACCTTTTATTTTAAAATAGGTAGCACTGTATTTTTATTAGAATATTTATTGAGATGTAATATTTGCAAGTCTTTATGTAGTCCTCTTGATAATTTGTATCCTATTTGTGATACAGGTACATGATGTGTAATGGTCAAATCAGGGTAAAAAGCACTTCTATCTCCTTAAATACTGTTCACTTTTACACACTGGGAACTTTTGTACTTATCCAGTTATTTAAAAATAGATCACTGTAACCAATAGTTTACCCTACTCTATAGAAAACGTGTTGAAAACCAAAACTAGAGTAACTCCTCTTTCTGTTTTGGTGCCCCTTATCAATTTCCCTTCCCTCCTATCCTTCTCAGTTTCTAGTGATCATTACTTCACTCCATTGTTTTGTGATAACAAATTTTTAGTATCATATCATATCATATTACTGATAGCCGCCTATTATTGAACACCTTGGTTGATTTCATATCTTGGCTATTATAAGTAGTGCTGCAATAAAAATGGTTGTGCAGGTGTATTTCTCATATAAGCCTTACATTTCCTTTGGATATATACCTAGTTGTGGGGTTGCTGGATGTTATGGTAGTTCTATTTTTAGTTTTTAAAGGAAATGCATAATATTTTTCATATGATTATACTAATTTACATTCCCACCAATAGTAATAGGGATAATTCCTTATTTTCAAAGGATCAAGATGAGAATGAAATAATTCAGTAAATATGGAATTATTTTTGAAAGAATAAAACATTAGTTTTATCATGTATTTTAAAACTGTATAGTCCCTGTATTTGCGGTAAAACTTTATCATAAAGGTGACTTTTGACTAAAGATGAGATCACCTAAACACAACAGAATTCTAACAGAGAGCAGTTTATGCAACCCATGTTTTACTTTTTATTTTGTTTACAATTGGTTTGTGTGGATGGGGGCAAATACGTGGAATCTTTCCATCAACAATGGGAGAATTTTTCCTTTTTTAAAAGATGATTATGCATATTGTTATAATTCTTACTACTACTATAATGCACATTGTGTAAAATGAAAAGGTAATACAGGTAAACAAAAAATTCACATAAATCAACTTTTACAGAAAATAAAAAATCATTTATAATCACACAACACATTTTGATGGATAATCTCCCAGTGTTATTTTGTAAGTGTATGTTTCTATATATAATGTATACACAAAATAATCTCTTTTTTAGAAAAAAACCTGTTTTGTGAATTGCTTCTAAAAATTTATTGCTGAACTTGAACATTTTTCTAAGCTATAAAATATTTTTCTTTTGTGTATTTTTATAGCTGTTCATACTATGTTATATGACTGTCATACTTTATTTTACCTATTCCCTATTGTCAAATATTTAGTTGTTTTCCATTTTTATTATTATGATAAACAGTGCTGCGGTGAACACTTTTACAGCAAGTTATTTTCTGGGAACTTGGTATATTTCTGCACTTATTCAAGTCATCCTTTTCATTTCCCAGTGACGTTTTATAGCTTGTACAGGACTTGGTTCATATGTGTTGTTTTGTTCACTTTATTAAACTTTCTGATTAGTTATTAGTTCTAAAAGTGTCATTCTAAACTCTCTAGGATTTTCCAGGTATTCAGTCATATCAAAATGAAATAATGGTAACAGTGTCTCTTTAGTATTTTCACCCTTTGTTGTATTAGCTTACACTTAAAAGACAGTGAATAGGGGTTGAACAGTGGTAATAGAAGATGTTGTCAGGTTGTTTTCATGCCTCTGTTAAAATGTCAACTGCTTGTTTGAGATTACTATTATTTGCTGTGTCAAATAGGTTTAGCAATCAGGTTTTTTTTTTTTTTAAATGATGTTGGAATGTATTAAATACTTTCTTTGGCAACTATTGAGATAATCATATAGGTTTTGTTTTTTGATTTAGTAACATGATTAGTTTTAATATGAGTTCATGTAATAGAGTTTACTGTGAAATTGTGGAATGAAGCTTATACTTAGAGACAAAAGAAGGTGCAGGGAGTGAGACACGGTTCTGGAGCTTGTTAAATTAACCACCATGTAGAAGTCATTTATCTGCTTTGAAATTTATTTTCTTCAGGAGTACAGTATTAATGTTTATTTTCTAAGAGGGCCTTTTGATTTTTCTTGTTGCAAAGTCCTTGCCTATAATACAATGTTCATATGGAGAAGAGTACATAGCTTAATGAAAAGCTTGATGGTATAGTGATGAAGGTTCAGTGATGGAGCCCCTTCAGGCTCAAGGAACAGAACATTAGCAGTCAACCAGATGTCTGGGCGATGATTATAATGTTTTTAAGCTCATGGTTTTACCTGAATATTTTTAGGACATCATAATGTAGGCTACTGCTCATCTGCATGATTTGGAAAGCAGCATTTCGTATGAAGAAATTTTGGTAGCAGCAGGCTTTGGTTTTTTAAATTAGAAATGAAGACTAATAAACTACCTAATGCTCCAACCATTTCCGCAATAAAAGCCATCAGCTTTCAGTTGATTTTCAGCCATTTATTGCCTTCATATTAATTCCTAGATATGTGAAATCACAAAACAAGGAGGATATAGTTCAAGAAACAATTAAGAAGCTGGTAAATGTGAGTCCATGTTTTCATTCTGATAAAAAAAAAGTTCCTGGATTTCTAGTTCAGATAATTTGATGTGCTTTAAAGTTTTAGGAATGTTAGCACATTACTTCATTTCACCTCATTAGAATCCTATGACATAGCTGGATAAATATAGAACAAAAAATGCAAACCAAGACAAGACTCAGAGATATAGTTTTATGAAGTTGAATATTATTTTTTTTGTTTTTGTTTTTTCCGGTGCTGGGGACTGAACTCAGGGCCTTACACTTGCCAGGCAAGCGCTCTTCCACTGAGCTAAATCTCCAACCAGATGTAATGGTCTAAATAAGATTCCAACACTCAAGTGGGGCGTGGTGGTGCACACCTGGAATCACAGCACTCCAGAGGTCAAGGCAGGAGGATCTGTAGTTCAAGGCCAGCCTGGCCTACATAGTGAGAAGTGTCTCAAAAAAAAAAAAAAAAAAGATTCCTAGTGCCTTATAGCTTAGGTGAACATCATTTATAGTATGGGGTCCTTATAATTCTTCAGAAGACTTCATCTTTATGATACACAGTGAAATTTACATTTTAAACTTAGTGAAAATGTCCTGACATATTGGTCTGGATGAATGCATGACAGGCCTTAGATTCTTGCCTCTTTAGAATATTTCCTCACATTGAAACTTGGAAATGGGTCAGAATTCAGGGAAATTAGTCATTGTGTTTCAGGGGCTAAGGATTAACTACTTACCTACTTCAGACCTTCCAAATAATTGTATGCTATTATTATTGGGAAAAGTATTGATATTATCATGATTGGTATAATATGCATAAATTTCATATTTCTCCAAGTTTGGGTATATAAGAAAATGTCACATTATTGGTTTTTAAATGTATATAAATTCCTGAGAGCTTAAGTATCATCTTAGCACAGTGGAGACCATCTTGTTTCTCTCCTTTGGCTTTCTGCCACAATAGTTCTCCTTGGGAGAGTAGATTCCTCTCTTTGCCAGGTGTGGTAGAGTGTGCTATGAGTGGGGAATAGAACTAGTAAGCATGGAAGTGAGAAATTCTGGGTGAGAAGAAATCTTGGCTATTACTAAAATTATTATCCCATCACATAGACATACAAGGCCAAATTGTAATTCAGAAGACTGTAGCATAAAGGTTCTGTATTAAAGGGTTGAAAATGAATTGTTATTCTTTTCATTTTCTTTTTTCCTCAATTCCCTCCCACTAACAGGTGAATAATTAGGCTATTTTCATTTATTAACATACTATGTGTGACTAGAGATGTACTTGGAGCATGACTAAAAGAGAATCTTGACATGTTACTTCTAGAAAAATAATGCCTGAGATTAGCAGAATCTAGGAAACCACAAATAAACCAAATTCAATCTGGGAGCTTAAAATTGTCTTCTATAACACAGTGGCTTGGCTTCTCCAACCAATTTGCTTTGGCAATATTAATTCCCTGCCATAAATAATCTCAATTAGAATGTGTATAAAATTCTAATTGCTTAGAAAACATGGAGAATGATAGACAAGCTTGTGTTTTATCTATCCTGAGCTATTTAAGGGCTATTCCTCAGGATAGCATGTGGTCAGAGTTCAACATATCCATTATTTGAGGTCTTGTGCAACTGCATACAAAAATGCCAGTAGATGGTTAATCTGAAGTGTAACCGTCTTCTATGAATTTAGCAATGTTTGAATTATAATTGTAATAATTGTACAGAATTGAAAAGTGCCAAGGCTTTTGGATGTACAAAATTGCCCCCTTGTATTCAGTAACTGCTGTGTAACTATAACTGCTGCATGAAATGGCACTTTCCTCTTACATTAGAAGTTAGTGCTATCATTATTTGTCCTTGCAACTGTTGACTTTGAAATATTCTTTCTAAAAATTCCTAATAACTTACTTTGTAAAAAGGCTGACAAAAATTTAAGTAAAGTTGTATTGACTTTCCTTGGGATGGCATTTACATTGGGATTTATGGATGATTGTGGGGAAATCATTTTCGAGGTGAAGAGGAATTTACAGTGATGATCAAATACAACTTCCTCATTTCATGCTGGCAATATACTCTATTCAGTTAAACTGAAAATGCAGAGCACAGTATATCACATATCCATAGCACCTTAAAGGATAGTGACAGGCATACTGTTTTCTATTTTTAGAAACATTTGGTTTGCTGTAGAAAGGATAACTCAGATGAAAAAAATCAGTATGTCTAAGCTAAATACCATTTCTCTTAGGGATGTGATGCATGACAGCTGATCTTTTCTGGGCTGTTGGTGTTTGTATAGCCCCTTGGATGCTTGTCCCAAATGGCTCCCTGTATTTATATTTTAGCAGATGTTGAAGGTTTAGTCTTAATCTCTAAGGGTAATTTGATTTGGTCACAAGTTGACTATGATTCCCATAGAAATTTTATTAGGACTTTATTTCCAATTATATTTCTAGGGTGAATTTTAGTAAATCAGCACTCAGAACATTAAAAAAATTCCAGTGGAATTAATGAACTTCAATGCAACTACTTACCTGTAATTACAATGAGTCTGAAAGAAACACAACTCTGTCCTTGGCTACAAGTCATCATTTGAAAAGGTCAAGAAACTTTGTCTCCCTAACAGCTGTGGAAGTACTTATGAGAGGGCTCTAAGACTTTCTGATAAGTGCCTGTTATGTATTATGTCTAATGATTCCTGTGGGGTTTTTTTCTTAATTTTAAGCCTGTGTATTCTTGCACACACACTCATGAGGAAACTGAGTTTAACTTCCTTTCTCTCTTTCCAGGGAAATAGTAACTTACTTATTCATTGATTCAATTATTCAGTCACTTATCCGTAAGCACGTATTAAGCTCCTTTTATGTTCCAGTACTATATAACTTTCGATTGGGGCACAAAGAGAATGAGACACAATTTCTGTCAAAACCTTACAGTCTTTGAACAAAGTTAAGATATATACAAATAACTATGATGTGAGAGATTATATTGGGAAGTGTGAAATAGAAGTATTTTGGAATTGAAAGGAAGCAGTGAGATATTAACTCCAGTATAGTGTTTGTAGATTGCTGTTTTGTTTATGTGTGTGTATATATGCATGTGTTTGTACATGTGTTCCTCAGAAGTAATGCTTTCTATTTTGTTTTGTTAATGAAACACTGTGTGAAAAGAGAAAATACTACTACTACTACAACATGAATATAAAAAGGAGACTTGGACAGAGGAAATCAGTGGAAAGTGGGTGGGGAAAGGAAGGAGTGAAGGGGGTGGATATGATCAAAGTACATTATATATATATGTATGAAAATAGAATAATGAAACCTGCTAAAACTGTAAAATGAAGGGAGGGATGAGAGATGGGAGAATAAGAAAGTAACAATGGATGAATTTGATCAAAGTATATGCATGTGTGGAAATATCATGCCAAATCCCCTTTCTACAAGTAATATAGACTAATAGTTTTTCTTTAAAAAAGAGCATTGGATATTTTAGAAGTGGCTATTTTAGAGAAGTCCAAAGCCAGTCAATATCCATTATCCAAAATTCTACTGCTTAGCCATACATGTGGAACTTGTAACTCTCTCCTTTGTCCTCTTGTACATCGTGAACACAAATACATGGAAATGTTGCAGGATGGTTAAGTGTTTCTTGTAGTCCTGTCTAATTAACACAGGTTCAGAAAATACTTGCCTGATGAATTAACTTGGGAAGCCCAAGAAGTAACACCCCTCTACTAATTAGAGATCATTTTGAGCACTAATAAATATCTAAAATAATATTGATGCAGGTAAAATAGAAGATTATTTTTTCTACTATACAACAATGTGGCATAAAAAAGAACAGGTGTATTTTTGCCATTTTATTAAAAATGGCAAATTTTTAAAATAAATAATTTAAAATATTTTAAATTAAATAATTTTTAAATTTTTATTAAATTAAAGGACCCAAGTGTCTTTTAATTTGTGCTGTCATCATCCATATAGTTTTGCATTTATCTATTTGGACCAATATAATTTGCTATATTACCTGAAATCCTGCCAGCAGTAAGGAAGATAGGGGAAGTGGGATTTACTTGTTCACTTTAAGAAGGTGTCATGGAAGTTGCACAAATCACTTCCTTCATATCTTGTTGTCAGTTAATTGAAAACATAGTTGAGAAATATAGGCATTGTTTGGAGAGTTATATGCCCTAGATAGCCACATTCAGTTAGAACTTTCTACATAACCTCTTAGATACAGTACAAGAACAATGCCTACTTCACTGTAATTTTACTGTTTTATACATTTATTGTGAATCTGGCATCTCCCCTTTGGTGAAGGTAAATCATTTGCTGGTAGTTTTTCTGGCTGAAGTAAATGGTGTTTAATGTTCTTGGAATATCAAGATTGTTTGTGGTTATTACAGGAACTAACATCACTTTAGAATTTTCATGTGTCTTTACTAGGAAAAGAGTTCCTTTCCATGAAGGTTTCACCTTCAATCCTCCCATTCATTGTTAACATCCAAGTAAACAGATCCTCTATTTCTTTAGTAAGTATTTCTGTTGGTTGATTTATTGGCCAGAAAGGACTGTGCCAGATCGCAGAGGCCTATTGAAGACAGATTTACATGTTTTTGGTTGAAAATAGTCAGGAATCCTTCTTGCATCCATTTCCCCTTCATTTTAGTAATCCTCCTAACACTTGTCAGATTAAAAAATTGAATTATTAGCTTCATTTCATACAAAGAGAAAGATAGTATGGATTGCCCAACACCACAGGGTAGATTTCTGACAGAACTCACTTCTTGGGCTGCTGAATTAAATTGGATTCTTTTCAGTTGTTATATTTCTTTAAATGTCAAAGAGCTAAGGGATATGTCAGGCACATCTGGATTTTGTCAGGTCATGAAATGACTGGTCTGAGTTAGGGCAATTTTGTGATCATTTCATGTAACAGAGAACAGAATTGAGCTTCCTGTCCTTGTTCTGAGCTCCATCCATTCATTGCAACAAGTTTTTTTTTTTAACCAGGTAATGAGATTTGAGAAGATGAGCTTTGATTGAACCATACATATATAGGTTTTTCTTTTTTTTAGTAGATGATGAGTTTATTGTTCCAGGTAAACACTCTGATGTAGTGTGACAGAGTTAATTTTTCCTGCTCATTTCCCATAATTTAATATTATATTCTTATTTAAGTCATATACTCTATACTCTGACACCCTGAAGGATAAACATGGGTTGAAGACTCAACTTCTACTACAACTCAAGTGTGAGGGAAAAATTAAATGTCTTTGTTTAGTCTATAATACATTTTGTTATTTCCCTAAGTCTTCATTTAGGAATTAGCTGGAAATAAGTTAATTTTTAGTCCTATTTACTTTATATTTTGTTCCAATCAGTGGAGTGTTTTTGAGAAAAAGTTACTTTGGTGTGCAGCCACTCTTCCCTTCTGCTTGCTATTCATCCTAAAATGCACCAAGTAGTGTAGGGACTTGTATATCTTTGGAAGTCTGCTTCTTGACTTTTTGCTGGTATTATTCAACCGGTACTTGTAGCACTTGCTGTTTGTTGGCCTCCTAGATTCATTTTGGTTTTTATTAGCTTCAGATCTCTGAAACCCTTTGGAGTTTCTTTCCTCTATTCCACTGACCTAGTGGTTTTGCCTCAGCGGGCCATGGAGGGCCATACTGCAGGGCCCCTGGAAGTAAGAAGACCTCAAGAGAGTAAACCTCAAGCCTTTCTCTGCCTGGCCCCTTGCACACCTGTGGCATCCAAATAAGAGGCACTGAATTCTGTTTGCTGTGGACAGTAAAGATTTCCACAGTGGAGCAGGATGTCTCATCTACATTCAGGAGAAGGTCATGAGCCAAGTTATTGACCTGATGAAATGGGGAGGCAAATATTTGGAAATTACTTCCTAAGGAGAGGAACTGTACATGAGCCATCCATTTAGCATGGTTTGTCTAGCACATTTATATGTTAGTAAAACATAAAATAAATGCAGATTAACAATGTGTATATTTGATCCACATGATACATTATTTGCAATGGGACTCTTGAGATTGCAGTACCTGATTTATGCAGCCACACACAGATCCTGGCCTCCTGCTCTGCTTCACCCACATGACAAATGAGTTATTACCCTGCTAAGATTCCAACTATTGTTAAGTTAAAGCACATTTGATTCTGTCTTTTGCAAACTGTGTTTCTGTCCTTCTTGTCATTCACATTCCTTGAGGAAAAGGCAAGGTGACTTTTCATTGTTTTCATGTGTGTAGTAATGGACAGATAGAGAAAGCAGAGGGATTCTTTTTTCATGAAGATAAGAAAGACATTACAAACTAATGACAAAAACCCAGATTCACTTCTCTGGGAAGAATGATACCCTTCTTACTTAATCCATGGTTACAAAGTAACTATAATACACCAGGCTTGCACTCCAGTCTACACCCAGAGAATTTCATGGCATTCTGTACTTCATGTTCCCTCTTATAAGCATACCGTTATAAGGTTCTGTAGTTGAAAACCTAATTTTGCTCAACACATGCTGTTGTCCATGGTTAGCATACCACAGGAGCACTGTGCTTTAATATTTTTTGAGACACCTTACAAAATCACTTGAGAAGTGTTGAACTCTGGGATGTATTTCAGGAAATAGTGGTTTAGTTACCAGAACCCTTAAGAAACAATTATTGCCAAAAAAAAAAAAGAAAAGAGGAAAATTATTTTAATGCTTGGCAAATAATCACTTTCATATTAGGAATATTCTTTGCTGATTGGTTATATGTATATATTGCCTCACAAATAATGCCATTTTTATGGGATAAATGTTAATCCAATGTTTTATTATTTATTCCAATATTACATCATTCCTAGGAAGTCCACAGTCAACAATGGTAGGTGTCATTTACATTTTCTCTTTCAATAGTAAATGTAGCTTTCCAGCCTTTTTTTAGTCAGACCTACTTGGCTACTCACACTTGAAGGAAAAAAACAGATCTTCCAATTGCCTGTTCACCTGCAATTTTGAAGTCTCATTTGATTTTATTTGAACAGATTGTTCTAGAGACCAATTAAAGAGGATACCTTATATTTTTTCCAAAACATAAAAACCTATACAGTTTTGTTATATTTTCCTAAAGCCAAATTGAGATGGGCCTTATAAAACTTAGAAGAGTCCATCTCCTTTTAAAAATCACACCAGAATTCATCCAAATTCTCTGTTACTAGCTTAGCTTTTTTGTTTGCTTATTTCCTAAGTATTGCTCACCATTCTGACTTTTCCCCTCAGAGGTTGATGCTTATGTACATTACCAAGGCTTGCCTTGTTCATGATGGACTGCTGCTGCTTTCTCAGAATTACAAGTGAATTTTGAGACTGGGACCCTTCTGAGGCTTCACCACATGTGTTGAGTTTTGCCTTTAGCAAAGCCGTATTAGATTTTTATCAGCATATGTCTCCTTGTCATGATGGCAGATGAGAAGTTGTAGAGCAGCTTGAATTCTAGCCAGTCCCACTAAAAAAGGCAGATAATGGATACTGAATACTTAATTAGGCAGGGTACATTCCAGATTGGAAGGAATTCAACCACAACATTGACAGAGCAAGAATTTAGTTTTTATCTGCAAGAGAAAACCACTATTAAGGGATCCTTATGTGAATTATGCAGAAAAGCTATTTTATGCCATAAAATATCTTATGAACAAGTAGATATACTGGAGATAATTGGCCCTCTCCCCTTCAAATGAGATAATGAACGAGTTTTATATGATTTCCTCTATCAAATGAGGATGAATCAAGTTTGAGTGGAATCTCTGAGTAAATTCTACTAAAAGCACTGGTGTTTTGAAGACAAAATTGCTTTGAAAGATGGAAAGAAATGGTTCTGGACCAATTCTGGCTTTAAGTAGCTGAATCTCTTTGGACAAGACACAGCCCTCTGTGTCTTAGTTTCCTTATCTTTAAATTAAATAACTTGGATACAGACATTTAGACAGATTTCAAGATTCTTATGTATTCACATATACTTCTGTGTATTTCACATTCTCTAATTGTCCTCTACTGGTGGGCTTAAATCTGTATCTGTGACAACCTGGACACAGAGCTTCATGACATATTATATATCTTGATTTAAAGCAAAACCTGATAGAACAATAATCTCACCATTTTGTGAATTGGCCAAAATGGTAGCCCTGCCCCTTAACAGAAATTCCTGTGCTCTAAGACAGCCCCACCCCTACCAGAGACTACCGCGCATGCAGTAACTTCCTTAACCTCCCCCTTCTATAAAAGCCATGCCTGGCCCAGGTTCACTGCTGCACCATCTTTTCCCTGGCCAACCTGGCAGTTTTGGCCTTCCATTAAACTTTGCTCTATGGACGTGAGACTTTTCTTGTGAGCTTTCTTTGTGAGAGGCATTTTTCCTAACATTTGGTGCCATGACTCAGATTGGGTTGCACTCCCGGCACTGACGTTGTTCTCCCAGCCTCCCCCACCCCATCCCTCTCTCTCTCTCTCTCAATTCCCATTCCCTTCCTCTGGGATCTGAGCTGCTTTACTGGGACCCCCGATCCTAAAAAACACCACTCCCTCATTAGCTCACGGGAAGTTCCTCTGCCCCAGTGCACCTCCAACTGCCATCCACCACCCGCCAATCTTCCCTCAAGGTCCTCTCTCCCTCAGTGAGTCCTCCTCACACGCAGAGCTGTGATATCTCTCTCTCTTTCCCTCAAAACCCTAGCACTAGGTCTCAGCTCTCTCTCTCTCATCCCTAGGAACTGGGTTCCCCACTAGGACTGTGGACCCCCCATGGTGAAGATGTTCCCTCTGGGCGTTCCACATTTCTCTCTCTCTCCTGAGGACCTGATATTTTGGGGACACCCGCCATATCTCTCCTCAGGTCAGGCCTCACTATGGGAGTTGGGCCATCCAAAATTCCTTCAGATTCCCCATTGGGATGTCTCCTGGCCAACCTTGGGCCCCTCCGCCTAACGCCTGATCTTAAGCCATGAAAGCTCATTTTTCTCTGTAATCAGGCCTGGCCCCAATATCCATTGGAAAATGCCTCCAAATGGCCACTTAATGGCACTTTTGATCCCAATATTTTAAGGGGTTTATATGATTTCCGTGAGCATGCTGGTAAATAGAAGGAACTTTCCTACGTCCAATCCTTTCCCTATCTCTGCACCTAACCCTCCCTCCGTACTTTCTGTTCCCCTGTGCAGATTTTATTAGTCTCTAAACTAGTTTCTAAATCAACCAGTTCCTCTCCCAAATCTCTCCCTTCCCCATGTAAACAGACTTCTTGCACTGCTTACCATGCCTATCTCTTTCTATCTTCCTGAGGGTACCTTATGACTTAAGTTATTCTGACTAGTTTGCCAGGCTTCTCAGTCCAAAGTAACTTTAAATCAGCTGCTTTACAAAAAGCGCTTACAAAAAACTGTGGCTGCCACACTCACGTTCTAACTCCTCCCACACAGGGGAGGAGGGAAAGCAAACAGGCGCACTCCTGCACAGGAATGCCAGCTCCTGGACACAGCAAAAATGCTTGCCATAGCTAAGAAAATCCATAGAGAGGACCCACCCAGCACATCCTGGGCTGCCAGCCACATGTGGCAATGGCTGCAGCCCACCACCACTTCCCCTAGAATAAATGTGCGCAGAGTACACAGGAAGTGGGGAAGAGTGACAGGCCGCATGATCAGGCCTAGGCACTCAGGGTCCTTTGTCCCAGGTGTGTTTGGAGGAAGTGGTGCCTTGCACAAGCCCTGCTCCTAACCCCACCTCACACCTCAGGACATTAGACCCAGACCTTGTAAGCCAATTGTTAGCTCAAGGTTATAGTCCCAGAAATCACAAAATGGACATTACTGTGGTCTCTACACTTCTCATTTAAAATTTTCTATACCTTTGGCCTCAACATAAATTTTTCCCTCCAAATATTAACACTAGTTGTCCCGTATGGTTCTGTTATTGAGCTGAGATGCCCTCTGAATGCCCTTCTCTAACTTCACAGATGATTTAAAAAACAGGATCATGGTATCTGCACCTTCCAGTCTTTGGCTGGTAGATGTTGGAAGCTTTGTACTGAGGCCTGGCCTCAGTATGCCTTGTGTGACTAAGAGAAGTGGCCTTCACAGGGTTCCTTAAATTACAATACCATACTCCAATTAGACCTTTTCTATAAAAGGGAAAAAAAGGGAACTGAGGTCCCCTATACAAATTTTCTTTCATCTCAGATTGGCTCCACATTACTATTTAGATACTCAAACACTGGCCATTCTTTGTAAGCCACAGGGTAAACATGGAAAGGAGGACCAGAAAAGCCCCTTGTCAATGACAAGGCCCAACTCTACTGCTCCACTGTATGCCCTAGCTTCTAAGCCACCCCAGAATTCAAAATGTCCTAATGGGTGCTTCCCCTTTTCACCAGGTAATGGTAGGAAGAGGGCCAGTCTATGTCCCCTTCCAGTTATCAGATCCAAGGGAAATTAAAAAACATCTGGACAGCTGTACTGGTGCCCAGATAAATACATTCAAGACTTTACCTCTGTGATCCAAACTTTTCAATTGACATGAAAGGATATTATGCTTCTACTAGACCAGACTCTTGTCTCATTAGAAATGCAATGGGTTCTGACCCAGGCCGCTCAGGTTGGAAATGATTACCATTTACAATGAGCCCCAACACTAGTGGCACCTGGAGATGAGGGAATAAATGTGCCTAACTACAGGGGCACAGGCAGTCTCCTTGACAGATCCACACTAAAAGGGGCTGATGATATGGCTCAAGCAGTAGAGTGCCACTTTGCATGCATAAAGTCCTGAGTTCGAGCCCAGTACAGCCAAAGGAAAAAAAAAAAAATATATATATATTTGGGGATAAAGACATAGCTCAATGAGAGAATGTCTGCCTGGCATGTGCAAAGCCCTGGGTTCAATTCCCCAACATTACTAAATTAAAAAAAAAAAATGAAGAAGATAAATGGTGTTAATGCCACTTCAGCCATCTCATAGTGGAAGAAAGTAGTTTAACCTAGACCAGATCCCTCATTCTTCAAGTGAGGAAATTGAGGTCCAGAACGGTTCAGAGACCCGCTCTCCAGAGTATCAGATGTCAATGTGAAATAACAACTTTGCCTTATAGCAACGTCCTGAAGAAAATCCCCTTACCTTTCTGCAGCATCTTAAGGACACTATCAGAAAGCATACCACAGTGGACCCAGAGTCACAGGTGAGAGAGGTTCTCCACAAAGATAAATTTCTAACAGTCAGCCCCTGATATTTGTTGAAAACTCATGCTATGGCTGAAGGAGAAAATTCATTGGGTCAACTAATATAACTAGCCATATCTGTATATTATAACTGGGACATTATTAACAGAGAGAAAGATAAGAGACATCATGACCTCATTGCTGCCTCCACCCAACTAGGGCCTACATCTCGAGTTTGCTACCATAGTGGACAGGAGGGGCACTTCTGCAGAAAATGCTTAAGGGGAGACAGCCCCACCCCCAACCAGGACCCTGCCCTCTCTGCAAAGGTAACCACTGGAGGTCTAAGTGCCCCTGTCTGTAGATGGAAGGCAAGGTGCCATGTCCTATGGATTGATGGGTCCCGGCCCCCTGTCCACACACCACTTCCTGGCATCGAAGTTGAGGAGCCTCAGGGTAGCCATTATGTCAAAAAAACCAAAAGCCCATTTTCCAGCTAGACAGTGGAACTCATTTCTCTGTTTTACCTTTCTCTCTAAGTCTCTGGTCCAATGACAAAAGTTGTCATTTGGGGCACTGGCCAGCCCCTAGAGTGCTCTGGCCTCTGGCCTGCTCTTGGGGAGACCGCCTCTTCTGTCACTCTTTCCTCATAGTACCTAAAACTCCAGTATCCCTGCTGGGACAGGATTTACTATCTCAACTAAAAACTCAAATTCTCCTCCCCTCAGGCAGCTATCTCTCTTGCCCCCTCCTTCAGGAACAAAGAGATTCCACATTGTGGACTGATGAGATGAGTGTAGGGAGAGCCAGGCTGGCCCTCCCTATTCAAATAAAATGCAAAAATCCCTCACAGTTTCCACACCCAAAACAATATCCCCTCAAGCCTGAGGGATGATGAAGCCTTCTGCCTATCATCAATTCCTTAAAACAACAAGGGCTACTAATTAGTTATTCCAGCCCATATAATAAATTTAAAATTCTTATAAAAGCTAATTTAAAAATACTAGCTACAAAGTAAACAACTAAAAAGGATATAGATAGGTAGTAAATGTATTTTTTGAGAAGTTAAAGGAAAAAGTAATGTTTTTAGATGAAAAGGATTTTATAAAGAAGGGTTCGTCCAAAAGATTGTTTCAAATAGGAGGGACAAACCATCAAAGGGTTTAGTATGTTATATAAAGGTCTAAGTAAGTTTTAAAAGTGTGTAATAAGCTTTGTTGTGTAATAAAGTTAAAGTTGAGTGTAATCTAAGAGTTGCCTAAAAGATTTTTAGGGTCATATCAAACTAAAATTAAATCCTCTATGTCTATAAAATAACAAGGTTATCTTAATATTGTTCTGCTCTGAAAGTAACATCTACAAAAAACTGTTACAGAGAAAGATTTTGTCAAAGAAATTGTTTGTGTTTTCTGCTGATCTTGTCAAGCTTTAAGTACTACTAATAATCAGGGCTCATTTACATATTTGCTTATGTGTCTTAAATGACCACCTTGTAACAGTGTTATGTTATACTTTATCTAAATATGGTATAAACATTAAAAAGGTTCAAAGTGTCAATTTATATAAAACAATGAGCTAAAGCTCTCTTTTATCCAAGAGTGTTACATTTAAATCCTGACAGCCCCTGCCTCCCACAGGTCACCTACCTAGGTGTGGCCTTAAAGGGACAGACTCACTCCCTGAGTCATAAATGCATCAACTTAATCTTCCATTTCCCAACCCCCATACCATAAGACAGCTTACAACTTTCTTGGGAGTTAGAGGATTTTACAGAATTTAGATCCCTGGGTATGCAGTCCCTTAGCAGACACCTCTTTATGCTCCTCCTAATATTCCTATTTAGGTCTTAAATAGTGTATGGCCACCCATTTCTCTTAGGAAACTTGCCTCCAACAGACTCTGTTCCTCTGGCTGACAATCTACCTTATCTTAGCCTTCTCAGGGAACTTCTCAGAGAGCATGCAGACCAGATCCTGCCTCACCCTGTAACAATTTCTGTTAAACCAGGGGATCTTGTTCTCCTAAAGGATCTTCTACCCTCTCCATTAGGACTTCAGTGGACCAGCCTTCATCTGGTCATTCTCACAACACCCACTGCTGTCAAGCTGAATGGGATCCCCCAGTGGCAGCACCTCTCAAGGAACAGTTAGAAAAATGGAGAAGGGAGTTGGAAGACTCTTGGAATCCTCTAGGGAATAACATTTCACAGTGGTTCTCCTGGCTAGTGCCCATATTTCTTGCTCTCATATTCTTAAGCTTCCTCCCTTGTATCATAAAAATAGTACAAAGATTTCTTTTAGACCGCATATCTGCTATTGCTAATCAAAAGTTTAACCACTTGTACCTCCAGGGATATCAGCCTCTCCAAAACTGTCCAGAGGACTGCTGTGAGGGCCCCCACTAGGATGCAGGAGTCTGAGGATCTTGCCCCATACAGCACCCCCTGCCAGCAGGAAGCAGCTAAGAGGCCAATGCTTCACCCCAATTCCCAATCCTCAGCCACTACCCCCACCATTATTAAAGAAAAAAATGGGGGAATGATAGAACAATAATGCTGCCATATTGTGAATTGGCCAAAATGGCAGCCTCGCCCCTTAACAGAAATTCCCGTGCTCTAAGACAGCCCCACCCCTGTCGGTGACTACCACGCATGCAGTAACTTCCTTAACCTCCCCCTTCTATAAAAGCCACGCCTGGCCCAGGTTCACTGCTGCACCATCTTTTCCCCGGCCAGCCTGGCAGTTTGGGCCTGCCATTAAACTTTGCTCTATGGATGTGAGACTTTTCTTGTGAGCTCTCTTTGTGAGCACTGTTTTTCCTAACAAAACCCGTAGACAAAGCAATAAACATTGAACTCAGAAGCTCTTTGAGCACAGTTTCAATTTAATCATTTCATATATAACTCAAAATATTTCTCCCATCCTTTATGGTACAACTTTAATTTCTCTACAAACCCTTTTCTAAAGGTTGGGATTGGGTACTCAGAGCTGATGAAATGTTTCCACAGTGCTTCCACTGGAAGATTTCTGCCTTTCTGCTCCACCATTTTTGTGTATGGTTTCAATCTTCTCACCTACTTTGTGATTTAAAAAAAATGTCTGTTTCAAGAAGAAAGGCATAAAAGCAAAAAGAGAGTCACTTATCAGCTGAATCTGCTTACTCAGAAGTCCCACACACCACTTTTGCCTGCATTCTTTATAGTAGTGCTGGGGGGAGGCAAGACCTGACAGTCTTTTACTTCTATTGGCAATGTGTCTATCTACAAATGCATTTCTTTTATTAAAGAAGAGAGAAGAATGTATATCTTTAGCAAAGGCAACAAGAAAACTGTGCGTATAGATTAAATCCCACATTTTGGAAGTGAAGAAACTGAGTCCTGGTGATACTAAGTGATTTACCAAAGAACACATGATGATTAGTAATACAATGATTGAAATAAGATACACATTGAAGATGATGTCATCTGGAGAAGGTTGATCACTTACTTCCTTCCTGAAAATTGGCTTTTACCTTGATCGATCATTCTTAAGTGGTAATGCCTGGACCAGTAGTCTGAGAACTTGTTAGAAATTCAAATTCTTAGGCTTGTCCCAGAGTTGATGCATCAAAAACTCTGGAGGTGGGGTCAGTAATTGGTGTGACAGCAAGCCTTTTAGGTAATTCCCATATGCATTAAAGTTTGATGAGTTTATTCTGACCTGTGCTCTTCAACTTAGCCACTCAAGTTCCTAAGTTCTATGGCACTCAGCAGAGTTCATTCAGAGATACTGACTCATAGAAAGCCCACAAAATACTGGCAGAAATAAAGTCATTTCAATGATTTACAATCAAAAACAGATCTATCAGGCAGATCAGAAGCACATGGTATTCTAATCAACACATTTTCCCCCCTCTGTGGTCAATTTTATTGGCTACCAAATTATCAGAATAGAACTTGGACAGTATTTTCTAACTTTAGTTTTGGGACTCTGTATCTAAATATTCTACACAGTTAGAAATTGCTCAAGTCTTAGTAAATTTACAATCATATAACAACAAGGAAACTGAGGGGACAGTGTGCATATTTTCCAGACCAGTATTGTCCAATAGAAACAGAATGAAAAGCACACAATTTACATTTTTTGTAGCCACATTTTAAAAAGTAAAAAGAAATAGATGAAATAAATTTCAGTATATCTAAAACATTTCAGAAGATAACAAATAAAATGATCAATGAGATATTTTGTATTCTATATTTTAAAACTATGTCTTTCAGATGTGGTATTTTATACTTACAGCACATCTCAAACTGGCCCTATTTCAAATGCTCAATAACTACATGTATTTAATAGCTACTATATTACAGATTTGGGGCTAGATGATTCTTTAAACTCCTTGTTAGTTTTATCATAAAACCAATTGGTGAATCATACTAACATTACTATTTTTATTAAAAAGAATAAAGTTAATTAGAATTATATAGAATGGAAAATGTAAAAATGTGTTTGTTTAGGAGTGGATGAGTATAGATGTTTATTGTAGGTCATGATTTATTTTTTACTGTAAATCACATTTAAAAAGCTTGAAAGCATCTTCCTTATAGCAATTTAAATTTCTTTGACAAGTTATTCCATAACATAGACATGCTGTGTTCTTCCTGTCTATTTTCCTATTGACAGATGTTTACATTATTTTCCTTTTTTCTCTTGTACAGGAAATGTTGCAAAGAACATGTCTCATACACTTATCCTGGATCATTTTAAGTGGGAGTAAATACAAGTCTAATTTTCATATCAAATGTTAGGATATGTGGGTTTTCAGTTATGTTTTACTATCATCAAAATGCTCTCCAATGTGTCTGTATTTATGCCTTCAATAGCAGCTGAATACATATTTTCATCTACTAAGAATCATGTATCAGGAATACATTTTTTTTCATTTGTCCTCACCAGTACTTGATAATTTTTAAGTAAAATTGTGCAAATCTAATTGATGGAATCATATCTAGTTCTAATTTTTCTCATTAAAAGTTGATTTAGAACAATTTTCCTTACCCTTACTTCAAGCATTTTATTAAGTTATAAATGAACATAGTTAAAGAAGTATATGTAAGGAGTGTTACACCTACCCTTGTGAGAAATTATAAGTGAAGTGACTTGTTTCTTTTTCCTATTTTTCTTTCCCTGACAGCAACTACTTTTTTACTCTTTTGCCTGTTTATTTTGTTATTGCATGTTTGTTATTAGATTTTGCTCCTTAGATATTTTCATAAATATGTTTAAATTGACCTCTCACATCGAGGGTTTATGTCTTCTCTCCAGTCCAGCCCCATGTCACACCCACAGCCTTCATATATTTTCTTCTTCGTATTATTTTAATTTAAAAAACATCAATATTTAGTGCTTACAAATTTATTACTGTTTGAGCACTTTTTAAGGCTGAGTCATATAATACTATGAATACATTTTTCCCTGTACACTTTCCTTTGCTGAATAAGGTTAAGTATTAGCTTCTTTTTTCACTGATTTTACATTTACATACTTATTAATTCTGCCTAAACTCTCCAAAGATTTGCTGTATATCAAGACTTTTGGATGCATCAGAGATTCTCTCAAATTCATCTTCTGAGAAATCTTTCAAAAAGTCTTTTGACTTGCTGATATTGACTGACTGTCACCTGGGTGGGTGATTAGTTTTTATCCTGTACTTTGCTACTGAATTGTAGCATTATTTTCCTCATTCCTTCCTTTTTCTGATGTATTCCCTAATTTTCATGGAGTGATGTACCTTCCTAAGAAATGATGAATGGAAGAAATAGTTTTAAAGAATTTGCAGAACTGAAAAATATCATTTACTTCTAATGACACTTTATTGGTAATATTGGTGGGTACAGTTTTCCTGATGGGAAAGTATTTTTCTTCAGTAATTGGAAAACAATGCTTCATTGTATCCAGACTGCCATTTTTGTTACTGGAAATTTTAAAGCCATTTTGATCCCTGATTATCTATCATTTAAAAAAGAATTATTCTGCTTTGGTTTTCTTTCCCTTTTTCTACTTTAGAGCTCTTACTAATTGTATATATACCTACTGGATTCATTTCTAGTTTGCTTGTTGTTACTTTTTGCTTTATTTTCTCAAAGAGTTCTCATTTTTATTTCCAAATTTTAAGTTTCTATTTCTTTTATCATATCTAACATCTAACAACTCTTTGAACTCTAGATTTTTTTCATGATTAAAATACCTCTGCTATGTACGCACACCCTTAAGTGTGTTAAGTTTTCCTTAATATGGATAATCTCTTAACTATTTCCTTTTTTGTGTCTTTCATGTTAAATAATTTTCTGAGATAAGTATGTTCCTTGGTTTCAATGGCATGTGCCAATGAAAAGGGTCCTTGAAATCCCAGCTCACTGAGGGGCAAGGCTTGCCACCTGTGGCTTTTCTGGTTCTTTGTGATTGAAAACCCAGAATAGCATCTTCAGGTCAGACTCTGCAGAAAAGAAAGCTCCTGTCTGTTGCATGGAGGATCATAAGTGTGGTTTCCAGGACTCTGGGGGCTAAGAGAGGGAAGAGAGTAGGAGTTAGTGTGGCTTATAAACATGCTTCTGCAATGCCCTGTCCACCTTGCCTGTGTACAGTGTCTCCTAGCCAGAAACCCTCTCCTTTGATCTGCCCCAGACACCCACTCTCCTGATTTCTGTCTGGGTGGAGGGACAGCTGGGGTGTATCTGCTGGTTGAGGGAAGAGATACAGGGAATAAATGGCTTCTTAGTTTGCACCTTCTTTATTTTAGCACCCAACCCTTCAAATCCACTTTCAGAGATACATGTTACCACCAATTCCTGAGCATTTGGGGATTCTGTAGGATACATGGGTCTATTTTCAGTTTTCCCAATTGAGTTGATAGTGCTGGGTTACATAAGTCATTCTGTTTTTTTGCTTTTTTACTCATGAATATCTGTCTAAAATCCATTCATGTTACCATACCATATGTTTGTCTATATGGCATTATACATACCATCACAATTACCCAGTAGATTGAAAATATGTTATAAAAATTATAATTTGCCTTATAATTTTATAGTAAGTTTTATTATTTAAGAATTTAAGATTTTATGCAGTAAAATTTTCTTTTTTTTTTCTTATGGCTACCTTATATTTTGTTTAGATTAAAATCAAACAGACAAACCCTTGTTTACATACATATATACATGGAAGTGCCACAAGGAAACAACCTGTGTCACTCTCTTAAACAAGCAAACCTGTCATTTCTTTCTTTTTCTTTTTTTCTTACACAAAACCAGAGAACAGGAGGGTGCCAGAGGTCCTGCCTGGGGGGAGGAGTTGGTACCAGTGGGAGAGGGGAGGAGGTGGGGAAATGTGAAGGAGAGTGAATATTACCTAAATACTGTGTACACATGTATGTAAATGGAAAAATGATATTTGTTGAAACTATTTCAGGAATGAAGGGAGGAAGGGATAAAGCAGAATGGTGGAGGGAATGTATTCAAGTATAATATATTTGATATATTATAGGAACTTTTGTAAATGCCACAGTGTACCCCGACCTGGCACAACAATAAATATTTACAGCTGGGAGTGGTGGTGCATGCCTGTTATCCCAGCTACAAGGGAGGTGGAGGTAGGAAGATTGTAATCCAAGGTTGATCCTGGCAAAAGCACAAGACCTATCTGAAAAACTAATTAAAAGCAAATGAATTAGGGGTGTAGCTCAACTGATAGAGCACCTACCTTACAAGCATGAGGTCCTGAATTTAAAGCCCAAAACCACAAAACAAAAAACAATTTTATCGTTAGGAAATGGTATAGATTGTTTGAAATCCTCCAAAATTCATAGATAGAAATCTTAATCCTAATATAATGACATTAGGACTTGGCCCTTTAGTGGGTGATTGGGTCCTGAGATATTTGCCCTCATGAATGGGATTAATGCCCTCATTAATCCCATGAGAAGAGAAGAGGGTGTCCTCTTCTGCCATGTGAAGATACAACGAAAGGCACCATCTGCAGACTAGAACTAAGAAGCAGTTTCTCAGCAGACAAGAAATCTGACAATGTCTTGATCTCTGACTTCCACTTTCCACAACCTCACACATACAAGGCAAGTGTGCCCTCTCACTGAGCCATATTTCCAGCCCTTGTCTATTGATACTTAAAAAAACCCCAACTTTTAATTTTATGCTCCTTTTGTTCTTATTGCTTCACCTTTATTTCTTTTTAAACTCCTCATGTTTTTTTTTTTTCTTTTGTAATTCTTGACTGGAAAAGCTTAGTTGTTTATTTAAACTAAAAATTAAAATATTTAAAACCATACATTTTCTCCTGAGAATGATTTTGACTGTACCCCACAGCATTTCCTGTTTGTTTCTTTTTCGTGCTCACCATTTCTGAAAAGTGTACAGTTATGTTTTATTTCTTCTTTGACCCAAGAGCTATTCAGACATGAAGTCTCATCATTATTTCTTATCAGAATCAGCAATCCACATGAATATGTTACAATTTACTTACCCACAGTTATGAACATTTGTTTACATTTTTTGCTGTTATGAATATTGTTGCAATGAAAATTTTTATACAAGTGTTATTTTTATGGACATAGGGTTTAAGGTTTTTTGGTGAGTAGTCCAGAATAGACTTTCAGAGTTATAAATTAAGAATATAAAATGCGTAAAAAAACCCTGCCAAACTCTCTAAAGTGGTTTATCAATTTACTAGCAACATATAGGAATTCCATTTATTCTATACCTTCACCAACATTTGGAAATGACAAACTTATATTTTGTGTGTATAGTGGTATAAAATTGTGGTTTTGAATTATGTTTCCTTTATAACTAATTCTCTTAAGCATTATTTTATCCATTAGTTGACTACTTAGATTTTTTTGTGATGTGTTTTGTTTTATCTGTATTTATTGGCATGCTTATCTTTTAACTACTGATTTATAGAAGTCTTCATGTATTCTTCATGAAGCTCATTTTCAAATTATTTTGCAAATGTTTTCTCCTGATCTGACATTTTAATTTTTTAATTTAATGGCTCTATGAGAAAATTTTAATTTTTATGAAGTCCTGCTGACAAATTTTTATGTTATCATTTCTTGTGTTCTATATAACAAGTCTTTGTCTACTCCACAGTTGTAGAAGTATTATCTTTTAAAAATAATCAGTTTTTATGATCCAGCAATACCACTCCTAGGGATATACCTGAAGGGATGTGAGTTAGGTTACTACAAAAGCACCTGCACATCCATGTTTATTGCAGCACTATTCACAATAGACAACCTATGGATACAGCCAAGATGCCCCACTACCGATGAATGGATTAAGAAAATGTATTTATACACAATGGAATTTAGGCTAAAAATAAGAATGAAATTTTGTTATTCACAGGAAAATGGGTGGAACTAGAGAACAGCATCTTAGGCAAAGTTAGCTAGGCTCTGAAGGCCAAAAATCACATGTTCTCCCTCATATGTGGATTCTAGACTTAAAACAAATGCAGTAATACACCGTACTAGTATTTAAGGATGCATTTTAAAGTTTTTCCACAGAAATGAAAGATGGCATAAATAAATACTTTGATTTCTAGATCATCCCTTATAAGCATATTTTGTGTTAACCATTGCAATTATTTTTATTAGGAAAATTTATCCAACAGAAAATGGCAATATTAAAACTATTTCAATTATATCATTTTCTTCACTTAACTTAATTATGTTTCACTATACATTATAGTTTTCTTATTTTCCCAAAACAAAATTTTGAAAAGTGTTAAATTTTGAATAGTTTTAGATACTCCAAACCAGTAAAACTTCCAAAAAAAATCTAATCAAGAATAATTATAATAACTTTCTGGCATCACAATTATTTCATAAAGTAAGGACAATTTAGCACCAAAATGTAATAAGTGTACAATATCAGAAAATAGGGCATTACTTCAAAACCCATGAAAGCATTCATCATATCCTTTGTGCTTATTTAAAGCAGCCATTTTGGTATGTTTGGTCTGGTGCACATGGAAGAGACCTGAGTCAGAGGCAATATAGAGAGGTAGGTGGTTCCAATTTGAAAGCATGTCACTGTCTTTTTTGTCTTATTTCCCACTGTCCCCAATCTATCTTTTTAGGGAGACAAAAGTGCTGCCTTCTTGATTTCCTCTGAGTTTAGTCTTTCCACACAGTCTGACTTGTATTTGTGCTTGGGAGGAAAGAGGCCTCTCAACTTTACCTTAGGTGGAAGTTTGAGCATGTGAGTTCTACTTTCTTTGGGGACAAGTTAGTCAGGTAGTCAATGCAATCCTTGAAGGAGGATGTTCAGGGTTTATGTCACCTTACTTCTGTCCCATCTGAAAGAAAAATGAGATTAGTTTCCTTTCAGTTAGGATGACTGACCCTTCCAGAATCCTTAAGAGTTAAGGCTTCCCAGTATGTAGGACTTTCAGTGCAAAAACCAGCAAAGCAGACAAACTGGATCTATTGGTTACCCTAACCAGGAAGTCTACCAAGTATAGTAGAGATGGCACAGCCTACCTAGCCATCATCCCTTACTTGTGCCTTTTACTTTTTATTAATTAATACTATAAGCCTTTTTATATTAATTAGTAGTAAAGTATAACACTTATTTTATTATTTAATGTCTCTCAATGTTAATCACTATGCAGGGTAAGGAAAGAAAATAGAAATAGTAGCTAAAGTATTTGCACATTTAATATTGAAATCTACTTTCATAATTTTTATTAGCATTTCATTTCAGGGAGGCTTCAGGATTGCGGAAACTCCAGGGTGATCTGAAAGAGACAAGGTAAGTCTGAATTTGCCACAATGGGTGCAAAGCAATGAAATCAGGATGGTCAGAGTTACTGTAATTTTTGAAATTCTTAAAAGCTAATGAACCTCTCTCCTTGTCAGCTGCCTTTTCTTCTTCATTACTTCCATAACTTCCCCTGCAGCCCCCTGTTGTAGCCTGGGTTGCCTAAATTCTCAACACAAGTACTAAAGGGAAAAGCAGTGTCTACATTAAAAGAAATGTGGCATTCTATGCAGAGCCTTTTCATTTATCAGAGAAGCTTGCTTTTGCTTCTAAATACTTTTTTAAAAAATCTACTACAATCGCTCACACCCTTTCTTTCCCTTGAACATAGTCCCTGCCTGAAACTTGGATGTCTTGGAATGTATGGTCATTTCACCTCCTCTCTCTCAGAGAGTAGGCTGAAAAAGATTGTCACAAAAGGCAGTTTTGAACAGTCAGAAAGTTCTCATTGGGAGAAATAAAGGGAATATATTAGGTCATATGATCAGCTTTCTGCTTTAGATGGGAGTCATAGCCCTAACCAACTAGAGGCCATTAACCTGCACTTTTACCATCTTGGGATATCATTTTGAGGAGGTTTTATTACTGACTTTCTATTAGCATGTTGCTGATACCTTTCTGACATCTTCCATTTTCTCCATGGTTTTCTAATCTTTGACACTTTTAGAGGTGAAAATCTTGCTGTACACCTACTCAGCCAAAAGCAGATGGACATTCAGATGGGTGGTTAAATTAATGAAGTGACCACCTAATGAATGGACAATTTTTACAAGTTGTGGGCAGGATGAAGAGTTACCAACAAGATGGAATGAAATAATGCCGGGTGGACAGTAGTAGAAGGCTGTTACTACCTGAAGGACTAGAGCCAAGGAGAGTAACTGTTACTAGAACCAGAGACTTGTTGCCCTCATTTGGGGAATAAATGGCTTGTCTAGTGGGAGTGGTGGCATTTGGTAGAAAAATTTAACTGCTGCCAAATTGTGGAACTGGTGAGAAGGATTAAAGGGAGTAAAAATTACCTTTTCTTCCTTCTTTTCCCTGAAGCCCCACAGCCCCTGCAGTTGGCTGAACTCAACCAGAAGTTAGAAATCAGGAGAGCATCACTCAAGCTATCCCCAGAGTTCAGCTTTCCAGAATGAAGAAGGGTAGAAAGTGGTTCAGAGACAATTCAGTACACTGACCAAGAAAAGAATTGCAGAAACAGTCTATTCCATGCTAGAAGCATTTTATTACACCTATATTTTGATGTTCACTTACAAAGAGGGCATTTTACTTTCTTAGAATTATATGAGATCAGTTAAACAGAGACTATTCTTTGCCTATTCTCAGAGCTTATGAAGAAGTTCTTATCTTTTCATAGCAAGTTTTCCTGTATGAACAAATATAGAAGGGAATAGATACTGGCTGAGAGAAATAAGGCAAAACTTCAGGTTCTCTCAAGGTGGTAAGCTTGGGCTACTTCTTTCTCCCTTCTTCACAATCAACTTAGGACAAGCTATTGAAGAAGAAGGGAAACATGGACAGATGGCACCAATAATAAACACCAACAAGGCCATAAGAAAGCTTTGGGGAGGCTGCCTTGAGTGGTGAGCTCTGTGTGAGCTGAGGCAGTGTGAAGCTAGGAAATCAGTGTGGTGAGACACAGTCAGAGACATACAGTAGAAGACACTTAACTCTCCTGCTTCTGGCAGAATCCTTGGATTTCTCTGAACATCATTGCTTGCCCCTTTATTGATGAAATTGGCTGCAACAGATAAGGTCAGAAGTGATGGTCCACAGTACACTGTGGTACTGATGACTTGAAGAAAGCTGGTGTGAATTAATTAATCGCCCTTAAGTATTTAAATCTTCAAATTATTTTCCTTTCAGTTTCATTGTAAGATTCCACCCTATTCTTTCAGTGCTACTTCTTTGTCTGAACTTAATGAGGTATATAAATATAGAAATAGTTGTCCAAGAAAAAGGGGAAAGTCAACACCTTAGGTATGAAAAATATGAGAAATGAATTAACACTACAATTATGATAAACAATAGAATGAAAAAATGAGTAGATTGGAAGATCATATTGTGAAGTACCTCTTAAAAAACAAAAATCAGAAAATATAACAGAAATTATAACAAAATGGAGGATTTAAAAACATAATAGAGTTCCAGAGGAGTTTAAACAAATGGAAAGTGGGAAAATTTTTCAGAAATTAAACAATGAAGACTAGGAATTACAAGGAACTATAGAGTTCTCAGTAGGGATATGAGGAAAAACCTATACCAAGACACATTATGTTGAAATTCATGACTAGCAAAGACAATGAGAAAATTCTAAATCCATTCCAGAGAAAGAGAATGCAGTGCACAAAAATAAGAATCATATGACATTCAAGCATTTTACCAACAAGCCTGGAGGCAAAACAAAAACATCATGTTTTCGAAATACTGAAGGAAAAATTTTAAATTAGTCAAATCTTCACTTCAAGCTGATGCATAATAAAAATATTGATAAGTGTATTCTGCCTCATAATGTGTGATACTGTAAACCCCACATGGAAAGCAGTCTTGGAAGAAACATTCAAATAAGATGGGAAAACAAAACCCAACAGATTCTGCAAGTTATATATGCAGTAAAGAAAATTAAGTTATATACATAAATACATGTGTAATCGTATAATGGCAAGGACAAAAAGACATAAAAATACAGAATCAGGTCTACACATGATCAATACTTTGTGAGTAGTAATCCAAGGCCCATGTGATCATATTATAATCAGTCTATTAGAAACTAAGCAACTGCTCCCAAAATATTGTATAACTTTTAAATAATTAAAAGAAAAAACCCTATCTAATGTAAACAGGAATAAAAAAGATAAAAGGGAAAGAATTCTACATGAGAAATGTGAAGTGAGAGAGTAAAAATTACTTCTAGATTCCAACATAAAACAATTACTATACATAAAAATGAATTAAACCTATTTATTAAATGACATGTATTCTTGTTTTATTGGAAAAATTCCCCAAATATGTTGTCCACATGAGACACACTTGAAAAAGTGAATAGAAAACTTAAAAATAAAAATAGAGAAGAAAAGTTTACTAGGTAATAAGGAGTGTAAAGAAAGTGAATGACACAGTGTTAGTGGAGATTGGTAATATTAGTCCTTTTGGTAATAAAATATTTACAATTTTAGATACTGTAGGAAAGAGCCATCCATCGTCAGGGGAGAAAACCCCCATGTTTCCTATCATCTGCATTCATGAATCTGGGCTCCTCAAAGGCTTGAATGACTTATTGAAGAATATTTTGTTCAAATCTATCCCAAAACATTCTTACAAAGTGGCCCAATTAAACTCCACAATTTGTGTTCTCTGGAAAATATTTTTTAAAGTAACATCAAATAAAGCATATAATTATTTTCCTAAGGCTGGGAATTGAGCCCAAGGCCTTGCACATACTAGACAAAGGCTCTAACACTGAACAACATCTCCTGCCCAGCATATCAATTTGTCATGAAAATTTTGATGTTAATGTTACTATTACTTTTCTTTTTTATTATTCAAGTTGACATTGACATTATCTCTCATATTTAGGCATCAATATGACACTAATTGAAAGTCTTGCTAAAAATTCAGCTGCTCTGCACATCACCAGTTTTATTGATTTATTTATTCATGAATTAATTCATTCAAATGATATGTGCTGAATAACTAAAATGTGTCAGCCTGTATGTTAATCATAGAAGTCACAGCTGTGAACAAAATAAGACAATATTTCTGTCCTCAAAAACCTAACACTTTAGAGGAAAAAGACTGAACAAAAACATAGGATTGTACAATATGATAATACTAAGGAGGAAAATAGATGTATGTAATGCATGTTACACTATAGGGTATTGAATTTCATGGGGTTTTGTTTGTGTGTGCACATGTGTGTATGCAGGTGACTTTAGGGTCTTTGAGGAAATAGTGCTTAAGAGGATTTGAGAGGGTACATAGGGTCTCTGCAGGTAACAAAAGGTAGGAGAGTGTTTTTCACATTTGGGCCATCATTTGCAAAGTCTTTCAGTAGGAGAGAGTTTGGTTATTTCATAAAACAGAAAGACAGTCAGAGACTGGAACCCCAAGGTTAAAGTGGCACCAATCATGGTGGGAAGGCAAAATGGAAGAAGATTCAAAGGTCTGGAAGTCATGGTAAGATTTTGGCTTTTTTCCTAAATACAATGTGAACCTGTGGTGTGATTTCAAAATTGAATAGAGAAACAATCAAGTTTGTACTTTCAGAAGACCATCCTGGCTACAGGAAGGATTATAGAAATGAAAGTGTATAAGAAAAAAATGAAAAAGAGGAGATAACAACAAACACCAAGGAAATTCAGGGAAGCATCAGGGACTACTTTGAATACCTATATTCAAATGAGTTGGAAAATCTAGAAGAAATGGGCAAATTTTTAGATACATATGACTATCCAAAATTGAACTAAGAAGATATTAATTATCTAAACAGATCTGTAAACATGCAATGAAATTGAAGCAGCAATAAGAAGTCTCATAAAAAAGAAAAGTCCAGGTAGATTCTCTACTGAATTCTATCAAACCTTTCAAAAGAACAAATACCAACTCTCCTTATGCTTTCCCATGAAATAGAAAGGGAAGGACACTGCCAAACTCATTCTATGAAGCCAGTATCACACCCATCCCAAAACAGGACAAAGATGCATCCAAAAAAAACTCTTTGATGAACATTGATGCAAAAATCCTCAATAAAATAAAGGCAAACTGAATTCAACAGCATATCAAAAAAATCACACACCATGACCAAGTTGGCTTCATCCCAGGGATACAAGGATGGTTCAACATATGCAAGCCAATAATAAAAACAAAGACAAATAACCACTTGATCATTTCAATAGATGCAGAAAAAGCTTTTGATAAAATACAATACCACTTCATGATAAAAGCTCTGATGGAATTAAGAATAGAAGGGAATGTATCTAACATAAAAAAGGTTATATATGACAAACCTATAGCCAACATCATACTTAATGGGGAAAAACCAAAACCATTTCCCCTAAAGTCAGGAATGAGACAAGAGTGTCCACTCTCTCCCCTCCTATTCAACATAGTCTTGGAATTCCTAGCCAGAGCAATAAGAGAGGAAGAAGTAAAAGGAATACAAATTGGTAAGGAAGAACTCAAACTATCCCTATTTGCAGATGACATGATCTTATCCTAAACTAGCCCCCCAAAAATACTCGTAGACACCATAAACAGTTTCAGCAAAGTTGCAGGATGCAAAATCCACTTACGAAAATCAGTAGCCTTTTTATACACCAAGAATGAGCAGATTAAGAAAGAATATAGGAAAACAATTCCACTTATAATAGCCTCAAAAGAATTCAAATGCTTAGGAATGAACTTAACAAAAGATGTGAATAACCTCTACAAGGAGAACTACAAAAACCATTGAAGAAAGAGGTAGAAGAAAACTTCGGAAGGTGGAAAGATCTCCCATGCCTATGGATTGGCAGAATTGACATAGTAAAAATGACAATACTACCAAAGCAATCTACATGTTCCACACAATTCCCATCAAAATCCCAATAATGTACAATACAGAGATTGAGAAATCAACCCTAAAGTTTATTTGGAAGCACAAAAGACCACAAACAGCTAAGGCAATACTAAACAAAAAGAGTAATGCTGGAATTATCACAATACCCAACTTCAAATTATACTACAGAGCCATAGGGATAAAAATGGCATGGTACTGGTACAAAAACAGGTATGAAGAGCAGTGGAACAGAATAGAAGACCTGGATATGAATCCATACAGCTATGCCCGCCTAATTTTTGACAAAGGCACCAAAATCATTCAAGGGAGAAAAGACAGCCTCTTCAACAAATGTTGCTGGGAAAACTGGATATCTGCCTACAGAAAACTGAAACTAGATCTATGTTTGTTATCCTGTGCAAGTATCAACTCAAAGTGGATTAAGGATCTTAATATAAGACCTAAAATCTTGAAGCTAGTGCAGGTAAGAGCAGGGAGGATACTGGAAGAAATAGGCATAGGCCAGGACTTCCTCAGTAGAACACAAGTGGTTCAGCAACTAAGAGAAAGGATTAACAAATGGGATCCTAACATGAAATTAAAAAGCTTCTGCACAACAAAAGAAATGGTTTCTAAATTGAAGAGGCTTCTCACAGAATAGGAAAAAATCTTTACCAGCTATGCATCAGGCAAGGGATTGATAACAAGAAAAAACAGGGAGCTCAAAAAACTAAACTCCCCCAAAAATTAATGACCCAATGAAAAAATGGGAAATGAACAGAACAAAACCTTTTCAAAGGATGAAGTCCAACTGGCTAAAAAACACATGAAAAAATAATTAGCATCCCTGGCCATAAAGGAAATACAAATCAAAACAACATTAATATTCCACCTTACTCCTGTTAGAATAGAAGAACACAAACAACAACATCAAGAATCTAAAGAATAACAAATGTTGGTGAGGATGCAGGAGAAAGGAACTGCTGGTAGGAATGTAAGCTGGTACAATCACTATGGAATGTAAGCTAGTACAACCACTATGGAAAACAATATGGAGGCTCCTTAAAAAACTAAAAATAGATCTGTCATATGATCCAGCAATAGCACTCCTAGGGATATACTTGAAAGAATGTGAGTCAGTTTACAATGAAGGCACCTGCACACCATGTATTGCATCACTATTTACAATAGCTAAGCTATGGAAACAACCAAGATGCCCCACTACTAAGTAATGGATTAATAAAAAGTGGAATGTAATTTTACTCAATTACAAAGGAGAATGAAATTTTGTCATTTACAGGTAAATGGATGGAACTGGAGAACATCTTAAGTGAAGTTAGCCAGACTCAGAAGGTCAAAAGCCACATGTTCTCTCTCATATGTGGAATATTGATCTAATACAAATGCAGCAATATTATGAAACACTGGTAACAGAAAGGGGAGGTCAGGCACAAGAGGAGTAGGGTAAAAGCAGGAAACTCAGAACTTGAATATGTTTGATATACAGTCTATACAGGAATGAATATAGAAATCTTAAACCAGCAGAAACCACCATAAGATAGGGACTAAGGTAGAATGAAGAAAATTAGTAGAGATAAACCAATTGGCATTACAATACATGTATACATGGAAATATCACAAGGAAACTCCTGTGTAGCTACCTGTATCTCAAACAAGCAAAAATGTCATGTTTTTCTTTTTGTCTCTTCTCTTTTTTCTTCTACAGAGGTGGAGTACAGTACGGTGGAATGGGTGCTGTCCAGGGGGGAGGGTTGGCACTAGTGGGAGGGAAGAGGTGAGGGGAAAGGGAGTAGGAAGGCGAATACATTCCAAAAAAAGGGTACACATGTCTGTAAATGCGAAAATGATACCTTTTGAAGCTGTTCCAGGAATCAGTGGAGGGGGCAAATTAAAGTATGATATATTTGATACATTGTAAGAACTTTGTACATGCCATAATATATATCCACACCCAGCACAACAATAAAGGGAAAAAAAAAAAACACAGTTGGAAAGATAATAAAATTATCTAGGCAAGAGATTATGGTAGTTTATGTTAGGAAGGAACAGTGGTAATGAATTCGAGTTGATGGAATGGGATGTATTTTGAAAATAGAGATTACAAAAATTATGATTAGGGGTGGGTGACGAGGTTAAGAGGTGCTGGGAATGCTTTTCAATATTCTCATAAGAACAATGAAGGGGCTAAGATGAAAATCATTGCACTAGGTACAGTTCAGGGCAGAAGAAAACCAAGAGTTCATTTTGGTTCATGTTTAGCTTGAAAAGCCTTTAAGACTGCCAAGTGGGAATTTCAATTAGAGAAAGGAGTATACAAGACTAGAGCTCGATTTTACTGGAGACCTCACTTTGAAAGAGTTTGGAATGTACACAATACCTAGATCCATTACGTTGATGAGAAAATTTAGAGAAATAAAAGAAGGAACTTGCCATTGGGGAATTCAAACACTTAGAGATTGGGTAAAGAAGGAAAAGGCAGCTCAGAACTAAAGGAGGAGTTAGAGAAAGGAAAACTTGGAAAATTTGATTTTCAGGAGAGAGAAATGTTACAAGAGGGAAGGAAGGAGCTTAGCCTTGAGGGATGTTACTGAGAGTTCAAGTAAAGATGGGGACTGAGAAAATGATCTTGGAATGAAGAGACATTAGGTCATTGGTGACTGCTCCAAGCACTAATGCATAAAACCACCCTTTTATTGTATCCTGCATTCTGTGGGCCAGGGATTCAGATAGGGCCCTGTGGGGATGTTTGTCTCTGCTCCATGAGATCTGGGGGCTCCACTAGATGACTTGAAGGCTGTGAGTGGCCCTGCAGTTGGAATGTGGATTCATTTGCAGCTTTGTACACTGATATATCTGTTCCTTGGACAGGATGCTGGGAGACCAGGATGGTCTTGTAGCTCTTGTAGCTGCAGAAACTATGGCTACTCTGGGCTCCAAGATAAGTGGTTTCAAAGAATAAGACAGAAAGGTCACCTTTTCTAATCTAGTCTAGGAAGTCACCATATTCTATTGGTTACAAGTGAGTCATGAACCTTATCAGTTCAAGAGGACTGGGTAGAGACCTCCATCTTACTACTGGAGGAGTGACAAAATGTTGTGGACATATTTATTTTAAGACTACCCTTGTAACTTTGATTACTGTCTCAGTGGAGAGGAGGACCCTGAATGAAGTAGATTTCAGGGAGATTAGAAAGTGATCATACTTAAAAATATGACAAAAATCAATTAAAAATTAAATCTGGGCAGATAAAGATGGCAACTATGGTTGCCTAAGCTCCGTGATTCCAAAAACCTCCCTGAGACATTGGAGTCACTCTTGGATAATTCTGACTGCTTCTAGCCAAAATAATAACTGCCATCACATTAGGTGCAGAAAAAAGTTTCAAAGACTGACCCTCAAATCAGCCTTTAATTGCACCTAAGAACTGCGACCCGTGGCACAGCCAGTAAGGTGGGTCCAGTCCCTGGGAAACTCTCCTTCCCCATGGCATTTTCTCTTTCCTTTTTTTTTTCTTTCCTTCTCTTCTCCTTCATCCATCAAGCAGTAATAGAACATCAACCAGAATCAAACTCTGTGACATCCTGAACTCCTAGCCAGTGGAAAGCCTCCTCACTTTATGCTTCATTGAGAAAAGTTGGTGCCATTTCTCCCTGCTGCTGCTGCCACCTCCAAACCTGCCTGAGCATCAAATGACAGAAAGAACAGATGAGCACCACACACCATGTGGGAATCCCCTACCCACCCTGGGAACATAAACAAGTGCAGCCCCTGGGCAGTATGATCTCCTCCCCTCAACAAAACTGAAAAATAATCATCAAACTGTGATCAAACATGAACAGCAGAAGATATGTAGAATGCTGAACCTGCCCTGGAGAAAGGGGGTGTGGCAAATAACTAAACTCTCAGCACCAAACTCTCAGTAAGTAATCACAGGAAAGGCAGGGATGGCTGAGAGCAGGGCAGGCAACAAGCCACCTCCCAAAGCAGGGCAGGTAGTGGATCATAGAGCTGATCTTCTGAGCCAGAGAATCACTTAAATAGGAGTGAAGAGCGAGGATACCTTTGTCTCATTCCTGACTTTAGGGGAAAATTTTTTTGGTTTTTACCCATTAAGATGATGTTGGCTATAGGTTTGTCATATACAGCCTTTTTTTTGGTTAGGTACATTCCCTTCTATTCCTAATTTCATCAGAGCATTTATCATGGCATATTTTATCAAAGGCTTTTTCTGCATCTATTGAAGTGATCAAGTGGTTTTGTCTTTGCTTTTATTAATGTGCTGTATTACATTTATTGATTTGCATATGTTGAGCCATCCTTGTATCTCTGGGATGAAGCCAACTTGGTCATGGTGTGTGATCTTTTTGATATGCTGTTGAACTCAGTTTGCCATTATTTTATTGAGGATTTTTGCATCAATGTTCATCCAAGAGATTGGCCTGTAGTTCTTTTTGGATGCATCCTTGTTCTGTTTTGAGATGAGTGTAATACTAGCTCTATAGAATGAGTTAGGCAGTAGTCCTTCCCTTTCTAGTTCATGGAAAAGTTTAAGGAGAGTTGGTATTAGTTCTTCTTCAAAGGTCTGATAGAATTCAGCAGAGAATCCATCAGGTCCTGGACTTCTCTTTTTTGGGAGACTCTATTGCTGCTTCAATTTCGTTTCATGTTATAGATCTGTTTAAGTGGTTAATATCCTCTTTGCTCAGTTTTGGATGGTCATAAGTATCTAGAAATTTGTTCATTGCTTCAAGATTTTCAAATTTATTGGAATGTATGTTCTCAGAGTAGTCTCTGATGATTACCTGGATTTCCTGTGTTTGCTGTTATCACCCCTTTTTCATTTCTTATTTTACTGATTTGGGTCTTTTCCCTCCTGTTTTAGTCAGATTTGCCCAGGGCTTGTCAATCTCATTTATTTTTTCAACAAATCATCTTTTTGATTCATTGATTCTTTGTATTTTTTTTTTTTTTGGTTTCTATTTCATTAATGTCAACCCTTATGTTTATCATTTCTCTCCTTCTGCTTGTTTTGGGTTTTGCTTATTCTTGTTTTTCTAGGAGTTTGAGATGTAGCTTTAGGTCATTTGAGGTCTTTCTGTCCTTTTAACATATGCACTCATGGCTATAAACTTTCCTTTTAGGACTGCCTTTGCTGTGTCCCATATGTTCTGGTAGGTCATGTGTTTATTTTCATTAACTTCTAGGAACTCTTAATTTTCTCTTTTATTTTGTCTATGACCCATTGTTTGTTGAACAATGTGTTATTCAGCTTCCAATTGTTTGCATATTTTCTGCTGTTGTTTTTGTTGTTGAGTTCTAGTTTTAATGCATTGTGATCAGATAAAATGCAGGGGATTATTTCCATTTTCTTATATTTGCTGAGGCTTGCTTCATGCCCTAAGATATAGTCAATTTGGGGGAATGTTCCATGGGCTGCTGAGAAGGATGTATATTGTGCAGAAGTTATATATGATATTCTGTAGACATCAGCTAGGTTCATTTGACCTATGGTGTGATTTAGTTCTAGAATTTCATTTTTGATTTTTTGTTTGGATCACCTATCTATTAGTGATACCTCCCATTACTACTGTGTTGGAGTCTATATGTGCTTTTAAGTCATTTTGAGTAAGTTTCATGAAAATGGGTGCACTGACATTGGGTGCGTATAGGTTGATAGTTATTTCCTTTTCTGTGTTTTCCCTTTTATTAGTATGCAGTGTCCTTTTTTTGTCTCTTTTGATCAATGTAAGTTTGAAATCTACTTTGTCAGATATAAGTATTGCTTCTCCTGCCCGTATTGGGGTACCTTTGGCTTGGTAAATCTTCTTCCAGTCTTTCACCCTAAGCAAGTGTTTGTTTCTGTCATGAGATGGGTCTCTGGTAAACAACACATTGTTGGAGCTTCCATTTTAATCCAGCTTGCCAAACAGTGTCTTTTGATAGGGGAGTTGAGTCCACTGACAGTCAGTGTTAATATTGATAGGTATGTGGTGATTCCTGCCATTTAGTTGTTTTTGTTGTCTAAGGGTTTGATTGCATGCAACTGAATCAATGCTACTATCTGTTTCCTTGTCTTTTCCTCTCCTATGGTTTGATATTTCCCACCATCTTGTGGCTTTGTTGGCTTTCATCTCCTGTGTACAGAATTCATTGGAGGATCTTTTGTAGTGGTGGCTTGGTAGTCACATATTGTTTTAGTTTCTGCTTATTGTGGAAGACTTGTTATTTCTTCATCTATTTTGAAGGATTGTTTTGCTGGGTGGAGTACCCTAGGGTTGAAGTTATTTTCATTCAGTGCCTGAAATACCTCACTTCATGCTCTTCTTGTTTTTAAGGTTCCCATTGGGAAATGTGCTGTGATTTGAAGAGTTTACCTTTATATATTATTTGCTTTTTCTCTCTTACTGCCTACAGTATTCTTTCTCTATTCTCTGTGCTTGTTGTTTTAATGATAATATGCCATGGGGAGGTTCTATTTTGGTCAAGTCTGTTTGGTGTCCTGGAGGCTTCTTGTATTTGAATAGGCAAAACTTTCTCAAGATTTGGGAAATTTTCTGTTATTATAATATTGAATATATTATGAATCCCTTTTGCTTGGACCTCTTTTTCTTCTGTACCCATGATTCTTTAGATGGAGTTGGTGAATTTTTGCATATTCCTTTCACAGCTCTTGAGTTGTTTGAATAAGATTTCTTCAGTTTTTTTCTTTAATTTATATTTTATCTTTGAGTCTAAGATTCTGTCTTCCATTTGTTCTAGTCTACTGTGTTTTTTGTTTCTGTTTGACTCTTTTTTTCTGAGGTTTTCCATATGTTTGGTCACCTCCTTTTATATATATTTCATCTTTAATTCATTTATCTCTCTTTTTGTAGTGTTCTTTGTTTCACTGTGGTGTTTGTTTAGGATGTCTCTGAATTAATTTATTTGTTTCTGTGTCTTCTCTTGTTTTTATTTTTGGTGTTGTGAAATTTTTTGAGTATATCTTGTTCTTTTTGTCTAGTATCTTCTACATGAAATTCTCAGTGATTTCTTGCAATATTTCTTTTTTTAGAGTGTTTATGTGAGCATCCCTGGGTTCCTTAGTGTCATTTATTGTTGTTTTGTTTGGGTCAGGAACTGGATATCTGTTTTCTTCATTTCCCTATGAATCCTGTATTGAATTATTTTTTTGAGGAGAGTGGTTTCCATCCTTTTTTCTTCTTCCCATCACTCCACTTGGTGCTGTGTGACTATGTTCCTGATAGGCTAGTTGGTGGTTTTAGTTGCCTGTTTTCTTTCCCTTGATTTAATTTTTCTGTTGTGACTGCCTTGGTTTTTAGCTAGGTTGGTGTGCTATTTCTGTTCCTGGCCTGGAGGTGTAATTTAGCAATAACTAATTCACAGGTTCTATGCCTGACTAATTGTTTATATATTATATAGAAGACTGCTTGGTGGTACTATCTATAAACAGTGGGAGTTGGGGGGGTAATGCTTGTTAGGCCAGCTATAGAAATTTGGGAAATTGGTTAGTGTGGCAGTAGAAGGGGAGACAGGAAGTAGGTTTGTTCAGTGGAGGAAGTGATATGGGTGCTGTTAGGTTTTGTGGCCCTTGTGTGTGTCTGGGTGCATTTCTGTTGTTATAGTGTAGGGTGCTTGTGTCAGGGATTGCAGGGTGTTGGGGTTGTATAATGTTGGTACAGTAGGTTATTCAGCAGGTGGTGAGTGTATAGGAGGAAGGTGTGGTGACAGGTTCGGGGAGGAAGAGAGTGGGAGGTGAAGACAGGGGGAGTGAATGGATGAGAAGGGGCAGAAAGAGTAGTTGGGAAGGAGAAAAATGGATTGTAGCACAGGAGAAGGAGGAGGAGTGAGAATAGGGATGAGAAGATAGTGTGGTGCAGTTGATAGTACAGAAAGAAAAAAAGAGAATAGGAATAAATTTAAAAAACCCCACAATATTAAAGAAAAAAAAACAGGAAAAAAGAAACACAGAAAAAACAAAACAGAAAAAAAGAAACACAATAAAAAAACACCAGGTTCAGGAACAATAGAATTTCAGTCTTAGTTTAAGTTCTGGAGTTATTCCTCTGGAATCAAGTCCTGGTATTGGCATATAAGAAGCTCTGACATGATCTCAACTGGTGACTGGCTTGTGAGTACTGTTTTGTTCTTCTTTCCACGAGTTTAATTGAAATTGTGAGATGAGGTAGGTTTGCCATATCCTGCAGGGTGGTCAGAGCTATTGTTTTCCCCAGCCAACAGCTGTGTTATCCTTCAGCTGCAGCTGTTTGGTCTGCTTTTCTCCCAGCAATGTGGGGCAGTTTGGTTTTGAGTGCTGCCCTCTGGTTCAAGAGATCATCTCTGTGATCCATTACCTGCTTTGCTTTGGGATGTGACTTGTTGTTGTGTTTGTTCACTGAGAGTTTGGTGCTGAAAGTTTAATTATTTGCCCCAATCCTTTTCTGCTGGGCAGATTCAGCATTCCACCTATCCCCTTCTTCTGTCTGTGTTTGATTACAGTTCCCTGTTTTTTTTTTTTTCAGTTTTGTTGGGGTGGGGGATCAGACTGCCCAGGGGCTACAGTTGTTTATGTTCCCAGGGGTGGGTAGGGGATTCCCACATGGTGTGTGGTGCTCACCTGTTCTTTCTGTCAATTGATGCTTAGGCAGGTTTGGAGCTGGCAGTGGCAGTGGGGAGAAATGGCACCAACTTTTCTTAGTGCAGCATAGAGTGGGGAGGCTTTCCACCAGCAAGGGGTTCAGGATGTCACAGAGTTTGATTCTGGTTGATGTTCTATTACTGCTTGATGGAGGAAAGAGAAGAGAAGGAAAGAAGAAAAAAGGAAAGAGAAATTGCCATGAGGGAGGAGGGTTTCCTTGGGGCTAGATCCACCTTGCTGGCTGTGCCATGGGTCGCAGCTCTTAGGTGCAATTAAATGCTGATTTGAGGGTTAGTCTTTGAAATTTTTTTCTGCACATAATGTGATGGCAGTTATTATTTTGGCTAGAAGCAGTCAGAATTACCCAAGTGTGGCTTCAACATCTTAGGGAGGTTTTTGGAGTCATGAAGCTTAGGTTTCTGCTTCTGTACCCTAGTTGCCATCTTGCTCTCTCCTCTTTGTGTATTCTAGATTTTAATCCCTTATCTGTTAAATAGCTGGCAGAGATTTTCTTCCATTCTGTGGGTTATCTCTTGATTCTGGTAAGTATTTCCTTTGATATGCAGAAGCTTTTTAGTTTTATGTAATCCCATATGTCACTTTGTGATTTTAATGCCTGGGCATTGGAGTCCTGTTTAAGAAATGATTACTGAGATTTTTCTGTATTTCTTTCAAAGTTTGAGGTCTTACTGTAAGATCTTTCACCCATTAAATATTTTTTTTTGTACAGGGTAAGAGATAGGGGTCTAGTTTCAGTTTGTTTTTCATGTATATAACCAGTTTTTCTAGCACTCAATGTCTACTTTTGGCTCATTTGTCAAAAATCAGATAACTGTAGTAATGTGGGTTTAAAAAACTCCTAGCACACACCAGGTTGTGGCTCTATTTTGGGTCATAGTAGAAACTTTAGGAAGTAGTAAGGAGGTCTCTCTGGAGGAAGGAGGTCTCTGGGGGTCAGGTCTTTGGGACTATATGATGTCCCTGACCCTTTCTTCTTCTTCTTCTCTCTCTCTCTCTCTCTCTCTGTTTTTCAGCAGCCATGAGGTAAGCAGCTCTGTTTTCTTATGCCTTCTCTGCCATGATACTACCATAGATGCACAGCAATGAACTGAAAACTCTGAAACTGTAGGTAAAATAAATCTTTCCTTACTTCAAAGCAAACGGACAAATAAGCCAGGAAAACAACCAAAACTAAAAATTCCTAGTACAGCAAGTACAAAAACAATCACAACAATTCAGAAGGAGCATAAAGAAAGGAAGTAGTATATGGTTCCTTAGTGAGGGTTTTTGAAGTGTCAAAGATGAAAGCAGTGCTTGTGATTTGTCCACTTGGTTATATATGTAAAGACCTGTTCTCAAGAAAGGCAACCAAATCCTGCTCTCACAGAATACTGTTCTATCTTGCTCACCAAATTTGATTTCCATTTCTAACTTTAAATTCTGTTTTACCTTAATAATAATCTTCAAATTTTTCTTTTGTAAAATATGTATTCACATGTGCTTATATATCATTAAAATCTGTGTTGGCATAACTATAAATATTCAGCTCATATCACAATGAAAAAATAAGTACAAATTTGCAACATAATAACTCCATCAACATCTTTAAAACTCAGCTATTATTATTCCTTCTATTGTTTGGTTAAAGTTACCAAGCTCAGCTACATAATCAGACTGTTATTTATTTATGGTAAAATTTATTTCAAACAGATATTCAACTACTAGTGACTGGTCATTGACTAATTTGATCCCTGGTCATGCACTAATTTCTTCATATATTCATTCTTTCACTGAAAATTCTGTTTACTGTTTTAGTTATCTTTGTTCTCTATATTTATTTATTTGTGGTACTGGGACTTGAACTCAAGGCTTACACCTCGAGCCACTCCACCAGCCCTTTTTTGTGAAGGGTTTTTGTGAGATAGGGTCTCATGAACTATTTGACTGGGCTCTTTGAGCTGCAATCCACCTGATCTCTGCCTCCTGTGTAGCTAGGATTATAGGCATGAGCCACAGTGCCCAGCTATTCTCTATTTTTAAAACAGAAACTTTTAAATTTTAGAATAACTTTATGTTTATAGAAAAGTCACAAAAGGAGAGATGGCCAAGATGGTGGATTTCTCACAGCTTCCAGATCACTGAGGCCCCTCCAAACCTGAAAGATAACTTTAGGTTTTTGGCAGAAGGGTAGTTGCTCTGGTTAGTTTGCTTAAATGGGATTGCTCATATAGAGACAGACCATATCTATAATGACCAACCTCTAAATGATCCTTTCAAAGCACAAATCCACACATGTAGGAGCCACCAGGAACCCATTGCACCACCACCATTGAGATTTTAGTGGGTGTTTTATTCTTTCTACTGAACCAGAGTAGCTTCCAGTCCAAGAAGACCAACTGAGGCTCTAAAAATTGACACTCAAGGTTAAGAGCCTTGCAGAAGCCTGGAGAGTTGAAGACTGAAGAGAAAGGGAATAAAATTGCCAACTGTTTACCTGGGGAATCCCTCCAATAGCAGAGAGAGGAGCCATTCAAGTGAGCTAACCTTTTTCAGTCCTGAGGGATAATGCACAGAACAGCTTAGCTTGTGGGAATCTGACTGCTCCCATTCCAGACAAATCTTTAGTCCTAATAAACTAAATGAAATCTCCTACCTAGCCTGGTGGGAGAAGGGTACCATGGTTCATGACTCTGTCTGTATATCTCTATTTAAACAAAGAGCAGTGAGGGAATAGGCTAGCCAAACTTGAGTTTGGGAAATACTAATTCATTTGAACACCTCCAAGAACTTTCCTAGCAAGCTGAATTTGACTGCCTCCAGTTCCCCACCCAAGTGGAGAGCTTTTTGCCAAACAGCTTGAACTAATACTCCCAAGCCTGCCTGGTGGGGGAGGTGGGCTACAGTTCTCTGCTCAGCCTAGTATGAGAAGCCCCCTGAGAAAGCAAATTCAATCTGACTGCCCCTTCAAAAGGAATCTGTGGTTGAGTGGAGCCCCTCAAACTTATCCTGTGGAATAGGAGAACCACTATTTGCCTTTTAGCCCAGAATATCAATCCTAAGAAGAGGAGGGGAACCAGAGAAGGCCTTTGCTTAAAGGGATGCAGACTTGCGTGTTGGTGGAGGGATGCTTCCCTGAGGGGACACATGAGAACTGCAGACAGAAACCTAAGGACCAGAAATTAGAGAGGAGCATTCATTGTACTGATTGAGCACAGAAGGAACCCACTCTTCTCCTCAACAAGGAAGAAGTTCAGACTTTAACTATTTTCCTTATTGTTAAAGTTTCAATTTGACTATCCCTGTTTTATTCCATTTTTTTCTCTTTGACTTTTCAATTCATCTCATTTTTCCTTTTCCTGTTCTTTCCTGTTCTTTTTTTCCTCTTCTTTTGCCACTTTCACCCTTTTCCTTACAGACCACTGAACTAGTAGTTTATTCTACCACCTTCTTTTATTACTTCTGTCCTTCTTATCTTTCTGTAATCCCTTACAATAGCACCCTCCTCCACAATAAGTGAACTACACCTGTACATACCTTAGCATCTCATTAACCTGCAACCTTCACACCTCACACTTCTTCTCCTCCCCTCCCTATACTCCTTCTTCTTTATCTTCTCTCCCACTACCATTATTTTTACTACCTGTTTTAACCTCTTTGCAAGCAACACCCTTCTGTTTATAGATAATGCTGCCAAGGGTTTTATTTCAGGTAAATATCTGGTTTATTATTGAGTTTGTGAATTTGTCATTGCTAAGTTATATCATAAGGTCAGTGGACACAACAACCTATCCATTAATCAGTCCTTGCAGCACATAGAAATTAGTCAAAGGACATAGCTCAAGTGACTAAAGGTCCCCAACCAACTAATTGGCAACAGAAAAACAAATCTCAAAATGGAAGCATGGAAAATAGGAAAAGGCAAGTAAATATGACTCCTCCAAAGGTCATCAAAGGATCTGATGGATAGCAAAGTGGATGAAACCTCAGTTTTCAAGCTCGAAATATGATGGTAAGAACAATTAAGGAGGTTAAGGAGGACATACAAAGCAAGTCATTGAAATAAATAGAATATGGATAAACAGTTCAAGAAGGTTCAGAAACAACTGAACTCAAAGATGATTCAAATAAACATTTGAATGAAATCAAGGAAGATACAAAAAAACAATAAATAAAATAAGGAAGACAATACAAGATGTGAAAGGGGAATTCAATAAGATATAGAAAGTCTTAAAAACAAAACCAAAGACAAAAGAAAATGGAAATCCTGGAAATAAAAAGTTTGTTAAGTCAAATAAAAAATAGAGTTGAAAGCTCCTGTAGCAGACTTGAACAAGTAGAAGACAGAATTTCAGGACTTGAAGATAAAGTGTATGTAATAGAGAAATACAGATGAATACATAGAGAAAAGAATGAAGAAATATGAAAGGAATATGCAAGAACCATGTGACTCCATTAAAAGATCAAACCTATGAGTGATGGGCATTGCAGAAGGAGAAGAATTGAAAGCCAAAGATATATGAAACATACTAAAAAAATAGCAGAAAACATCCTAGGTCTCAAGGAAGAGATGCTCATCTAGGCACAAGAGGATGCTAGGACACTGAACAGATGAACAGATCTGAACAAAATAATACCTCTCCATCGCATGTTTTTATTAAAATATTAAGCACAGAGAACAAGGAAAGAACACTGAAATCTACAAGGAAGAAATGTCAAATCACACATAAAAGGAAACCAATGGAATAACAGTAGATTTCTCAACAGAAACTTTATAAGCAAGAAGGGCATGGAATGAGGTATTTCAGGTGCCAATTGATTCATTACTGAATTCCACCAGACTTTCAAAGAAGAACTAATATAAACACTCCCCAAGCTTCATGGAACTGAAAGGGAAGGAACACTACCACACTCATTCTATGAAGCCAGTGTTGCACTCATCCCCAAACCAGACAAGAACACAACAATTAAAAAATGAGAAGTATAGGCCAATATTTTTAAATAACATAGAGGCAATAATTCTCAATAAAATGCTAGCAAACTAGATACAACATCATATCAAAAAGATCATATATCATGACCATGTTGATTTCTTTCCAGGGATGCAGGGATGGTTCAACATATGTAAATCAGTAAATACAGTATATAAACAGTAGCAAGGACAAAAATCATACAATCATCTCAACAGATATGGAAAAAGCCTTTGACAAAATTCAACATCAGTTTTTTCAACATCATTTCTTGATAAACGTTCTGATGAATCTAGGAATATAGGAATGTACCTCAACATAATAAAGGCTATATGTGAAATCTAGAGCCAATATCATACTACATGGGTAAAAACTGAAACCATATCCTCTAAAGTTAGAAACAAGACAAGGGTGTTCACTTGCCCCAATCTTATTAACATAGTTTCGGAATTCCTGGCCAGAGCTATAAGATAGGAAGAAGAAATAAAAGGGAATAATAAATAGGAAAGGAAGAAGTCAAATATTTGCATTTGCAAATGGCATGATTTTATATCTAAAAGACCCAAAAATCTCCTAGAGATCATAAACACCTTTAGCAAAGTACCAGGATGCTTAATCAATTTGCAAAAATAATTAACTTTTCTATATACCAACAATGAACAGGCTGGGCAAGAATTTAAGGAAAACAATTTCCTTTACAATAGCCTAAAAAAAAAAACCTGCACATAAACTTAACAAAGGAAGTGAAAGAGCTCTACAAGGAAAAGTATAATCACTGAAGAAAGAAATTTAAGAAGATATCAGAAGATGGAAAGAACTCCCAGGCTCAAAGAACTGTTGAATTAATATTGTGAAAATGGCTATGCTACCAAAAGCAATCTATATGTTCAATGCAATCACCATCAAAATTCCAATGACACTCATCACAGAGATTGAAAATTAGTCCTGAAGTTCATATGGAAGCACAAAAGACCAGGAATAGCAAAGGCAATACTGAGCAAGAAAAGTAACACTGGAGGCATCACAACACTCAACTTCAAACTTATACTACAGAGCCATAGTAATAAAAACAACATGGTACTGACGCCAAAACAAACACAAAAACCACTGGAACAGAATAGAAGACCCAGACATAACTTCATGCAACTACTCCAACCTGATTTTTGACAAAGGAGCCCCAAACATGTGATGAAGAAGAGGTAAGCCTCTGCAGCAAATATTTCTGGGAAAATTGAATATCAGCATGTGGAAGATGGAAATTAAATCCCCATTTTTTGACTTTACAAATATCAATTCAAAGTGGGTCAAAGACCTTAATATATGACCTGAAACCTTGAAAAACTATTTCAGAAAAGAATAGGGGATACAATAAAACATATAGGTATAAGTAATGACTTCCTAAATAAAATTCAACTCAAGAGCTGTGAAACAAATATGGAAGAACTCTGCAACTCCATCATATGAACAAACCTGCAAATCATGGGCATTGAAGAAGAAGAGGTGCAAGCCACAGATATATATAATATATTCAATGAAATAATAGCAGAAAATATCACAAATCTTGAGGAAGAGAAGCCCATTCAGGTACAGGAAGCCTCTAGGACACGAAGTAGACATGACCAAAACAGACCCTCTCCATGGCATATTATAGTTAAAACAATTAACACAGAGAACAAGGAAAGAATATTGAAGGCTGTAAAAGAGAAAAATCCAACAACATGTAAGGTAAACTGATAAAAATAACAGCAAATTTCTCAGCAGAAATCTTAAAAGCAAGAAGGGCATGGAGTGAGATATTGCAAGCACTGAAAGAAAACAATTTCAGTCCTGGGATAGTTTACCTAGCAAAGGTATCATTCAAAATTGGAGGAGGAATAACAATCTTCCGTGATAAACAGAAACTAAAGCAATACATAATTGCTAAACCATCCTTATAGATGATTCTGAAAGGAATCCTACATATAGAAAGTGAAAACAAACATAGACATGAAAGGATGGGAATTATTACACCTCAAGAGAAGAACAGACAAGTAATCAGAGAGTGGCATAGAATTGGTTGCATACACACAAACCCTTAGAAAACAAAAACAAATAAATGGCAGGAATCATCACAGACTGCCCAATATTAACACTGAATGTTAATGGCCTCAACTCCACCATAAAAAAATATCAATTGGCAAACTGGATTAAAAAGGAAGGCCCAACAATCTGTGTTTAAAAGAAATCCACCTTACAGACAGAAACAAACATTGCCTTAGGATGAAGAAGATGTAACAAGCTAATGGCCACCCACAAACAGGCAGGAGTATCAATACTTATACCAGACAAAGTAGACTTCTACAAGGAAAACTATAAACCATTGAAGAAGAGTGCAGAAGGTGCTCATGGTTTGGTAGAATCAACATAGTGAAAATGGCTATATACCAAAAGCAACCTACATGTTCAATGCAATTCCCATCAAAATTCCAATGACAGTCATCGGATTGAAAATTTAACCTTAAAGTTCATTTGGAATCACAAATGACTGCAAATAGCCAAGGCAATACTCAGCAAAAAGAGCATGTTACCTGACTTCAAACTATACTACAGAGCCATAGCAATAAAAACAACATGATACTGGCACAAAAACAGTTATGAAGACCAGTGGAACAGAATAGAGGATCCAGATGTGAATCCATGCAGCTATATCCACCTGTTCTTTAACAAAGGTGCCCAAAACATATGATGGAGAAAAGACAGCCTCTTCAACAAAAGTTGTTGGGAAAGCTGGATATCGTTATGCAGAACACTTAAACTAGATCCATATCTTTCACTCTGTACAAGTATCAACTCAAAGTGGATGAAGGAACTTAATATAAGATGTGAAACCTTTCCTGTCAGGAAAGAGCCAGGAATACACTGAAATTGATATAGGCAAGGACTTCCTAAATAGAACTCAAATGGCTCAGCAACTAAGAAAAAGATTGACAAATGGGACTACATGAAATTAAAAGCTTTTCTGCACAAAGAAATAGTCTCTAAATTGAAGAGGCTGCTCACAGAATGGAAGAAAATCTTTGTCAGCTATACATCTGACAAAAACCAGAATATACATGGATCTTAAAAAACTAAACTCTATCCCCCAAATCAATGACCCAAGGAAGAAATGGGCAAATGAACCAAACAGAGCTTTTCAAAGGAAAATGTCCAAATGGCTAAAAAGCACATGAAGAAATGCTCAACATACCTAACTATAAAGGAAATGCAAATCAAAAGCACATTAAAATTCTACTTCACTCCCATTAGAATGGCTACCATCAAGAACACAAACAACAACAAATGTTGGCGAGGATGTGGGAAAAAGAACCCTCATACACTGCTGTGGAAATGTAAATTAGAACAGCTACTATGGAAAACAGTATAGAGGCTTTTTTAAAAAAACTAAAAAACAGAACTGCCATATGATTCAGCAATTCCGTTCCTAGAAGGAATGTAAGTCAGGTTACTCCAAAGGCACCTGCACACCCATGTTTTTTGCAGCACTATTCACAATAGCCAAGCTATAGAAATAGCCAAGATGTCCCACTACTGATGCATGGCTTAAGAAATTGTGGTATTTATGTACAATGGAATTTTTTTAGCCATAAAAAAAAATGAAATTATGTTGTTTGTAGGTAAATGGATGGAACTGGAGGATAGCATCTTAAGTGAAGTTAGTCAGATTCAGTAGGCCAAAAACCCCATGTTTTCTCTCATGTGTGGAATATAGACCTAATACAAATACAATCAATATTATGAAAAACAGGTCACACTAATGGGAGGTCACATATGGGAGTGGGAGGGTAAAAGAAGGAAGTTGAAGATGTGAATATGGTTGGTGTACTATACAAGAATGAATATAGAATTTTTAGACCTGTTGAAACCACCACAAGAAAGGGATTAAAGTAGAAAGAAGAAAAATAGAGGTGGTGAACCAATTCCATGTATACAAGGAAGTGCCACAAGGAAACTCCCCGTGTAGCTATCTTAAACAAGGAAAAACGTCATTTTTTTTCTTTTACAAAATCGGAGAACAGGAGGGCAAAACAGGCTCTGCCTGGAGTGTCCATATCAGTGGGAGGCAGAGGAAGTGGAGAAAGGGTCTGGGAGGGTGAATATGGTACAAATACTGCGTACACATGTATGTTGAAATTATGATAGGACTGGGGGAGGAATAGATAAAGGAGAATGGTGGATGAGATGAAGTCAAGTTCGATTTATTTTATACATTGTAAGAACTTTTGTAATGGAGAACAGGCAAAACAAGTCCTGTCTGGGGGTTAGTACCAGTGAGGGAGGAAGGATATAAGGAAAGGGAGCAAGAGGGTGAAGATGGTGGAAATATCGTGTACTCATGTATGAAAATGGAAAAAAGAAACCTGTTGAAACTCTTCCAAGAACGGGGTGTGGGGGGATAAAGGAAAATGATAGATGGGTGAGTTAAACTATGATACACTGTAAGAACTTTGGTAAATGTCACAGTGTACCCCAGTACGACAATAGTGAATGAAACGAAAACAAAAAAAAAAGAAAAGAAAAAAGCACAATACTCATATACCCCACACCCAGTTTCCTCTATTACTAACATTCTACCTTAGTAAGATTAATTTATCATATCTAATAAATCATTGCGCATATATATATATATAATTAATTAAATCCAAACTTTATTAGGATCACCTACTACACTACCTTCAATCTTCATGTCCCCTTAAGCCGCTCTAGCCTAGAAAGCGTATTAGACTTCTTATTTATGGACATCTTGACACTTTTGAGGAATCCGTGTCAAGTATTGTGTGAAATGTCCCTTGCTTTAGATTTTTCTGATGCTTTTGTCATGGTTAGACTGAAGATAGGGGTTTTGGGAAAGAAGACCATGGAGATAAAGTTTCATTCTTACAACATTCTGTCAAGGGTTTGTACTGCCATCATGACTTATCACTGATGATGTCAAGCATGGCAAGGGTAGTGACTGTCAGTTATGTCTACCCTAAAGTTACTCTTTTGTCCTCTTTTCCATACTGCACTACCGGAAGGAAGTCCATCTATGCAACCTGCAGTTAAGGAGTGGGGAGTTATGCTCCACGTCCAGTAGGGGGCAATATCTGCCTAAACCTTTGCTGTGTCTGATGCTCTGTTGAACCAAAGTTGATTCAAAAATGGGATAATTCATATAAAGCACTTAATACTACGACTGTCACATGCTAAGTGCTCAATGAAGTTTATTTTTTCCATCCCACAAGAAGATAACTATGTAATAATCCATCTCAAAGAATTTGATTCAGAATATAAAACTGCAGAATTATTTTTCCATGTTTTATCATGAATTATTTCAAAACAAATAATTCTAGAAATTTTTTACAATGGCCAGACAAGGCAACTCTAGATCTCTACATTTTCCTATACACTTTTAAGATCATTTTTATTTTTAGAATAAAATATTACAGTTATGGAACCTCCAAAATTTCATTCCTTATTTCTCATGTCACTACCATCTATATAAATAATCACTATCCAAAGTTGATGTTTTAATTTCAATATATGCCACTCTATTATTTCTACATATCAGAATTACACTTCTTCCTTTCTAATCCACATGACTTTTGTTTGTTTTTATTAGCATATATTAATTGTACAAAGTTTTGTTTTTGAAGAAGACAACTTTGAATTCAGTGCTGCATTGTTCAGAAATGGGAGGGGATGGTTAGGAATCAGTATTAAAATCTGAGTTCTAAATATACAAAGTTGTAGGTCAGGTTTCTAACAAGCAACAAGACCACAGATATGTTGATTTTAATTTAAATTTTATTTTTGTATTAGCATAAATTAATAATATGAGGGGATATTGTTATGATAATTTCATACATGCAAACAGCATAACTTAAACAAGTTTTCCCCCTCCATAATATTTCTTTTCCCCTCCCCCTTTCATCAGCAGTGTTTGGTGGGTTTCATTGTGCTGTGTTAATATGTATATATGTAGCCACTTTGGATCCTTTCATTATCCCTCAGTAACCTTTCCTTTCTCCTTCCCCTTCTCCAGTTCCTAGTTGTTTAGGCTAGAATGCAAAGGCAATAGGTAGTAAAATGACTACATAAAGAAAGAGATGGCACTAAATTTTGATTTTATAAAAAACTTTGATTTTTGAGTGACCACTGGCTGCCTAGTGGCCTTGCTGCTAGAGAAAGGGTGGAGGAAAAGGAGAGTCTTCATTCAGGAAGGATCTTTCCATGAGTTGAGAAGTTGAATTAGTGCTGCCCACTGCCCTTAATGATGAGGCTTGCAGTGATTTTCCTAGTGAATTTATGTTCAGGATCTAGGTGATTGGAGCTCAAATTGTGGTGTGCTTCAGAGTCATGATGAAGAGCAGGTAGGGAATTGCCAGAAATTCAGATTACTTGACCCTTCCTCCCAGACAGTCTGGCAGTATAACATGTTCAGGGTCCAAAATTTGTGTTATTATCTTATGAGTTCAAAGGCCCACACCAATGGAAGTGTTTCTGCTTGATGGGATGCTTACCATTTATTAAGTCCAACTGGTTCTTGAGCTTAGTATGAGTAGGGCATATCTTTAATCTTGTAGGAGAAATCAGTCTCGTGTCATAAGCAAATATTTGTGGCTTTTTCAACCCTTCTTGTAACAGAAAGCATGTGTCTCTGCAAAATGATAGAAATTATCAGTTAAGCAAAGGCAGTGGGATAAAGAAAGAAAGAGACAAAAAGGACAAGTATTGTGGAAGCAAAATCTGTAGGCCAAGATTACTTGACAGCTGCTTGTCAGGACTGCACATAGATATCAATGATGACTTGCTAGCCTTATCCCTGGAAGGTGCCAATCCATTGAAATAAAAAATTCCACCTTTTGATATTTTAAAAGGCTATGAAATTTCAAGGTATCATTTAGATATAAAACTTATAAGCACAAAGCTTATTGGTAATGCTATGAGTTGAAATTTCCCACAAGAGCAATTATTTCTTGTCCCACGATTTATTTAAAAGGGATTTCTGAGTCTCTTAAGGTGAATATTATATGTAATAGGCAAGAAATAGATGAATGACCTAAATTATAATTTAATATATGTGATTTCAATTCACATTTTGAAGCATGAGCCACATCACTTTATTAACTAAGTGACAAAACCAAACTTAACGTTTTCTTATGTTTTTTTCTAAGTAGTGGATGTTTTAGAACTTAAGGAGAAAGAAATAGAGAAAAATGCATTTGTATCAAGGTTGGGTATTCATAGGGAAAGAGTAATATTTAGATTTCTCTTTATTTAGCTCTCAATAGACAAATGTTTTAAGTTTCTGTGTAAAGAAGGTAAATTAGGAAAAGTGAGAGCTAGCCTTCTTTAACAAGTTAGAGAAGGCCAAAGAGAAAAAAATCGATGTTCACAGCTAAAATAGCAAAGTTACTCTGAGTTCCATTTTAATATTCCTTTCCTATCTTATTTTTTTCCCTGAAATTTTTTGATTTAAGAGCAAAATCATTTAGAACATTGAGGAACTCTGTAAACTCTGTTTTCCCCATTACACTAGATCATGGTTCAGGTGACATGCAGTACTGACAAGAATAGCTAATTAGGTCAAATTATAGCTTTTAAAATGCCAAATGAGACTTCATTTCAGATTATATCCTGTTCAGCCTTCAGCTGGATTTCCAGTAGAAAACCTACTCTTTAAATTAGATTGGGACTTTTAACTAGAGAGAATAAAATAGCTGAGTGTTGCAGAAAAAATCTGGAGAATGTCTGGTACATGGTCCAACTTCTTACTTGTTCATTTCTGATTGTAACCACTGTGGACTCCAAGAAATAATTACAGAATCATTATGTAAGAGGGCTATTTTAACAATGTATCTGTACCCAAGGAGGATAATGTTCCTCAAAACTTTACCTAAAACTGGCTTAGTGTTTGATAGATAATATACTATTTCAGTTAGGTTTTACTGTAAAGCAAAACATTCCAAGCTTAGTACCTTTAAAACTACAATTTATTGCTTTCAAGGACTATTGTGGAGGTAAAATCTGTAGGCCATGGCATAAACCAGGCAGTTCTGCTCAGCTATGCTGGGCTTGGCTGAGGTCAACAAACCCCAGATCTGTGCCTGAAGTCAGTTGGCTGGAGTGACTGTTTTGGAGAGCCTTGGCCTAGTGACTTGCCCTTGTTCCGGGCCATCCAGCAGGCATCCTAAGCCCTGCCGATGTGAGTAGGGGACTTTAAGAGAGATTGGGAATCTACTAGGTCTCTTGAGGGCTGGGCTTGGAATTGGCATATGGTCACTTCTGCAGCTTCTCTTAGTTAAAGCTATCACAAAGCCAATCCAGTTGAGGGGTGAAGAAACAGACTTCATATCTTGATGGGAAGAAGCAAAGTTATGTTCTGAGGGATTATAGATAAGGAGGGTGGTCATTTTTTCTCCAACTTCTAAAACTATTCTCTAAAAATCTACTGTGTAAGATCTTTGCCTGCATTCTTTGTTTTTTTCCCAGGCTGTTGGTTCCTCAGCAAGAAGAACATCTATTTTTTTTTTTTTTGCACAATTTCTTCTACAAGTTATAAATTTTCACAAATAACTTCAAGCACTTGCTATTATTTTCTAAAAAAAAAAAAATTTAGTATGATTATCAACACACCACACCATGAGCCCTCCACTTTCCACTGCCTTCATTTTCAAGTTGCACAAACACCTTTGGGTATGATGAACATTCATTTGACATTCCTAAGCAGGCTTACATTAATTGTAGTTCCCCATTGAATTTCAAATAGGAGCCTCCACACTGACATTAAAAAATATTAACATTTGCAGTGGCAGTGCAATCTGTTGAGGCGTGGATTGTCGCTCTCACTCTCCACATCTTTCCCCTTGTTCTTTTTTTAGAAAGAGCAAAGCAGAGGGATTTGGCAGGGCAATTCAAACTGTCACTCAGTCGCTCCTGAGAAGGAAGGCCAGTCCAGACCATATTGTTTTCTAACTGACAGAAAATCCCTCTTTGAAGGTCTTTCTGCAAAAAGGCAACAGTAGCTGGGCCCCTTACCTTCACTGACGTCTGTTCTGCTTGTTGGAGATAACTTCCCAGCTGCAAAACGGCAGCTACTTTCAATTTTTCTGAATGCCTCTATAAAAGTTTCTCTTTAATCTGTTCTTTTGCCCCAAGTAAGGTTCCCCCCTTTGCTGTTTACAATAATGCAGTCAGTGAAATGAGCTAAGCTTCTGATTGAGGTGTGGTAGGATAAGTTTGCTCAGTATATGTAAATACATAAAATTGATTCCTTGGTCTCTTGAGGGACAAAGCAAAGTGCAACAGGGAGAACTGCCTTCTGAAGCTATTTTCCACTCCTTTCAGCCTGGCTCATTTTTATCATGTTCCACCACCATTATTACCCATTATATTTATATCTGTGTTTAGCAGGCAGACTTGCTTGGTGTCTATAAAGGTGTAATGAGCAATTTAGGTTAATGATTTTCTGCAGCTGCTCAAAACAGTTGGTAGTAACATCATCATTTATGTCTTCCAAAAGAAATCTGAGTAAGGCATCAGATGTGGACCAAATTGGGTTTTGCCTGCTGACTAGAGGAGTAGAAGCCTGGATGGGGATAGGATGCATGTGAAACAGTTCATGCATCTTTCATTTCCTAGTTGGATGGATACTATCAGTGGAGCCTCACTCAGAAAAGAATCTTTTGTATTGGGAGAAAAAGCTGGGTTCATTGTTGCTACTTGGTAGTGTGCACATTACCTACGTGACTTAGAGCAATTACCTTCTCTGAGACTGTTTCCTTTTCAGAGAAACTGGGAGCACTGAACACTGAATAAGATGGTTTCAGGATAAAGGGAAAGAAGAATGTGAGGGCAGTATTGTACAGTGACATATGGGCACTATTATTCAGATACGTGTTTGGATGTGTTTCCCTTAGGTTATGTGCCCAGGTGCAAATCTGAAAGTCTCTCCGCACATATAAAGGGCATTTGACCTCCTGGTTTTCTCAGCACAGTATCCACTTATGGGTCTCTCATGCTGATGTTAGTAAACATTTTCTGTCTTCCCCTTGATCAGTTCCCAGCTCTTCTGAGTAATACGGAAGCAGTGCAGCTTAATGACTATTTCACATTGTGTGGGTTATCTTCATACGTTAGGAATGCAGAACTTGACAGGAAAGTGATTTAAATTTGGCAACCTGCAAACTCACACAGGGATAGTTTTAGACAAAATTTTGAAAGAAATTTCTTCCCAGCCCTAATCACCTATCTCAAGTATACCTGTGATGAGTATGGTGTCTTCAATATCCTCTCCTCCTACAAATGTTTCCCTGTCTCTTTGTGACATTCTGTGTCTGAGCCCTGCTTTATTTCCTTATGCCAATAACTTCATCTAGGTGCTCCCCAATAGTGCAAACTGCACCTGTCCATCTCTAATTGACATCTGTAGTCCAAAGCCAAGCTAGATTGGGCCCATCATCATTGCTTGTTACACAGACAGACATGACTGTGAGGAGATAGTCAATCTGCTCAATTAATCGGAGCTAAAGGGTTAATCAGTGTAAATGATTTCATGGACTGTGTATCCCAGACTTCAAATTTGCCTTCTGGCTGGCATCTTCCAATGTTATAATCTGTGGAAGTGGCAGATGGTGGAAAAGCTTTATAACCTTGGGGCAGGCCTTGAGGGTGGGTGAAGTGGGCAGATATTTCTGAACATTTAACCTTGATATGCTGTTCTCACAGTTTTGTGGGGGCTGACCACACACATGAGTATTTTTTGGTTCAAGAGATGGAAACTATTGCCTCCCATCATCACCCAAAAAGTTTCTTAGAACATTTTAATTTCACTGCTTTATAAATGCTCTGAATACTAATGACTGCTTTTATTGAGCCCCAATTGTGATGGATGCTTATGAAAGGATTTAGCATGCAAAACTTCACTTAATCCTAATTCCTAATCCTATAGGTAGATGCTGTGTTTAAATTCTACTTTATGTATTGGAAAACCATGATGCAAAGAGATTACTCACTTTTACAGTCAGTAAAGGGAAAAGTTTAGAATCAAACCCAGTTATTTAGCCTCCAGATTCCACATTAAGTATTGTACCTTCATGCAGACAAAAAATCGGCATGTTTTCAGATAATATTGAACTAATTTTTTATTTCTGGGAAACTTGGAGAGGATAGTAGAATTAACAATAAAGCACTGTGGGTCAGGGAACTTATACTGAGCCTGTATGAACTGGGAGTGCTCAGTGTAGAAGGACTTGGAATTAGCAAAGATATCTTCGTGGAGACAGCATCTCTGTGTTCTATAGGGCAAGAAAACCAGGATGTACACAAAGTGTTGTAGGCATGCAGGGAAGATGTTTTACATAGGTAGATTTCCCCTCAAGTATACTTGCAACAGCCTCATGAAAATAAAGACCTTGATAAGGATATCTACCTAAATAAAATGTACCCTCTAGATCCCAGAGAGGTATGCTGAGGGAGTTCCCTCAATTACAGTAAGTATTCCCCGTAAGTGGAATTCTTGGTCTAACCTGGTTCAAACATAAATGACCAGTGAGGTCCCAGGTTCCTTGTGGCTGAGTATGAACATAATCACCTCTACTTGAAATACGGTTTCAGTTACCATGGCTGCTAATGAATCTCCCCAACACTTACTGGTTTAAAACAACTCTAATAATTTATTCTCTCTCACATTTTCTGTGAGTCAGGAATGTAGGAGTGGTTCAGCTGGACAGTTCTACTATGGAATTTCTCATCAGGTCACAAATATGAGGTTGGGCAGGACTGAGATCACCTTGCTTCTTATTCTGGTGTCTGGTGTGTGGGTTGAGAAGATGAATAACTGGAGGTTGGCAGGCTTGATGTGGCCAATTTGAATCAACTATAGAGGCCCAATTGTTAAATTATGAGGAAATATGAGAGTGGAGTTTTTAACTGGTGATAGCTGAAATTGACCAAAGTGGGAATATATATACCATGGAAATCAGAAAATGCAACAAATCAGGACTTTTTCAGAGAGATGTTTCACATGCTCATCTGGAGGACTAGAATACTTGATGCTCCCTGGGCATCTCTTTTTGTCCTTAAATGGTTTCTCCTTGTAATGTCTCCAGCATGGTGGCTTCAGGGTATCTAGACAGCTAAGACATCAATTCAGGATTTCTGATGCACATGTCCTGAGTCAGACCAGGAGAAACTCTATGGCTTAGAAGTTAAAGTTATTTCTTTTTTAATCCCAGGCCCTCCCAGATTGAAGAAGAGGCAACATAGGTCACACTTCTTGACGAGGAGTGCAAGGTCACATTTAAGAACAGTTTGTGGGGCTGGGGATGAGGCTCTAAGGCCATGGACTCAGTTCCAGTAATCACCTCTCCCAACTCCCCCACAAATCACATGTGGATGGGAGGCCTTGTTGCAGCTATCTTTGGAAAAGACAATTATCACAAAGATTTTCCTTTTTTACCTTTAAAAACCGCTATATAGGTAATGTCTATTGTAATAAATTATATATGGAAGAAATTAAAAATCACCTGATGTTCACAAATTATGAGATAAGCAGCGTTAACATTTGCTAACAATCCATTTATAAAACTCTTTAAATGTACATATATACATAGTTTTGAAGATATGAGTTCATGTCATAGGCATTATTTAAGGGCTCAATGTTCTATTTTTCTCTTTGGTTCCTCATTCCCTTATTCATACCTTCCTTGTTTCACTTATGATATGTCAATAAAATATCTCCAATATGATAAAGATTGTATTAGTTTTTTAAGGCTGCTTTTAAAAAATCACTACAACCCTAAAACTAGACCTAAATTTATTCTCTTACAGTTTTACAGTTCAGAAGTCCAAAATCAGATTTAATTGGCTGAACCCAGCATCCTCAGATCCCTGTCTGCTTTGGAGATTTTGGGAAACAGCCTGTTTCTTGTTACTTCTTTTTTTTTTTAATGTTTTATTATTCATACCTGCATACAAGGCTTGGGTCATTTCTCCCCCCTGCCACCATCCCCTCCCTTACCACTCACGCTGCCCCCTCACTCTCTCCCCCACCCCTCAATACCCAGCAGAAACTATTTTGCCCTTATCGCTAATTTTGTTGAAGAAAGAGTATAAGCAATAATAGGAAGAAACAAGGGTTTTTGCTGGTTGAGATAAGGATAGCTATACAGGCTATCACATTAAATTCTTGTGCGTGTGTGTTACCTTCTAGGTTAATTCTTTTTGATCTAACCTTTTCTCTAGTTCCTGGTCCCCTTTTCCTATTGGCCTCAGTTGCTTTTAAGGTATCTGCTTTAGTTTCTCTGCATTAAGGGCAACAAATGCTAGCTAATTTTTTAGGTGTCTTACCTATCCTCACCCCTCCCTTGTGTGCTCTCACTTTTATCATGTGCTCAAAGTCCAATCCCCTTGTTGTGTTTGCCCTTGATCTAATGTCCACATATGAGGGAGAACATACGATTTTTGGTCTTTTGGGCCAGGCTAACCTCACTCAGAATGATGTTCTCCAATTCCATCCATTTACCAGCAAATGATAACATTTCGTTCTTCCTCATGGCTGCATAAAATTCCATTGTGTATAGATACCACGTATTCTTAATCCATTCGTCAGTGGTGGGGCATCTTGGCTGTTTCCATAACTTGGCTATTGTGAATAGTGCCGCAATAAACATGGGTGTGCAGGTGCCTCTGGAGTAACCTGTGTCACAGTCTTTTGGGTATATCCCCAAGAGTGGTATTGTTGGATCAAATGATAGATCAATGTTTAGCTTTTTAAGTAGCCTCCAAATTTTTTTCCAGAGAGGTTGTACTAGTTCACATTCCCACCAACAGCGTAAGAGGGTTCCTTTTCCCCCGCATCCTTGCCAACACCTATTGTTGGTGGTGTTGCCAATGATGGCTATTCTAACAGGGGTGAGGTGGAATCTTAGTGTGGTTTTAGTTTGCATTTCCTTTATTGCTAGAGATGGTGAGCATATTTTCATGTGTTTTTTGGCCATTTGAATTTCTTCTTTTGAGAAAGTTCTGTGTAGTTCACTTCCCCATTTCTTTATTGGTTCATTAGTTTTGGGAGAATTTAGTTTTTTAAGTTCCCTATATATTCTGGTTATCAGTCCTTTGTCTTATGTGTAGCTGGCAAATATTTATCCCACTCTGTGGGTGCTCTCTTCAGTTTAGAGACCATTTCTTTTGATGAACAGAAGCTTTTTAGTTTTAGGAGGTTCCATTTATCTATGCTATCTCTTAGTTGCTGTGCTGCTGGGGTTTTGTTGAGAAAGTTCTTACCTATACTTACTAACTCCAGAGTATTTCCTACTCTTTCCTGTATCAACTTTAGAGTTTGTGGTCTGATATTAAGATCCTTGATCCATTTTGAGTTAATCTTGGTATAGGGTGATATACATGGATCTAGTTTCAGTTTTTTGCAGACTGCTTACCAGTTTCCCCAGCAGTTTTTGTTGAAGAGCCTGCTAATTCTCCATCATATATTTTTAGCTCCTTTGTCAAAGACAAGTTGGTTATAGTTGTGTGACTTCATATCTGGGTCCTCTATTCTGTTCCACTGGTCATCATGTCTGTTTTTGTGCCAGTACCATGCTGTTTTTATTGTTATTGCTTTGTAATGTAGTTTGAAATCAGGTATTGTGATACCTCCAGCATTGTTCTTTTGACTGAGTATTGCCTTGGCTATTCGTGGCCTCTTGTGTTTCCATACAAATTTCACGGTAGATTTTTCAATCTCTTTAATGAATGTCATTGGAATTTTGATGGGAATTGCATTAAACATGTAGATTACTTTCGGGAGTATAAACATTTTTACTATGTTGATTCTACCAATCCATGAGCATGGGAGATCTCTCCACTTTCTATAGTCTTCCTCAGTCTCTTTCTTCAGAAGTGTATAGTTTTCCTTGTAGAAGTCATTCATATCTTTTGTTAGGTTTACATCTAGGTATTTGATTTTTTTGAGGCTACTGTAAATGGAATTGTTTTCATACATTGTTTTTCAGTTTGCTCATTGTTAGTATATAGAAATGCTAATGATTTTTCTACGTTGATTTTATATCCTGCTACCTTGCTATAGCTATTGATGATGTCTAGAAGCTTCTGAGTAGAGTTTTTTGGGTCTTTAAGGTATAGGATTATGTCTTCTGCAAATAGGGATATTTTGACAGTTTCTTTATATTTATATTCCTTTTATTCCTTCTTCTTGCCTAATTGCTCTGGCTAGGAATTCCAGTGCTATGTTGAATAGGAGTGGAGATAGTGGGCATCCTTGTCTGGTTCCTGATTTTAGCGGGAATGGTTTCAGTTTTTCTCCATTAAGTATAATGCTGGCTGTAGGTTTGTCATATGTAGCTTTTATGATGTTGAGGTATTTTCCTTCACTTCCTAGTTTTCTTAGAGCTTTTATCATGAAATGGTGTTGGATCTTATCAAAGGCTTTTTCTGCATCTATTGAGATGATCAAGTGGTTTTTGTCTTTGCTTCTGTTAATGTGGTTTATTATGTCTATTGATTTTCGTATGTTGAACCACCCCTGCATTCCTGGGATGAAGCCTATTTGGTCATGGTGAATAATCTTTTTGATGTGTTGTTGAATTCAGTTTGCCATTATTTTGTTGAGTATTTTTGCATCAATGTTCATTAAGGAGATTGGCCTATAGTTCTCCTTTTGGAGGTGTCTTTGCCTGGTTTTGGGATAAGTGTAATACTTGCTTCATAAAAGGTGTTTGGCAGTTTTTCTTCCCTTTTTATTTTGTGGAACAGTTTAAGGAGGGTTGGTATCAGTTCTTCTTTAAAGGTCTGATAGAATTCAGTGGAGAATCCATCAGGTCCTGGACTTTTCTTTTTGGGGAGACTCTTGATTGCTGCTTCAATTTCATTTTGTGTTATAGGTCTATTCAGGTGATTAATTTCCTCTTGGTTCAGTTTTGGATGATCTTATGTATATAGAAATCTGTCCATTTCTTTAAGATTTTCAAATTTATTTGAATATAGGTTCTCAAAGTAGTCTCTGATGATTTCCTGGACTTCCATGGTGTTTTTGTTATCTCCCCTTTTGCATTCCTGATTCTACTGATTTGAGTTTTTTCTCTCCTCATTTTAGTCAGGTTTGCCAGGGATCTATTGATTTTGTTTATTTTTTCAAAGAACCAACTTTTTGTTTCATTAATTCTTTGGTCTTTTTGGTTTCTATTTCGTTGATTTCAGCTCTTATTTTTATTATTTCTTTCCTTCTATTTGTTTTGGGGTTTGCTTGTTCTTGTTTTTCTAGGAGTTTGAGATGTATCATTAGGTCATTGATTTGGGATCTTTCAGTCTCTTAATGTATGCACTCATGGCTATAAAATTTCCCTTCAGGACTACCTTTGCTGTGTCCCATAGGTTCCAGTAGGTTGTGTTTTCATTTTCATTGACTTCCAGGAACTTTTTAATTTCCTCTTTTATTTTTTTGATGATCCATTGTTCTTTAAGTAATGAGTTATTTAGTTTCCAGCTGTTTGCATGTTTTATGTCTTTACTTTTGTTGTTGAGTTCTACTTTTACTTCATTGTGATCAGATAGTATGCATGGTGTAATTTCTATTTTCTTATATTTACTGAGGCTTTCTTTGTGCCCTAGGATATGATCTATTTTGAAGAAGTTTCCATGGGCTGCTGAGAAGAATTTATATTGTGTAGAAGTTGGATGAAATCTTCTGTAGACATCAACTAGGTCCATTTGATCTATTGCATTTTTTAGATCTTGGATTTCTTTATTGATTTTTTGTTTGAATGACCTATGTATTGATGATGATGTGGTGTTAAAGTCTCCCACAACCACTGTGTTAGCATTAATATACGCTTTAGGTCTTTCAGGGTATGTTTGGTGAAATTGGGTGCATTGACATTGGGTGCATACAGGTTGATGATTATTATTTCCTTTTGGTCTATTTCCCCTTTTATTAGTATGGAATGTCCTTCTTTATCTCATTTGATCAATGTAGGTTTCTACTTTGTCAGAGATAAGTATTGCTACTCTTGCCTGTTTTCAGGGCCATTGGCTTAGTAAATCTTCTTCCAGCCTTTCATCCTAAGCCTATGCTTATTTCTGTCAGTGAGATGGGTCCCCTGTAAGCAACAAATTGTTGGATCTTCCTTTTTAATCCATTTCATCAAGCGGTGCCTTTTGATGGGTGAATTAAGTCTGTTAACATTAAGTGTTAGTGTTGATAGGTATGTGATGATTCCTGTCATTTAGTTATCTTAGTTGTTTGAAGGTTTGATTGTGTGTACCTAAGTTGAGGTTACTCTCTACCTTCTTGCTTTTTCTTTTCCTGTGGTTTGGTGCTGCCTGTCTTTTCATGGTTAAGTTGGGTTTGACTTTCTGTGAGCAGAATCCCTTGAAGAATCTTTTGTAGTGGTGGCTTTGTGGTCACATATTGTTTTAGTTTCTGCTTATCATGAAAGACTTTTATTGTTCCATCTATTTTGAATGATAGTTTTGCTGGGTAGAGTATCCTGGGGTTGAAGTTATTTTCATTCAGTGCCCGGAAGATCTCACCCCATGCTCTTCTTGCTTTTAATGTTTCTGTTGAGAAGTCTGCTGTGATTTTGATGGGTTTACCTTTGTATGTTACTTGTTTTTTCTCTCTTACAGCCTTTAATATTCTTTCCTTAGTTTCTGAACTTGTTGTTTTAATGATGATATGTCGTGGAGTAGTTTTATTTTGATCTGGTCTGTTTGGTGTCCTGGAGGCCTCTTGCATCTGTATTGGAATATCTTTCTCTAGATTTGGGAAATTTTCTGTTATTTGTTGAATATATTACGCATTCCCTTCGCTTGCCCCTCTTCCCCTTCTTTGATGCCCATGATTCTTAAGTGTGGTCTTTTTATGGAGTCAGTGAGTTCTTGCATTTTCTTTTCACAGATCTTGAGTTGTTTAATTACTAGTTCTTTGGTTTTTCCTTTAATTACCATTTCATCTTCAAGTTCTGAGATTCTGTCTTCTGTTTGTTCTATTCTGCTGGATTGGCCTTCCGTTTTGTTTTGCAGTTCTGTTTCGTTCTTTTTTCTGAGGTTTTCTATATTCTGGGTGGTTTCCTCTTTAATGTTGTCTATTTTTGTCCTGAGTTCATTTATCTGTTTATTAATTGTGTTCTCTGTTTCACTTTGGTGTTTATACAGTGCTTCTATGGTTTCCTTTATTTCTTCTTTTGCTTTTTCAAATTCTCTATTTTTGTTGTCTTAGAATTTCTTGAGTGTCCTGTACATTTTTGTTGACCATATTCAGTATCATCTCTATAAAATTCTCAATGAGTACTTGTAGTATGTCTTCTTTTAAATTATTCTTGTGGGCATCATTGGGTCCTTTGGCATACTTTATCTTCGTTTTGTTGGAGTCTGGATCTGAGTATCTGTTTTCTTCATTCCCCTCTGGTTCCTGTACTAATTTTTTGCTGTGGGGAAACTGGTTTCTCTGTTTTTTCTGTCTTCCTGTCATTGTCTTTGGTGTTGTTACTGTCCCTGTACTGTGTGCAATTAATTATTTTCTAGCTTGTAATAATAACAATGGTAATATTTAGAATGGAAGGGTGAGCGGATGTGGAAAGCAAGAAGTTAAAGAAATGGGAAAAACAAACAGACAAGTTGAAGAAAACAAAACAAGAAATCAAACAAGAAAGTTTCAATGGTATAAACAGGGAGTGTTAGTGTACTAATCGACAGTAAGCTGAACAGGCATTACAGAGACATAGAGAGGACTGAAAATAAAAAGTAAAAAGAATAAAGATAAGAATAAAAATAAAAAATAAGTAAATGAAAGAAATATATATATAAAAATAAAATAAAACAAAATGAAAAATAGAAAATAAAAAAATAAAATAAACCCTTCAAGTTCAAATGCAATGAAGTTTCAGTTTTAATAATTTTGCTGTCCATCTCAGTCTCCAATCCTGGAGATGGTGCCTCAGATGTTGTTCTGTAGTTGTTTCATCAAAGGGGATGCATAAAGTAGAACAAAACTGCACAGACACACACACAAAAACCCACAAAGTGTCCCAAGTTCAAATGCAATACAGCTTCAGTTAGTTTTTCAGCATGCAGGTGTAGTTCGGTTGTTGTCTCACCAAAGGTAGGGAGAGAGAAAAAAAAAAAGAGACTGAAGACAGTTCTATGAATGGTATCTGCGGCTGTGTCTTGCCTGCCCACTGCTGTCAGCCTGCTGTTGCTGGGGGCATTATTTATGCAGATCTCAGGGTGAGTTTAACACTCACCTAGCCCTGCAGGCTTTGTTTACTCAGAGTTCTCCTGTGTGTGAGCCACTGCTAGAAGCTTTCCCCTTTCCAAGCACACTGGGAGAGGTGACACTGCACCCGCTTTCTCAGGCTTGCATGTTTGTTTACAACTCATGTGGGAAGTGGATTTTCCCCTTCTCCTGTGGAGTTTTCCTCCCTCCACCACTCCCACAAGCTTTTCCACTCCTGGTTGCTGGGCACATGCCCAGCTCCCGCCAGAACCTTTCTGGCTCACCAGCTTGTTTGTTTACAGTTCTGGGAAGGATTCCCTTCCCCCAATCTTCGGGGCTCAGTTCACCCCACCCTCTTTCCCGTATGTCTTTGTTGTTCTTATTGCTTATTACTCAGTTTCTCTTTTTTCCCCAGGTGGAGGTTGGTCTGTCCAGGGGGCTATGCTGCTCTGGCCCGGGGTTGTCTGTGGGAGTATTGCTAAGCTCACCTTGTCTGTGTCTTCCCAAGCCATCTGGGCACAGGTGACTGGTGGCCCTGGGGCCCTCCTGGTTTCTCCATTTAATGTGAAGTGGAGATGCTCTGAGCTGGCTGGAGGTGTGGAGGAGTCAAAGTTTTGCCTCTTCTCAGTGGTTTTGCCTACAAGGTGTGTCTTCAGTGTCTCTCCAAGATTTCATAGGAGGCACGTTTTCTGCTTCCTTCCTCTAGCCGCCATCTTGGAATCCCTCTCTTGTTCCTTCTTGATTCTGGTGTTTGCTTCCATTCTTTGACTTCTAGTCTTCTTACTCCAGTCTCTACCCCATGGTCTCTTTGGCCCCTTGTCTTCTGTATATATCAGATCTCCCTCTGCCTTGCTTACATAGATACATGTGATTGCATTTAAGGTCCACATAGATAATTCAGAATAATCTCCCTACATTCAGATCCTTAGCTCTGTCACATCTGCAACGACCCTTTCCTCATATGAACCAATTTTTTTGGGGGAATTTAGGTATTAAATATAAGGTGGCAATTATTTATCCTACTACAAGAATCCAATGTATTCTTTTTAACATTCATAAAATTCTGCATGAACAAGTCACAATTGATTCAACCATTCTGCAACTGATGGTCATTCATTTTGCTGACTAAAATATTTTTAAAACTTTTTAATTTACCAAAAAGCCATGAGTTTACCTTTAACTTTGCTTCCATTTTCTTTTAAAAAATGCAAATATCTGTTCACAGTTTGACAGAATTAATATTGTGAAAATTGCTATAGTACCATAAGTAATCAAAATATTAAATGTAATGTCCATCAAAATCACAATGTTGTTCTTTGTTGAAATAGAAATGTCAATCCTAAAATTATATGGAAACATAAAAGACCCTGAATAACACAAGAAATCCTGAGTAAAAAGAGCAACACTGGAGATATCATAATGCCAGACATAAATTATTCTACAGAGTCATAGTAAGAAAAACAGCATGTTTTTGGTACATGTTTTTGGGCTCTATGGTGCTGGCACAAAAACAAACACAAAGACCAGTGGTACAGGAGACCCAGAAATAAAACTACATAACTACAGTCATCTGATTATTGACAAAGGAGCGAACACATATACTGGGCAAAAAGATGACCTGTTCAACAAGTAGTACTGAGAAACTAGTTATGCTGAAGACTGAAATTAGTCCCTTATCTCTAAAGCTGTACAAAAATCAACTCCAAAGAGAACAAAGATCTTACTGCAAGGCCTGAAATGTTGAAACTATTACAGAAAAAAAAAATTGGTAAACTCTAGAAAATATAGGCAGAGGCAATTATTTTCTGAATAGGACTCCAATTACCCAGGAAATAAGAGCAAGAATTGATAAATGAGACTGCATCAAATTAAAAGGTTTCTGCATACCAAAAGAAACAATTAACAGAATTAAAGAGATAACATACAGAAAGAAAGAAAACCCTCACCAGCTATTCAGTGGATAAAGAATTAACATCCAGAATATATGAAGAGCTCAAAAATTAAACAGCAAAAGAACAAATGGACAAATTAATTAAGCAGACAGTTTTCAGAGGAAGGTATAAATGCAAAAAGGAAATGTTCAACATCCTCAACCATAATGCAAATTAAAACTACATAAAGACACCATCTCATGCTGGTTTGTTTTCATCAGGAAAACAAACAACAACCAATGCTGGCAATGACACAGTAAAGGAACCCTCATAAACAGTACACTGTGGGTGGGAATGTAACCTGGTGAAACCACTATGGAAATCAGTTTGGAGATTGTTTAAAAAAAACTAAAAAGAGACTTGTGACACAGACGTAGCACTTTTGAGCATATATCTGAAAGAATGTAAATCCATACACAAGAGAGACACCTGCATGCACATCCTATGTTTATTGCAGACTTCTTTACAATAGTCAAGCTGGGGAAACAGCTGAGGTGTCCAATAACCCATGAAAAATTAAAGAAAATTATATATATATATTTTATATACTTTTCTATTGTATATGTATTAGTATATATAATGTGGAATATTATTACTCCATGATACATACATATATATGTGTATATATAAATATGAATGATATGTATATATATATATATGTATGTATATATATATATATATATATATATATATATATATATATATATGGTATATGTACATGGTGTATATACCATAGACTATTAGCTAGATTTTACTAATGACTGTTTAGGTTGATTCTATTTTCCTACTTGTAAATATATATCTTTACATAATTAAGTTGTATATCCTTGAAACAAATTTCTAGCAGTGGAAATGTTGAATTAAGAGATTTATACATTTTACCTGCCAATATATATTACCAATTTTCCTTTAACAATTTACACTAATAAGGAAAATGATAAAGTTATTTTAAAAGACTCATATAGATTTAATGAAATGTGATTTTGTTGATAAAAGTACATCAAAATTGACATACAGAGTCACTCGAGGATTTGTAAGAGCTCTTGAAGCCAAGAAGTTATTAAGAAAGATATTCTTTGGATAAGAGATGGTGGGAGAAATGAAGCAAAAGTGTGAAAATATTTGAGGCCTTGAGGAATGGCTTTCTGATTTTGAGAAAAAAACTAGTATTAAAAGATAGTATTCTCATGTAGTCCCATTTAGGATCTTTTCTCCTAATTGCTGAGCTGTTGCAGTTCTAGTCAGAAAGTCATTGACTATACTGTTTGTTCCAGTGATTCTCCTGTTCTTTCCTGCAGCAATCTCAATGTTTCATGCCTTACATTAAGATTTCTGATCCACTGAATTAATACTGGTACAGAGTGAGAGACAGGGATGTAGTTTCCATCTTCTACATGCAGATTCCCAGTTTTCCAAGCACCATTTGTTGAAGAGACTATCTTTTCTCTAACATATGTTTTGTGCTCCTTTGTTAAAACTCAGATAGCTGTAGTTGCATGTGTTTCTGTCTGAATTTCTGTTCTGTTCCATTGATGTTCATGTCTATTTTTGTGCCAGTACAATGCTGCTTTTACTGTGATTTCTCTGTTGCAATAACACTCCTGGATAGGATACAATCAAGGAACTGCACATCCATGTTTATTGCAGCACTATTCACAACAGCAAACCTATGGAAACAGACTATAAGTCTTAACATCTTACAACTGGTGAATGGAATAAGAAAATGAGAGAGAGAGAGAGAGAAGAGATGTACAATGGAATATTATTCAATCATAAAGAAGAATGAAATTATGTCATTTGCAGATACATGGATGGAACTGGAGATTATCATGTTCAGCAAAGAAACCAGGTTCAAAAAGACAAAAGTCACATGTTTTTTGTCATATGTGGAAGACAGATCCAAAGATAAACATGTATGCAAATGCAATATATATGTAATATATATTATACACACACACACAAATAATGGGACTGTTTGAGGAGACTAGGGTGAGGAGGGAGAGGCAAAGAGATGATAAAGTGAATAATAGTGAAATACATTGCATCTGTGTAGAAAGAAAGCACTAAAACACAGTGAAAGCTATTGAATAATATGGGGGAAGAGAGAGGGTAAGGAAGAAAAACAGTGAAGGTTAAACAGATTAAAGTACAACATATTCACATGTTAAATACTATAATGAAATCCCATTGAAATGAAAATACATTTAAATAATGCACAGGAATATAAAGCAGGTTGGGTTAGGGGAAGGGTATTAATGAGAGGCAGAGGGTGAAAGAGGGTGAATATGGTTGATGTACTTTATATGCATGGATGAAGATAGACTACTGAAACTTGTTGAAATCATTCTAAGTAGGGAGGAGTGCATGAGGGAGAATGATGGTGGGGAATAACCTAACCAGGATACATTGCAATATGGAAATGACACAATGAAACCCCCCTGTACAGCTAATATATGCTAACAGCAATGTTAAAAAATAGAGATAGAATTGCTTTAATTACACTTAGTGAATAGTTGGTAAGCATATGGCTAGAAGCATAAACTACTATTAGATTTAAGTTTCCTAAGGCAGGCAAAACTCACTATACTGTAGAAATAATTTACTAATTGTAGTGTCTTAACCAAATAACAATTTAGTTGTCTCTCCTGTTATCAGGTTGGAAGTTGCTCCACTCAGTTCTTCAATGGTCCAGATCCCTGTTGTGATGAGGCTCTGCCATCTTTAACCTGTTGTGACTGGGTTCTGGTATCATGGTGTCCTTCAGTCCATAGATGAGTGAGTGAGAGTGGAACATGGCAGGCACTCTCGAATGCCATTAGCAATCCATTGCATAACAAGTTTATGGTAAAATTTACCATAAATAAAATAGCTCACATTTATTATCAGTCTCTGTGGGTTAGGAATCCGGGCACTACTTATCTAAGTCCTTTGTGTCATAATCTATCTCAAGGCTGCAATCAAGGTGTTAGCTAGAGTTGGAGTCTCATCTGAAGGCTCACATGGGGAAGAATATGAGTTAATATTCAAGTTTACTTACATGACTGTTGGCAAAATGCAGTTCCTTTAGGGCTGGTGGACTGAGTTCCTTGCCATATGGTCATTTTCCAACATGGCATCTTGCTTCAACAAATTTTGTGAGAGAGAATCTGCTCATACTATGAAAGCCACCCTTTCAGGCAATTATGGGAGTGACTTTGCCATATCCCATTGAATAGATGAAAGTCACAAGACATCCTATACTTAAGGGGATGGAATTATACATGGAATGAAAATCAGGAGGTAAGGACTGCTGGGGACCATTTTACAGTATGCCTGGTCCCACTGCATTGGTGTAAAAATAATATTACTTTAAGTACATTTCATTGGCATAGTTGTTTCACTGGCATCACCTAAATACAGAGGACTGAAAAGCTTGACTCTGTGCTCATGAGGAAGAAACACATTTAATAAGCGTTTACCCAATCTTTGTCACAGACAGTAAACATCCCTAGTGTCTGAAGTTTCTCTGTTACTAAAGCTCATAATGGATCATTAAAGAAAATAGGAGGTCTCAGATCTGCGCTACTCTTCGAGACCGTGAAACAATAGCCAATAGCTACAACTTCCTCTGTTATCAGTAATATTTCTTTAAAATCCAAACAGTGGATGATCAATTTTGCTATGTGATAAGCCCAATTAATTTTGATTACTTCCAAAATGGCTTTATATACTGGGAAATTCCTTATCTATTTAGTTCTGAATTGTATTTTCATGCATGTATTGCATATGTTGATGAGAATGTGAATTTGAAAAGGAAATTTTTTTCTTTTTTATGCATGTGAATTTTTAGACATGACATATAACTTACCTATAAGTGATTTTCTCTTTCCTAAGGAGCATCTTCATCCCACTGGTACTAGAAGGAAGTATTCATTACTCAGGCCAGCTATTTAGACACAATTTACCTTCAAAGATATGTAAAACAGTATAATCCTCAACAAACAAGTCAAACTTCATGCAAATTTTATTTTCAAATTTTAGATAAACCATAGCTGTGTGAGATTTAGTAAGAAATTTGACATTCTTAGATCCTAGCTTGTTAGTGGTTTAAATGAGATGATTAGTTCTCAATAATCTGTAAATTTCTTCCAGTTTTTGAATTCTATGAGTTAATGTACTCATGTTAATGTAATCAGAAAAGTCTAATGCCTTTAATTGATGAATATGCTTATAATTTTCAACATTGTGTTTAGTTGAACAACTGTCTTGCAATGAAATTTGGTTTTCTTCATTTATTGCTAGGTAGAAAACTAGTAACACTAAACAACATTTTATTATGTTCATATATTCTGCATGTCAGGGATTTAGACAGGGCCCCATGGGCATAGGTTTTCTCTGTTAACAATATTTGGGAACTCTCTGTGCAGCTTGGACTTCTCAGAGCATGACCACTGGGTTCTATGAGGATAGCCAGAAGGCAAGGGTATTAAGATAAGAAAGCAGAAATTTTGTGGCTCTTTATTATTTATTCTTGGAAGACACATTCACCATATTTCACACTTTCACCATATTTGATCAGTGAAGCCAGAAACATCTCTGCTTAAATTCAAGAGAAGAAGATAAGGACCCATTTTTCATAGGAGGGGAGACTCAAATAATTTGGTGTTGTGTTTTAAAACTCCCACAGATTAAGCAATTTACCAGGAATTTTGTTCCCTTTTAAATTATATTTGAATTCTGAGGGGTTGGGGAATGCAACGGATGAGAACATTTAATAATACTTTAGTGGAGTAGAGTAGGGTATTTAGTAACACTTTCCAGCAATAGAAACTTTTATAGTAATAAACAGAGTCTCGTCTTTTCACTGCTTTGTTTGGAATTATAGTCTATTAAAAGGCAATGTAACTAGGCAGTTATTATGTTTGGTCAAAATAAAAGAAGGTTAGTACATATTGTCTTGAGCGGTTCATTTATGTTATCTCTCTGGACCCTAAGGGGGCATTTAAATTATTTTCTGGACTATGAAGCATACATGGTACCTTTCAGTATAATATATTATTTCTTTTTCTGTAACATTGTAAACATAAGAATTATTAAATATACTTAAAATGAGGAAACTCAAGTTTAGAGATGCATTTCTTGTTCAAGTTTACTTTGGAACTGCAATTACATTTATTTAAAGGTAAATAAACAATTTAAGATTTTGTCAGTTAAGATGATTTGTTAGTAACAAACAAAATAAAATTTAGAGTGGCTTAAAAATAAGCAAAAATATTGCTATTAGGCATACCAAATTGTCCAGAGGTGGAAAGGCTTCAGGTTTTGTTAGTCCAAAGTTGCCATGGTATCCTCAAAGCTGAGTTCTTTCCACCTGTTTTATTTGCTATCCTCTGCATACTGTCCAAAATAACTTGGGTATAGTTGTGTGAATTCAAATCTGCATCCTCTATTCTGTTCCACTGGTCTTCCTGTCTGTTTTTGTGCCAGTACCATGCTGTTTTTATTGCTATTGCTTTGTAATATAGTTTGAAGTCGGGTATTGCAATATCTCCAGCATTGTTCTTTTTGCTGAACATTGCCTTGGCTATTCATGGTCTCTTGTGTTTCCAAATGAATTTAACAGTAGATTTTTCAATCTCTGTGATGAATGTCATTAGGATTTTTATGGGAATTGCATTAAACATGTAGGTTACTTTTGGGAGTATAGCCATTTTTATTATGTTGATTCTACCAATACATGAGCATGGGAGATCTCTCCACTTTCTATAGGCTTTGTCACAATGTCCAGCCAAAATCACAATACAATCTCACAACCAGACATGATACTTCCAGTAGGGCTTTTTTTTTTTAGTCAATGGTTATCACTTTAACATCAATAAGAACTTTCCCAAGAAAGGCACACCTTTGATGGATCTATCTTGGGAAATGGGTAGCCACAGAAAATGATAATGCAAAGTGGTAGGTGACAGCAGAGATGTGGGAAAAGGGCCCTGGGAACAGAGGTTGAAATTTCAGATATGGTAGAAGAGATCCATGAAGAATTCCTCAGGAGTTCCAGAAGGATAAGTGGGAGCTCAGCAGATAGATCAGGGCCTGGGCTGAAGTTTTTTCCTTGGGGGAGACAGTAAGTGCAAAAGCAGAGAAGGGATGGAGAACACAGGTTGTATGTGATGCTTTTGGTCTTGAGAAGGATTTTTAAAGAGCACGTGAGGAGCACCTGATAAAGAAGAAGGAAGGAGAGTTAGATGATGTGGCTCTGCCTTGGGAAAAAGGAGGTAAGTATTTTTTCTTTATTTTGGGGGAAGAATGAGAAGTTGAAAAGAAACAAGTACCTTGAGTCTTTACTCCTCACAGGCCTCGGGAGAGTCAAGAAGGGTGCTGTTCCATTACTTCTGGGTTCATTATCTGAAAAAACACTTGTCAGTTTCCCACTGTTGTCTTTTATGACTCACAAAATGAGGTAAACATTGAAAGTCTGAAACTCTTTGCCCTTTGTGAGCCTCTAAGTGTAAAATATTTTTTCTTCTCTTTCTCTGCTATCCCCAGAGAGGGTCCTGTGCCATGCATGTGGAGGTTGCATGGTATGGGCATCCTCTAGGAACACCAATGAGGTGCAAAAGGAATGTGGAAAATGAGATGTGAATGTGGAAAATGAGATGTGGTGGTTGGAATCAGATGTTTTCCCAGCCTCTGAGAAGGGAAATTTTTTCAACAAGGACAGTATTAATATACAGACTATGACACATCTTTCTCTTTATTTCCATTGTAATATTTTTATATTTTTATATCTTTTATTCATATGTGCATATAATGACTGGGTCATTGCTTCCCCCTTCCCCCCACCCTTCCAACCTCTCCCTTTCCACCACCCCTCTCCCCCCCCAACCCCCTCACTTACAGGCAAAAACTGTTTTGTCCTCAGCTCTAATTTTGTTGAAGAGAGAGTATAAACAATAATAAGAAGGACCCAGGGTTTTTGCTAGTTGAGATAAGGATAGCTATAAAGGGAGATTCCTAGCATTGCTTCCATGCACATATGTGTTACATTCTAAGTCAGTTCTTCTTGGACTGACCTTTTCACTAGTTCCTGACTCCCTTTCCATATTGACCTCTGTCGCTTTAAGGTTTCTGTATTAGCGTCTCTGCAGTGGGGACACCAAACACTTCATGCTTTGGGTTTCCTACATGTCCCCATACCTCCCATATGGGCTCCCCACTTAGCATGAGACCCAAGTCCAACCACATTGCTGTATTTGCCCTAGATGTAAAGTCTGTGTGTGAGGGAGAACATACGATTTTTGGTCTTCTGAGCCTGGTTAACATCACTCAGGATGATGTTCTCCAGTTCCATCCATTTACTTGTGAATAATAAGATTTCATTCTTTTTCATGGCTAAGTAGAATTCCATTGTGTATAAATACCACATTTTCTTAATCCATTTGTCAGTAGTGGGGCATCTTGGCTGTTTCCATAACTTGATTATTGTGAATAGTGCTGTAATAAACATGAGTGTGCAAGTACCTCTGGAGTAACCCGTGTCACATTCCTTTGGGTATATCCCCAAAAGTGGTATTGCTGGATCATATGGCAATGTGATCTATGTTTAGACTTTTAAGAAGCCTCCAAATTTTTTTCCAGAGTGGTTATACTAGTTTGCATTCCCACCAGCAGTGTAAGAGGGTTCCTTTTTCTCCACATCCTTGCCAACACTTGTTGTTAGTGGTGTTGCTAATGACGGCTATTCTAACAGCAGTGAGGTGGAATCTTAGTGTGGTTTTAATTTGCATTTCCTTTATGGCTGGAGATAGTGAGCATTTTTTCATGTGTTTTTTGGCCATTTGAATTTCTTCTTTTGAGAAAATTCTGTTTTGTTCATTTACCTATTTATTAATTTTCAGTAATTTTGGGAGAGTTTAGTATTTTGAGTTCCCTATATATTCTGGTGATCTGTCCTTTGTCTAATGTGTAGCTGGCAAATTTTTTTCTCTGACTCTGTGGGTGGTCTCTCCAGTTTAGAGACCATTTCTTTTATTGAGCAGAAGCTTTTTGGTTTTATGAAGTCCCATTTGTCTGTACTTTCTCTTAATTGCTGAGCTGTTGGCGTTCTATTGAGGAAGTCTTTGCCTATACGTATTTGTTCCAGCATGTTTCCTGCTCTTTCTTGTACCAACTTTAGAGTTTGGTATCAGATATTAAGGTCCTTGATCCATTTTGAGTTAATACTAGTACAGGGTGATAAACATGGATCTAGTTTCAGTTTTTTGCAGACTGCTAACCAGTTTTCCCAACAGCTTTTGTTGAAGAGGCTGTCTTTTCTCCATTGCATATTTTAGTGCCTTTGTCAAAAAAAACCTGGGTATAGTTGTATGGATTCAAATCTGCATCCTCTATTCTGTTCCACTGGTCTTCCTGTCTGTTTTTGTGCCAGTACCATGCTGTTTTTATTGCTATTGCTTTGTAATATAGTTTGAAGTCGGGTATTGCAATATCTCCAGCATTGTTCTTTTTGCTGAGCATTGCCTTGGCTATTCGCGGTCTCTTGTGTTTCCAAATGAATTTAACAGTAGATTTTTCAATCTCTGTGATGAATGTCATTAGGATTTTTATGGGAATTGCATTAAACATGTAGATTGCTTTTGGGAGTATAACCATTTTTATTATGTTGATTCTACCAATACATGAGCATGGGAGATCTCTCCACTTTCTATAGTCTTCCTCAATCTCTTTCTTCAGGAGTTTATAGTATTCCTTGTAGAGGTCACTCACATTCTTTGTTAGGTTTACACCTAGGTATTTGATTTTTTTTTAGGCTATTGTAAATGGAACTGTTTTCATATATTCTTTCTCAGTTTGTTCATTATTAGTGTACAGATATGCTAATGATTTTTCTATGCTGATATTATATCCTGCTACTTTGGTGTAGCTATTGATGGTATCTAGGAGCTTTTCAGTAGAGTTTTTTGGGTCTTTAAGGTATAAGATCATATCATCTGCAAATAGGGATATTTTGACAGTTTCTTTACCTATTTCTATTCCTTTTATTCCTTCTTCTTGCCTAATTGCTCTGGCTAGGAATTCCAGTACTATGTTGAATAGGAGTGGAGATAGTGGGCATCCTTGTCTCGTTCCTGATTTTAGAGGGAATGGTTTCAGTTTTTCTCTGTTAAGTATAATGCTGGCTGTAGGTTTGTCATATATAGCTTTTATAATGTTGAGGTACTTTTCTTCTATTCTTAGTTTTCTTAAAGTTTTTATCATGAAGTGGTGTTGTATCTTGTCGAAGGCTTTTTCTGCATCTATTAAGATGATCAAGTGTTTTTTGTCTTTGCTTCTATTGATGTCCTGTATTATATTTACAGGTTTGCATATGTTGAACCACCCCTGTGTCCCTGGGATAAATCTTACTTGGTCGTGGTCTATGATCTTTTTGATGTGTTGTTGATTGGTTTGCCATTATTTTGTTGAGGATTTTTACATCAATGTTCATTAAGGAGATTGGCCTATAGTTCTCCATTTTAGAGGTGTCTTTGCCTGGTTTGGGGATGAATGTAATACTGGCTTCATAAAATGAGTTAGGCAGTTTTCCTTCCCTTTCTATTTCACGGAACAGTTTAAGGAGGGTTGGTGTCAGTTCTTCTTTAAAGGTCTGGTGGAATTCAGCAGAGAATCCATCAGGTCCTGGACTTTTCTTTTTGGGGAGACTCTTGATTGCTGCTTCAATTTCATTTTGTGTTATAGATCTATTCAGGTGATTAATATCCTCTTGGTTTAGTTTTGGATGATCATAAGTATCTAGAAATCTGTCCATTTCTTTAAGATTTTCAAATTTATTACAATATAGATTCTCAAAGTAGTCTCTGATGGTTTCCTGGATTTCTGTGGTGTTTGTTATTTTCTCCCCATTTGCATTTCTGATTTAACTGATTTGAGTTTTCTCTCTCTTCATTTTAGTCAGGTTTGCCAGGGGTCTGTCTTATTTTTTCAAAGACCAGCTTTTTGCTTCATTGATTCTTTATATGGGTTTTTTTTGTTTCTATTTCATTGATTTCAGACCTTATATTTATTATTTCTCTCCTTCTATTTGTTTTGGGATTTGCTTGTTCTTGTTTTTCTAGGAGTTTAAGATGTAGCATTAGGTCATTGATTTGAGATCTTTCTGACTTTTTAATACATGCACTCATGGCTATAAACTTTCCTCTTAGTACTGCCTTTGCTGTGTCCCATAGGTTCCAGTAGGTTGTGTTTTCATTTTCATTAACTTCCAGGAACCTTTTAATTTCCTCTTTTATTTCATCAATGACCCATTGATCATTGAGCAATGTGTTGTTCAGCTTCCAATTGTTTGCATATTTTTATTGCTGTTTTTGTTGTTGATTTCTAGTTTTAATGCATTGTGGTCAAATAGAATGCATGGGATTATTTCTATTTTCTTATATTTACTGAGGCTTGCTTTGTGCCCTAAGATATCATCAATATTGGAGAAGGTTCCATGAGCTGCTGAGATGAATGTATATTGTGCAGCAGTTGGATGAAACATTCTGTATACATCAGCCAGGTCCATTTGGTCTATGGTGTGATTTAGTTCTAGGATTTCATTATTGATTTTTTGTTTGGATGACCTATCTATTGGTGATAAGGGGTATTAAAGTCTTCCACTACCACTGTGTTGGAGTCTATATGTGTTTTTAGGTCCTTCAGAGTATGTTTGATAAAATTGGGTGCATTGACATTGGGTGCATATAGGTCGATAATTGATATTTCCTTTTGGTGTATTTCCCCTTTTATTAGTATGGAGTGTCCTTGTTTATCTCATTTGATCAATGTAAGTTTGAAGTCTACTTTTTCCGAGATAAGTGTTGCTACCCCTGCCTGTCTTTGGGAACCATTAGCTTGGTACATCTTCTTCCAGCCTTTCACACTCAGCCAGTGTTTGTTTCTGTTGATAGAAATAGGTCTCCTATAGGCAGCAGATTGTTGGATCTTCCTTTTTAATCCAGTTTTCCAAATGGTGTCTTTTGATGGGGGAATTAAGTCTGTTAACATTCAGTGTTAGTATTGATAGGTATGTGGTAATTCCTGTCATTTAGTTGTCTTTGTTGTTTAAGGGTTTGATTGTGTGCAGCTGAATCAATGTTACTCTCTACTCTCTTGCCTTTTCTTCTCCTGTGGTTTGGTACTGCCTGCAATTTCATGGTTTTTTTTGCTTTCACTTTCTGTGTGCAGAATTCCTTGAAGAATCTTTTGTAGTGGTAGCTTGGTGGTCATGTATTGTTTTAGTTTCTGCTTATTATGGAAGACTTTTATTGCTCCACATATTTTGAATGATAGCTTTGCTGGGTGGAGTATCCTAGGTTTGAAGTTATGTTCATTCAGTGCTTGGAAGACCTCACTCTATGTCCTTCTTGCTTTTAAGGTTTCCATTGAGAAATCTGCTATGATTTTGATGGTTTACCTTTGTATGTTATTTGTTTTTTCTCTCTTACAACCTTCGATATTCTTTCTCTATTCTCTGTGTTTGTTGTTTTAATGATAATATGTCATGGGATAGTTCTATTTTGGTCAAGTCTGTTTGGTGTCCTGGAGGCTTCCTGTACCTGAATGGACATAGTTTTCTCTAGATTTGGGAAATTTTCTGTTATTATTTTGTTGAATATATTATGAATTCCTTTTGCTTGCAGCTCTTCTTCTTCAATGCCCATGGTTCTCAGGTTTGGTCTTTTGATGGAGTTGGTGAATTCTTGCATATTTCTTTCACAAGTCTTGAGTTGTCTAAATAGTAGTTCTCCAGTTTTTCCTTTAATTACCATTTCATCCTCAAGTTCTGAGATTCTGTCTTCTGCTTGTTCTAGTCCACTGGAGTGGCTCTCCATTTTATTTTGCATTTCTGCTTTGTTCTTTTTTTCTGAGGTTTTCCATATCATGAGTCACTTCCTCTTTAACAGTGTCAATTTTTGTCCTGAGTTCATTTATCTCTTTATTAATCATGTTCTTTGTTTCACTTTGGTGTTTATACAGTGCTTCTATGGTTTCTTTTATTTGTTCTTGTGCTTTCTCAAATTCTCTACTTTTGTTGTCTTGGAATTTCTTGAGTGTCTCCTGTACCTTTTGATTGACCATATCCAGTATCATCTGTATAAAATTCTCATTGATTACTTGCAGGACTTCTTCTTTCAGGTTGTTCTTGTGGGCTCCATTGGGTTCTTTGGCATAGTTTATCTTTGTTTTGTTGGAGTCTTGATCTGGGTATCTGTTTTCTTCATATCCCTCTGGTTTCTGTACTAACTTATTGTTGGGGGGGAAATGGTTTCCATCCTTTTTCTGTCTTCCCATCATTCCACTTGGTGCTGTTACTGTCCCTGTACTGTATGTAATTTAGTATTATCTAGCTTGTAATAGTAAAAATAATGATATCTAGAATGGAAGGGTAAGAGGAGAAAGAAAGTAAAGAAGGAAAAGAAAAAAGAAAAAGAAATATAGAGAGCCAAAGAAATAAACAGGGATAAATAGTGTACTAATCAACAGTGAACTAAATAACCACTAGAGAGACAGAGAAAAAAGAAAAAAGAAGAGAGAAAAAGAAAAAAGAACAAAAAAATCCCAGGTTCAAATGCAATAAAGTTCAGTCTTTTTAAAAATTTATTTATTTATTTGTTTATTTTTTATTATTTTATTATTCATACAAGGCTTGGGTCATTTCTCCCCCCTGCCCCCACCCCCTAAAGTTCAGTCTTAATAGTTCTGGTGTTACTCCTTACCATCCAGTCCTGGTGTTGTTTGAGTAGTAGCTCTGTCATTGTCTCACCAAAGGGAAAAAAATAGTAGTAAAAAAATTGAAAAAAATAGAAAATAAATTTAAAACTGTAAATAGAATAAAAGTTTCAGTTCCAGAAACCATGACGTTTCAGTCTTAGTAGTTCTGGTTTTGTTCCTTCAGCATCCATGCCTGGTGTTGGTATTTAGTCAGTGGCACTGTGGTTGTCTTGCCAGGTGGTTGGGTCAGGAGACAGCTTTGTGAACCTCTATCTGCTCTGCTCAGGCTGTGGCTCACCTGCCTCCTACTGTCAGCTGGCTGCTGCTGCAGGCTTTATTTATTGCCGTTCACTTGGGGGAGCCCTCACACCCACCTACTCCAGCAGGCTTTATTTATTTAGAGTTCTCCTGGGTGCCTGCCCCTCTCCTTTTCTCCAGTCTAGAGTCCTACCAGCCTGCTACAGTTGCAGTGCTTATTTATTTAGCATTCAGTCTGGGAACTGCCCTCTGTTGTGCTACACATCAGCCACTGTTGCAAGCCTCAAAACTTGCTGGGGAGAGCCACCAAACCTACCTACTCTGGCAGGCTTGTTTATTTACAGTTTGTGCAGGTGCCTGCCCCTCCCCATTTCTCCAGAGCTCAAGGCACCCTGCCCTCTTTGCTACATGTCCTTTTCAGTTCCTTGCTTATTGTTCAGTTTTTTTTTTTTTTGCAGGGCTGGGATCAATCTGTCCAGGGGTCTATGCTGGTTTACCCCAGGGGTGGCTGTGGGAGTACTGTGTGCCACTCATTTGCTCACCTGTTGATCTGCACCTCCCAAGCAGGCTATGAGCCAGTGTCTGTCAGCACAGGAGCCCTCCTGGTTACTCCGTGTATTGTGGCATGCGGTAGCTATGTGTGTGTTGGAGTTTTGCCTTATTGGTAGTTTTTCCTGCCAGGTGTGGCTCCAGCATCTCAGCAAGATTTTTATTTTACAGAGCTCATGCTATCTGCTTCCTCCCTAGTCGCCATCTTGGAACCTCCTTTGTAATATTATTTTAATGAGTATTATTTGTTATAAACTTCAGGCAAAAATGAAAAAGGGAGGAATATCACAAATTAAGTGAATGACAGGCCACTATGCATACCATTACATCAAAAACAAAATATGGGACTCCATTCCTTAGCCATTCCTTTAGAATTCTGGGGCCTGAACCCTGGGCTTTATGTATCCATTTTGTGTTTTGAATATAAGTATTAGTAAAAGGGAAAGACTATTTTTTAGTGGTATGGTTTGGTCACCTTTGAATAATTCTTGTCATTTGTATTTTACTGTTTATAACTTTTTTGTAAGTAAAAGAAAAGCAGCACCTAAAATAATGCCTTCTAATTCCTAAGTCTTTAATTCAAAGACTAATTTGATTTTTAAAATTTTAAAATGTTTAAATGAATACAGATTTCTAAAGCTATTCTTTTTTTTTCATTTATTCACATGTGCATACATTGTTTGGGTCATTTCTACACCCTGCCCCCCCTCCCCCACCCTTCTCCCCTTCCCCCATCCAGTTCCAGGCAGGTCCTATTCTACTCTACACTTTCAGAAAAAAAAAAAAAAAACAAAGTCCTTTGCTAGACAAGGAACTGTTGAAATATGTGAAAAGCATGTAAACAACAGGATAATAGGCCTAAATATTTTAAAGATACTTTGGACCTTTCTCAGTATTTTTGGAATCTTGATCTGTCATTGTATTGTTTACTCTTGCTTTTCCTGTTTTTTGGGATGGCCAATCTTGATCCTTAAATTTCATCTCCTCTCTCTTTCATCATAGAACTTGGTTAGATGTTTGTTTCTCCCTGGCTGCTGCTTCAGATTCCAGCTGTTAAGGAACATGGCAAGAATATTTCCTGACAGAACTAGGCTTGGAGAACTGTGGTTGGCCTGGAGTCAGGACTAAATGCTGCTATTTCCTGCTGCTTATTTAAGTTAGTGAGAGTGGTTTCTATGTTAGTGTCTTGGATGCTTGCCTCTGGCTTAGTCCAAGGAGCTTAGATTTCTATTTTTGTTTAGTTTGTGACTTACATGCTATAGAGAATCAAGATCTTCTTTGTGTTTAATGAATGGCTATAACATCCTTTTGAAAGCACTCCTTCCTGGCTCAGTCACCTTCAATGTTTGAAATGTTTCCCTTGTTTAAGTGTGTGGCTTAAACACACTTAGTAACAACACAACTTTACATCTGCAGTATCAACACTCTTCTCCTTTTTCTTCTTTATGTGGGTGGCTGATTTAAACTGTGGTTAGTGTTTTGGTTTTATACTGTCCAGAATCCCTGTTTTGCTGGCAATCTACAAAAGCTGGAAAATGTATTTTGAGCATAAAAGATTAACATGGCAAGTATGATTATCAAGGGTTAGCTACAACTCAAACTGTGTCTCAGGTACTTGAGAACTAATTCATTCATTCAGTAAAGACTTGGTAAGGTAATACTATGTGCCAAACTGGAATTGTCATTGGTTTTACAAGCAGAAAGAGTTGTAAAAGATGTTCCCAGTTTTCAAAGATTTCAAGATCTGGTATAAGTTGACAAAGACCCAGAGACAATAAATCAACATGTTATATGATATAAAAAAGATTAGCCACTGTAATTGCCATTAAGAAGTATAGCTTAATGGAGAGAGAAATAAATGATATGTATATGCAATGGTGTCTGGAACATAATAAAAAAAATTGACATTTTTTGAATAAATGAATGTGGTATTATGCAGTGATATCTATAAGGAGTTTGGTATATGTGATGGACATTGGTTATTCCTAGCCTCATGTATTCTTTCATTTGGGGGGATTCTTGTAAGAATCCTTTTCTTGGTCCACAGGATTTTTGTATGACTGTCTTCATCCCCATCTTCATCCCCATCTTCAGTACTAAACGCCAGTGTATTCTGTATACTTGCTCATTCCATGAACACATAAACCCAATCAAGAAAATTAAGAGTAAGGCACAAGACTTTTCTTGACATTGTAAGGAGAAATCTTTGCTCTTCCACTGGGGTTTTTGGAAAGAAGGAGCAATATTTAAGTTACCTGAATCTTTGCATATGAAGAAAGAGTCTTGCCATGAATGGATCACTACAAGAGAGGTGGGAAAACCACAACTGAATCATGACAACTTCATTGAATTTTTAACAGTATTTGTGTCCTTGGACTTTACAGAAATGTCAATCTCCAATTCACCATCTTGAAGTATATCTGAGAGTATTTGCTGTCTCCTGCTACCAAAGAAAAGTTCTGTTTGTGCCAAAGGTGTAATCATCTAACTGTGCTTAGGAGGAGATTTCAAAGAAGTATATTTCTAGCTAAGAGTTGAGGATGAGTAGAAGTGTTCCAGATAGATAAGGAAGGAAAAGTCTTGTTATGCAGAGGAATAAGTACTTGTCAAGTGTAGAAGTTAGAGAAGCAATTCCATATCATTTCTGAACCCTGAAGAAGAGGTTGTCATTCTTCAAATGCATCACTCCTTAGGTCTTTGTTCTTCCATTGATAAAATTTGATGTTTTTATAAAATAATTGGAGATACATTCAGTAAATTTCTAGAGGGTACAAATAGAAAGATAATAGGTATATTTTTGTGATACTTTAAAAATATAAGTAACTGGAAACCTGGCAGACACTGGCTTAAAACATGACAACATTTATTGTATTCTTAGCTCCCATGCATGCAGTGGTTTTTAGCAAGCTCTACAATATCATCAGTGCTTCATTCTCCTTCCTTTCTCCCACTCTGTTATTCTTGTGAAGTTAGATTTGGATCTTAAGATTTCTGTCCCATGGTTAACTGCTTGACACTATAGTTGCAGACACTGACATATCATCTATCTTATCCAAAAATCAGGAATATTGAAGGAAACAAGAGTTTTCTAACATTTTCATCTCCCTCTCTTTCTTTTGAAGTCATGGAGAAATACATGGTTCCCTTTGTAAGGGAAGCCCCACTTACCCCATGCACTTTTCCTGAAAGGTCATTGGTCAGGAATATATGCTATTATTTAAAGGAAATAAGATTGCTGTGATGGCCTAGACCAATTGTAGTTCATCCTTTCAAGTTGAACATGTTGTTATTCAAACTGAAGCTAAGATTCTGTTAGCTCTGAAACACAGATAGGAAATCAGAAATTATAGCAAAATAGAAAATTTTGCTAGAGAGGAAATTAGCAGGGTTCTGGATGAAGTGTCAAAATAAATACATCTCCTTCACTGGTCACAGCTACTTCTCTCAGGCAGCTGCTTCTTAGAGTCTATATTTTACTGGATAGTTTAAAAACAGCATCCTTCTTGGCAAAGCCCATCTGAATCTGGCAAGATATTTAAAGTTTGAAATTCTTTACCAGTAAGTTAAGCACATATTTTAGGGTACTCACTGCCCAAAGCAGGATAGAAAACTACATCAATAATAGTTAACAAGAAATAATAAAAGTATGTATTTATTTATTGGCTTTTCTTGTTAAGATGAATTAATATAAATCTATCTCATTTCACCAGTACAACCATACCACATCTAAGCAGTAGCTATGTTCTCAATGAAAAAGTTGAGATATAGAAAGTTTAAACTACTTTTCAAAGCTGCACTGTAAGTGAGGGAAAGAGCCAGTTCTGGAAAGAACCTCTTACTCTAATGCCTTTGTGTGTTTTTGCAAGACTGCAGATGCCAAATATATTCTTTGCTCTATTTTTTTCAGCAACCTTCCTCAGCAGGCTCAAGGTGATATTCTTAAATATGGAGCTGTAGAAATATTTCTTACAGGGTCAATGATGATTTTAGTATCTTGATGATGAATGCAGAAATTATGTCATTGTAGTGATGTGATGGTTCTGGCAACGGAACATTTTTGCCTTCTTGAGCATCTGTGATTAAACATTTCTGTACATTTATTTGTAGCAGAATTCTCATGAGTTTTGAGGGATATGATGAAAATATTCATGGTACAGTTAGAAAAGCCATTGGATTTTGGGTCAGAAAATTAGGTTTGTATATTCACTGTGCTTTTTCCAAGTGACTTGGGAAATTTCCTTTTCTTTTGTCAAACTTAGTTTCTTCAATCTTTACATGGGGCCAATGATGCAGATAGTGTTAGTGAGGATGACACAGGTGCTTTTTACAATTTCAGGTTTTCTGTGAAATTGAAAAGTTAGTGAATGTGATTGTTAAAAATCTTACTTTTCTTGACAATTTCCATTGTAGTATTTCATGTTTGATATCTTGTTCTTGAATTAGTGAATTTGAAATCCAGTTCTAACTTTTTGTATGCAAGACTGCATGTAGTGCTCCTCCAACAGCTGTATTTTAGGAGAAAATTTCTTAGTTCTGTTCTCCTGGTTTGTCTAACTCAGGATTTCTCCACCTTGATACTAATGACATTTTGGACTAGACAATTCATTGTGGGCACTTTCCTGTGCATTTCAGGATTCTTTTCATTATCTCTAACCTCTGCCCACTAGCCACTCCTCTTTGTCCACCATAATGGGGATGATTTTAAATCCAGACATTGCCACATATCCCAGAAAGGAGGGACATGTTACCTGCAGATTAAAAAATGTTGGTCTAACTTTATGATCTGTATTTTCCACTTCCTGAATCAGAAGACTTGTGTTTCTTTAAATCAACCTCAATAATGTAAAATACAGCTTTCCACATGGACACCATGGCTCTTGACTGCAAGGATTGCTAGTCTCCAGCTGGCACAAATAGAAGTTGTGCTGCTAGAAGTTAGTGTCCACCAGGAGGAAAAAGGTCACATCAGAGAAGACCCTTTGCACAGAGAACACCAAGGATCCAAGATGGCATTTAGGGTGCAGAAGCAGACAGTGTGAACTCTGTGAGTCAAAAACTTTGCTGAGATACTGGAGCCACACTTAGTGGAAATAAAGCACCAAGGAGAATCAAAACTTCAACACCCTGAACCCATAGCCCATAGAAAGTTTCTCCATGCCATGTTACACTGAGAAAACAGGAGGGCCCCTGCCACCACCAGATGCCAGCTCCAAACCTGCTTGGGAGACATTTGGCAGACCAAACAGGTGAGTGCCCAGCATTATGCGGTATTCCTTGAGCAATCTCTGGTATAAACCAGCATAGCCCTCTGGGCAGCCTCTCCACAAAGAAAAAAAAAAAACTGAACAATAAATAAGGAACTGAAAACTAGCACACAGCAGAGGGCAGAGTTGCTGAAAGTACCCTGGAGAAGGGGGGAAGGAGCAAGGAGCTGATCTCTGCACAAACTTTCAGTAAACAAAGGCAGGAAAGGCAGAAGGGCAGACAGTGGGCAGGTGATAAGCCGCTGCCTGAAATAGGGCAGGTAGCAGTCCACAAAGTTCATCTCCTGAGCTAGTGAGCAACATCCAAAGTCAAACAACACTGCAAAATTGAAAAACTATCAGCAAATCATCACAATATACTGACAGCAGGAGGCCAGCTGATGGATCACTGACCTTGCTCCAGAGAAAGGGGGTGAGGCAAAGAAACAAACCTCCAGTAAACCAGAACAGCAAAAACCCAACTCCAAAGCAGGACAGCTGGTGGGCTACAGAGCTGATCTCTGGAATCTGAGGACAACATACAAACGTAAACTGCCACACCCCACTGAGAGAGGAGCTGACCAAGCAGCTGCCTCTGAATGACAGACAAAAACAAACAAACACTACCCAACCACCTGGCGAGACTATGACAGAGCTTCTGCTTAAATACCAACACCAGGACTGGATACTGGATGAGTAACACCAGAACTTAAACTAGAACTGAAATTCTATTGTTCCTGAGCCTGGAATTTTTTTGTTTGTCTGTTTGTTTGTACTGTTTCTTGTTTTTTTGTGTTTGCTTGTTCATGTCTCCCCATTGATTTGTTTGGGTTTATTTATTTTTTTGGTTAATTTTACTATTGTGAATTAGCTAATACTGAATTATACCCAGACCAAGGACAGAAATAGCACACAAACAAACCCAATACAGCCACACACACAAAAAATTAAACCAAGGGAAAGAAAACAGGTGACTGAAACCACCAAGTAGCCTATCAAGTACATAGTTGCACAGTACCAAGTGGAACAATGGGAAGAAGAAAAAGGGATGGAAACTATCCTCCCACCAAAATAATTTAGTACAGGATTCAGAGGGTAATGAAGAAAACAGATAACCAGTTCCAGACTCCAACAAAATAAAGATAAATGAAACCAAAAACAGATAACCAGTTCCAGACTCCAACAAAATAAAGATAAATGAAACCAAGGAACCCAGTGATTCCCACAAGAATAACCTCAAAAAAGAAATCATGCAAGTAATCACTGAGAATTTCATGGAGCTGTTACTAGACCTGGCTAACCAAAATGTACAAGACACTCAAGAAATTTCAAGACACCAAAAATAAAGAATACGAGAAGACACAGAAACAAATAATTGAACTCATAGGAGCCCTAAATAAACACCAAAGTGAAACAGAACACACTATAAAAAGAGAGAGAAATGAATCAAAGATGAAAATAGACAATATTAAAAAGGGTGTGACCCATGATATGGAAAACCTCAGAAGAAAGAATGAAATAGAAATACAAAACACAATGGAAGGACACTCCAGCAGACTAGAAGTAGCAGAAGACAGAATCTCAGAACTTGCAGATAAAATGGAAATTAAAGGAAAAACTGAAGAGCTATTAGTCAAACAACTCAAGACCTGCAAAAGGAAGATGCAAGAACTCACCAACTCCATCAGAAGACCGAACTTGAGAATCATGGGCGTTGAAGAAGGACAAGAGGTGGGAGCAAAAGAGATTCATAATATATTCAACAAAATAAAAGCAGAAAATTTCCCAAACCTAGAGAAAGCTATGCCCATTCAGGCACAGGAAGCCTCCAGGACATCAAACAGACATCAAACAGACTTAACCAAAATAGAACTACCACATGACATATTATCATTAAAACAACAAGCACAGAGAACAGAGAAAGAATATTGAAGGCTGTAAGAGAGAAAAAAACAGGTAACATACAAAGGTAAACACATCAAAATCACAGCAGATTTCTCAATGGGAACCTTAAAAGCCAAGCTAACATTCAAAATAGATGGAGCAATAAAAGTCTCTATAATAAACAGAAACTAAAACAATATCTGACCACCAAGCCACCACTACAAAAGATTCTTCAAGGAATTCTGTACACAGAAAATGAAAGCAAACAAACCATGAGAGGACAAGCAGCATCAAACCACAGGAGAAGAAATGACAAGGAATCAGAGAGTAACATTAATTCAGTTGCACACAATCAAACCCTTAAACCACAAAAAATCACCACAGGAATCACCACATACCTATCAATATTAACACTGAATGTTAACGGACTTAACTCCCCCATCAAAAGACACCATTTGGCAAACTGGATTAAAAAGGAAGATCCAACAATCTGTTGTTTACAGGAGACCCATCTCATTGACGAAACAAGCACTGGCTCAAGGTGAAAGGCTGGAAGAAGATTTACCAAGTCAATGGTCCCCAAAAACAAGCAGGAGAAGAAATACTTATCTTGGGTAAAGTAGACTTCAACTTACATTGATCAAACAAGATAAAGAAGGACACTCCATACTAATAAAAGGGGAAATACACCAAAAGGAAATAACAATTATCAACTTATATGCACCCAACATCGGTGCACCAATTTCATCAAACATATTTTAAAGGACCTAAAAGCATACATAGACTCCAACACAGTTGTAGTGGGAGACTTTAATACCCCCATCACCAAAAGCTAGGTCATCCAAACAAAAAACCAATAAAGAAATTTGGGAACTAAATCACACTATAGATCAAATGGACCTAGCTGATGTCTACAGAATATTTCATCCAACTTCTGCACAATATACATTCTTCTTAGCAGCCCACAGAACCTTCTCCAAAATTGATCATATCCTAGGGCACAAAGCAAGCCTCAGCAAATATAAGAAAATAGAAATAATGTCATGCATTCTATCTGATCATAATGCATTAAAACTAGAACTCAACAACAAAAACAACAGTAGAAAATATGCAAACAATTGGAAGCTGAATAACACATTGCTCAATGATCAATAGGTCATTGATGAAATAAAAGAGGAAATTAAAAGTTTTCTGAAAGTTAATGACAATGAAACATGGCTTACCACAACATATGGGATACAGCAAAGGCAGTCCTGAAAGGAAAGGTTATAGCCATGAGTGCAGACATTAACAGAACAGAAAGATATGAGATAAATGACCAATGCTACATGTCAAACTCCTAGAAAAATAGGAAAAAGCAAAACCCAAAACAAGCAGAAGGAGAGAAATAATAAAAAATATAGGCCAAAATTAATGAAATAGCAACAACAACAACAAAAACCATTAAAGAATCTAAGAAACAAAAAGCTGGTTTTTTGAAAAAAGAAACAAGATTGACAGACCCCTGGCAAACCTGACCAAAATGAGGAGTAAAAAAAATGCAAATCAGTAAAATCAGAAATGGAAAAAGGAAGATAACACCAAACAACACGGAAATTCAGGGAATCATCAGAAATTCCTTAGAGAATCCATATTCTAATAAATTTGAAAATCTTGAAGAAATGGACAAATTTCTAGATAGTTATGACCATCCAAAATTGAACCAAGAGGATATTAATAACCTGAATAGATCTGTAACACAAAATGAAATTGAAGCAGCAATAGTCTCCCAAAAAAGAAAAGTCCAGGACCTGATGGATTCTCTGCTGAATTCTATCAGACTTTAAAGAACAACTAATACCAACCCTCCTTAAACATTCCCACAAAATAGAAAGGTAAGGAACACTGCCTAACTCATTTTATGAAGTCAGTATTACACTCATACCAAAATCAGACAAAGACACCTACAAAAAGGAGAACTATAGGCCAATCTCCTTAATGAACATCGATGCGAAAATCCTCAATAAAATAATGGCAAACTGAACCCTACAACATATCAGAAAAATCATTCACCATGACCAAGTCGGCTACATCCCAGGGATACAGGGATGGTTCAACAAATGCAAATCTATAAATGTAATACAGCACATCAATAGAAGCAAAGACAAAAACCACTTGATCATCTCAATAGATGCAGAAAAAGTCTTCGACAAGATCCAACACCACTTCATTATAAAAGTTCTAAGAAAACTAGGACTAGAAGGAAAGTACCTCAACATTGTAAAGGCTATATATGACAAACCTACAGCCAACATCATACTGAACAGTGAAAAGCTGAAACCATTTCCCCTATAATCAGGAACAAGACAAGGATGCCCACTCTCCCCACTCCTATTCAGCATAGTCCTGGAATTCTTTGCCAGAGCAATTAGGCAAGAAGAAGAAATAAAAGGAATACAAATAAGTAAAGAAACTGACAAAATATCCCTACTTGCAGATGACACGCTCCTATATCTTAAAGACCCAAAAAACTCTACCCCCAAACTCCTAGATATTATAAATAGCTACAGCAAGGTGGCAGGATACAAAATCAACTTACAAAAATCATTAGCTTTTCTATACACCAACAAAGACCAAATTGAGAAAGAATATATGGAAACAATTCCACTTACAATAGCCTTCAAAATAATCAAATACCTAGGAGTAAACCTAACAAAGGATGTGAAGATCTCTGCAAGAAGAACTACAAACCCTTGAAGAAAGAGATTGAGGGGGGAGAAATGACCCAAACAATGTATGCACAGATGAATATATGAATAAAGAAAAAAAAAGTAAAATACGTAGTTCATTTGAATAGAATTTGGGTAAAAATAATGGATGAATCTTTTATATTACTTCATTAACCAATGCTGTGAAATTATGCACATTGTGCTTTGGAAGTTTATTAGTTTATCAATGAAGAAGTTTAATTTTAAAATTACTAACCAAAATTTTCCAATTAGCTATGCATGATTCATTTATGTCAGAAAAAATATTCTTTAAAGGAATCTGTACTTTCGTAGCCACAATATATAAGCCTAACATTTTATGCTGCCGAAAAGAAATATACTTTGTGTAGAATTCACTAACATCACAGATGGCATTAAGCCATTGCCATTTCTATTTGTACTGAAGATGAGATTATAACAGGGAACATATGACATGTACATGGAATCTTAAAATTTTAAGAATTAAACTGGCTACTGGTGGCTCACACCTGTCATTGTAGCTTATGGGGAGGCAGAGATTATCAGGATCATGGTTTGAAGCTAGCTGGGCAAATAGTACACAAGACCTTATCTGGGAAACATGTAACACATGACAGGTTTGGTGGAGTAGTTCAAGTGGTAGACTGCCTGCTTGGCAAGCATGAGGCCCTGAGTTCAAACCCCAGTACTACCAAAGAAATTTGTTTTGAAAATTAGTGTGCTTAATAAGAAAATATACTTAAAAAAAATCTAGAAATGCTAATATTCATGAGAGAAAAAAATTGAACAAACTTAATTTACTCTTGAAAAGCAAAGCAGCTTTTAGTACGAGACTCTTAAATTCCTCTTCCCACAGAGAGATGAAAATTTCATTGTTTGGCATGGTAAACTGTTCAACTCATTCGATGTGCTTGAGGCCTCTGTAGCACTGACATTTGAGTTATTATTGAAAGACCTTCCCTTCCCAATTTCATTCAAATAGGAAAAAAATTCTGTTTGATATCAAGGAGGTCAAAATGGCCAAAGGAAGTGAGTGCAAGATGACTCACACTGTCCTTATTTATACAGCCTCACCAGAAAGAGCATTTGTGCTCAAAAGCCTGTGTGAAATGTTTAAAAGGGAGTGTTCTGAATTAAGGTGGCCCGGCAGGACTGTATATGGGAATGTTTGGATGTCGGTATCCTGATCTGTTAACTTGCTTCTATTTCTAGATATGTTGCTCTGTAAAGGCTTTGTCATATCACCAGTGCATGCTTGCGGTTCTGGCCCTAATTCAAACAAAAACAAGTCATTTGTGGTTTTGTTTTTTGACTCTATTTTTTCTCCTCAGACTTCTAGGGGCAGTTTTCTTCTGATAATCTATGCATTAGGTAGGAGAAAGTATATGTAGAAAAAGGAATAGAAAGTGAACAGATCAAAATTTTAAACCAGGAGTGGACCTCTAATAACATTTTGAAAGACTAGGGTTTTTTTCATTCACAAATCTACATACCTAGGATTCTCTAAAACCTTTTCCCTCTTACTTCAACATATTCCTCAGCTGCATAAAATACCTCACCACATTTTCTCTCCATAGATGAATTTCTGCAGCAGGAAATCATCCATAATTCCTGTCCCCAGCTTTCCCAAGAATAGGAGTTTTTTGGGGAATCTTAGCAGGTCCTTTGCCGACCATTAACACTCTCAGCCTTTGAGTGGTTTAGCTCCTTCTTACAAGGAGCAACAAAAATGATATGGATTGTTGGTTGTGTGGAACTGGGGCTGCGCTGGAAACAAAGTACACCTTTGAGAGCAACAGGAAGCTACTAAAGGCATATTACACAATTCTGTGTTTTTTAATTTTATTAATAAGATTCCTCTAGTTACTCTGTGGAGGTAGATATGAAAGGAACCCCATGTATGTTGGAATGCCTATTATGAAATTATTGCAGTTGTCAGGTTAGAGGTAATGGTGAACAAGGATGATGATAATCGAATAGGAAAGAAAAAGAAAATGTTAAAAATATTTTGGAAGTACAATAAGCAGCATCTAATAGATTTATTGTAGTGTAGGACAAAGTATGAACTCAAAGATAGTGCCTAGATTTCTGACTTTAGGGACAGGATGGGTTGTAGGCTGTTTACTTACACAAGTAACCCTGGGAAGGAATGCATTTTAAAAGGAGAAATTTAATAATTTATTTTTAGATATATTACTTTTGATAAGCCAATAAAATATGAACAGTATACAGTTTTCATATGCTAGAGCTCTGGGGAGAAAATCATTGCATTTTGAAATGTTGATATGCTCACTCCCATGTAACTTTTTATTACGTTTTAGGAGTGAGAGCTTTTAGGAGGGAAAGTTGCCTTTTTAATTCAACCTTCCTTTACCTTTCTGCTCACATGAGTAACATCAAAAATGAAAATGCTCTGATTGGCATTGGTGCTCTTATTCCATAGATGATAGCAGTATGTTTGTCTTTATGGTAAATGGGGTGTCAACCTGGTTTCTCGGATCAGAGGAGTCTTCATAGTTTAATCTCACACTAAAAAAAAGGATTAATGGGAAATGTCATAGTGATACATCCATGCTAAGAATCCAATAATTTTATTTTAATCAGTTGCATGTTATTGGTAACACTGAATTATAACTTTGCTTGCTTTTCAAAGATACCATGACCTTGTACAACTGCATAGAGAGAATGAAAAAACTTGAGTCTATTTAGTATATTTTATTAGAACTGTTGATATTCTCTCTCCTTTTCTCTCTTTCTGTTCCTCTCTCTCTCTCTTAACCTGGAGCCTTTAAGTTATCAAAACCATCACACAATAAATTAATACAAAAGGAAATAAATTTGTTTAAGGAATTGTCTAAGAATCATAGCTTTGCACAAACTAGTAAGTATCTGTGCATTATAATAGAGGGGTATAAAAACCTAGTAATAGCAAGCAGTTTCTTTGTTCTTTTTCTTATAAGTATATGAAGCCCATCAACCATATGCCCTCACCTTCATCTCCTTCATTCACCCTTTCACCTCCACTGTGATCCTCTCCCCAACATATTGCCCCTCCACTGTACCTATTTTACAGTCCTTTCATCATTAATATTTAAGTTGATGTCCAAAGGTGTTTCTCAATGTATCCCCACTGTGGGTATACTTTACTTTGGTTCCCTTCCATTACTCTTCCTTACCTTTTACTTCCCACTTTTCAACAGCTTCCAATACACAACCTTATATCCCATACTTTCATAGATGTTATGTTTTATGATATTACTGATGCTCTATCATTCTCTTTTCCTTTCCTTCTGTCCCTGAGTTCCATACAGTAGTTCCACTGTTACAAACATGTTCTACATCTGAGTTTGTATATGGTCATGCTTGTTTTTGTGAATATGTTTATCTTTTGCATCTATCTTCTACATACGAGAGAAAAGCATGTGGCCTTTGTGTTTCTGAGCCTGGCTTACTTCACTTAACCTGAAGTCCTCCAAACGCATCCATATTCCTTCAAACCACATGTCATTATTCTTTATAGCTAAGTAAAACTCCATTGTGTAAATATACCACAAGAAACCTCTCACAATTAAGTGGGACAGGGAGGTAGTTGTGGGGGAGAAAGGTTGGAGGCAATCTAACCAGTGTTCAATAAAGCCTAATCAGAATTGTCATTATGAATCCCCCCTGTATAATGAATATATCCTAATAAAAATTTATAATAAAAATTAAAGTAGTGAAATTACAAGCCACACAACATAGGGAGAAATATTTAAAATACATATAATTGATGAAGGTCTTACATCCAGGACATATTTTTAAAACTCCTGTAAATAAGAAAAAGACAACCTGATTTAAAAAGTAGGCAGGAGACTTGAACAAACACATTTCAAAAGAGAATATCAAGATGGCTCATGAACATAAGAAAAAGTGCCCATCCTCTTTCATGATTAGGGAAGTGGGTAGAGCAGGTGGTGTCAGAAGTCAGCATGGTGCTTACCTTTGGGCAGAGGGATACCAGAAATGATTGGGAAGGCCTTAGAAGTCCATGGGGTGCTGGTAATGTCCAATGTCCTGACCTGGTGGATGTTGTATGGATATGTTCACTTTATGAGCATTCTTTGAATTATACACATGAATTTCATGCACTTTATGAAAAATGTTTACTAAAAATGAAAAGAAGCACCCCCCCAAAAAAGTACAACCTGACTTTTACCACATTTTATTTTCCTTCTTTTCGAAATCTGATCTGTAGTTCAGGATGTGGAATATCACGCTGACAGCTCAATATGAAGTCATAATTCATTTTGGATAATTTGGAAAATAAATGGAAGTATACCATTTGTTAACAATTTATACTGCAATGTTTATTTTGTTTTATATATTTTTATAAGAACTTCAGAGTTCAGAAGAGAAGATATTCAGCATCTACATCATTGCTGAATATTTTCTTTAGTGTGTCTTAAGGTCCTTACCCTCAGGAGGATTATTACTGTAAAAATTATTTTAACATTCTCCTTAATAAAATGCAAAGCAAAAGAGAACAATCCAACAATTGTCAGAACACATAATCAGATGGTTCAGGTTAGAGAAACAAAAGCAGCCAGATAGTGAGGAGATTGGAAAGTATCTTAGAACTCAATTAGCCAAGCATTTGCATTTTAAACAGCAAGTTTTTGTGTGTTTTAAACAAGTGACATATGTTTAAAATCTCACTGCTATTTTGATATGTACTATTTGAAGCACTGGCTCCTGTTTATCAGGAAGAGAATCTAACACATTTGAATGGAAAGGCTTACCAATTTTATAGAAACAACAACATGAAAAGAGAGAGGGCTTGGCTGAATCTGAAAACTATAACTTCTCTCTAGCTCATCTCAAGGCTTAAAATAACTGTTTTTTCTCAACTACTTTTCCTTGACAATAACATTTTGGAATCTGATATTAAGAACAATGACACCTCGATTTGAGGGTGGACAACCCAACTGCTTTAGCAGGGTCTACATAGGTAAAAACTTGCACTTGTGAGTAGAAATGCCCAAAGTGATCTCTATGTGTCCAAGTCTCCAAAACTGGGGCTGGTTCTCTGAATTTTGCCTAACCCTGGAACCTCACCTCATATTAATGTCAAATTAACAAGTTTTTAATTGTCATGATTGATTTTCAAATATATTGATGGAAATTGAAAAAGATGGTGTAATTCCAATAGAGTTCATTTCTTTCATAATAGGTAGTAATAAAGTGCTTAAGATTCAACACCAGAAGAACTATGTTTGAACTCTGTATTCTCTACAGAGTAGCTATGTGATATTGGGAAAGTTGTTTGATACTTTCAGCCTCAGTTTCCCCATCCATAAAACAATACCTATTTTTTTATGACATTGATAACATAAAACAGTGCCTGGAATAATGAAAGCACATAAGAAATACTGAGTAGTATTTATAGAAATATTATTAATATTATTGTCATTAGATTTTGTTTTTATGAAGGTGGTATATTTCAGCCATCCAATGGACTCATTCTTCCAAAAGCTTTTTCAAAAGTATTTTGAAGTCTAAGATTTGAGAATGAGAAAGGCTTATTGGTCATGTATCTCAAGTATTTATATATAACTAAAGAATTTGAGCTATACTTTGTTCCTCAAAGTCACACAGCTACTTGAGAACACAGCAATTATTATTACACAGGCTTTTTGATGCCCACTTAAGTGTTCATTTGTTATTACATGCTGCTTCACAAAGGAGAGATGGAAAATCAGGTTAACACAAGAAAGTGTACATTTGATGTGATTTCACAAATTCATGTCACAACTAATGTTATTCAGAAAAAAAACTAGCTCCAAAACTTCCTTTGCCAGATTAGCAGAAATCTAGTAATTTTCTCTCAAGGTTCCCCTGTTTCCCAAGAATCCCAGGAACTTGTATGATATGAAAGAAAGAAAGTTCTACCAATTTACTTCTCTGAGCAGAACAGAGAAAACCTACCATCCCATCAGCCTCACCTGCCCTTGCTTCTCACTGCAAATTGAGCTTGTATAGACACAGCCTTTTTGACTATTGGCCCAAAGTCCCCCAGCAATGACCAATCAAGGCATGCATCATTAAGAAATCACCATTCCATTTTCTTGGTTCCAATATAAGCTCAGGGGAATGCTAGTTTATGTGTAAATATTTTCATGCTCAGCTCCCTGTGTTCCTTAGCAGCCATTCCTCAAGATGCTGACTGCTCCAAGCAGAGCCAGGACTTTCCTTTCCTTTCTTTGAGGTTCACACAGCAGAAGTCCATTGTTTATTCTTTTCAATCCCAGAAACAGGAGTTCATTTTATCACTTGGAGACATCAGAACAATTCATTCATGCCTCATTTGTTGGCTACCTCAAAGGTCTGCAAGGGTGCTCTGCATGATTTCATCTTTGGGATGGAGACCAACTCGAGACACACCCTTTTTTTAAGATCAAAGTGAATTCTGACAACTCTCCTGCAAGTACCAGAAGAGTGCCTGACACTAAACGTGGCCTACAGAGGATCCTTTATTAATACTGTTTGAACAAATAAGTTAAAAACACAAATAAGTTTACAAAACCTGAAATTTTAAATATTCTAATATTATCATTTCAGATTGTGTTCAGGCTTTGTGTTACCTCCAGTTAATCTCTGTGTGTCAGTGAACTTGCAATGTGACCCATTTCTAAACTGAATAACTTGCTTTGTCACCTATGTTCTAAGTGTATTTTACCTATATATAGTAGTATATATATTATATACATATTTTATAAACATACTTAGACTATTTGGATTTAGTAATGTTTTAGGAGATAGGAGGCCTTATTATGTTTTAACTTTGACCACACTCATAAAAATATAAATGCAAATATGAAATAAATTCATGAGATCGCCCATTATCCAGCTGCAGCTTTAAAATGTGCAAGACTTGATAACTTTCTAGATTTAGTTTAATGGCAGAATCTCATCTATGCAGCCAGTTTGGATCATACAGCAATTCCTATTTCAAGTGTTTTGACTTATAAAAGGAATAAAGCTGATGGTCGTGGGTCACTTTCAGCCACATCATTGCATTTTCTCGTCAGACAAGTTCGAGAATTGCCTGGAGGAGCTCTTATCTTCTCCCTGGACTTGCGCTTTCCTAGAAAAGAATGTAGCTGTGTGAGAGACAAAACAAGAGGCTATATTAGTGGAAAATTGCTATTGCTGTTTAGTTTGTGTGTGGAGTTGGCATTGGAGGTGAAATGCAGCTGCTAATTGTCTCTGATTAGATGTCAATTAGCTCTGAATATTTCCATAAACCTTCCTTGACCAAAGATGCTTCAATAGAGTTGGTAAATATTGCTCAGTGTCAATCTGAAGCTCAGAAACTCATAAACAAATGTGATTCCTCTAAAAAAAAATAAGCTTTCTGTGAAACCTGGCCAAAATTCTAAACTTGTAATATCAACACTTGGTGTAGGCATTTTGTTCCAGACCTATGGATTCTCTTCAACTTTTTGTGTGCTCAGGAAAGTTTCTTGTACATATGTTGTCATTAGTTTTGGAGAAATATTTTTAACAATATTCTAGAAATTTCAGAAATACCCTAATTTTAAAGAAAATAAATCTGTTACTTGGAGATAGAATGGAATAGTGATTTAGGAAGTCAGGATTATGAATGCAATTTTAAAATGTCTTAGAAAACAGAGAGGAAATTGAGGAACCAACACCACTTTGATCTTCTAAGAGTCAGGGTGGGAAATTAAGTCAAGGCCCAATTGCAGAACCCACGGTTCTTGCTGAGAGTCCATGTAGGCATGCCTCTAAGTGCTGGTTTTTACATGTGAAGAATGATGGGACAGGATGTCATGGGCCTACAGTTTAGCATTTTGTTGGAGTTCTGCATTTACAGGGGCTTGCTGTGCAATTGTCACCTAACTGATATTTTGACTCTTACTTTGCTCTTGTGTCCACACCTATAATTTCTTTGGGAGCACTGTTCTTTAAAACTTATACTTTAGCTACAGGTTAGTATTTGGGCATTTATGGTCCTTAGACATTTTTCCCAATACTATGTTTTGCTGCTCATTAATATTAATGATGTTCATTAATAATTTTATCCTGTCCATCCAATTTTTTTCTCACTACCTTCAGATATGGCTCCACATAAGATCCCATTTTTTCTTCTCTTGATTTTTTTGTCTCCTTTCAAACTGGAATTTCTTTCCTATCTTAAAACAGTTGAAAGTTTCTCATTCTTGGCAGAAAATAACCAGTATCCTTCTTTGGACCTTAGTATCCTCTTCCTCTCCATGCTCATATTTTTTTTCTGTCTCTTAGTCACACATTTCAAACAAGATTTCTCTAGTGATGACCCCTTCTTTACCACTAGCTCCATTCTTGTTAGGCCCTGATGAGGTTATCACTCAATTAAATCCTAATATACCTGGTTTATGGTTTTGCTTTTTGATAGTACAGGAAGAAATAGTATAAAAGGAAGAAATGGAAGATGTCCTACCTGCTAGCCTGTATCTGAGCAGATGGAGAAAGGAGACTTTAATGTTATCCAGAATGGTGGCTATTGGCCCATGTGGCTCCCCAGCAACTGGACTATGACTACTGTGACTAAGGAAATGAATTTTTAATTTATTTTTATTTTAACTGATTTATACTTAATTTTTAAAACTATTATTTGATCTGGTTATCAGAAAACTTTTAAGTGTGCTTGGAACAACTTTGATATGTCGATTTACTTTATAATCACAAATTTTATAAATCTAAGTATTTTTGCATTATATTTCATTTGATTTGGCAATTCATTAAGATTTCCTACTTCTGTATTACTTAAAGTAAAATATTCTATTATTTAATTCTGTTTAACTAATTCTATTTACTTAATGTAAACATTTTATCATTTGACATTGGGATAACGAAATGAATAGATGAGGTACAAACCTATGAACTTGAGATGCCATTGACATAAATGATTTTGTCATGCAATGAGAACTATGCATGTGGATCTGTGGGGCAAAACTGGAAGGTTCAATTCCCTTTCCATGTTCTATATTCTCCAAATAGCACCTTAACTAGAATTTCCAAAGGCAGCTTCAAGGTGGGTAATCTGAGGGTCAAGGGCTTTGCTTGAGAGCCAGGATGATCCCAGCCATTTTAAATAGCTTGAACTTTCCTGACCCTTTGTTCCTGGCTTTCCTCTTTACTAGGTACATGGCTGTTATTAAGTACAACACTTCATCATCTCGATCTTCAATTTCTTAATGTGCAAAATATGGATATTAGTGTCTATGCAATGAGATCTTTCTGGGGATTAATGAAACAATGTATGCAAACTTTTTATTGCAATTCCTGACATTGTGATAAAACAGTTGAGCAGCTGTGAATCTTTTGTAACTATTATCTACTAAACATTTGTTGTATAATTTGCTTTTTAATTTTTAATGTCTATAACCATTTGGTGAGGTAAAGATTCTTACCCTCATTTGCCTGTGAGAAAACAGATGGTTAGAGAAGACATAAATCAATTTGCCTAGGATAGCTAATTTTGAAATCGTGGTAAAGTAGTGTAAGTAGTGAAGATCACACACTGAATGCTCAGCTGGATATTGGAAAAAGTTTGTTCTTTTCTCTGTTTCCATGTCTGTAAAAATAAGAATAATTATTTTTACACATAAGAAGTTTAATGAATTAATATTTGTGAATCTTTAGAATAGTGTCTGTAATGTATTAAGTGCTACACATGATTTGTCACATAAAACTATTACATTTCCCATCTATCTCTGACTTAAAAAAAAGTAATATTACCCGGGTTCTTGCTAAATATTTCCTTCAGACATAGGCAACAAATAGAGGTAGTTTGGAAATAAAGCATCCTTCGATCATTTCACTGCAGCCCAGATCTGGTTAAAGCAACCTTCATTTTTATAGTGATGCAGCAGCACAATAGTAACTATTTTTTTTTTTCCTCAAGCACTGACAGACTTTTGTAGAGCATTGTAAACCTGGGACCCTGCCTCCTCTGTATTCTTGTGCAAAATGCCAGCCTTTCCCTGTGGTTGGAATTCTTACTCCACATGACTGACGTCTAACACATGTTCTGCTGCCAAGTGCACTTTTTTCCTTTGGCTGGGCATCTGGGTTTGGCACTGGTTTTCATTTCACTTGAGAGATGTGGTGTCAATCAGGACTGTATTGTGGGGTGAGATAAGTGGGCAGAGAACACGTTTTAGAAGCCAATTCATAGAGCAATGGGATTATACCTGGGCAAGGATATTTAGCAGAGAGATCTCTGGCTTTCCTTTGCTCTCTGCAATGCTGTGTGTATGAGGGGTTTTTAGGGAGTTTTTCTTTGCATTTTAAGCTATGACATTTTTGAAAGCCTAATTCTCATCTGCATATTTGATTAGTCCTGTAATAGGGAGTGCACCAAAGAGCATTTTAATACTAGATGCTTACATTTCTATATTCTGTTAATAGAAGGCAGTGGGAAAATAATATTTATGTTCAAACAATTATAAGCAAATCAAATATTAATTCCTTGACTATTTCAACCACCCACTTAAAAACATACTTTAAAAAGGCAACCTTTAGACTTTCTATGGTTTTGAATGAATTCATCACTATTGGATTTAGGTCAGGCTTTATATATTTTTGAATGAGCTTCCCAAAATTCCACTTAAGCGAGTACATTGCCATATGAGGGAGGGGCTGACAAACTATATAGCCCACAGGTCAAAACCAGACTGCTGCTTTTATTTTGTAAATAAAGTTTTATCATCACATAGAAACATTTATTTACAAATTGTCTATGGCTGTTTTCATATTACAATGGTAGAGTTGAATTACAATAGGATAAAAAGTACTTACTATTTGGCCCTTTAGTTTACCCAGTTGAGCCCTAGACAATATGTAAGCAAAAGGCCTGGCTTTGTGTCAATAAAATTTTATTTGCAAAAATGGGAAGCAGGCTGGTTAGGGCCATTGAACTGAAGTTTGTGGATTCCTGGTGAACTGATAAAGAAGCACTTTAGGATCAGACAGATCAGCTATTTGACTGGGGAAATAATACTTGACCTCTCTGAACCTCAGATTGTACACATGTAAAGCAAGGATATCAACGCTTATCCCACACAATTTTTTTTAGATAAAATCAGGAAATGTATGATCAGCAGCTAGCACATTTGAGATCCTCTGTAAATGTTTGTTAACACCTTTTTATTTAGCACTTCATGCCCGCAGGCTATCAGGAGTTTAGATTTAAAATGTTAAAAAATATATCTTCTCTACCAAACACCAAGGGAGATGTTTGTCTCAGAGAAATAGGGACAAAGAAAAGATTTAATTTTTTAAACACCATGGTTAGTTTTATTTAAGGACTTGTGCTTGATTTGTAAGAACATATATTGAAAAAAGAGAAGAAAAATGATGCTTAAAATACCATATTGTTTTGACATTGTAGATCTCTCCAGTTCTAACTGAACCTTGTTTTGAGAAATATAGCAAGTGTTCTGGAAAAATCACATGTTCACAAAATTTTTCATTGTTTTTCAAGTTTCTCAGTGTTTAGAAATATCTCTGCCATATCCTGTATCAACTATTCCCCTACAATCATTTTTAAGAATTAAGTACCCAGGACCAAAAGCTGCAAAACCATCTGTATACATGTTTCAAACCAGTGAAAAATGAAAGTGTTATAAGCAAATGACGCCCTGGAGCCATTGTAGGAATGCTGATGGTAACACCATCCATCACACAAGTCTTGCTGTGGCATTGTGGGATATTTTGCTTATCCTAGGTTCAAAAATAAAAATATTGAAAGAAGGGAGAGAGCCCTTTGTTTCTATTTTTAATCTATTTTTCTTTCTTCCCTAATCTCTAAGTGTAATATAGTGTACTGCTCTACCTCCATAAAATCAAAACAATCTGGTACAAAAATAAGCCTTGTATTGGAGCATCCTCAGACAGAAGGGAGCTGCTGTGCATCATGGTTGGTCGAAATCCTTATTCAGTGGTATAAACTTGCACAAGAAACCTAACTTGCAGGTCCATGTTCTTCAAGTTTAGTGGGAATAAAATGCTCACTAACAGTGTAGGTACAATTGATAGTGATATAAAAGGCTATATGGTTTATTAGATCTTCAGTAAGTTAAATTACTTCTTAACCCCATATTATTTTAGAATAAAACGTGAAGAAAATGATTGTAAAACCAGAATATGAAAAAGTACCCAATATTGTGATGGGAACAACTGAAGCCTCAGATCTGACAGTAGGCATCTTCTTGGAGTATTCATTTTACTCAGAATTTTAGTTAGAAAGTTTAATAAGAAAGGCAACTTAGAAGAAATTAAAACACTTTTGAATGGAAACAAATAGAGTCTTCCTTTGGCAGAATGTGTGAAATGAATGGAAATTTGAAAGAATGTTTAAACTCCAAAGCAATTAAGCAGATTGTTTTCACGGATGGTCAGACTTCGCTATGTCTTCATGATCCCTCAGTGGAAATGGTACGAGAAGCTTTGGGGAAAAAATGTGAGACTTAGAGATTGAAGATAAAAACCTGAGCCCTGTCTCTAATGGCTTCTTGTTTTGAGTCACTGAGTAAATTACTTAGTCTCTTTGACTCTCAGTTTTTACATCTGTCAAGTGGGAATGGTGCATTACTATTACATGATTGGAGGACAAAGAAGAGTACACGAAAATGCAACCAGAGAGAATTTCTGAGATTCTGTGAACAGTAAAACAGTCTAAAGGTGTAAATTTTGTTGCTATGAGCTGATGAATCCTCTAACAGTAAGATAGATAATATGTCAGATCCAAGGGAAACCTTCTTTCTCTGAGGAGTCTGTTCTATGCTTGAAGTATTGTGCTTTAACATTACTTTAAATACCTAAAGTTTTCTTTTAGCTGAGTAGAGATCAAATTAAATCTCCTTTGATTTCCCTATCTATAATGTAGAAGAAATAAGAATTGCCTTGGTGATTGTTCTGAGAACTAAAGAAAGATGAAATTATCCTACAGGGGCTTATAGATTATACTCTGAAGACTACAAGCTCCTTCCCTTTTCTACATGCTGCTATCTGTGACTTATATCACAAGTTTCTTCCAATTTAAAGAAAAAATTCTGGAGCCTAAATACTGTTATAATAGATTTTAGTGGTAACCAGGGAAGCTTGGTTCTCAGTGGTATGGTCTTAAAAATATCTTCATGGATATTCAGAATTTTGTATTTGCCAATTACCTTGGAGAATTAACTCTGAATAACTTTTTCATGAGAATGTAGAGTAAGTGGGTTTACAAGAAGAATAAGAACTCTGAACAATTCAACACAAGTCTTTGTGTGTTAAGAAACTATTTTTCTTTGGTTTGGAACTTGGAGTATTTGAGGCTTAGATTGTGCCTGTTTACAAGGTCATTTGATATTTAGGTTTTTAAGCATTTTAAAATTTACAATTATAAAATATACCTTTGTGTGTCATAAAATTCTTTAATTTATATTACATTATTCTTAGAGTTTAAAATTGTAAATAGCACCTGTTGAACTAGTTTTTTCAAGTTCAGCTGTATTATAAACTTTTTAGATTTTTATCAAGCACACATGTTGGTTAAAGATGATTGGTGGTAACTTCAACTACATATATTTACAGAAATGGCTTCTTTTCTTCAGGCTAAAATTTATTACACAGTTACTAGATGCTAGATAATCTACTAGGAACATTTCTTATGTCTTGTTGATTTCAAGTTTTAATGGTTTTACCAAAAAACTTAACATCACAAAAGGTATGTTGAGGAAAAGAAACTTATGTGAGGTCACTCAGTAAACTATGTATTTCAGTTCAAGTGGTGACTAAAATTTATAGTTGCTTCCCAATACTTGTTTAGTGAAATTATTCAATAGCTTCTATTTGTTTATTGAAATGGGGTATACTAAGTTTTTGCTCAGGCTGACCTTGGGCCTTCAACCTCCAGATTTCCTGCTAAATTACTGGAATTATAGACGTGGGCCACCACACCTGGCCCCCTAGTTACTACCTTCACTATCAGGTTTATTGAGGTCTATTAACAAAAGCGAAATTCATCTGTTTGGTGTACAGATCTTAAGTTTTAACAAACTTATGTAAGCTACACAATCATGTAGCAACCACCACTGTCAAGATGTAGAATAGTCCCAAAGTTTCTTTACAAATTTCTGTAATCATTCCCCATCTTCAACCCCAACACTTGGAAACTGCTGATCTGATTAAAATTTTGCAAGTGGTAAAGATGATTTCAAAAGAATCATAATGTATATAATTTTTGTGACTAGCTTCTTTCATTTAAATCAATATTTTTGAGTTTTATTTAATTTGGTGTATGTATTAGTAATTCTTTCCATTTTATTATGTGGTACTATTCTACTGCAGAGATGTAAAACTATTTATTCATTCATTAATTAAATTAATATATGTTTGAGTTGTTTCACTTTTGAGTGATTATGAAGAAAAGTGATACAAACTTTCATGAAGTTTGTGGGGTTGCTAGGGAACAAGGCAAACTGTGTGTTTATTTCTGTAAGAAAATGTCAATCAGTTCTCAGGACTGACTGCACTAATTTGCTTTCCCACAATGAATGAAAACTCTAGTTGGTCCACATTCTCATCTGCCCTTGATCTTGTTAGTTTTTTGTGTTAGCTTTGTTACATTTTTAGCCATCTTAATAGTTATGCAATAGTAATTTGCTGTGGTTTAAATTTGCATTCATGTAATAGTGTGGAACATTTTTTCTTTTAAAAAAATTGGAGTATATTAATTGTACAAATGATAGGTTTCATTGTGACATTTTATCCATGTATATAACTTTGGTTTTTTAAAATTATTTTTATTATCATATTATTGTTTCACTGGGGTACATTGTGACATTTTCAAAAGTGCTTACAATATATTTTCGTTAAATTCATCCCTCCATCTTTCCCCTTTATGTATATAAAACTTTAATCATATTCCTTCCTCATTATCTTCTTTCGTTGCCCCCCACTGGTCTCCTTCCTCTCCTCAAACAGATCCCTTCTACTTTTATCTCTATTAAAAATATAGATTATGAATATGAGAGAAAACATATATATGTATGTTTCTCCCACTTTGTAACTTATCTTTCCCCTAAGAATGTCTTTCAGCAAGCAAAAGTTCTTAATTTTGGTGATGTACTATACATTAGATCACATTGAGTCTATAGATTAACTTGGGAAGAACTGATATCCCAACACTGGCTGTTCAAATTCATAAACCTGCTATATTGCTTGATTCATTTAGGTTTTCTATGGTTTCTATCATCAACATTTTGCCATTTTCAGCATATAAAGCTTGAACGTATTTGACTATCCTTAAACATTTATTTTTCATGGTATTGTAAATGGTTTAGGTTTTTAAGTTTTAGTTAGATTGTTCATTGATAACATTCAGCATTGAAAGTCTTGCTAAACTTACTTACTAATTTTAATAGGTTTTTGAGGATTTTTTTTTCAGTTTTTCTTATCCCAAACAATCAAGATGCCTGAAAACAGAAGCAATTTTAATTTTTCTTTTCCCTCAAAGGACTTTTCTATCTCATTCTTGCCTTATTGTAGTAAATAGGACCTCAATATGAGATTACATAGAAGAGCTAAGAGTGGATATCTTTGACTTGTTCCTGACTTTATCATGAAATTAGATTTCTGTTTTATAATGACATATGAAGCTAGCTGTAGGGTTTATCTAATGCCCTTTATCAGGTTGAGTAAGTTTCTATCTGATCCTACTTTGCTGAAAGCTTTCTTCATGACGGACATTGATTTCTGTTGAATGATTTTTCTGCATATGTTGATATTAACCGACTGGCATTCTTTTATATTTTGTGGATAGAGTGAAGTATACTTACTAATTTTCTAGTGTTGATTCCCACTTGATAATAATCTTTTGTTTAGAATTTTTACATAACTTTGTCTTTGAAGGGTATTGGCCTATAGTTTTCTTTTCTTATTGATACTTTGGTGTGTTTTTAGTGTTAGAGTAACACTGACCTTAAAAAATGAGTTTGAAGGTATTTTATACTTTAAAAGCTACCAGAAAAACTAGTATTAACCTTAACCAATGTGCTTGAGGTTCCTTTCCTTATTTTATTTGTTTGGTTGCTTGGTTATTGTTTTTAGTACCTTTTGTCACTTTCTAAATGTATTACTCAGATTTCTGTCACTGTTACCTAAGATAAACACACTAAAAGAGGAAAAGTTTATTTTGGCTCAAAGTTTCCACTTCATGGCTGCTTGGCCATGTTGCTTTGGGCCTGTGGCAGCACAGTACTTCATGGTGGGAGCATGTAATGGAGGAGGCTTCTCACCTGATGGCAGCCAGGAGGAAAAACTGACAGAGGAAGGATCTAGGTTCCCTATCTTCCCTTCAAGGGCACATCCCCAAAAAGCTGATTTCCTTCCACTAGGCTCAACCCTCTAAAGATCCTACCACTTCCCCAAATCACAATCAGCTCTAGTCCAGGCCTTCAAAAGAGGCTTTTGGAGGACATTTAAGATACATACTGCCACACTACAGTGTAAGCCAAGAGAAGAAATAGAAGGTAAGAGCAAGAAGGTCTTTGTAAGATATTGGATAATTAAATTTGGCATAGTTAATGCCTCCAAATAATTGATGTATATGTAATAACACTAGAGGAAAAAAGACAACTGAATGTTTTAAAAGTTTAAATCTTTAAATATTCTTAACTAAATATTTAAATCATTAGAGTGGAGGGTATAACTTAGTTGTAGAGCACTTGACTAGCATTTTCAAGGACCTGGGTTGATCCACAGAATTAATTAATTAACTGATTAATAAGTAAATATAAGGCCAGGTATGGTAGTACATGCCTGTAATCCTAGCTACTTGGGAGGCAGAGGCAGGAGTTTGAGGCCAGTTTGAATTAGAGGCAAGTTTGAGGCCAGCCCAGGAAAAAGTTTGTGAGACTCTCCCTCAAAATAAAAGCAAAAGAGCTTAGGGCATAGGTCAAGTGGTAGAGTGCAAGGCTCTGAGTTAAATTCTCCCATACTGTGAAAAAAAAAAAACCACAGAAGAAAGGAATCTAATTCACTTCAGTTAAAGTATCAGAAAGGTGCTATCAATTGATAAAAAATGAACTTACGTTTTCAATCCCTTTTATTCACTTCCTTTGCAATGTAATCTTGTAGCTCTTACTATTAGGGAGTGGAATCTTATTTCCTCTCCCTTGGAATCTGGAAAGCCTCATGACTTACTTTGACAAATAGGGAGTGATAGAGAAGATAGTGTGCCAGTTGCAAGCACAGGCTTCAAAAGGACTTGCGTTCCACTTTTCCTGGTGGAATTTTGATTCTAACATATGAACAAGGCAAAAGTAGCTTTCTGAAGGGTGACTGGCATGTGTCTAGCACATAGCTAGCCAACCTGTAGGAGAAGATGACTACAGATGCCCCAAAGGAGCACACCTGAGAACAAACCACTCAAATGAGCCCAGCCTAAGTTCACAGCCTATAAACTGGTATTATTAAAAAAAAATGTATGGCACAATGTGAACATGAATCAAAATGTCCAACTATACTCCATAAGTATATATAATTATTATGTATCTGCAAAAAACTCACTGAATTTTAGGTAGCATGATATAGAGCAATAGTCAGATGGCAACAAGAGGTTACACCTGAGCTGAGACTGAAAGAGTATTTAGGACTTCATAGCTTCTTTTAGAATATGTTACAGATATCTGTCACACTTGTAGACTAGTCCATGGAATACTAATTTATGGGCACTTAAGGTGTGAAAGTACCTCTGCTAATCATTTTAATTCTGTGGAAAAACCCCTCTCAGTTTAAAACTCAGTTCCAAAATCCATTTTGCCAAGGGTGTAGGAAGCAGGATAAAAGAATTCATACTGCTCCCTCCTTCTCTTACGAACTTCAAGATTCCTATCATAAATGAGGAAATTATAGAAAAGAAAGTACCTGGCCTTCTAAAAGGCAATTGGAGGATCTCTGGACATCCCTGGTATTGAAGAAAGAGTGGGGATAATTCCTGCATACAAAAGGAAAGCATGTCTTTGACAATAATGGCCACTTCTATGTAAGGATAACTTAGAAGTTGGTGCCAGGTGCCGATAAGTGATATGAAATAAATAAATAAAATGCTATAGTGGCCTACAGCATTGTGGAGGCTGGTGCTATGTGAGATAACATGGTTGGAGAAGGCGTCTTTGATAAGGTAATGTTTGAGCTGAGATTATAACAGGGAAGGAATAAGCATTTGGCTATCTGGGGAAGAACATTCCAGGCAGAAAGATTAGCGAGTGTGAAGGCTGTGGTGTGGTAGAATGCTTGGGTTATTTGATGAACATAAAAGAGACAGCTGAGTTGGGGTGAAAAGAGGAAAGAGGAAGAGGCTGTGGATAAAATCAGAGATACTAGAGGCCAGACCATGTAAGGTCTTGTACACATAGCAAGAGCTTGGGATTTTACTCTGAATAACATTGGAAGTCTTTGAAGACTTTTGAACAAATAAGTCCATGAGTTGATTCACTTTTTAGAGGGATAAATCCATATGCTGTAAAAAAGGTAAACTAGTAATCCAGGATGAAAACAGGAAGATAATATTAGGAGGTGAAGTGATGAAAAGTGTTTGGTCTCCAGATTTATTTAAAAAGTATATCTAATAAGATTCAGAAATAATTTGGTATGGGGTAAGAGACAAAGAAGAACCACAGATGAATCTAAGGTTTGGGGACCCATAAATGAGAAGAGGGCTGCTGCTATTTACTGAAAATGAAGGACTGAGAGAGGAACAGGTCTCTGGAGAGGCCATAATGAATTAGGTTTTTAGTAAGTTAGGATTGAGATGTTGGATTATGATTTAAGGCTAGCTCACGCAAATAGTTTGCAAGACCCTATTTTGAAAATATTCAAAGCAAAAAAAATACTGGCAGAGTGCCTCAAGTGGTAGAGCACCTGCCTAGCAAATGTGAATCCCTGAGTTCCAAGCTTTCAGTACACAAATAGATATTCTGGCCATTGTGTAGATAGGTATAAAAAGGAAGGGAAAAGTTGGATTCCATATAGTATTGAATAGGTAAGAAAAAATTAACATAAATTTCATAAGAAACTAGCCCTTCATTCGTTACTTATGCCCCATGTCTCAGGTTTTGGTTAAAAATGCCTGGTGACTATGAACAAGGTGAGGCTGATTTAAACTAGAATGGTAGTCTTTGTTCCTCTTCCTTGAGTTCAGTTTCCTGTGTGGCTTAGCAAAGTCACTCCATGATTTTGGACTTCCCGTCAGCCTGCAATACAGATGCCTCTGGGAGTTGTTGTGAATCCCAGTTTATTAATATTTGCAAAAGTGCTTTCAGGTCCTTTGTTGAAAGGCATTACAGAGAAGCAGAGGGTTATTATTAAGGATGACATTTGCTCATTGTGATTAAAAATGACAAAATGAAATTTCAAGTGCAGAAGTCAACACTGCAATTTAATGTATAAAGGTATCTTTGCACATCAACATCCAGTCAAATGAGGTCCATCTGTATTACAGAGAATTTTCTAGTTTGCTTTTAAATGAAGATTGGTTTTCAAGTAGGAATTGAATGCAAGCAGACACCATCAGAGGCCAAAAATATCCTGTTTCAGCTAATTGCATCCGTTTGCACAATGTTTTTTTCTTTTTTTAATTCTCTTTCTTAATTTATCACAGGCAGCAAATGGAGCCCAGAGAACTGTGCATTGAGGCCATGTCCACATGGTTTTATTTACCATTAAACACAGAATTTTATTGGTCCATAAAATAAATGGATTTCAGCTGAAGCAATTAGAAAAGTACCTTCTAAGGCTACTGTATAAATTAGTTCATACCCAAGGGCCCTTCCTCAGAAGAAGACTGCATTATGCAGAGAAGAAATGGGGTAGGAGTTGTAGAAGATTGGTGGGAAGTTCCTGCTCATATTTCTGTTAACTTTCTTGGAAAATGCTATTTGTGACTCCCATGCTCACCTAGTTACAAATTACATTATAATAAAGGACAGACTCAACCAGTGATATATATTTGGTTGATAATATGTTTGAGCAAAACTAAACTTTTTGCTATGGATTTTTTTTTTCCTTTGGTGGTACTGGAGTTTAAACTCAAGGCTTCATGATTATAAGGCTTGCACTCAACTGTTTGAGTCATGGCTCCAGCCCTAAACTTGCTTTTTGGATAGAGACTGTAGAGACAAAAAAGAAGACAATATAGAAAATTCATTTGCTAAATTTCAATTTTCTTTCTCTCTCTTTAACCTGCTAAGGAAATTGTTTCAATAAATTGATCCATAATTTAGCATAAGTGCTAAATGCTAGAAGAAACTATGGTAATGTTTTGAACCTGTGCCTTTCCTTATATCACCACTAGACACCCAAATAACCTTAAAAAATTCTTCACTATATTGCTTTTGGCTCAAGACAGTTGTGTAAACTATGAACTTCAAGCATGAGGCTTCCTTACTTAGTTTTATTTAGGGCACCAATTCTACATGTATCAAGAGAGTTGTAGGGGTTAGAGACAGGAACCACTCTTCCATACCTACACATAAGCACAAAGAGATGTTATTGAGTCCACTTAGTAACTTTTGACCCTCTTAGCCAGATCAAGAATGAAAAACAAAGAGTTTTCAGAGATCTAAAGGAGGAGAAAGAAAATAAGTGTCTCTGAAGATAGCTGCTGCTGAGACTATAATTCCCACTATCCCTTGGGGAGAGCATTTGGGACCATGTGTTTAGTAAGTCAGATTCTTGTAGTCACACAGACAGCATGAGTAGGTGTCTCCTTCAGTTGCTAAATTTATGCCTCAAAGAACAAAATGCATTGTGGAGTGGGATCTATGTACTGGATGTCTATGGGAAGTTGCAGCCTTTGGCAGAGGACCAAGGAGAGTATGGCTGTATTGGAATTGTCCTCACTTCTCAGAGTGTGTTTGTACTAAAGGTGTTTAAGTGTTTCTGAGTACCACAGAGATCATGTGGATGTGAGTGCATGTGTATAAACATGAGGAGGACTACATTATGTTTTGTCTGATAAGGTAGATTTGGAGTGCTAAGGATACTTCAGCAGAGAGATGAAGGTGCAGCTCTTGACACCCTACAAGATAAGAGAATAAAAGGTTCAGGAAAGATCTTACCTAGAAAATGTCATCAGTGAGGTACACTACTAGGCACATCTCTGCAGTTTTTTAATCCCAGTCAAAATAAAGGATCCTGAGTCCAGTAAAATGTACCAAAGTGCCCAGAAATGTCATGTTCCTGTTGGTGTTTTGCCATCCAGAGGCATATGTAGATTACTTCCGCTGAAATGTAAGAAAATGGTGTGAAATATCAGTATGGTTGTTTTGTCACATTCCATTTGTCTTGCTTCAATTAACACAGTGCTTTATGTGTTTAGTGAGGGTAAAGTCAATGCAATTGGATTCAATCAGTCAGACTTATTGAGTGCCTTTATTGTACAAAGTCCTGGGAAATACAAAGATCAGTAAAGAAACTTCCCCCTTAAGGATGTAATTTCTAACCTGCTTAGATCATGGGAGGATGCTGGGAAACAACACACTCATAGATGGTTTGTCACAAATGTATGTTTTTTCTCTACCTCTGTTCTTCTGTAGAACGAATTCTGTGAATACTTAATATCTAGTGCCCTATATGTTATCTTTCCTTGTAGACATCTTTTCTCCCTTTTTCAGTTCATAGGCACATTTTCTTCAACTCTTTCCTTACCCTTCTCTACTCTGTTTTGTGTTACGGGGCGGGGGGTGATCTTAAAGGTTGCTTTTCCAAAGCCTTCCATTGAGTTTGGCCAATGGTAGGCACTCTTAAATTATTGCAAGGAGTAGAGGGTACTAGGAGAGGGAGAAGTCACTATAACTTTTTAATAAAATACTTGCCTTTAACCATCAATGGATTCTTATCACCACTTTAGGAGCCAAGACTGGCTTATTCATATATTCAGTGTTGACTCCATGGTTTGGAAGACTTAATACAAATAAAAAATGCATGGATTCTTTTCAAAAAACTTTTACTTTCCTTTCATAGTCCTTCACTTTACTTGTAATGGTGTTTTAAAAATTTTCCATTTAACGTTGCAATCCTTCTGTTACTTCTCAAGGAGTAAGTACAGACTCTAAAAATCATCCAGACACTTCACCTGTGATTTGGAATGCATGTATGTGCACATGCAGGACCAACAGTCTGGATACCACCTTGTGTCCATTGCCAGATGATGCCTCTGGAAGTTCGGCCAAGCATTTACCCTTTCTGGGGGTTGCTATTTTAGTCCATTGTAGACATTTAACCTGCCCTTTCAAGGTTATTGCAATAGCTGTGCCAGGATGTACTAGGTGGCCTGGTTTTCACCAAGTTCTCCTTCAAAGTGCCTGGGTGCTACATTTTGGGGTCGTTGCTGTGCCCCACCCTGAGTTGCTTTAAGTGTATTCCCACCACTGACCAATATCCATACTCGACTCTCCTCCCCCATATGCACTGATGTAGGCAGTGGATGTGGGTGAGAAGAGGGCAGCTCAGTTTCTAGGGAACAGAGAGCAGATGGCCAAGAACCCATGCTGGGGAGGTAGCTGGAGTGCCACATGTGTAAGTTGAATCTCTGAGTCCCCAAGGCTCAATTATCCCATCAGACTTCACTTATAAACACAAATTTAAAGATAAATTATTGAATGTCAAGACAATCATTGAAAGCTACCCTTAACTCAACTAGCAAAAATGCTTTGTCTTCCTTATTATGCTTATGTCTTTTCTTCAACAAAATCAGTGGTAAGGGCAGAACAGGACCTGCTTGAAACTGAGGGGGGAGGAGGGGGTAAGGTGGGGGAGGGGAGCAGGGTGGAGAAATGACCCAAACAATGTATGCACATGTGAATAAATGAACAACAACAACAAAAAAGATAGTCATTGTAGAGAATTAAATCCCAAGTATGGAATCTTATGTGGCTGCAACTTGTCACATGGGCCCAGTATGTGCATGTTCTCCATTGTGCCTTACCTATTGGTTTACAAATATCATATTCTCAATAGGTGACTACTGGATACATGACTAAAATATATAAACATAAGAATAGAAAAACAAATAAACATGTGAATAAGAGAACTTACTAATGAATCAGACTTACGTAATAGTGTGGTGCTTTTGTTGAACGTGAGAAATAATCCACAAGCCATTAGCTGGCATTTATTCAGTATTTTACACATTCTAAATACTCTTTCTGGACAAAATAACACCTAGGCTCAATTTATATACTATTTCTCCTGTCTCTGAAAAGAAGCCTTGAAAGGGGATGAAGACAAATGGAACCCTCCAAGGTAGGTTAGGCTTTCAAAGGGTTAAGTTATTAATCCACAGTGGTAAAGGAATTACAGATGGCAGTGATGTTAGACAAATATGCTCTTCAATAATGCTTTCTTTTCACATTTACCACACTTTGGAACTTTAGCTTTCTTCTCTGATACAAAGACTGTCTGATGTTGACTTCATTGCTTGGAAGGCTTATGAGATAAGCAAACCCCATTAAGAGGAAATAAATGAACCCTATAGCTCATTCTGTTTTAGGGGATGAAGGTGAAAGTAATTTGTAATGTTTCTACAGGTTCATGCCCACCATTCCACAGTGAAAGTAAAGGGGAGAGAGAGAATGGAATAGGTGGCATGGGTTATTTTTGATCTTGGACATAGAACACAATTTTCTCAACTTAAATATAGTCCTGAAGATTATTTACTGCCTTCATATTTTGGTCACAGAAAATTTAGGAACCTGGGGCAAGGGAAAAAGTGACAAAGTGCTATTTCTATGTGGACTACCAGACAGTATCTTGGGTACTCTTCATATGTTATATTATTGAATGCAAATATCAACCAAACTTATGAAAGTTGTTAGTGTGTCTATAAAACCAATGAAGAAATGGAACCTAGAGAAGTCAAATAAATTGATTAAAATCTCTCACTTATAGATGGAATATCAGGGATTCCATATATGACATATTTCCAGGAATATATACTCTTTCTGCAAACAAATGAATGAATGAGTAAAAAATACTTTCTAAGACCTTTGTTTATTTGATTATGTTTGCTTTGTTCCATTTTGAGAAAGGGTTACATAACCTGTTTTTAGGCTTTAGACTGCTTCTTTAAAAAAAATTAAATAGGTTGCAGAGAAAGAATAAATAATGTAATGATTAAAGCAAATTCTAAAGTTTTTTTTCAAAATCATTAGTAGCATGATTTCAACAAATGGAATACTTAACTCATTTAAAGAAAGTGTTTGAAAGAATTAGTAACCTCAATATCTCAATATGCAGACCTCTCTCAGTTACTATTTCAATAGAATCAGAATTTCTTTCTGTACTGATTATTTTTGTCACTTTTTCCTCTGAAATCTAAGTGAATGGCACTTCCAGAGTGTTATAAACACATCAGATACATAAATAGTAATGAATAATTACCTGTCATACTTTTCTGTTCTGTGGAAACTGAAGAAGGTTTTATTGAGTTGATTAATTTCTTCTTAATACAATTCCTTTTGTCTTTACGAAAAGGAAGAATGTTTCTCCCTTATCAGTCCTAAACTCACTTTTGGATTAAATGTTATGAATGGTAAATTCTGCTATGTTTGGCCTTTAATAGAAAAATGCTATGATACCTCTGTATTGCTTTCTAATCAGGTCATAATATTCACCAAGCCCTAGGGATATTGGAATAAAAACATCAGAAAAATGTCAATCACAGCATTCTTTCCTTCTTTCCCAGAGTAGTTATTAGGCACCATCTCAACAGGGCTTTCTGATGGCAGCAGAAGACAGAGAGTAGGAAGAGGGATTCCAGTGACTACAAGGACTTCTCAAAGGACCTTGGTCAGTGAAATAAGTGGCAAAGAGAAGGACTGTGTCATATGGTAACAAGGCAGAAAGGGGCTTGTGGGAGTTCAGAAGCATGCAAGATTGAGTCCAGCCAGGGGCTTTGGAAAGACTTGGAGTAGGAGATTATGAAAAGTGGGTAAGATAAAAATGCTAGAATTAGGTTATTTTGAGTCAAGGTATACTCTTTTTCTTGAGTTAAGGAAGACCCTTGAAGACTCTGTGAAGTCAGTTCACTGGTAGAGACAGAGTACAGCCTGTGATTTGTATTTGTTTTTGGTCATTAGATTTTTGGAAACACCAGAGATGGATGAACAAAGGGCCTAAAATTTCCAAAGTCTGCATTTCCAATTTTCATTTGTTGATGCACATGTGATTTGACAAAACTGCTTGCCTTATTTATGAGCTAGCAGGGCCCCATGTGCAAAATAACAGAATACTTCATCTTTGTTATCTCTTTCACTTACTCATGCTTTCACTCATTTAATTCCTAAAATATATTAGTTAAGCACATATTCGTGTTGGGGAATGAAAAGAGTTGGATCTTGAGGAGAGGCAAAGAAGCAGTCTGCAGGCTTGGGTGTTTTGGTCAACGCTCAGAACAGAAAAAAACATCTATCTGCAAATGTTTTCTTTTCTTTTTCACTACATGCTTTTTTATTAGCACATGATAATTGTACAGGGGACATTCATTGTGACATTTACATATGCACTTACAATATATCTTGATGAGATTCAGTCCTCCATCATTCCCCATCATCTCTGCCCACTTCTTAGAACAATTTCAACAGATTTCGTTGTTCTATTTTCATATATGAATACAAAACACACCCACCATATTCACCCTCCTTCACCCTCTTCATCCCTCCCCCTCTTCCCCACTGGTACCCTCCACCAGACAGGACTTGTTTTACCTTTCTGTCCTTCATTTTTTAAGTGTATAATGATTGTGCAAGGGAGTTTCATCTTGGTATTTCACACACACACACACACACATATGATTTAATCTGATTAATCACCTTTAGGACTTACTCTTTCTCTATCATCCTGCTTTCATTAAGCAGCAGGTTACAGTGCATTTTGTTATACTGTCTTTATACACAGATGCATTATGTTTCAATATCATTTATTCTCAGTCATTCTCTTTTCCTCTCCTGCCTCCATGTAGTCTCCTGAGACAGACCCATGATTATAATCATATATCATGTTCTCTCTCTCATATACATATATATATATATATATATACACATAAAATATACAAACATATATGTATATATAAATATACAAGATCATATATGTACATGTATACCTTTGGATCTAGCATCCACATATGAGCAAAAAGATTAAACCTTTGTTCTTTTGAGCCTAGCTTACTTTGCTTAACATTTTGATCACCAGTTCTGTCTATTTACCTACAAACAACATAATTTCATTTTTCTTCTTTATGGTTGAATAATATTCCATTGTGTATATAAACTACAGTTATAGGACCTCTCCAAAGTTTGGGTATTGTGAATAGTGCTACAATAAACATGGGTGTGCAAGTGGCTGTATTGTTCTTGACTTAGATTCCTTTGAGTATGTACCCAGAAGTGGTTTTGCTGGATCATATGTTAGGTCTAGTTTTAGTTTTTTGAGGAACTTTCATACTGCTTTTCATAGTGGTTGTGCTAATTTATGTTCCTACCAATAGAAAATGAGTGTTCCTTTTTCTTGCAGCCTTGCTAGCAATCGTTATTGCTTGTGTTATTGGTGATAGCCATTCTGATTAGAGTGAGGTGAAATCTCAGTGTCATTTTGATTTTCATTTCCTTTGTGGTCAGGGATGTTGAGCATTTCTTCATGTATTTATTGGCCATTTGTCTTCTTTTGAGAATTCTATGTTCTATTTATTTGCCCAAGACTTTTTCTGCATCTATTGAGATGATGATATGGTTTTTGTCCTGATTTCTGTTAATGTGTTGCATTACATTTTCCTTTGTTCTTTGTGTATGTTTAATTATTTTAGACCTCCTTATTGTAAACTGATCCCTAATATCACCTTATGTCCTAAAAGTCTAAAATTTTATCAAAAGCTATAACTTAGATTTTTGGAAAACATTTTTTATAGCATTATCCGTTTTAACCTCCTCCAATCTGCATATGTTATATCATCCTTGCATCTCTGGAGTGAAACCTACTTGATCATGGTGTATGAACTTTTCAATGTGCTGTTGGATTCTATTATTGAGAATTTTTGCATTTATGTTCATCAGGAATATTGGCCTATAACTTTCTTTTTTGTTGTGTCTTTACCTGGTTTTGGTATTAGGGTAATAATATTGGCTTCATAAGATAAGTCTGATAGAATTCTTCCCTTTTCTATTTTATAGGAAATTTGAGGATCATTAGCATTAGTTTTTCTTTAAAGGTCTGGTTGAATTCAGCAGTGAATTCATGTAGACATGGATTATTTTCTTTTTTTTTTTGGTTGGGAGGAGTTTAGTTATTGTTTCAATCTCATTACTTATTATAGATATGTTGAAGTCATTAATTCTCTTGGTTCAATTTTGGTGGGTCATATATGTCAAGAAATTTATCTATTTCTTCTTGATTTTGTAGCTTGCTGGAGTATAGTATATTACTATATGGTCTTGTGAATTTCATTGGTGTCTGTTGTGATAGTCTCCTTTTCATCTCTGATTTTATTAATTTGGGTTTTCTCCTTTCTTCTTTTGGTTAATTTGGCTAACGATTTTATTTTTTCAAAAAACCAACTTTTTGTTTCATCGATCCATTGTATCACTCTTTTGGTCTCCAATTCACTGTTTTTGCTCTGATTTTTGTAATTTTTGTCTACTACTTTTGGGATTGGTTTGTTCTTTTTCTAGGAGCTTGAGGTGCATCATCAGACTGTATTTAAGACCTCTCTAATTTTCTGATGTGGGAATTCATGGCTATAAATTTCCCACTTAAGACTTTCTTTGCTGTGTCCCACAGGTTCCAGTAAGTTGTGCTCTCATTTTCATTTGAATCTAGGAATTTCTTACTTCCTTTCCTAATTTCTTCAATGATCCATTGGTCATTCAAAATGTGTTGTTCAATTTCCATGACTTTGAATATTTTTGTGGTTTTCCTTGCTATTGACTTTGAATTTTATTCCATTATAGTCTGTTACAATATAGGGGATCACTTCAATTTTTTTTGTATTTGTTTACATTATGACCTAGGATATGATGTATTTTGGAGAAAGTTCCATGGGCTGTTGAGAAAAATGTGTAATCTGCTGCTGAAGGATGGAAAAAGCCATAAATGTCTATTACGTCCATTTCATCCATGTTATTGTTTAGTTCCAGGAAATCTTTCTTAATTTTTTGTGTGGGTATTCTGTTTATGATGAGAGTAAGGTTTTGAGTTCTCCTACTTTCATTGTACCTGGACCTATCTGTTCCTTTATGCTCAGAAGTGTTTGTTTTATGAACTTGGGGGCACTGATATTTGGTGCATATGTGTTTATATTTAGAATTGATATATATTCTTGCTGGATGGTTCTCTTCATTAGTAGTGAACTTCTCTAACTCTTCTGACTGAGAAGCACAGAGATTATAAATGTGGAAAAAGTAGGAAAAACAACTTCTCTTAAAAGATTGGATGTTTTAAATCATGAAAGGAAGACTCTTCTGTCAAATTAAACTTCCCAAAGAAGGTCACAACAAAGTTGCTCATTCCCCATGCTCCTCTGAAATGTCCCTTTGCCATTTTCTTATCCAAGGTGGATCTATAACTTCTCCAACCAGAGTTAATGATTGCTTGACTAATAGAGTAAAATAGAAATGATGCAGACTTGAGTGTATCTAAGTGGTAGAGTGCTTGCCTGTCATGCATGAGGCCCTAGGTTCAATCCCCAACTCCCCAAATAGCCCAAAGATGTATTGTTAAATGACTTACAAACTGAGGTCTGAACTGGCTAGGTAGTTTCTGTCTTGGCCTCTTGGAATTCCCACTCCTGGGTGGCTTCTTTGGGGATTGCCCCTCCTGGAACCCAACTTCTGTGTTGTGATAACGTCAAGCCACATGATGAGGTCATATCTGTCAACAGCTCTGCTGAATCCAATCCTCGAGTAATTCAAGTCTTGATAAGAGACCTGTGAGTAAAAAACCTCAATGTAACTAGGCACGACGGCATATGCCTGTAATCCTAGCCCGTGAAAAGCTAATGCAGGGTTATTGCAAGTTCAAGGACAGCCTAGGCTACATAGTTAGACCCTATCTAAAAGTAAAAACAACAAAAACCCCAAATCCTCCTGTTTACCCAATCTCCATTCACAAGAAGTCACTCCTAGCCCTTTTAGTCTCCCCCTCCTAAAGCCCAGAAATTATAGGACAGAGATAAGCCTACCCAGTTTATTGCCCACATTCCTAACCCACTGCATCTGTGATCATCATAAAATTACTGTTTTGTGCATGTCACTATTTTTTTAAATGACACATTAAATATCTGAATCAACCCTGACTTTTCATCTTTTAAAAAACTTCATTATGATTTTAAACTGATACAAAAAATATAAAATTGGACTGATTTGTGGGGTGCATGTGATGTTTTGGTACACACATACATTGTGCGGTGTTGAAATTAGGTTAATGTATCCATCTCTTCAAGCATTTATCCTATGTTTATGATGAAAAATTTCAAAATCTTTTTTTTCTAGCTTTCTGAACAGTATAATACATTATTTTTGTCTGAAGTAAAAGATTTCTTACTCCTGTCTAATTATAACTTAGTTCCCATCAAACAACCTCTCCCAATTTCTCCCTCCCTTCACTCTTCCTAGCTTCTGGTAGCCACCATCATACTTTCAACTTCTGCAGGGCCAACATATTTTGTTTCCATATAAGATCCATATAAGAGAAAGATCATGTGGAATTTGTCTTGATGTGCCTGGCTTATTTTATTTCACAATAATGATCACCTGTTTCATCTATACTGTCACAAATGACAGAATTTCATTCTTTTTTAAGGCTAAATAGTATCCCATATATATTTCAGGGTGGTCATACCAATATTAAGGAGTCACTGGCAACATTAAATGAGATAAAATATGTATGAAGCCAGAAACCAAATAGATGCCCAGTATGTTGTAAACATTATTAGTTGTATTTAAACATGTAAACTAGTTTTACCATGGAGAGCACCAACTTTAACATGTGATGAGAAGGTTATGAAGAAAGATGCATGGAGACGACTGTTCTGTGGCTGGTGGATGAGGGCCTTCTGTGGTAAGAGTTTTCTCAGGAGCTCAAAATGTATGTAAGTGATAACATGAAATTGCCAATAACTAAATTTAAATGGTGACCTACAGTTTATGTAGTGCATTTGCAAATGTGACTATATTTGAATGTTCAAAGAGACCCTTAAAGAATATGTTGTAGAACAGCTTTACAGATTTGCATAAACAACAGCTGTAGGTAAGTAGTTCAGTGTTTGCTCTATGATGGCAGATTTCCTGAATTCCAATTCATGTCTGCTCCCACCCGCCACATGACCTTGAGGAGGTTAATTAAATTTCTCTTTTGTTCTGTCATTTCTGAAATGGCAATATTACACTTTTCATAGGATTGTGTTGAAAATTAAATAAGATTGTACATATAAAACACCTAGAACAGGACCTTAACATACAGCAGACCGTTCAGTAACATAGGTTAGGCTCAGGGAGTTCCATTTTCTGGCATTCCACAAGTATGAACACCCTAAACCCAGGCCTTTTGCTCTGAGTCTTATTCTAGATATTACATATTTTCCTTTTTACTTTTTGTTAAGATGCAGGCTAGTTAATGTACATTTTGGGATACAGACACTATTTTAAAATGTACCTTTTTCTTTCCACTGTAAAGATTCTCATAGGAATCACATATGTAAATTCAAAACCCATTTGTGATTTTGCCCAAAGACAATATGAGCTAGTTATTATCATGGTTTATATACCATCAGTGGGAATGGTTTCTTTTGAAAAGTTCTCTTCAAACAAATTCATGACTAAGATCTTCTTTCTGCATTCATCACCTGTGTAAGAAAACAAAATAACTTACTTCTTCCTAGTTATTGGAACCATCCTTTCCTCTCCTTTTATAGTCAAACCTTGAAGATGTTTTCTAGGTTATCGAAGTAGGATATTGTCCTTTGAAATATGCTTCTTGTTAACAATGATGTATCTTTGTTTAGATTTTCATCCATCTCTGCAGGCTTTCTAGTCGTTTTTGGTTTGTCTCCTGCCCCTGGCTGTTTTAACATCGAGACCATACAACTAAGATCCTAGTATACTGCACCATTTTCTCCTCTGCATGCTCCTCTATAAGCACATCTCATCTGTTTTCCATTTTCTTATTTTGTTCCTTCCTGAGCCACTCTTATTGTCTTTCAGCCTCTTACATCAACTCACCCTCAGTTGATGTGTCAATAATCTTTTACTCTCCCCTATTTTGCAGTGTTTTCTACAATACATATGGTTTCTGTATTCTTGTTCTTTCCTGTATGTGGTCTTTCATATTTACAGTCAGTGGAATGGTGTGCAAATACCTAGGTGAAGGTGACTTATCTCAGACCTTGCTTCTCCCACAGGAGGGAAAAAAATTATCAGTCTTTAATGAACTCGAGGCTAAAGTAGATTAGTCGTTTTCTTTGGACAAGATGGATGATGCTATCAACATTATTAAGTCATTCGGTCTGAATTTCTCTTTGTATAACTCCAATGTAATAAGGGCTATTAAAACTCCTGTCAATCCATCTCACTGACATATTTTAAGTGTTTTGCCCAAAAACTAAAATTGTGCTAGTCCTGATTAAATAGTTTACTTCATTATCCATTCAGTTTACCCACTGCCAAGTAGCTTGGCATTACTTACTATTATTTGGCAACGAGAATTTTTTTTCAAAGAGTTCACAGTATATAAGAAGATACATGATTAGTCCAATTCCTTAAAATAACTTTCTTTTATAACCTCACTTTAAGGATCTCGGTAAGTTTATTTTTAATGTATATATGAAGTATCCCTTCAACATTTTTTGCAGCACTCCCTAACAAAACTATAGCTCAGGATAAAAGCTGTTAATATTCTAGGTTACGATGGAAGGAATGAACAAGCTGTCTATGGCTCTTTGCAAGAGCTGGGAAGAATATTTGTTTTGACTGCAGGGCCTGTTACTGTTAATCTCTAGAATAAAATGAACAATTGGGAACACTTAATCTATGCAAGATGGATGTGGGATAAAGGAAGCTGAAGTAAAACTTGAATAAATGCTACAGCATCTTTTGCCATAAACTAATGTTGTTTTACTCATTTATAATAGCATCCTCCTGCCAACAATCCTACCTGCCATTTCACCAAACACGTCCAAAAAAAAAAAAATTAAGTGTAACTTTATAGTTTTGTGTAGCTTTGGGAGTTTGGTTGGCATGTGAGTATTTTACCTCTCTGCTTATTCCAAATATTTTAGTGAAAGTATAACATTTTCATTTAATAGTTATCTGACTCCTTAAGGTTAAATTTATTCCTGGTGGCTCTGCAATAAATTTTTGCCTTCCGATTTTTATTTGTCTGTTTGTTTGTTCGGATGCACTTTACTGTGGTAGTTTCGGGGAGTCACTTGTGCTGTGGGTTCTGATTGATCCTTATTTACTGACATTGATGAGTTGGGAATGACCAAAGAATAATTGAAGTTGGAACTTGATTCTGCCTTCTAATAGGAGGTAGAAGTTGAATATTTGCACTATAATGCCATTTTATTCACTAAAGAAGTGTGCTAATGTTAATACATGTAGGACAGTATTTTATTATTATTAAAAATAGGTTGGGTGGAGAATTAGCAGCAAAAAAAAAATTACATGGAAAGGAAGAAAATTGTTCACTGACTCATTCCTAAATTTATTTGCAAGGAGAAAAAATTAATGGAAACCAGTGCTCTTTTATTGTTTCCGTTCCTCAAAGAAATGATGAGCTGAGCAAAGAAAGAAAAAGTGCTTCCCTGTATTTTATCTCTCATTTATATACAAATATGGTTCTGATTAAAATACATTTTGGTGACTCTGACTGGGGAGAATTTATGCCTGAAAAAAACTTGTAAAGGATAATGCTTTATTGTTTGGTATTATCATTGCTACAACTCAAATTCTTTACAGAATTCAGTCCTATACAGAATCTGAAGAATTACTAATGCTTCCAGCCTTATGTGACTCACATCTTTACAGGGAAGCTTAATCTGAAGTTCTGCATGTTCTTTTCATCTACTTTGTGTGTGTGTCAGAATTGCTTCTAACATTTTCTCTTTTTCTCCCTCAGCAAGAATTTTCTCGTTACTAAAGAATTTTAATCTCCTGAGGTCATAAAGCTTTTATTTGATGCCTTCAGCTATGCTTTAGGAAACCCAGGATGCAAGTTTTTTGGTGGGGGTTTGAAACTGGCAAAGTTGCTCCTGTCAATTATTAGATAATGGGAACTTGAAGGGGCAATTATACTAGGACACACGTGCCCTTCTGGTGGCCTACTAGCCAGCCAAGTGCTTCTGTAGATTCAAAGTAAGCAGTGAAAGGAATGAGAGATGTTAGATGTTTCTGTTGTGTAAGTCTTTACGCTCAGTAGACAGGACAAGGTTGAGTATGTGACCTAGAGTCTTTCTACTTGAAATGTGGTTCTTCTTCTAGCAGCACTGGCATCACCTGGGTGGGTGTTAGAAATGCAGGATCAAGTTCCACCTCCTCAATATGAACCAGAATGTTCATTTCAATGAGCTGTCAAGGTCACCTACATATGTACTAAAGTTTGAGAAGTATTGTTTAGGGGATATACTTCTTAGCTTACTCAACAAATTCTCCAGCCATAATGGTTTCATTATGGGAGATACTAACAGTTTTATATGTCATTGTTTCATTTAATCTTCACATCATACATGAAAGTTTGTTTTTCATATTGTTCTTATTTGAAAGTTGGGGCACTTATGCTCAGAAAGGTGAGGTAACTTGTTCAGTGTAATAAAGGAAAATATTTATTCATGAGGTTACTGAGACAGATCTCCATACTGACTTTTTAGAACAATTATTTTTAAAAATGCATAAAACAAAAAATTGGACATATTAATGGTGGTGCCATATAGTGCTTTGATACATGTAAACATGGTACAATGTTAACCATATATATGTCCTCAGAAAATTATCATTTCTTTATAGTAAAAACTTTCAAAATTCTTTCTTTTTTTGAAGTGTACAGTATGTAGTTATTATCTATACTTACCCTAATATGCAATAGCATACTAGAATTGCTTACCCCTAAATCTAAATTAGTACCCACTAATCAGTCTCTTCCCTCCCTCCCCTTATACCCTCCCTAAACTCTGGTAACCACCATTTTCTCAACTTTTATGATATAGTTTTTTTTAGATTTCACATGTGGGGAGAAAGCATGTGGTATTGTCTTTCTATATCTGGCTTATTTCACTTAACATAACAATCTTCTGTTGTGTCTATGTTGCCACAAATAACAGGGTTTCATTCATTTTATGGCTGTATACATACAGCATTTTCTTTTTTTTTGCCACACAAAAATCTTTTACTCTGAGTTAAACAACATAAAGGCATTGTGTAAGTGTAAAAATATCACCTGTTGAAATTATTCCAGGAAAGCGGGGGGGGGGGGGGGGGGCAGGTAAAGAAGAATGGCAGAGGGAGTGAATTCAAGTATGATATAATTGATACATTGTAAGAGCTTTTGTAAGTCCCACAATGTACCCCACCAAACACAACAATTAAAAAATAAAAATAAATAAAAGCATTGAGTAAGTGCTGTTTATAAGATCTGCTCGTGTATTTTAGATGACAATAGCTTTTCACAAATTTGACTTCACTTATATTTCTCAATATATCGTTTGTTTTATCTTTATTGACTTTAATTACCAAATTGGAAGAACATTTACAATTATATTAATTCTTGACAAGATTTTGATGTCTGATATTAACTGGACATTGGGCAGTACCCAATTAAAACTTCAGTACAGGCTTCATTCATTAAAGAAAACATTTTATTCAAGTTCCTGAAATAAACTTGAGGACTTATTTTGAGGGTTTTAATTGAACAAAAAGGACCAAGTTGAAAATGAACAGTTTTCATCCTGTGGGAGCTGAAATCAGTGTACATATTCTAATTAAACAGCTGTACCATGTGGCATTTTTCAAATTTTGAAGGGTCTACCAAGCCAAACCCTGTGCCAGCTTTGCTGCTTATGCTTTGCTTTTCTCATTTCCTTTCCCCTCACTTGGCCTTTAGCCTTTTTATCTGCCTCTACTTCATCCATACTGGGTACTATCCACACACTGTCTAGAAGTCTTTTTGTTCCTTTTAATCTCAATCTCCATTTTCATTCCTCATCACACATTACATTTTCTCTCAGAAATGTTTGAATATCAGTACAGTTGCATTTCTTGCACTTTCATTAAAACATCACTGTCTACTTTGAGAATACTTTCAGGTCTGATGAATTCCTTTGGGGCATTCTTTTTTCTCTTTTTAGCATGCATCTTCCTGTTCCATTTATTCCATAAGCTTTTGGCTGTTTTACCTAGGTGATAAATACACACACCATAGGCCCACATTTTCCTTCTGTATCAGTTGTTAGACATTTCTGTTGTTCCCATTTCTTGGGTATTGTGAATAGTGGTGCAATAAACATTAGGAGATGTCTCTTTGAAATAGTGATTACATTTCCTTTGGATATATACCCAGTAGTGGGATTGCTGGATCATATTGTAGTTCTATTTTGAACTTTTTGAGTAACTGCCATACTGTTCTTCATCATGGCTGTACCAACTTACTCACTCACTCACAGTTGTACTGGTGTGAAGTGATATCTTTCTGTGGTTTTGAGTTGCATTTCCTTCCCTAATGACAAGTGATATGAAGCATTTTTTCATGTACTTATTGGTCATTTAAATGTCTTCTTTTGTGAAATACCTAGTTAGATGTATTGCCCATTTTTAATTAAGTTACTTGATTTTTTGCTATTAAATATATTGAGTCCTTTATATATTCTAGATATCAACCCATTGGCAGGTGTATAGTTTGCAAACATTTTCTCCCATTCTGTAGATTATTTCTGCACTCTGTTGATTATTTCCTTTGCTGTAGAGAAGATTTTTTTGTCTATTTTTACTTTCATTTCTTGTGGTTTTGGTGTCTTATCCAAAAATCCTTGCCCATTCTGATGTCCTGAACATTTCTCCATGTTCCTGTTTTTATGCCAGCTCCATTGGTTTTGACTACCATATTCTGTCATATATTTTGAGGTAAGGTAGAGCAATGCCTCCTGCCTTGTTTTTTTTACTCAGTATGACTTTAGCTATTTTTTGTGGCTCTTTATAAGTTTGAGAAAGTTTTTTTAGTTCTTTGAAGAATGGCATTGGTATTTTGATAAGAATTACATTGAATCTGTAAAATGACTTGGCTGATATGGACATTTTAACAACATTGATTTTTCTACTCCATGAACACAAGATGTATTTCAACTTTTTTGTGTTCTCTTCAATTTCTGTCATCAAGGTTGTATAATTTTCAATGCAGAGTTCTTTTACCTTTTTTGTTAAATTTATTCCTAGATATTTTATTTTCTTTGTATTTATTGTAAATGGGACTGCTTTCTTGATTTTGTTTCTTAATAATTTGCTACAGGTATGTGGCAACTGAGTTTTGTATGTTGATTTTATGTCCTGCTACTTTGTTGACTTTGTTTATTAGTTTTAATACTTTTCCTGGAGTATTTTTTTTACATAAGATCATGTCAGCTATAACACAGACAAATTGATTTCCTCTTTTCCAATGTAGATACCTTTGATATTTTTCTTTCTTTCTCTTGCCTAATTGCTCTAGCTAGCACTTTCACTACTGTGCTGAACAAAAGTGATGCCTTGTCTTGTTCCAGATCTTAGAGAGAAAGCTTTCAATTTTTCCCATTCAATATACTATTAGCTATTGGCTTATTATAAATTGTTTTTCTTATGTTGAAGTGCATTCTTTCAATACCTAATTTTTTTAGCATTTTAATCCTGAAATTCATAATGGATTTTACCAAATGTTTTTCCTTCATCTATTGAAAAAGCTGTATAATTTTTGCTCTTCATTCTGTTGATGTGGTATATCATGATTATTGATTTGTATATATTGAATCATCCTTACAAGTTCAATTTGCATATTGTGCTTCCTGTGGATAAATCCTTCTTGACCATGGCGAATACTCTTTGTAATGTGCTATTGGATTCGGTTTTCTGGTGCTTTGTTGAGAGTTTTTGTCTTTATACATTGGTTTTTGACTGTTTAATCATTTTGAAATGATCAGTTTCTCAATAGATTAAAGAAAATCACACACTCCAGAAAATGACTTACAAACAATCTACACTTATGTTTTCGTGATGAATAAAAGTCAATTCCAAAAGAACAATGCCACTTTTCATGAACATTTTAGGGCAGTCTCTGTCTTTTGGACAGAAGTTTTTATTAGCCTGGAATTCAAGTGATGCAAGTTAGAAAACAAGTTGATTATTAAATAATGATAACTGGAAGCTGACATTCTCTGCCACAAGGTCATGGATATGGCAAGCAGCTTAATTTTGATTGATGGTACCTTTTCTCCTCAATGAAAATTCAATACACAATACTACCTGTATGATGGATTTTGTTTTTAGGTAGATTATTACCATTTTGTTGTCAAGTTCATGCTATTGGTTTGCCCACAGTCAAATTTTGCTGTTGCATCTAATGCTTTTTCCTGATTTCACTCATTCTAAGTCAGTTTTTCTAATCTATCTGTAGTAGTGTATATATTAACATTTTGCAAAGTTTTACTTCTCTCAATAGTAGGTGATGGATATAGATTTGATATCTGTGACAAAAATTCATGTTTTTTTCTCAGTTCCTGACCTTACTTCCCATACAATACCTTATCTAGTGAATATAGTCAGTGGCAATTTGCCATTCTATTAGCATAATTAGTTTAATTACATAGACAAAATTATGGAACTGTGACTTAGGGAAACATTGGAGACAGTTAATATTTAGGAGTCTACAGGTTGGAGGGAAGAAAATCTACCAGTGTGCCATCCCAATAATGCCTTGATTGAGAATTCCATCCTGCTTTCAGAATTATTTTAGTGTTCTCACACATTTTCTTTCACAAGCGAAAACACAATCCAATTTAAACAACTTTTGGGCATTACATAAAATAAGTGTCCTAAGTTGTTTTTATTTACTTCATCAGTCTGTATGTACTGCAAAATTTTATGGGTCTCTTAGCAAACAGAATTAAATTATTTACTATTGTAGCATTTAAAAAATCTTGCTTAACAAGAGAAATGAGCATAATAAAATTCAATTGTGTAGGAAGAAGATTCAGCTGCATTAGTGAAGTTTCCAACCTCTTAATACTAATCAATAACTTTTCATTTGACAAATTCTTACTCATGACTACTACCTATCTGGAGTGAACTTGTTCTCTTGCTCCTTTGTTGGAACAAGCTTTTTCTCACTCCTGGTTATAGCTGAACCTAATTGGGCCTAACTGGGGGCCACTGAGGACACAGAAAAGACACAGGGTAGACAGACAGATAGAAAGTTGGGGCCAGGCGTGTTGAGCACTTACTGGAGACACACAGCTCTCCTTGCTTCTTTTCTCTATTATTTTCTTCATTTACTCTGCTTCTTTTCTCTATCTATATTCTTTAAGGACTTACTCCTTTACAATTCTTTAAAACCTTGTTTCTAAAGTCCTCCCTTAAAACCTTGCTTTTAAAGTCTTCTTTTGTGTTCTTTAAAGTTTTTTTCCTTAGACTCACTCTGTCCCATGTTTTCTCTTAGCTGTTCTTTAGCACAATTTCTCTTAAAGTGTTTGGCCCGAGACTTGCACTGTCTCATGTTCCCTCTTTTAGCTTTCTTAAAGCCTCAGTGCTGAGACTTGCACTGTCCCATATTCTCCTTAGCATTTCTTTAGCTTAGCTTTTCTAAAACCTATGCATAAAATTCTCTGTGTAGGCTTGCACTATCCCATGTTCTCTCTTTAGCTCTCTTAAAATCTTGGCCCTCAGGCTTGCTTGCAATTCCCCTTTAGCAATTCTCTTTCAGCAATTTTACTTCAGCATTCCTTTTCCTTTTAGCAATCCTTTTTCCTTCAGCAATCCATTTCCCTTCCAAAGCCTCCCACATCAAAAACCCTCCCTTCATCCAAAAGGCAAAAGCTAAAAGTCCCAAAGCAAAAGTCTCAAATCAGAAAGCCTCACGTCCTCCTTCACATCCTCCTCCTTCAGTGAGTCTCTCTTTTTTTTTATTTTATTATTCATATGTGCATAAAAGGCTTGGGTCATTTCTTCCCCCTGCCCCTACCCCCTCCCTTAACACCCACTCCGCCCCCTCCCTCTCCCCCCTACCCCCTAAATACCCAGCAGAAACTATTTTGCCCTTATTTCTAATTTTGTTGTAGAGAGAGTATAAGCAATAATAGCAAGGAACAAGGGTTTTTGCTGGTTGAGATAAGGATAGCTATACAGGGCATTGACTCACATTGATTTCCTGTGCGTAGGTGTTACCTTCTAGGTTAATTCTTTTTGATCTCACCTTTTCTCTAGTTTCTGGTCCCCTTTTCCTATTGGCCTCAGTTGCTTTTAAGGTATCTGCTTTAGTTTCTCTGTGTTAAGGGCAACAAATGCTAGCTAACTTTTTAGGTGTCTTACCTATCCTCACCCCTCCCTTGTGTGCTCTCGCTTTTATCATGTGCTCAAAGTCCAATCCCATTGTTGTGTTTGCCCTTGATCTAATGTCCACATATGAGGGAGAACATACGATTTTTGATCTTTTGGGCCAGTCTAACCTCACTCAGAATGATGTTCTCCAATTCCATCCATCAACCAGTGAATGATAACATTTCGTTCATCTTCATGGCTGCATAAAATTCCATTGTGTATAGATACCACATTTTCTTAATCCATTCATCAGTGGTGGGGCTTCTTGGCTGTTTCCATAACTTGGCTATTGTGAATAGTGCCGCAATAAACATGGGTGTGCAGGTGCCTCTGGAGTAACCTGTGTCACAGTCTTTTGGGTATATCCCCAAGAGTGGTATTACTGGATTAAATGGTAGATCAATGTCTAGCTTTTTAAGTAGCCTCCAAATTTTTTTCCAGAGTGGTTGTACTAGTTTACATTCCCACCAACAGTGTAAGAGGGTTCCTTTTTCCCCGCATCCTTGCCAACACCTGTTGTTGGTGATGTTGCTGATGATGGCTATTCTAACAGGGGTGAGGTGGAATCTTAGCATGGTTTTAATTTGTATTTCCTTTATTGGTAGAGATGGTGAGCATTTTTTCATGTGTTTTTTGGCCATTTGAATTTCTTCTTTTGAGAAAGTTCTGTTTAGTTCACTTGCCCATTTCTTTATTGGTTCATTAGTTTTGGGAGAATTTAGTTTTTTAAGTTCCCTGGATATATTCTGGTTATCAGTCCTTTGTCTGATGTGTAGCTGGCAAATATTTTCTCCCACTCTGTGGATGTTCTCTTCAGTTTAGAGACCATTTCTTTTGATGAACAGAAGCTTTTTAACTTTATGAGGTCCCATTTATCTATGCTATCTCTTAGTTGCTGTGCTGCTGGGGTTTCGTTGAGAAAGTTCTTACCCATACCTACTAGTTCCAGAGTATTTCCTACTCTTTCCTGTATCAACTTTAGAGTTTGTGGTATGATATTAAGATCTTTGATCCATTTTGAGTTAATCTTGGTGATATACATGGATCTAGTTTCAGTTTTTTGCAGACTGCTAAGCAGTTTTCCCAGCAGTTTTTGTTGAAGAGGCTGCTATTTCTCCATCGTATATTTTTAGCTCCTTTGTCAAAGATAAGTTGCTTATAGTTGTGTGGCTTCATATCTGGGTCCTCTATTCTGTTCCATTGGTCTTCATGTCTGTTTTTGTGACAGTACCATGCTGTTTTTATTGTTATTGTTTTGTAATATAGTTTGAAGTCAGGTATTGTGATACCTCCAGCATTGTTCTTTTGACTGAGCATTGCCTTGGCTATTTGTGGCCTCTTGTGTTTCCATATAAATTTCACGGTAGATTTTTCAATCTCTTTAATGAATGTCATTGGAATTTTAATGGGAATTGCATTAAACATGTAGATTACTTTCGGGAGTATCAACATTTTTACTATGTTGATCCTACCAATCCATGAGCATGGGAGATCTCTCCACTTTCTATAGTCTTCCTCAATCTCTTCCTTCAGAAGTGTATAGTTTTCCTTGTAGAGGTCTTTCACATCTTTTGTTAGTTTTACACCTAGGTATTTGATTTTTTTTGAGGCTATTGTAAATGGAATTATTTTCATATATTCTTTTTCAGTTTGCTCATTATTAGTGTACAGAAATGCTAATGATTTTTCTATGTTGACTGTATATCCTGCTACCTTGCTATAGCTATTGATGATGTCTAGAAGCTTCTGAGTAGAGTTTTTTGGGTCTTTAAGGTATAAGATCATGTCGTCTGCAAACAGGATATTTTGACAGTTTCTTTACCTATTTGTATTGCTTTTATTCCTTCTTCTTGCCTAATTGCTCTGGCTAGGAATTCCAGTACTATGTTGAATAGGAGTGGAGATAGTGGGCATCCTTGTCTGGTTGCTGATTTTAGAGGGAATGGTTTCAGTTTTTCTCCATTAAGTATAGTGCTGGCTGTAGGTTTGTTATATATAGCTTTTATAATGTTGAGGTTCAGTGAGTCTCTTATATCCAGTGGTAAACAGTTTGGAGCAGTGGCTCTCAGGGAGGGGCATGACATTGTAACAGCATAAACCTGCGTTCCTGCATCTCTGAACTGAAACAATTTAGGAAAAGCAGCTGTTTTGCATTTTCCTCTTTTGTGGCCAGGACTCTGCAAATCTCAGCCTACAGATAAACATCTTAGGAAAAAGCAGTTGGGCTGCATCTTGCCTCGCTTATGTCCAGTTTGCTTAAGGCATCTCATAATCTGCTCTCCACAGCTATCTGGCACTTTTTTAGGCACAGAAGACATTAGGTAAGCAGAACATACAAGAATCTCTGATTTCATAGAACTAAATCTAATAGTTTAGAGAACATTTTAAATATTAAGTAAATACAATTAAGAAAGATATGTAAGGGCTGGGTATGGTGGCTCACACCTGTAATCCTTGATACTCTGGAGGTAGTGGTTAAGAGGATGTGTTTCCAGACCAGTCTGGACAAAAAGTTAGCCAAGACTCCAGTTCAACAAACAAGCAAGTCATGTTTATGCCTGTAATCCCAGCTAAGTAAGAGGTATATGTAGAATGATTGTAGTGTGAGGCCAGCCCCAGACAAAAATGTGAGACCTTCTATGAAAACTAACTAAAACTAAAAGTGGGCTGGGGTCAGGCCTCAATTGGTAGAGCATCTGCTTAGCAAGTGAGGCCAGCCCTGAATTAAACCCTAGTACTCCCCCACGGAAATGTAATTATTATAATAAAGTAGTATAGAAAAATTTAAATGTGGTCATAGAAAGAATAAGTGGAAATGTTGACAGAGGTCAGCAACATTGTTGGTTGCTTAGGGCAGACCAGACTGGTAAGGATAATACTGAATAGGAATTGAAGAGGAAGAGGAACTAAATCAAGAAATACAATATCTAAAATGTAGAACTACAGAGAGGTGAGTGTGGTTGGAGTAGGAAGAGGAGGGGAAGAAAGAGAAATGTTGTGGGACAGAATGATAGCAAGAATAATGGGCCATATTCAGAACTGTCACAATGATTCACCCCTGTATAGCAAATATATCTTAATTAAAAAAAAGAATAATGGTCTAAATTACGTGGGCATCTTTCAGTCCTTATGAGGATTTTGGCTTTTTCAGTGAGTGAAATAAAAGTGAAGAAAGGTGGCTTTGAGCAAGAAAACAGCAATATTTGACTCATGTTCATAAAGGTAACTCTGGATGATGTGCTGGAAATAAGCTATAGAAATGCAGGAGGAAAAATCAATTAGGCCACTATTGTAATACTTTTTGAATGAGATAGTATTTTCTTGGATTGGCAAAACACAGCAGTAGAGATGGGGAGAAGCATTCAAATGATGGATATACGTGAAAATAGAGCCAACAAGATTTTCTGATGCGTTGGAAATAAGGCATAAAAGACAAGAGAGTTCCAGGTGCCGATGGCTCATGCCAGTCATTCTAGCTACTTGACAGGCTGAGATCAGGAGGATTGGGGTCAAGTCTAGCCCAGGCAAAAAGTTTGAGAGATCCTATCTGAATGGGAAAAAGGGTGAGTATAGTGGTAAGCATCTGTCATTGCAGCTACTTCGTGATACATAAAATAGGAAGATCATGGTCAACCTTGGCACAAAAGCAAGCAAGACCTTATCTTTAAAATACTCAGAGCAAAGTGGGCTAGAAGTGTGGTTCAAGAAATAGAGTTAAGATCAAATTCCAGTGCTGTTCCCAGCCCTCCAAAAAAAGACAGTGAAGTTGCTTCCAAAGTGTTTGGCCTGAACAATTTCAGAACTGAGTTTTAACCACTGAGCTGAGGAAGCTGTGAGTGTAAAATGTTGTGCGTGTGGGAAGCAAGAAGAGTGCAGCTTTGGACATTTTGAGTTTGAGATGCCCAATATATATTTGAGTGTGTGTATGATATCAGGTAGTTGGTGTAAAAGTGTAGAACTATAAAAAAAATTAGGCTGGCCTTATAAATTTGGATTTGTGGACACAGGAAGTAAGTGTGCATAGAAAAACAAAGATAAACTCCTAAATACTTCAACATTAAAAAACCAGGAAGAAAAGGGAGTAGCAGTAGAAAGAGAATCACTAAGGAAAAAGAAAGTCAAGATTTTGTGTCATCCTAGAAGCACAGTGAAAACAATGTGTCAGAGAGAAGGTAGGAATTCCACCTGGGGGTGGGGGTGTGTGGAGCTGGTAGAGTGGCTTAAGCAGTAAGAGTGCCTTCCTAAGCAAGTATGAAGCCCAGAGATAATTCAGGTAAAAATGAGTCTACTGGGAAAGATAAACAGCAGGCATAAAGAAGATGTGGAGTATTTTTCCAAAGAGATGAAAATTAAAAAATAAAATCTAGAATTAAAAAATATAATAAATAAGTTATAATTTGTAATTATATTTATATTATAAATAAGTTATATTTAATGCTGTTAAGGCCACCATAACAGCAGATAGATTAGAGGATGTGATCAGTCAACTTGAGAGACAGGTCAGTAGATTGTACCCAAACAAAAACACAAACAGGGAGAAAAAAGTGAAAAAAATTAGAGCAGAATAAATGATTTCTGTGGGAATATCACCTAACACATAATGGAAATCCCAGTAAGCTAAGGGAGAATGGTGCATAAAGAACTATTTGAGGGACTAATGGCCAATGATGTTTGAAGAACAGTGAAAGATATCAACCTGAATTCTTTACTAAGAATTGAGCAAAGCTCAAGTAGTAGAAATAAACTGAAAAACCCATCTATGTATAGCATAGAAAAAATGATGAATATAAAGAATAAAAAATCAAATATTTAATTCAGCCAAAAAAGTCAAGTATAAGAAATAATCAATGGTCAAGTAACCAAACTGTAACTGAAATATTCTCCCCACCAAAGTCAAGAAGGGGCTGCCTTGAAGAGTAGACCAGTGTGGTACAGATTGGGACAGAGGAACTTTCAGGATGACGGAAGTGTTCTTTATCTCATTTCAGTTGGTCCTTACATAAATGTCTGTAGTTATCAAAAACTAATGAACTGTATGCTTAACAGGGTGAAAATGGTGGATGATTGTAAATGTCACAACATATCCCCAGTACAACAATAATAGGGTAATAAAAAAATTTTTTTAAAAGATTTGTATATTTTAGGAGTTTGTAAATTTAATTTAAAGAAAGAAAAGAATATAAGAAAACACCAACTGTGGCTGGCACAACGTTGCCAATAGATCAATTTAGAAAGCAACTGGGGATTTTCCTACGAATGCAGCAGCATGGGGTCTTGGTGAAGAAAGGAGTTTCCATGATTGTTGGGGCAGAACTGATCTTTAAGGACTAAGGAGATATTCCCTGATCTTCAGTGCATTTGGTTCACCTGTGAGAAAGTTGGTAGACTGCTCAGAAGATATGAGTGTTTTCATCCCTAAACAGAATTGTTTTGATGGACAGATGGTAGTGGTTGAGAGTTTTAAATTTTCAACACCTTCCAAGTACTGTCAGTCAACATTAGGGACTTATTCTTCAAATTCCTAAAACTCTTTTTTTTGGAGTCTAATTTTAAGGATAAATTTTCACAGAAATGTGAAAATTACTGATATCGATAATGCCTTTATAAACTCATATAAGCCGGTAACACTTTTGTTAATGATTGCAAATGTATGAAAAGTATAAACCTGAGGATTTACTCATCTTGAGAAATGTTGCTTTGTTCAGACAAACTTGTATTACAAGTGTATTTCTGGTTTAATAGAATCCAGCTTAAGCAACGTGTGGGGATTGTGATATAATCCAGTAAAGTGTAATGAAGAAGAAAAAGGATTTTAAAACCAAATCTTAAAAGCAAAGACAAGAAAACCAATACTGTTTTTTTTTTGACTCACAATTTTGTGAGACAGTAAAAGAAAACTTTAAGGTAGGCTGTTATATACTGTTGTCTAGCGAGAGAGAGAGAGAGAGGGAGAGAATTATTATCTTTCAGGATTATATAATTCTAGTCACATTTGAAGACTAGGAAATGCACTGCATATATATGTGATAATGGTCTCTTTAAGACTTTTTTCAGTTAAAAAACTAAATAGCATATATTGGCTTAAAATTCAGCATGAATAAGGGTAAGACTAAAGAGAAATACATAATATCTAATTAAGTCCTCCCCAAATAGAATTCATGCTCAAAGTTTTTATCCTATGATTAGCAAATAAATGAGCAAAAGTGTTAACCAGCAAGCTGGCTCTTTCGCAACTAAAACGTATCATTTTAGTTTCACTCTTATATGACCATTTTCTGCTTTGTCCTTCCTTGGAGATTTGAAATTTGCTGTCAGGTATATGACTGGGGGAGACAAAATTCATGATTCAAAATTCATGATTCAAAATTCATGGCAGCAGCGGTGTGGCCCAAGAGTTGCCTACAGCACTGTCACCCCCCAGGGTGTTATAGGAAGAGCTCATTTTCCATAGCTGATATAAACTTGGCCTTGAGAAACCAAGTGTCAGAGTTTTTACAGCTAATAAATTCCATGAATGAGAGTAGACTGCTGTAGTAGATACAGATGTTTGGAACACTATGCTTGGAGTGTTCCATGATTTCACTCTTTTCCCTACAGGTAAAAAAAACTATTAAGATGAAAACTAAAGTCATTCATGATAACAAGGAAATCAATATAGGTCAAAAAGGCAGACTTATTCCAAAAAATTGGAAAACAGAACATAAAGATGTTTTTACCAAAAAAATGTTTTTTACCTTTTTATTGTAAGTATATATCTACAGAAAAATAAAAATATAAGAACTATATTTTGTAACACAAGATAAAAGGAATGTGCAACTACATTGAAGTTAATAACATATATTTTTCCTGCACTGCTTAGATTAGGTTTTACTTCAATTTAAGAGTGTAATATATTAGATAATACTGATCTTAATAATTTTATAATTTAGCTGTCTCATTTTTTTATGCCTATTTGGTGATAACCAAAAAATATACAATTAAAGAACATGGGTGTAACATTGCAATGTAGAGAAACAGCAGCTCTACCAGTTTTTCACTCTGGGCCAAGAATACACTAAATGTTTGCAAACATGAAATTATTTAGTCTCCATAACAATCCTGGCATAGTGTTCTCATTTGAACCCATAAAGAATGGAGGTTTACGGAAGTGAGCCAACTTCCCAAGGTGACACAGCTCTAAAAACAACAAAAACAGAATCCAAGCCTGGTGTATCTAATCTAACCTTGCTAACCACAAGGTCAAGATGGTCATTGTCACTGCCACAACTGCATCCATCACCTCTGCACAGTCAAGATCTCCAGCAATGCCAGAAGGAGAGAATGCTCATGGATTCTTGCTTTATTCGGTGGTTCACAATCCATTCCCATCAGTTTAATTTTATACAGGAAAGGTGATTTTAATGAGCAGTAAAGTCTGAGAAACTCCATGTAAGTCAGTTACCTCCATGCATCTATTTTCATCTACAAAACTTTGCTTGTCAGCACTAGTTTACAGTCATCTCCACTTCCATTCCTTTTCATTTATTCTCGAGGATTTTTATTTATTTTTATTTTTTCTCTCCTTTTCATTGTTGTGTTGGGTGCGGGTACATTGTGGCATTTGCAAATGTTCTCACAATATATCAAATATATCATACTTGAATTCAGCCCTTCCATAATTCTCCTTTATCCTCCCCATTTCTTGGAATAGTTTCAACAGGTCTCATTTGTCCACTTACATACATATGTACACAGTTTTTGCTCTATATTCACCCTCCTACATCCTTTCCCCACCCCTTCACTCCCCCAACTGTTACCAAACCTATCCCCCAGGCAGACCTGTTCCACCCTCCTGTTCCTCAATTTTATAAATGAAAAAAAATGACATTTTTGTCTATTTAAGATAGCTATATGGGGAGTTTTGGTGACATTGTGTGTTCAGCTGCCATGGTTGGCCACAGGTTTTAGTCATTTCAAAAAATAAATTTTGTTAATGACTTTTGTTGAGGACAAACACATGTATGTGTGTGCACACACTAGTAATTTTAAGTTAATAAGGAGAATAAATATGGGATAATTTTATTTTATTATGCTATTTATGAATGGTTTATATACAGTAAGTATTTCTCATTATATGCACACACGCATACTATACATACATATATACGTATTTTTTCCTGAAACTCCCAGATGAAGTTGCATCATTTGTTATCTAAAGCAGGACAAGCGTTGCCTTGCTTTAAACTGTGTAAAGGGCATATTGGTGAGACTCAACTGGGCTTATCTTGCTAATGAAAAAATTAATCCAAATTCCATTTGAGACTCTGAGACTGGTTAGTAATTCAGATTTGCCTTCCAAAAACTGTGAGCATCTCTTTGATGTGACTGAAAATGAAGAAGATCAACAGTTGAATGATGTCACCTGTTTATTGCCACAATTCAGTATTTGAATAATGCAATGAAAAAAAAAATCCTAGAACCAGCACAAGGGGAAATAAACCAGACAGACAATCTCAGTAACAAACTGATGCAATTACCTGTACTCCCTCTTTTCATGCTCTTGTGGAATTCCACTTCTTAATTTGCAATGCTGAGTGACCTTATGTGTACATTATCACTATGAAATTCATAAATGATTATGAAATGCTTTCCATAACAACTTCAAAAGAATATTTTTATATTTTTGAAGATGATTCTATTGGGTTGGAAAGATGACTCAGGGCTCCACCTATGGTACCTTGGTAGTAATGTAGAATCTCTTAAATTAAAAGTTAATTGGCAAAATGCTGAACCTCAGAAAAATTTGCATTGACCTTCTGATTAATGGTGAAGTGTCCCAAAAGTTCAGTTTGCCAACGTATTCCCTATGCTGACAGTTTTTATGGAGGTTATCTTTCTGAAATCAATGCCCTTTCCCAATAGAAGACAGATTTTTTCCCCTGTCAAATTAACACCGACACTGTTTCCTTCCTGTGTTGTGTAGTTCAGATAGGTTTTGAATACACTGTCCTTGTGGTTGATGCTTCCAACATAATTGTTCTGATTTCTATACAGACTCTGAAAAGTTCTGTCTCCCATACCCAGTACTGACATAGTACTGACATGTTATGGCTTGGATCTCTCTCTGTCTCTCTCTCTGTCTCTCTCTCTCTCTCTCTCTCTATATATATATATATATCCAGTACTGACATATATATATATATATATACACTTATATAATATATACATAATATATATACACATATATAATGTGTATATTATATACATATATAATGTGTATAATATCTATATTATATGTATATAATAGAGAGAGAGAGAGGGAGGGAGGGAGAAACTGGAGCTTGAACTCAGGGCTTCATGCTATAGTTTGGATCTTAAGTGTTCTCCAAAGGCTTAATGCTCTAAGAGCTTGGTCACCAACCTAAGGAAATAATAGGAGAAGGTAGAACCTTTGGAGGTTGAATGAAGTAAGGTTACTGGGGGTATGTCCCTGAAGGGTATACCAGAATGCATTCTTTTCCTCACTGCCTCCCTTTTCTTCCTGGCCACCAGGAGGTTCTGACTCACCACAGGCTCAAAATCAATGAGCCACATGACTATAGACTAAGACCCCTGGAGCGTTTCTTTGTTTTAAGTTGATTATCTCCATGTATTTTGTCATAGCAATGGAAAGCTGACTATCATACCACACCAACACCTCTACTTTCTCATGTAGACTTTTAAGATTTAAATTCAACTTTGTGTGCTGTGAAAGAGACAGCAGAGTATAGGAACAACAGTAAGGGTGTGAACTCCAGAGAGATGGATGAAACTACCTGGAAAAGGACTGAGGCAAAGGTGAATCCATGATTACTGAGAGAAAGAAGGAGGAAAACACTGGCTGGCGAAAAAAAGGGAAGATAAGATATAAATGACTTTTGTGGAACACAGAGACAAAGGGGGAAAAGTTGTAAAGCTAAGATTAAACACAAAATGAAGACTGTGAATAGGATTGATAGGTAGGAACATAGTAAAAAAGATTCTGTATTGTGTGATGTGATAGGAGGGCACTTGGACTTTGACTAAGGGAGATAGGATGGGGCTGTAGTCAGATGGCTATGATGTTTACATAGAGAACAGTAGAGCTTAGGTTTACAAAATAGTTCTAAATTTATCTTGGAAAGTAAAATAAAACAACCAAATGGAAGAAGTGCAGTAAAATATTACTTATATATTTTACTCCAATTTAAAAATATTTTCTATGATAGTACAAGTGACAGAAATTTTGATGGCAATATCAAGAAGAGAGTTGACTAAACTATAGCTATCAGACATTTGTATTAACAACTTGTAAATAAGTGATGGCATACAAAAAAGAGTGTGAAAACAAAATAAATTAACAAATAATAACACAGGTGATTATTTGAATAATACAAGTCTGAAATGAATATAAGGAAAGCAAATGAATCAGTGCTTTCAGTCTCATTTCTCTTGACTTCTCACAGTTGAAGACTAATCAAGACTGAATCAGATGATGCTTGCAGGCAAAACCTTCAGAAAAAAGTATGTGTGTTTTTTATGATGTGCATATTTATATGTGTTTAAAAGATATGTGTATTTTCAGTGCTGAGCAAACTCATGGTGTCATTTATTATGTGGTTCTATAAAGTCAATGATAAAGCAACTGTCAATAATTGACAAAGAATGTGGATATTCCCTGTAACCACTGTTGTACTTTCTGATTCTATGAGTTTGATTTTCTAAATTTCACAAGTAAGTGAGATCATACAGTGTTTGTCTTTCTCTATCTGGTTTGTCGGACCTTGCATAATGCCATCCAGACTCATCCACATGGATCCAAGTGACCAGCTTTCTTTCTTCTTATGGATTAACAGTATTCCACTGTATAAACACACCATGCACGTCTTTATCCTTTCATCCATCAATGGACATGGGCAGTTTCCATACCTTGGCTTTTGTGAATACTGCTGTAACAAACGTGGCAGTGTGGCATCTCTTCTAGATGACAGTTTCATATCTTTTGAATATATACCCAGTAGTGCGATTGCTGGATCATGGGGTAGTTCTATTTTTAAGTTTATGAAGAACTTTCATGCTGTTTTCCATAGTGGTTTTACCAATTTACATTTCCACCAGCACTGTAACATCCTTTTCTCTGCATCCTTTACAACACCTGTTACGACTTTCCTTTTTCTGATTGTAGCTGTACTAACAGGTGCAAGGTAATACTTCACTCTGGTTTTGATTTCCACTTCTTTGCTGTCTACAATGGCGTTGAGAACCTTTTCACAGAACTGTTGTCCATTTGTATGTCTTTGGAAAAATTTTTATTCACATCAGGTCCTTTGACTAGCTTTGCGTCAGGTTTTTTTCTTGTCTTTCTTGTCTATTATGGATATTACCCCCTTATCATATATATGGCTTGCAAATATTTTTGCTCAATTATCTGGGTTGTTTTTATTCACTTTGTGAACTGTATCTTTTGCAGTCCAGAATCTGTAGCTTGATGTAGCCCCATTCTTTGGTTTTACTTTTGCTGTTTCGCTGTTACATTAGAAAAGATCATTGGGAAGATCAAAATCAAAGAACTTTTTCTCTATTTTCTTTGAGGTATTTTATAGTTTCAGATCTTAAATTTAACTCTTTCATCTACTTTGAGATAATTTTGTACATAGTATAAGACAGGGATCAAATTTCATTGTTTGTATGTATGTGGATATCCAATTTTTCCAACACCATTTATCAAGGATTCTTTTTTTTATTTCATTGTGTATCTTTAGCATCCTTATTAAAGATGAGTTGGTCATATATGCATGAGTTTATTTCTTAGTCCTCTATTCTGATTATTGGTTCTATGTGTCTGTTTTCATGCCAATACATACTGTTTTTATTACTGTAACTTTGTAATATAGTTTTAAATAGGGGAGTAACTGTTTTTTCTTCATCAAAACCTATTTCTAAGTATTTTATTCTTCTTGACCATATTGTAAATTGGATCCTTTTATTTGTTTATTTTGCAGTACAAGAGGTACTGAAGTTTGAACTTGAGTTTTGTGGTTGCTTGGCAGGTGTTCTACCATTGAAGCCATGTCCCCAGCTCTTTTGGCCTTAGGAATTTTTTCATATAGGGCCTCACATTTTTGTCTGGGCCAGTCTCACACCTCAGTTTTCTACCTATGCCTCTTACATATTTGAGATTACAGATGTGTATCACCATGCCTGTTTTTTTTTTTTTTGCATGTGCTGGCATCCAACTGCAATTCTCCCAATCTACCTTCCAAGTAGCTGGGATTATAGATACAAACCACTGTGCCAGGCCCAGTTGGATCATTTTCTTAGTTTCTTTTTTTATCTAGTCCATTATTAGTGTATATAAATGCAACTAATTTTTGTATCCTGTAAATTTACTAAATTCATGTGTTATTTCTGACAGTTTTGGTAGAGTCTTTATATGTCTCCATATCTTTTCTGATTTAAAAGGTATTGTCAGCTCTGTTTTATTAGTCATTAAGTAGAGAAAACTGGAAAGAGGTGGGTGTTTTCTTGAAAATGTTTGTCAACATTGAGTTTGTCAAGATATTAATGTGGAAGAGAAAGAATTCAGGGTTTTCCCCTTAAGGAAATGACTATTAACTGCCTTAGAAAGACCAAATTATTTAGGATCTGTAACTGGGATATTCAGATGTATCAAATACCTTCAATCCCCAGAGTATTGCATGTCATATCACTGTTGTAAAGATGTGTAGTCTAGGTTAAAGTTCTTCATATGTGGAAGTGACGTGGGGCTCTGAGTGGAACTCCATAACCTTCAAGTCTATAGTCAATTTCAAAGCAACCACATATTCTTAGTGGGCAATATTATTACTGATAGATTTGTGGCCTCTTGATATTGTCATTTATGATTCTACAGGAAATAATGGAAAATTTGGCTTTCTCTCAGTCAAGGGACTTAATGCATTTGTGTAATGCCAAGAAGTAGATAGTTCAATATTTTTAAAAAATATGGTCTGGGAGAGGAATCAAAAGCTCACACTTGTAATCCTAGCTACCTGAGAAGCAGAGACCTGGAGGACTGTGGTTTGAGGCCAGCCTGGCCAAATAGTTTGTGAGAGCCTATCTAGAAAAAAACCCAACACAAAACAGGGTTGGCAGAGTGGTTCAAGTGGTGAAGCAGCTGCATAGCAAGCATGGGGCCCTGATTTCGAACCCCAGTACTGCGTAGATGCATATGCTATATATGTGTGTGATGCGCGCACGCACACACACACACACACACACACACACACACACGATCTCCAAAAAATAGAGGAAATTAAGCTCTAGCTCTTGACTTCTGTGCTTAACTCTGTGGGCAAATCTTTCAAGTTTTTTTATCAGTGGTTTATTCACCTCTAATCTGCAGGACTCTGCTATATGAAGACTACGGTCACTTAGATGATAAAATTCGTAGCTCTGGGTTTTCTGGAGCATCTGCATCCAACAGGGACAGGTGGTGGCATGTGGATTCCTAGGCCCTTGCATAGATCTAACAAAGGAAGGTAGAAATGGGGTGGGGGGTTGGAGTTTGGGAGTTTGTATGAGAAATTAAAAAAGAATAGCAACCATCTTCAGGAGAGTCATAGCAAATTTGTGCTTAAGAATCACTCCTTATTTTCTCAAGATTTCCCTTTACTGAGTTCCAATGTTAGATATAAGGATATCTAATTCCTACAGAGAAATTTTGTATGGAGGAAATACTGACACTCTTTAAATACTAGGAGTAGAAGGGACTTCACTCATTTAATATGACCCTTCTTTCTGTCAGGTACTGAAGTCAATATCATTAAAGGAAAAACTTTTTCACACAATTTTTGTTAGGTTCAAATTTTAGCAGATTTAAAGTCTCACAAAACAATCAAGATCAAAACCTTCATAGTAAACAGCAATATCCACATTACTTTGGAACTTTTGTTTTTGCTTTCATCCTGTCAGATATTACGGGGAACAGAGCTGTGACTGAGGAAGACAGTGAAATGGAAGGAATTAGCTGTGTTCTTGGTGTAAAATCACAGCCTGATAGGTATATGTTGTGTATGTCATCTTGATGCACATATGGCATTCATTCACATAAAAATCAGGCAAAGTGCCTATTTCCAGTCACATTGCTGGGTTAAGGTCAGTGTTACTTTTTATCTGATTTTATGGGCATACAATATATGCTAAGGAATTTAGATTCTGGTTCTGCAAAAGAAGTCTTTACAAAATATTTTGTTGCATAAAGTCATTTGAAAGGATGCCTTCTAAACACCCATGTGAGGTACACAGCACAGCTATTCCACTCTCATTTACCCAGTGAAAGTTTTCTGACAATGGACTGATAAAATTTGTTATCCTGACACAATAGAACTAAACCAGCAATCATTTCCAAGCCTTTCAGCTCAAATTCAGTGCTGTTCTTCAATACCCTATTCATGCTGCAGTTCTGGTGTTTCCATATTTTCTCAGTGAAGTCTTGTCATAATCATAATGTCTGTGTACTTGGAGTGAAGAAACAAAAAGCTATCACACTGATTTTATTCATAAAAATGTACTCAGATCTCCCTATTATGATAGCTATGCTCTGACTGCATAGTGTGAAATTACTAGTAGAAGTAGGTTACAGCTGATCCATTGAACAGATCCCAGAGAGAGGGAGTGGCCTCTGAGATTTGTTTTTACTTAGAATGAGGCCAGTTCTACCTCTAAACCAGCAGATAGCTCTTCAATTTGCTCCCTCTTCCCATTCCTTCTGGTACTGCTTCAGAACAGGTTCTGTTTAATTTGTAAATTGCATATGGTAGCTACCAGGAGACAAAAATGTACTGAAAGAAGGAATGATTGAACTATACAACATGTTCTATTCAAGTTTACCGTCCTTTCCTTTTGAGGAAGTCAAGGAAGTAGAAACACCAGGACTCAAACCACAGTTAGGGGAGTTTGGAGTACAAGGTTCCACCAGTCCACTGTGCTGTTTCACTGACCATTAGTCACTTTTACAGCCTCATAATAGATGTGAGGGACATGGCCTTCACAGAACCAGCCAGGGGGCTTTAAAGAGCACTGTAGATTTATTATTTGTAAAATTCAACTTTTACAATCTTTGTACTCCATTTAGCTAAGATAGTGACATTTCCAGGGCAAGAAAATGACCATATTTAATGAGGTTTTTGGTCAAGTCCTGGCACTCCCTGATTGTAGTCTGCTTCTTATTTTGTTTAAATCATGAGTTCACAAAGAGGGGTCTCAAAGGAGAGTCAGATTCAACTCTGTAAGGACAGTGGCATTGCCATGAATACGACATGACTTGCCAATCTGCTCTGTGCTAGAGCTGTTTCTAAAACTCTCCAGTCATTCCTTTGGGAAGCAAAGGCTATTTAGTATTCTTTTATTTTCTGCAGCTCTCTTGCAGGAGAGCAGCCCTGTGGGGATCAGTGAAGAGCACAGACAGTGAAAACCGCCTTTTGCTTCCTTTATTGAGCTACGTTATTTATAAGCAGTGATTGCAAAGGAATGTTGCATAATAGTAACAGGTCCCTATATAACCTCAGTATTAACAGTACTTAAAGACACTTATATTCTACCAGAAACTTGTACATGCATAGCTGCCTGCCAGCTAATCTCTTGTCACAACTCAGGTTTCAGAAAGGTCTTAAAGTTGCTTGGATTTGAAAAGGAGCTTTTCAAAGTCACATGAAAATATAATACACAAGCTTTAATAAGATGATATTGTGGGAGGATTTCCAGATTAACCCATCCCAATCAAGGAAAGCTAGACCTCCTCTAATCCCAGCACTCAGGAGGCTAAAACAGGAGTAGTATGAATTTGAGGTCAGCCTGGGCTACACAGGGAGTTTCAGACCAAACTAGGCTACCTAATGAGACCCTATTTAAAAAAAAAAACAAAAGCAAAACATAAAAACAAAAAAGCAACCCCTTCTAAAAAGGAAATGTAAACAAAAATAAGATCCATGTCTGAAAGTACTTTTTGTCTCCTGGTGTCAATTAACACCTGATTTTTTTTCTTTTATTATTCATATGTGCATACAAGGCTTGGGTCATTTCTCCCCCCTGCCCCCACCCCCTCCCTTAACACCCACTCTGCCCCCTCCCTCTCCCCCCCACCCCCTCAGTACCCAGCAGAAACTATTTTGCCCTTATTTCTAATTTTGTTGTAGAGAGAGTATAAGCAATAACAGGAAGGAACAAGGGTTTTTGCTGGCTGAGATAAGGATAGCTATACAGGGCATTGACTCACATTGATTTACTGTGTGTGTGTGTGTTACCTTCTAGGTTAATTCTTTTTGATTTCACCTTTTCTCTAGTTCCTGTTCCCCTTTTCCTATTGGCCTCAGTTGCTTTTAAGGTATCTGCTTTAGTTTCTCTGCATTAAGGGCAACAAATGCTAGCTAATTTTTTAGGTGTCTTACCTATCCTCACCCCTCCCTTGTGTGCTCTCACTTTTATCATGTGCTCAAAGTCCAATCCCCTTGTTGTGTTTGCCCTTGATCTAATGTCCACATATGAGGGAGAACATATGATTTTTGGTCTTTTGGGCCAGGTTAACCTCACTCAGAATGATGTTCTCCAATTCCATCCATTTACCAGCGAATGATAACATTTCGTTCTTCTTCATGGCTGCATAAAATTCCATTGTAACACCTGATTTTTAAAGTAATAGAATATTTAGTGAATGTTAACAGTGTTCATAGACAACCAGCTAGAGGTATATTCAAGCTTATTCTGGTCACTCAATTATGTTTTGACCAGTGAATATTGAGTATAAATAATCCACACAACTTTCTCTTCTTGTCTCTGAGGAGCAAGCAGGTACATCCCCTCTTTTGCAATTCCTTGATTAAAATATAATCTATGTTGCTCAGATATAACTAAGAGGAAGAGGGCAACACCCTGGTTTACGGTGGATTAGAGAAACCCAAGAATCTGGATACCAGATATGGCAGAACTGCTTGTCAGTTGTATTCTTCTATTTCTAGACTATGATTTAGAGAGAGAATAAACACTTTGTTAGCGATTCTGTTATTTTGGGGTTTCTTTTTACAGGAGCTTAGTTTTCCCCAAAACAAAGTCTTTTTCTACAGACCTACTTCTAGATGTCAGTACCTTTTATTTACTTAAATTGGCTGTGGTTTGATGACCTTAATGTATTTAGAGAGATAACAGTCACAATTGGATCTTGGGAAAGCTAAAGAAAATTCTTGAAATGTCTGGTAGTCAAGTGGAAAAATATGGTATCAGATGGGGCTACCCATCACTCTTAATTTATCACCTTTTAGAACTAGGTCTCCTCTGCACCTCAGTTTCTTGTTTATAAAAAATGAAAATAAATATATGCCACACAATGTTTTTGTGAGGATTCAGAGCAATGACATAGGTGAAATATTCAGTACAAGAAGTTTCTCAATAGTTCCAGTTCTTTTTCTTCCTATTTTTCTACTTTTTTCAGTCCTTTTTCTTCCTATTTTTCTACTTTTTTCAGTCCTATTTTACAAGGATGGAAGGTAATTTTGCTTTCTTTTCATATAGCACTAATTAATTAATCAGGAATATGCTGTGGATGATGAAGAAATGCTGTACGGTGAAGTAGTCAAGGCCACTCAGCAGTACTTTTTCCTCTCTGTTTCATAAGTGTCAAACATCGAAAGAAACTGGCAGTACAAATGACTACTCTCCCCAGAGTTGGTATCAGAATTATCAAAAATGTTTTAATAGAAGTCCAAAAAACCCAAAAGCAAATGAGAAATGGCACAAACTCTCTGGGGTTTGCCCATGGAACAATCCATTTCTTGAAAAAATTTGCTTTCAGCTTCAAGAAGGTCTTTCTTCACTTAAAAATTTGCTTTGTTGACAGTATACTCAGTATTAATTAGAGCCAATCTGGTAGACTAGCTGACACCTCAACTCCCTGCACTTTATTTTTTTAATTAGAGCAAGCCTTTATAATCTAGTCACTTTCTATTTTCACTTTGATCCAAGAATTTCTGGAGAAGGTCAACATTCAATCAATCTGAAGGAAAACTATTTATATAGAATGGTTGAATGTCTAGCTTAGGAGAAAAAAATGAGCCAATTATATTGCAATGCATGTCTTTTAATGACACACTAAAATATGGTCCTGTTTGAAGAGAACATAGTTGGACAAATCTGGAGTCAAACCAAACTTAGATAAAATCCTGGCTCTCTCATCTACTAAGCTAATTTTTTTTTCATATTTTCTGAACCTCAGTTTCCTCAACTGTAAAATAGAGGATTATAATGTCTCTATATTGGAGATAATAATACTGTCTTTTGTATTTTAACATGGGTATAAATGACTCAGCACATGTAAGCTTCCAGAACATAGTAGACACTCAAGAGAAGCAATTATTTTTAACTTCAGGCCATTTGTAATGAAGGCAGTTCCTGCTTACTTTGTGACTAGTGATGCCCTGCAGAAAGTGAACCCCAAATCACTCTGAACAAGTGAGACTCATCCTATAAATACATAAATTCAAGATACTTTTCAAAGCTAAATGTAAGAGGTGAATTTGTATTGCCTTCAACTTTGGAGTATCAATACTTCTGTTCTCTTTCATTAATATTAAATTACATATCAACATTCTGTTATAAGTTATGGCATTATAACACATTCAAGATTCTTTGTCTGCAACACATAGTATTTTAAACTATAATTTATTTATCATGTATAAGTAATATGCAAGATGATAGAGAAATTTGTGCTAGAAACTTTATATTGACTAACTCAACCCACTTCCAGTCCCTACCCTTTGCTTACTAGGAAAAGTCAGCTGGAATTACCAGACTCTCTTGCAGCTAAGGGTGTCATGTGACACAGTTGTGATGAATGGTATGGAAATCTTCCATGAAGGTTTGGGGAAATATTTGTTTTTGAAGCATTGGGGTTTGAACTCAGGGCCTTAAACTTGCTAGGTAGGTGTTCTTACTGCTTCAGCCACTCTACCATTTCAAGTGGAAGAAGAGCCTCTGCTGTGTTTTTTGGTTTTCTTTTATTGAGGGGGTCAACACTGGAGTTTGAACTCAGGGCCTTACACTTGCTAGGCAGGTGCTCTATCACTTGAGCCACTCCACCAGCCCTTTTGGGGAAACATCTTTTCAAAGAAAAAGGGTAGGATATAAAATGAGCTTGCATAACCTTTTCCCTATCATCTTCTTCCTTCCTGGCATGTCAACTAATACTTAGTAGTGGAGCAGTCATCATGAAAGTCAATGTGCTAAGAATAGTGGAGTGTAAACACAGAAAATGTGTGAGTCCTGATGTTCATCAATGAACATTTGAAACAAAGTTTTATTTTTTCCATTTCTAATAGATATTTAACAACCCAGCTATGTCTTGCAAACATCCTCTTTTTTTCTTTTTATTATTGTGCTGTGTGGGGGTCCATTGTAGAATTTACAAAGGTTCTTACAATTTATCAAATATATCATACTTGAATATACCCCCTCTGCTGCTTTCCTTTATACCCCTCTCCCCTGATTCCTGGAATAGTTTCAACAGATATCATTTTTGCATTTACATACATGTGTACACAGTTTTTATACAATATTTACCCTCCTTCCCCCTTTCCTACCACCTCCCTCTCCCACTCTTATCAATACCCTCTCCCCTATCTTCAGCCCTCCTGTTCTCTGATTTTGTAGAAGAAAAAATATAGAAAATAACACATTTTTGCTTGACAAATATCCTCTTCTCAGTGATGGAGATAAGAGCACAATAAACAGACAGAATTTCTGCTCTTGTGGTTCTTACATTCTAGTTTAGGAGGAGAAACAATAGGCAAATTAATAGCTTTGTGTGTGTGTGTATTTGCATGTGTTACCAAAATAACTTTTAAAAAATCTTAGGGAGAAAAATTAAGAGCAGGGAAAAGAGAGAGTTTGAAAGTGCAGTGTGGGTATATAAGATTCATGTAGGGATTGTAATCTGAAAATTGAGAGATGATTTGAGTTCTAGGCTTCATGATAAATAGTGTAAACTGTATCACTGATGGGGAATCTGGGGAAAGGGTGGTCTTGGAGCTTTAAGTATGGATTAATCCATATCATAGCTTTACTCTTGACTCAAGCCAATGGGTTTTAGGAAAATGTTTTATCAGCCATCTCTTATCGCTGTACTGTTTGTTATATAAGAAAAATCTAGATTAGTGTTTGTTCAAGGTTCTGTAACATAAGTATTCTATTACCTGAAGGTAGAAATATTACTAATTGAAACAGATATATCAGGAAGAGATAATGAACCAACATTTATTGAGTATGCACCATGTGTAAAACTCTAAACCATGTACATGTTCCAACTTTTAATCTGTGGCTGTTATCTTATAAGATAGATACTTTTATTCTCACTTTATAGCTTAGGATATTTAAGAACTGGCTTTAATCTTTCAGCTAATAAGTGGTATCCCATACTTAAATTTAGAAATTTTTTATCTACAAAGCTTCTTGCTTACCTTTTGTTTATTAAGTCAACAAAAATGTAATGAGTATTTTCTATATGGCAAGCACTCATAGTAGAGTGCTTGAGAATTGAATAGTAGGAAATGATTTTTTGGATTTGTCTCTCCAATCTCAGGCAACAAAAGAAAAAGCAAACTAATGGGATTGCATCAAACAAAAGCTTCTACCCAGCAAAGAAACAATTAACAGAGGGAAGAGATAATGCACAGAATGGGAGAAAATACTTAAAAGCTGCACATTTGATAAAGGTTAACATCCAAAATAGATAAGGAACTCAAACAACTCAATAGCATGCAAGCAAATAATCCAATTTAAAAATTGGCAAAGGACCAGAATACGTACTTCTCAAAAGAAGACATACAAATTATCAACAAGTATATGAAAAATGCTTAACATCACTAATAATTAGGGAAATGCAAATTAAAAATTCAAGAAGCTATCACCTCACACCTCTCATATGGCTATTATATAAAAAGGGAAATGTAACAATGCGGCATGAATGTGGAGAGAAGGGAACCCTTGCACACTGTTAGTAGGAATGTAAATTGGTATAGCCATTATGAAAACTGTATGGAGTATTTTCAAAACCTAAAAAAAAAGTAGAGATACCATGAGATCTAGAAATTCTACTTGTGGATTTGTGGATGTATATGTCTGTGTTATCTTTTTGTTATTATAACTTATGAAGAGAAAATATTTATTTTGGTTCATCATTTGGATGTGTGCAGCCATGATTAACTGGTTCAGTTGTTTTTGAGTCTATGGCAAAGCAGCACATTGCAGTAGTAACATGTGTGAGAGCAAAATTTCACCTCATGGCGGGAAACAGAAAAGAGAGGAAGAGGAGGGCCCTACCCTCAATGACCAGAAGACCACCCAATAGTGTCCTGATGTGTTTACCACCTCCCAATAGCACCTACCTGGAGACTAAGACTTCCAGCACATGGGCCTTTGGGGGACATTTAAGACCCAATTATGGTAATATACAAACTATTTTAAATTGATACATTGAAGATCTAAACCACCTCATTCATTGTAGCATTATCCACAATAGCCATAATATCTATCATCCAAGGGACTATTGATGGATGAATGGATAAAGATTTGGCATATATACAAAGCTGAATACAATTCAGCCTTCAAATGAAGTAAATCTTCTCATTGTAACAACATGAATGGACCTGAAGGATGGTATGTTGAGTAAAATAGGTATAATGGCATCAAAAGAAAACTACATGATTTAACTTATATGTGGAAACTAAAAAAGTTGAACTCACAGAAGCAGGCAGTAAAATGATGGTTACCAGACTTTGAGGATTAGAGAATATGGGAAGATGCTGGTTAAAGGGGGCACAGTTCCAGTTAGGTAGGAGAAATAAACTTTTTGAGATGTATGTCACAACATATCTTAAAATAGAAAAGAAAATTTATAAAGTTCATACCAGATTCCAAGATGGCAGCTAGAGGGAGGAAGCAGAAAGCGTGCCTCCTATAGTGAAATCTTGGAGAGACGTCGGAGACACACTTTGCAACCATAATCACTAAGAAGAGGCATAACTTTGACCCCTCCACATCTCCAGCCGGTGCAGAGAATCTCCACTTCATGTTAAACAGAGAAACGAGGGCCCCCGGGCTGCCAGTCACTGGCGCCCAGACGGCTTGGGAAGATGTGGACCAGGTGAGCTTCGCAGTACCACAGTACTCCCACAGACAAGCCTGGGCCAGAGCAGCATAGCCCCCTGGACAGACTGACCTCCACCCAGGGAAAAAAGAGAAACTGAGTAATAAGCAATAAGAGCAATAAAGACATGCTGGAAAGAGGGTGGGGCACCCTGAGCACTGAAGATTGGGGGAAGGGAACCCTTCCTGGGACTGTAAATAAACAGGCCGGGCAGGGTGGAGAGCCTCTGGTGGGAGCGGGGGGCGGGGCACGCACCCAGCAACCAGGAGCAGGAAAGCTGGTGAGAGTGGCGGAGGAAGGAAAACTCCACAGGAGAGGAGGGAAGACCCACTTCCCACGTGAACTGTAAACAAACATGGTGGCTGGCAGGGGCAGCAGCACCACCCAGTAATCAGGAGCAGGAAAGTTTGTGAAAGTGGCAGAGGGAGTAAAACGTCACAGGAGAGGGGGGGAAGACCCACCTCCCACATGAACTGTAAATAAACACGCAGGCCTGACAACATGGGTGCAGTGTCACCTTTCCCAGTGCTTGGAAAGGGGAAAGCCTGTAGCAGAGGCTCCCGCACAGGAGAACTCTGAACAAACAAAGCCTGCGGGGCCAGGTGAGTGCTAAGCTCATCCCAGAAATCTGCATAAATAACGCCTCCAGCAACAGCAGGCTGACAGCAGCAGGCAGGCAAGCCATAGCTGCAGATACCATTCTCAGAACTGTCTCCAGACTCTTTTTTTCTTTTTCTCCCTATCTTTGATGAGAGAACATCCAAATTACACCTGAAAGCAGAAAAACTTACTGAAACTGTATTGCATTTGATCTTGGGACACTTGGTGGGTTTTGTGTGTGTGTGTGTGTGTGTGTGTGTGTGTGTGTAGTTTTGTTCTACTTTATGTGTCCCCTTTGATGAGACAACTACAGAACAACATCTGAGGCACCATCGCCAGGATTGGAGACTGAGACAGCCACCCAAATTATTAAGACTGAAACTTCATTGCAGTTGAACTTGGGGGTTTTTTGGTTTTTTTTTTTTAATTTTCTATTTTCCATTTTATTTTAATTCACTTTTATATATGGATATTTCTTTCATTTACTTATTTTTATTTTTATTCTTATCTTTATTTAATTTTTGATTTTCAATCCTATCTCTATCCCTCTAATGTCTGTTCAGCTTACTGTCAATTAGTACACTAATGCTCCCTGTTTATACCTTTGAAATCTTCTTGTCTGAAACCTTGTTCTGCTTTCTCCCTCTTGTCTGTGTATTTCTTTTCCCCTTTTCTTTAACTTTTTGCTTTCCATCTCAGCTCACTCTTCCATTCTAAATATTACCATTGCTATTATTACAAGCTAGAAAATACTTAATTGCACACAGTACAGGGACAGTAACAACACCAAAGACAATGACGGGAAGACAGAAAAAACAGGGAAACCAGTTTCCCCACAGCAAAAAATTAGTACAGAAACCAGAGGAGAATGAAGAAAACAAAACCTCAGATCCAGACTCCAATAAAATGAAGATAAACTATGCCAAAGAACCCAATGAAGCCCACAAGAATAATTTAAAAGAAGACATACTACAGGTACTCAATGAGAATTTTATAGAGATGATACTGGCTAGGGTCAACCAAAAAGTACAGGAGACACTCAAGAAATTCCAAGACAACAAAAATAGAGAATTTGAAAAAGCAAAAGAAGAAATAAAGGAAACCATAGAAGCACTGTATAAACACCAAAGTGAAAGAGAGAACACAATGACTAAACGGATAAATGAACTCAGGACAAAAATAGACAGCATTAAAGAGGAAACCAGCCAGGATATGGAAAACCTCAGAAAAAAGAATGAAACAGAACTGCAAAACAAAACGGAAGGCCAATCCAGCAGAATAGAACAAACAGAAGACAGAATCTCAGAACTTGAAGATGAAATGGTAATTAAAGGAAAAACTGAAGAACTATTAATTAAACAACTCAAGACCTGTGGAAAAAAAATGCAAGAACTCAATGACTCCATCAAAAGACCAAACTTGAGAATCATGGGCATCGAAGAAGGAGAAGAGGTGCAAGCGAAGGGAATGCGTAATATATTCAACAAAATAATAACGGAAAATTTCCCAAATCTAGAGAAAAATATTCCCATACAGATGCAAGAGGCCTCCAGGACACCAAACAGACCAGATAAAAATAAAACTACTCCACAACATATCATCATTAAAACAACAAGTTCAGAAACTAAGGAAAGAATATTGAAGGCTGTAAGAGAGAAAAAACAAGTAACATACAAAGGTAAACCCATCAAAATCACAGCAGACTTCTCAACAGAAACATTAAAAGCAAGAAGAGCATGGGGTGAGATCTTCCAGGCACTGAATGAAAATAACTTCAACCCCAGGATACTCTACTCAGCAAAACTATCATTCAAAATAGATGGAGCAATAAAAGTCTTCCATGATAGGCAGAAACTAAAACAATATGTGACCACAAAGCCACCACTACAAAAGATTCTTCAAGGGATTCTGCTCACAGAAAGTGAAACCCAACTTAACCATGAAAAGACAGGCAGCACCAAACCACAGGAAAAGAAAAAACATGACCGTAGAGAGTAACCTCAACTTAGGTACACACAATCAGACCTTCAAACAACTAAGACAACTAAATGACAGGAATCACCACATACCTATCAGTATAATGCTTAATGTTAACGGACTTAATTCACCCATCAAAAGGCACTGCTTGATGAAATGGATGAAAAAGGAAGATCCAACAATTTGTTGCTTGCAGGAGACCCATCTCACCAACAGAAATAAGCATGGGCTTAGGATGAAAGGCTGGAAGAAGATTTACCAAGCCAGTGGCCCCTGAAAACAGGCAGGAGTAGCAATACTTATCTCTGACAAAGTAGACTTCAAACCTTCATTGATCAAACGAGATAAAGAAGGACATTCCATACTAATAAAAGGAGAAATAGACCAGAAGGAAATAATAATCATCAATCTGTATGCACCCAATGTCAACGTACCCAATTTCATCAAACATACCCTGAAAGACCTAAAAGCATATATAAACGCCAACACAGTGGTTGTGGGAGACGTTAACACCCCATTATCATCAATAGATAGGTCATCCAAACAAAAAATCAATAAAGAAATCCAAGATCTAAAAAATGCAATAGATCAAATGGACCTAGTAGATGTCTACAGAACATTGCATCCAACCTCTACACAATATACATTCTTCTCAGCAGCCCATGAAACCTTCTCCAAAATAGATCATATCCAAGGGCACAAAGCAAGTCTCAGCAAATATAAAAAAATAGAAATTATACCGTGCATACTATCTGATCACAATGCAGTAAAAGTAGAACTCAACAACAAAAGTAAAGACAAAAAACATGCAAACAGCTGGAAACTAAGTAACTCATTACTTAATGAAGAAAGGATCATGGATGAAATAAAAGAGGAAATTAAAAAGTTCCTGGAAGTCAGTGAAATTGAAAACACAACCTACCAGAACCTATGGGACACAGCTAAGGCAGTCCTGAGAGGAAAGTTTATAGCCATGAGTGCATATATTAAAAAGACTGAAAGATCCCAAATCAATGACCTAATGATACATCTCAAACTCCTAGAAAAACAAGAACAAGCAAATCCCAAAACAAATAGAAGGAGAGAAATAATAAAAATAAGAGCTGAAATAAACAAAATAGAAACCAAAAAAACTACAAAGAATTAATGAAACAAAAAGTTGGTTCTTTGAAAAAATAAACAAAATCGATAGACCCTTGGCAAACCTGACTAAAATGAGGAGAGAAAAAACCCAAATTAGTAGAATCAGTAATGCAAAAGGGGAGATAACAACAAACACCATGGAATTCCAGGAAATCACCAGAGACTACTTTGAGAACCTATATTCAAATAAATTTGAAAATTTTAAAGAAATGGACAGATTTCTAGATACATATCATCATCCAAAACTGAACCAAGAGGAAATTAATCACCTGAATAGACCTATAACACAAAATGAAATTGAAGCAGCAATCAAGAATCTCCCCAAAAAGAAAAGTCCAGGACCTGATGGATTCTCCACTGAATTCTATCAGACCTTTAAAGAAGAACTGATACCAACCCTCCTTAAACTGTTCTATGAAATAGAAAAGGAAGGAAAACTGCCAAAAACATTTTATGAAGCCAGTATTACACTTATCCCAAAACCAGGCAAAGACACCTCCAAAAAGGAGAACTATAGGCCAATCTCCTTAATGAACACTGATGAAAAATCCTCAACAAAATAATGGCAAACCAAATTCAACAACACATCAAAAAGATTATTCACCATGAACAAGTAGGCTTCATCCCAGAAATGCAGGGGTGGTTCAACATATGAAAATCAATAAATGTAATAAACCACATTAACAGAAGCAAAGACAAAAACCACTTGATCATCTCAATAGATGCAGAAAAAGCCTTTGATAAGATCCAACATCATTTCATGATAAAAGCTCTAAGAAAACTAGGAATAGAAGGAAAGTACCTCAATAGTATAAAAGCTATATATGACAAACCTACAGCCAGCATTATACTTAATGGAGAAAAACTGAAACCATTCCCTCTAAAATCAGGAACCAGACAAGGATGCCCACTATCTCCACTCCTATTCAACATAGTACTGGAATTCCTAGCCAGAGCAATTAGGCAAGAAGAAGGAATAAAACCATACAAATTTGTAAAGAAACTGTCAAAATATCTCTATTTGTAGACGACATGATCCTATACCTTAAAGACCCAAAAAGCTCTACTCAGAAGCTTCTAGACATCATCAATAGCTATAGCAAGGTAGCAGGATGTAAAATCAACATAGAAAAATCATGAACATTTCTATACAGTAACAATGAGCAAACTGAAAAAGAATGTATGAAAATAATTCCATTTACAATACCCTCAAAAAAAATCAAATACCTAGGTGTAAACCTAACAAAAGATGTGAATAACTTCTACAAGGAAAACTACACACTTTTGAAGAAAGAGATTGAGGAAGAGTATAGAAAGTGGAGAGATCTCCCATGCTTATGGATTGGTAGGATCAACATAGTAAAAATGTCAATACTCCCTAAAGTAAACTACATGTTTAATGCAATTCCCATCAAAATTCCAATGACATTCATTAAAGACATTGAAAAATCTACTGTTAAATTTATATGGAAACACAAGAGGCCATGAATAGCCAAGGCAATACTCAGTCAAAAGAAGAATGCAGGAGGAATCACAATACCTGACTTCAAACTATATTACAAAACAATAACAATAAAAACAGCACGGTAGTGGCACAAAAACAGACATGAAGACCAGTGGAACAGAAAAGAGGACCCAGATATGAAGCCACACAACTATAACCAACTTGTCTTTGACAAAGGAGCTAAAAATATACAATGGAGAAATAGCAGCCTCTTCAACAAAAACTGCTAGGAAAACTGTTTAGCAGTCTACAAAAAACTGAAACTAGATCCATGTATATCACCCTATACCAAGATTAACTCAAAATGGATCAAGGATCTTAATATCAGACCACAAACTCTAAAGTTGATACAGGAAAGAGTAGGAAATACTCTGGAGTTAGTAGGTATAGGTAAGAACTTTCTCAATGAAACCCCAGCAGCACAGCAACTAAGACATAGCATAGATAAATGGGACCTCATAAAGCTAAAAAGCTTCTGTTCCTCAAAAGAAATGGTCTCTAAACTGAAGAGAACATCCACAGAGTAGGAGAAAATATTTGCCAACTATACATCAGACAAAGGACTGATAACCAGAATATATAGGGAACTTAAAAAACTAAATTCTCCCAAAACTAATGAACCAATAAAGAAATGGGCAAGTGAACTAAACAGAACTTTCTCAAAAGAAGAAATTCAAATGGCCAAAAAACACATGAAAAAATGCTCACCATCTCTAGCAATAAAGGAAATGCAAATTAAAACCACGCTAAGATTTCACCTCACCCCTGTTAGAATAGCCATCATCAGCAACACCACCAACAACAGGTGTTGGCAAGGATGAGGGGAAAAAGGAACCCTCTTACACTGTTGGTGGGAATGTAAACTAGTACAACCACTCTGGAAAAAAATTTGGAGGCTACTTAAAAAGCTAGACATTGATCTACCATTTGATCCAATAATACCACTCTTGGGGATATACCCAAAAGACTGTGACACAGGTTACTCCAGAGGCACCTGCACACCCATGTTTATTGCGGCACTATTCACAATAGCCAAGTTATGGAAACAGCCAAGATGCCCCACCACTGATGAATGGATTAAGAAAATGTGGTATCTATACACAATGGAATTTTATGCAGCCATGAAGGAGAACGAAATGTTATCATTCGCTGGTAAATGGATGGAATTGGAGAACATCATTCTGAGTGAGGTTAGCCTGGCCCAAAAGACCAAAAATCGTATGTTCTCCCTCATATGTGGACATTAGATCAAGGGCAATCACAACAATGGGATTGGACTTTGAGCACATGATAAAAGCGAGAGCACACATGGAAGGGGTGAGGATAGGTAAGACACCTAAAAAATTAGCTAGCATTTGTTGCCCTTAATGCAGAGAAACTAAAGCAGATACCTTAAAAGCAACTGAGGCCAATAGGAAAAGGGGAACAGGAACTAGAGAAAAGGTGAGATCAAAAAGAATTAACCTAGAAGGTAACACCTACGCACAGGAAATCAATGTGAGTCAATGCCCTGTATAGCTATCCTTATCTCAACCAGCAAAAACCCTTGTTCCTTCCTATTATTGCTTATACTCTCTCTACAACAAAATTAGAGATAATGGCAAAATAGTTTCTGCTGGGTATTGAGGGGGTGGGGGAGAGAGAGAGGGGCAGGTTGGGTGGTAAGGGAGGGGGTGGGGGCAGGGGGGAGAAATGACCCAAGCCTGTATGCTCATATGAATAATAAAAGAAAAAAAAATAAAAAAATAAAGTTCATACCACAAAAAGTGTATTTGTTGTACTAAGTATATTAATTAGATTTAATCATTACACATGGTGCATATATATGCATATGTACATATATAATATTACATAACTTTGTACTCCTAAAATAAGCATAATTTATCAAATTAAGGTAAAATTAAACAATAAATATAGAATATAATTGAATAGAAAAAAATAGAAGAGAATAGTAAATAAAACAGTCCTGGTTTTGAAGGAAGTCTCAAAGTAGTGGAGAAGACATAGGAAAGTACAGTTTAAAGACATTGTGTATTATTAATTCAACCATTTATGGGGCACCTGTTGTATACTAGAAACTCAAAGTCACTGAAGTGATTCACAGAAGTTGGCAGACACCAAATTCATTAATATTTTATCATTCATTTGGAGAGTAAAATCTTGAGCAAGAACTGCCAACAAGGCTTGGGCTATCTTTCAAAGAAGTAGGCACAAAACCTGGAGGGACCAATGAAGACAGACTGGGTATGGAGAATGAATAGGCAGAGATGGTACTGGTATTCCTGACAGAGAAAAATTGAGGGACTACTGTATTGATGAGGGGAAGAGCTTGGTGCCTTCAAGTGTTGTTAATTGTCTTAGTAGAGCTGACCATTCCAAGGTGAAAGACAGGAGGTAAATGGAAATACAGCTTGGTCCAATGACTAAGGTCATATGCATCAATTTAAATGGTTTGAGATTTCTTCTCTAGGCAAATATTTTGAATCAGGTAGGTGAAATCATCAGCTCTGTAATTAGAAAGATAACTACAGCCCATGCAAAAAAAAGAAAAGAGGCAGCTGTCCCATATTTTATTTCCCTGCATAAAGAAATCTTTTTTTTAATGTAATTCAGGACATGGTCTTGAGATAGTCAATGTTTTCATTAAACCCATGAGACTGAAGTTTCTCTATCATGGTGTGAAATAAATTCTGCCCACTATTAAACAATGATAAAATTTTAAACTTTTGCTTAAAGTTTTAAACTCATATCACTTCTGAAATTATGCAATATGTCATTCCTCTTCTAGGAAAAAGTTTCAGTTAGTTTTGTCTGAATCAATTACGATGTACAGGGAAAAAAGATGTGATTCATTCATTCCTTGCATACAAATGCTTCATGCTCAGTTTGAGCAGCTTAGTGTATTATAGTCTAGTTATTTTCCTCCCAAACATAACTGTCTAAGTGCATGATGTGTTTGACCATAACAATATAATGCAATATGTTTGGAATATTTTTGTCTTCTGAAAAAAGGAAATAAAACAATTAAGGTAAAAGCAAAAGCACTCAAAAATGTGATAATATTAAGGCTTCTGATGTCAGTTGTGTCCTTATCAGGTGATCTTCCCTAGTCCTTTTCCAGCTGAGATTTGCTACCCTCCTTTGTCTCCTTTTATGAACATCACAATTGCTTATTGTTGCAATGCTTGGCAAAATACATCTCTTTTACAGATAATCTAGATCCGTCAAGCTGTCTAGTTCTACTACATCAGTCACTGCTTTGTAGTTTATTTGGTGACAGTGACTGCCAATAAAATAATGCTATAAAATATTCCAGTGTGAGGAGGCTAATTCAGTGTAGGTTAATAAAGCAGCCGTGATTCATCTTGCTATGTAGCATGCGTTCTATGCCAGGCATCTTTTCGGTAGATGTACAAAATCACATTTGGGGTAGCTGGAATTTATGCCATATGTTGGGGTTTACTTAATTTATATATTTACTTTCTTCTAGGCCTACATTTTAAATAAAATAGATAGGTTTCTCCCTAGGATGATGGCGCATATCCAGGGCTGAATTCTGAACAGGCTCCTGAACTCAGGTAATAAAACAGAGGCAAAGAGGCAAAAATGACAGCCCTGGGGATTGCTTTATTATCGCTTCCCTCTGAATCCATGCAAAACAGAAGTGGTACCCAAGCCCTTGTAGAGAGTATTTAAGCAGGGCTTTTTGAAAACCCTGCTCATGAGTATTTTAATGACCTCAGTGCAAGCCAAGAACAATAAACATCTCACAGAGGGATTAATATTACTGTCAAACCTGGCTTATGTTTTCTCTCTTTTAATTTAGCCTTCTGTTTTAATTTACAAACTGATTGGAGCATTAGGGGGCAGTAGTAGAAATGGTAAATAGAATATATCTAAGGCATTGTGGACAAGGGTTAAAATGCTAAGGTAGAAAATGTAGCCTTAGCGTTTCTATTTTCTTTTTCAGTAATTTGGATGTTCTAGTGTATTTTAGAACAGCTATCAATGTTGCTGTAAAGAACTTTTATCTAAAGGGTGAAAAAGTGCTCTGTAAAGCACTAATAAAATAAAAATAAGGTGAATAGATCAAAGTAAGATAAATCATTATAAGAGAAAAAGTATTAAATACTACATTATATTCAATTTTGGCCAGGTAGGGCATATGGTTAGGTGATTTCTGTTCTTAATAGTCACTGGAGTTCCCATAGAACCCATGGCTTCTCTTCTGGGACCCTCTTCAGATCCTCAATTTTTGCAGGAATCCTCTTTGCTAATCCACCCAATTGCATGGAGGATGCCAGGGATAGGAACTTGGATAATTTGAGCAGATCTATTCCTATTGCTGCTTCTGCTGTAGCAGCAACACTCTGCTGTTGAAAATGCCTCTTGCACAGTGAAGTGAATGAACACTGAGGCACTAATGCCTTGCTCATCCAGATCCTTGAATGGCCTGTACTGGTGCACATACTTGGGTTTCCAAAACTATACATTCATAGGCAAAGTCACTATTTGCACAGAAACCATGAAAAGCAGAACTTTGTCCCATGGACTTTCGCCTGCAGCCTGCACATTGTTTCCAGATGCTCAGTGGTAAGTCTAAGGCAAGCTCATCTATCTCATCTAATGTTGACCTTCCCTTTGGATATGTGGGGCTTTCACTGGCTAGGATGATTGAAAAGTTTCTACTACTACTACTTGTTCTCTGGATGAATTTATGTCATTTTTCCTTCCTGGAAGATTCCTTGGCCACTATGAAAGTGAGCCATTTATTTTCCAGTAGTTCCTCTGGCTACCAAATAAATGGAAAGATCAGTTTTTCCTCCATGAATATGATTATTTAGTTTCTTTATATTTATCTAACTAGATACTGCTATTTAAGTGTTCATGGATGAATCAAAGAAGATATACACCAAAAAGACTTTCTCTGTAGATGAAAAAAGAAAAGAATTTGAACTTCTTTTAGTAAAAGTAATTGTCCTTACTGCACAAGTAATTGTATTTCTGTTTTTGTTTTATTGTTACTATTTGCAAGTTCTGCCACCCCGAGGAGTCCATCTCAACTTCAAGATCTGGTCCGCAAACCACTAATGCTCTTTTTAACTAAGGATTTCTGTCTTACGATGCACCTATATTTTCAACATTGAGGCTTGGTATTTAAATGTACCTATATAAATTAAAGGAAAAAATTATGTATTAATGAATACGCACATATGGAATTAAACATAATGCTCTGAATATGGTTTCCTGAGTTAGAAGTATGCAGTCTGTCCAAGAGGGAGTCTTTGTTCCTTATTCTCCTACTTCATTATAGAGTTCAAATTCCAGACCTTGTGACATACTGATCATATTACCTAGAGGAAAATATTTAATCCAATGGAGTTTATGACTGCTATTTTAAATCATTGACTACTGCATTCTTTTTTTCCATATATATTTCTTAAATTACTCTTTGTCTTTCCAATCTTATTTTCACCCCCAAAGTTAAGGTCTTTATTTTCTCTTTCCTGGATTACTGCAATGCTATGCTAACTGAATTTCTTCTCTTCAGTCTAACTCTTCTCACATCCATTCTCTATATTATAGGTAGCAACTGGTTTAAAGTTCCACTCTGACTGCATTCTCTTTCTCTTTTCGATGGCTCCTCAATCAAAACTCAAACAAAGCAAGCCAAGTTTCCCAACATGGCTTACCCTATTTGCCATCTCTCCCCTGTCTTACCCTTTCTTCTGCTTTGTAAAATTCCCTTTGCTTTAAAAATATGTCTCTCAAACACCATGTCATTTCTTTGGCTAATGTGGATTTTCCCTCATGGACTTGTTTCCCTTTTACTGGTTTGATTGACTTGATACTCATTGTTTCAGATTCAGTTTAGTTAGCAGCTCCTTTTCATGATTCCTATAATATTTTGGGCCAGTTTCTATTATTGTACTGCCTTATCATGTCATCAATCTCTGTTTATGCTTCTTTCCCAGAAAACGGTGAGTAATTTGAAGGCACAGATTCTTTTTCTAAAACTTTTTCTTCAGGGTTCAGCATATAATAGAAACTCTGTCTGTTGAGAGAGTATGGAAGTCATATAAGTTATATTAAAGATGTTATAATGTCTTTCTCAAAGTTTCATCATGAAATTTGAATGAGGTAATGAATGTTGAAATGAATGACTGCCTTTGTTACACAGTAGGCATTACACAGTAGGCATTCAGTACATGCTGCATTTCTTTCCACTAAAAATGAGCTACACAGGCACGTATTGCTAATAGATACTATTCATATTTCTTCTAATATCTGCTGACAACTTGACTTCTGATATACCTACTGGAAGAGTTTCAAACACATTATCCATGATGATATTGAGGGATGAGCATTTTGCCAAAAGACAGTGAATCTTAAATTTGTAGCTATTGGACTCAATTCCTCTTGTGTAACTGGTGTTGCAATCATCTGGATGTTGTATAGTTCAGACTGACAACCATGTTTAATGTGGAAAATAGGTCACTTCTCAGGTCTGCTATGTGGCTCTAAGGGTTAATCTATGAAAGCCAAGGTAGACTTGAGTCCAAGGTAGCTCAGAATAGCCAGTGGGGAAAGATTGGTAATTGGGAAAACAGAAACACTTGTTTCTCTTTTTCTGGTTTTAAGGTATTATTGGTAAGTGAAAAATGTATACATATACATGTGATGGCTTGATATATATATGTATAATCAAATTAACATATTCCTCACCACATAATTGCCATTGTGTGTGTCTATCCATGTGTGTGTATGTGGTAGGGTCACTTAAGATCTACTATCAGCAAATTTTAAGTCAACAGTAATCACGTTTATCTGATCATATTCACAGCATTCCTCTTATTCAATTTTTTCCCTTCCAACAAGTAGAAATGAAAGATACTCTTCTGTCTCAGAGTATGAACTTGACCATTTACTTGCTGGGTAACTTTGGCAATACTTTTAAATTCCATGAGTTGCAATTTTATCATCTATATAAATGGAATCATTATACCCATCTTATCTACTCTACAGAGTTATTATAAAAAATCTATATGAGAACCCGTTTTTATGTGTGACATGGGATTGAACCCAGGACCTTGTGCATATGAAACTCGTACTCTACCACTGAGCTACATTCCTATCTCTAAAAGCCTTAAAAATACAATGAGTAAGTAAAGGGCAACTATTAAGTTTCTACTTTCAAGATATTTCCTTCCTCCTATAGTATTTCAGTGACCTTTACAATATGGATTAAAACATAGACGTTCTCAAATTCTGTAAGTTCACAGATAGAGCATGATAATAAATTGTTAATAATCACAAAAACATTTTCTCAGTAGGCAAATTTGGCCCCAAAAGTGTCTTTTGTGTAGCTAAATGTTGTCTTTTATCCAAATGTCTCAGAGCATTTTGCAAATAGATTATGTATGACACATACCAAAGTCATTCTGTCCCCATCACTCTTACATTGCTACCTTTCTAAAGAAACAGTTGTTTGAAACCCCGGGCTACCATCAATCAGAGGAGAAAATAAAGAATATTTTCACCTCCCTGAAAAAGACTGCAGTAGGCAGCTAGTAACCAGCTAATACTAGAGCCAATTCTTTTGGCAATAATAATGTTTCAGGTAGCATGAAAGCTGATAGAAGTACCTAAGTTAGCTTTCTGAAAAAGGTTGGCTATATCTTTATTTCACAATAGAAGACTTGACATGGGTGAGGGTATCAGTCAAGAGAATGGACAAAGGAATAACTGGCACACATAGCAGAAAGATAGCTTCACTTTACCTGCATTTATGAGCCAGTGAACCTAATGCCAATGACTACTCAAGGTCAGAGCTGATAGGTGAGTAATGTCACCATAGCAATGACTGTAATGGCATCTGTGATCACAGGTTGAAGGCTTCACATACCTCAGAGGCATTTCTGAAATCTTTCCATTTAAATTAAATCCTGACTTTCTGATATTTGTAAGATAAAATCTGCCTGAGGGGAAAACTCTTTTTCCTGGGTTGGGGAAAACTCTTTTTCCTGGGTTGGGAAAAAAACAGAAAAGAAGGGAGAGGGGAAACAAACATTTCAGATTAGCAATTAGAAATTGAAATTTCTCCATCTTTCAACTCCGTGGGTCTTATATCTTTAAATTCTCTTTAGTTATGGTACTTGTCACCTGTCCCAGAAGAAGAGACACTTTAGGGCAGTGAGTCTTAAACTTAAGAATGTATTACAATTGCTTTAAGGTTTGTTAAAGCTCAGAGGCTAGGTGGTTGAACCAGACCATCCAGAGTTTCTGATTCAGAAAGTTTGGGGTAGGATCCTACAGTATACATTTCTAACAATTTCCCTGATGCTACTGTTTTCCCTGGTCTTGATACTATTCATTGAGAATTACTGACTTTTAGAAGTTATTTATAGTAGTATATATTGTACAAAGTGAGGGCTTCATTTTGATATTTCCATATATACATAAACTTGATCATATTCACCCCTTCTATTACTCTTTCTTATCTCCCCACTTTCAGTCCCCCCATTTTTACATCTTTTTTGCAAATGCTTTCAAATTGGTTTCATTATGACCTTTTCATATGTGCATACGTTGCACTTCTAATGTGTCTTTCCTTGCCCCCCCCCCCCGACCTCACTAGCATTGGTTCCCTCTCCCAGATAGTTCCCCCTTTATGGAGAACAAACCACAGGATATCTCTTTGGAGGATGATCAATGTCAATATGTATTACTCTGATCATGGCTTTTCTTCATAGTGATTTCAACTCCAAGGAGAGAATCTTGGAGATGTGAATAGTAATTCATTAGGCAATTAAAGGTGAATGTAGAAAATAGAACCCAACTGAAAGGGTTGTAGCAGTGAATAGGGTTCTTCAATTCATGTTGAATTGAAGTCTTCAACCAAGACAATGGACAGCTTTTCACTCTTGAATTTGCTAATACTCAGATCATGTCATAATAGATTATATCATATTCTCTCCTCCGGGCCTGTGGCATGGAGGAGGACCAGAAGAGAAACAGAGAGGCCTGTGTTCTGATAAAGTGGGGGGGGGAGGGTAAGGAATGGCATAGCAGAGAGGTAAAACCTAAAGAATCCATACATGAAGAAAGTCATGTAGCACTAGGGTTAGAGGGGCACTTAGAACTAGGGTGAAATAGCCTATAGAATTGCATATAACCATATATGGATTAAACCTTGTTTTTTAAATTTTATTGTCTCTATAACCTGCTTGCAAGGGTATGTAAGTTAAGACCTTTTTGTTCTCTGGTCTCGGTCTTTGGACACAAGTTTGCTGAGTCTGTGCCGGCACAATAAAATGTTGCTTCCTCCCCTCAGAGTGCCATGTCTGTTCGAGTCTCCTGTAACAGGTCATCTAGGACAATTGCAAAGTTTACTTTTAGAAAAAAAGAGAAAGAATATTGGAAAATGGAAAGAAACTGAGACATTAATTAGATCAAATATTTTCAAACACTTATAGAGGATGTCTTTATTTTGATAAATTTTTTCTCAAGTCTTAAATAACAAAAACAGGTAAATGTGGGACTCTTCTGATAAAGCAATTAAGTAGAACCCAAGGTCATCTCTGACTAACATCGCCTCTGACTCCAGCAACTCTGCAGTTTGCATATGATGCTTAACCCTCACAGAGACTAAGGTTTTTCTAATGCTTCAGAGAGAGTGGGAAGCTTAGGAAGAATATGAAACAATGACGAAGAACTCTTTGAATAATGCCCAGGGCTTTCCATGCTTGATTAAGCATGGAGATTAGCAGTCTTTTGAAGGAAATGTCCTTATGAGTGCAATATCACCTAGCTACAGAGATGTCTAAAAGGAAGTCAGTCTCAAAGGAAGAAATGCAGCATCAAGATCAGAGAAGCTGCTTTTTTTTACCTCTCTTCTCATGTGCTAGAGAAGGGTCAATACATTTTTTTTGAAGGGCCCAATAGTAAATATTTTCAATTTTGTGTGATAAATTATTTGTACTGAACTTACTCATTTATATCATTTAGCATGAAAGCAGCCATAGACAATAAACATGGCTGTGTCCCAGTGAAAATTTACTAAAATAGACTTTGAGCTGGGTTTGGCCACAGGACCTAGTTTGTATATTCTTGCTCTCCAGTAGGGCAATTCAATAGAATATTTTCTGATGATGCAAAGTATAGCTGATCAATATGGCCATGACTAACATATAAAGCTACTGAGTACTTGAAATGTCAAATTTTATTTTTAATCTTATGCAATGTTAACAAATTTAAATTTAAATACTGTGGACATACTTGTAGGTAGTGACTACCATATCAGACAGCACAGTTCTGTATCATATACCTTAGCCTAAGTCTGTGCCTATTACAATAAGATCATGAATATGATTGAAAATCATTACATTTATACTTAGGGTCATATATTGTTTGAGGAAAGGTCTAATAATGGTAGAATGAGGGGGTTACAGATCAACTAATTTCAACTTTCCTTACTTTGGAGATGATATAAAAACTAGAACTTCATTATTCAATCAATATTTTATTTGGGCCTACTATGAACCAAACTCCAGTATCTGCTGAGCTTATAACTGTGAACTAGGTGGCCATAGATCTTCAAAACTTTTATCTTTCAGGAGCTTTACTTATCTTTCCATTGTTTTCTTTCATAACCATTAATATAGTTTTACAGTTTTCTTTGTATAAGTCACTTTTATTTGTTCTTAAATTTGTTCAAATGTATCTATTTGTTTTGTGTAGTTTGTAATTACAAATAGACCATTTTATAATCTTATTTTCTACATGGTTACTGCTGATATAGAAGAGAGCTATTGATTAGTGATTACTTACCATGCATATTGTTGTCTTTCTCAACTACCATCCTTTTAGGATCAGAAAAATTCAGTTTTCAATGATCACATGAACACTATTTTACAGAAGTAGATAATAAGCCATTCTTATATAACTTGAATCTATCAATTGGGTTCTGTAAGTTTTCATCCAGGTGAAATGGTGAAAGCAAATGAACCACTTAAATCTTCTAGGAGATGTACTCATTTAGAATAAGAGTAAAAAGAAAATACTCAAATTTCCTGAATCTTGTCTAGAAACAAGCATATAGAAAATGGGAGAGGAGATAATAGTGCAAGAGTATCAATGAAACTTTGGAAGCTGGAAAGTCAATGCCATCAGCGCCTATATTTTCTTACTAATAGCAAGTGCTAGAGTAGGGGATGCCATGAAAGGTATTTTGATTCAGGCTGCTGACAAGGAAATGCTCAAGACAAAACACTGTTCTTCAGAAGATAAGTGGAGGACAGGTGCTGAAAATGAAGAACTTGTTTACAAAGTCTAATGAAATGTGAAGACCCTAGCCTCCTTTCCTTTTCCTATGAATCTTGAGGATCACCCTTCTCAGACTTCCACTGGAAAGTGGAGAACTTATTTTGCTCTTAAATTCCAGGACAAAGCAAATAGTTTGTGGAACCTTACTTGAAAATACACAACACAAAATCAGGGTTGGCAGAATGGTTAAAGTGGTAGAGTGCTGCCTAGCAAGCTTTAGATCCTGAGATCAAATCCCAATGTTGAAAAAAAAAAATTCCAGTACATCAAACAGCAGGAGTTGCCATGTTGAAAAGAATGATGTGAAGGTCTTCCTAACTGCATGGGGAGACTCACACTCTTTTCTCATGCTCACCTCCAACAGAGGTATTGGAGACTGGGCTTTTTCATTTTCTCCAAAGACAAAATTTAGTTGACATTTGGTGAGACTCCATTCAACTTGCAAGACCTTATCAGATTAGTTCCAGATCAGTGGAACTACAGATGAAAAACAGAGGGCTCCATGAGAGATGGCCTAAGAAAACAAAACAGACATTTGGCAATTACTTTTTAGAATTTATTTAACTGGCAATAACAACTGTATATATTTAAGTGGTACAATGTAGTATTTTGATAAATGTATACTACATATTGAGGAATAATTGAATCAAGATAATTAACATGAAATAGCACCTAAAGTAAATGTTAAAAAATGGGAAGAGGGCAAGGATACATTCTCTATTGATTGAAATTCAGTACACCAATGCTCAGAACTGGCTAAAAGTTTTGATGAATCCATGAAAAAGAAAAAGTCTTTTAAAGGTAAAGAAATTAAGCTTCATTCAGGACAAAACTTTGAAAACATTAGAAACAGAGAACACTAAAATAAATGCTAAAAAAACATGCATGTGGAAGAAAGAAATTATTAGTCATATGTGTTATAGTGTCAAAGATATATCTGACTTATGCAGACCATCAATGCCACTAAAAACACTTGGAAATCACCACCATGACTTCTATTTACTAAATAAAGTAGGAAGATGAAAGGTTACAAATACCAGAATGAAAGATCACTAAACCCTTAGAGGTTTGTTATCACAATTCTGACTTTTGAATACATGCATACTATTTGAAAGGTATTAACCTACTTTCAAAATGAGAGATTTATTATGCTTGTTTTTATTATCACCACTGTGTATTAGTTTAATAGAATTTATTTAAAAATTTTAAAGATTCTTGTGCCTCTATACATGCTTTTCTTCTTAACTCATTCCAGATAATACTTCCTTACTATTCATTTTGAAATCTCTGATAAAGGTGATTTGCAGGTGTTTCTTAATAGTGACTTCATTCAAGTTTGTTTTGTCAAAATAGTCTTTCTGCTTTACAGAGAAATACCTTTGCTTTGAAAATGACTATTTTTAAACCACTTCTAGAGCAATTCATGCCTTTCTGGATATGCATGTGTTGCGATTGTTTACCTGAACATGAAAACCCTCCTATCAGGTTGATAAAGCTCTGCCAAGTGTTCAAAACTCAGTTGAAACATCTCCTTCTCCATGAAGCTTTCTGTAGAGATAGCGCTTTTTGTAAAGCATTGCTTTGATGCCTGCATTTTAAATCAGCCCCTAAAAGAGGATGCTAGAATGCAAATTTCCTAGAAACTTGGAATTGGAATTTAGCTTATGTTGGAATACCAAACTTAGAAGTGACATAAAATCAGAGCAATAATGGCTATGCTTGCTCAGATACAAATGCATCAGGAAGGGCCCAAAAAAGAAAGGGAAGAAGAAAGCCAACATATAGGAGCAGAAGGTGAAAACCCTTGATGAACAGGTAAGTGACCAAGAGAGAAGAGCCCATGAGATGGAGAAATGCTTCAATTCTAGAGCCGTTTGCACTGCCTTACCTTCTATTCTTAGTTTCATGAAATATGGTTTGGAGTTGCTGCACTCTTGCTCTGGGGTTCACAAAATGTACTACTATCTATGAAAAAAAGTTCTCCCTTTGAAAAAGCTAACTAGAATGCCTTTTGTCTTGAAAACAAATAATCTCCTATCACATATACAACCTAATCAAGGAGGTGCTTCTACATCTTTGCTTTTTAAAAAATACCTGCTTCTTTCACTTCTATGTTGTGTTATAATTATTTACTAGTATTTTCCCCTTTTAATCTATTATACTCTCAAATCAAGGACAGTAGCTCATTCATTCTTATATTGTCAGCATCTAACATAATACCTGACCTTTACTAAACAGTCAATCAATAAATGTTGAATGAATGAGTACATGTCATTATATTCATTCTGTAACAAATTTTACTTTTGAGGAATACTAATAATAGAGTTCTATAACTAGTCATCATGCAGTCATGTAATTCAGACAGATGATGGAAAGCTTTTGGAAGATTTTGCTCTTTCTCTCCTGAATTTAATCAGGTTTTAAATGCCTGTGTAGTTGCTTGATGAATTTCCTATTGTCCCCTCCATTGGTTTTTGTAGTTCCCATGAATGGATGGCATGTTGTCACTGTAACATCCTAGCCTCTCTCATAGCACTCATTTATGCAATCTGCTTCTTCAAAACATATAGCAGAAATATTGACAATAAAGAACTCTGAACAAAAATAGAGATGATAGATTGGCATGGAAGTTTATTTCTTTCTGCCTTTGAAAAATATGATGAATGGTCAGAGGTTGAAGATTATTTTTGATGGATATAGTATTTGTATGCTCTTTCTTCTCTATTTTGGGTATGAATTAGGGCACACTGCAGGTCTATAGCATTGAATTCTATAGCATTATGTAGACCATAGGCCAATAACAGTGTCTGGTTTCTACCAGGTAAAGATCCTAATCCTCTGACTTGTTTTCCTTCTCTGCTCCTTTTCCTGCTACTTATTTTCATTGCTATTTATTGTAAGATAATATGCACACAGAAATTTGTATATAACATAAATGTGGAGCTTAGTGATTTTCAGACTCAAAACAATTATGCAGCCAGCATTCCAGAAGCCCGTCTCATGCTGCCTTCTTATCACACTGTCTCATCCCAAGAGGAACCAACATACTTTTCTCTAACAATGTATCTTGCTTTTCCTGATTTTAGACTTTACATAAGTAGCATTACACAATATTTCACTATTTTGTACGTAGTTTCTTTTGCTTAATGTTATGTTTTGAGGTTTATCCATGGTATTGGGTATAGTGTGATTTGGCTATGCTCTTTGATATACAGTAACCCTTGCATGATTGCACCACAATTCAGTTACTAATTCTGCTCTTGGTGAGCATCATGGGGCTGTTATAAACAATACTGATATGAATAATTTTGGTACATCTTTTTGATGCCTGATTTTCTTTTACTCTATCTGAGGTCCCTCAAAGGGTCCAAACCCTTTGAGTTACCATAATAATGACTGTAAAGAAGACATGCAGTGATTAGGTTTTTAGAATTCTCTGGGAAAAATTTATTGCTTGAGGAAAACATATGTTGGCATATTTGTCTCAGTAAGGGAAAAAATTTCTTTGACCCTGGACTTTAAAAAGCTACTGGAAGGGATTCCAAGATGGCAGCTAGAGGGAGGAAGCAGAAAGCGAGCCTCCTATAGTGAAATCTTGGAGAGATGCTGGAGACACACTTTGCAGGCATAATCACTGAGAAGAGGCATAACTTTGACCCCTCCACACCTCCAGCCGGTGCAGAAAATCTCCACTTCACATTAAACGGAGAAAGAAGGAGGGCCCCCGGGCCGCCAGTTGCGGCGCCCAGATGGCTTGGGAAGACACGGACCAGGTGAGCTTTGTGGTACCACGGTACTCCCAAGGACAAGCGTGGGCCAGAGCAGCATAGCCCCCTGGACAGACTGAGCTCCACCCAGGGAAAAAAGAGAAACTGAGTGATAAGCAATAAGAGCAATAAAGACACGCAGGAAAGATGGTGGGGCGCCCTGAGCACTGAAGATTGGGGGAAGGGATCCTTCCCGGGACTGTAAATAAACAAGCTGGGCGGGCCGGAGAGGCTCTGGCAGGAGCGGGGGCGGGGCGCGCACCCAGCAACCAAGAGCGGGAAAGCTGGTGAGAGTGGCAGAGGGAGGAAAACTCCACAGGAGAGGAGGGAAGACCCAGTTCCCACATGAACAGTAAACAAACATGGCGGCTGGCAGGAGCAGTAGCACCGCCCAGTAATCAGGAGCAGGAAAGCTTGTGAAAGTGGCAGTGGGAGGAAAACTTCACAGGAGAGAGGGGAAGACCCACCTCCCACATGAACTGTAAATAAACATGCAGGCCTGACAATGCAGGTGCAGTATTCCCTTGGAAAAGGGAAAGCCTGTAGCAGAGGCTCCCGCACAGGAGAACTCTGAACAAAGCCTGCGGGGCCAGGTGAGTGTTAAGCTCACCCCAGAGATCTGCATAAACAATGCCTCCAGCAACAGCAGGCTGACAGCAGTGGGCAGGCAAGCCACAGCTGCAGATACCATTCTCAGAACTGTCTCCAGACTCTTTTTTTTCTTTTTCTCCCTACCTTTGATGAGAGAACAACTGAATTACACCTAGAAGCTGAAAAACTTACTGAAACTGTATTGCATTTGAACTTGGTGCCTAGAAGCTGAAAAACTTACTGAAACTGTATTGCATTTGAACTTGGTGGGGTTTTATTTGTGTGTGTGTGTGTGTGTGTGTGTGTGTGTGTAGTTTTGTTCTACTTTATGCATCCCTTTTGATGAGACTACTACAGAGCAACATCTGAGGCACCATCTCCAGGATTGGAGACTGAGACGGACACCCAAATTATTAAGACTGAAACTTCATTGCATTTGAACTTTGAGGTTTTTTGGTTTTTTGGTTTTTTTGGTTTTTTTTCCTTTTTCTTTTATTATTCATATGTGCATACAAGGCTTGGTTCATTTCTCCCCACTGCCCCCACCCCCTCCCTTACCACCCACTCCGCCCCCTCCCTATACCCCCCTCAATACCCAGCAGAAACTATTTTGCCCTTATTTCTAATTATGTTATAGAGAGAGTATAAGCAATAATAGGAAGGAACAAGGGTTTTTGCTGGTTGAGATAAGGATAGCTATATAGGGCATTGACTCACATTGATTTCCTGTGCATGGGTGTTACCTTCTAGGTTAATTCTTCTTGAACTAACCTTTTCTCTAGTTCCTGTTCCCCTTTTCCTATTGGAAAATTTTTTTTAATTTTCTATTTTCCATTTTATTTTAATTCATTTTTATATATAAATATTTCTTTCATTTACTTATTCTTTAATTTTTATTCTCTTTTTTTTTTATTTTTGATTTTCAATCCTCTCTCTGTCTCTCTAATGTCTGTTCAGCTTACTGTCAATTAGTACACTAATGCTCCCTATTTATACCTTTGAAACTTTCTTGTCTGAAACCTTGTTCTGCTTTCTCCCTCTTGTCTGTGTATTTCTTTTCCCCTTTTCTTTAACTTCTTGCTTTCCATCTCAGCTCACCCTTCCATTCTAAATATTGCCATTGTTATTATTACAAGCTAGAAAATACTTAATTGCACACAGTACAGGGACAGTAACAACATCAAAGACGATGATGGGAAGACAGAAAAAACAGAGAAACCAGTTTCCCCACAGCAAAAAATTAGTACAGGAACCAGAGGGGAATGAAGAGAACAGAACCTCAGATCCAGACTCCAACAAAATGAAGATAAACTATGCCAAAGAACCCAATGAAGCCCACAAGAATAATTTAAAAGAAGACATACTACAAGTACTCAAAGAGAATTTTATAGAGATGATACTGGCTAGGGTCAACCAAAATGTACAGGAGACACTCAAGAAATTCCAAGACAACAAAAATAGAGAATTTGAAAAAGCAAAAGAAGAAATAAAGGAAACCATAGAAGCACTGTTTGATGAAATGAATTAAAAAGGAAGATCCAACAATTTGTTGCTTACAGGAGACCCATCTCACTGACAGAAATAAGCATAGGATTAGGATGAAGGGCTGGAAGAAGATTTACCAAGCCAATGGCCCCTGAAAACAGGCAGGAGTAGCAATACTTACCTCTGACAAAGTAGACTTCAAACCTTCATTGATCAAACGAGATAAAGAAGGACATTCCATACTAATAAAAGGGGAAATAGACCAAAAAGGAAATAATAATCATCAATCTGTATGCACCCAATGTCAACGCACCCAATTTCATCAAACATACCCTGAAAGACCTAAAAGCATATATAAACGCTAACACAGTGGCTGTGGGAGACTTTAACACCCCATTATCATCAATAGGTAGGTCATCCAAACAAAAAATCAATAAAGAAATCCAATATCTAAAATATACAATAGATCAAATGGACCTAGTAGATGTCTACAGAACATTGCATCCAACCTCTACACAATATACATTCTTCTCAGCAGCCCATGTTACCTTCTCCAAAATAGATCATATCCTAGGGCACAAAGCAAGTCTCAGCAAATATAAGAAAATAGAAATTATACCATGCATACTATCTGATCACAATGCAGTAAAAGTAGAACTCAACAACAAAAGTAAAGACAAAAAACATGCAAACAGCTGGAAACTAAGTAACTCATTACTTAATGAAGAAAGGATCATGGATGAAATAAAAGAGGAAATTAAAAAGTTCCTGGAAGTCAATGAAAATGAAAAACACAACCTACCAGAACCTATGGGACACAGATAAGGCAGTCCTGAGAGGAAAGTTTATAGCCATGAGTGCATATATTAAAAAGACTGAAAGATCCCAAATCAATGACCTAATGATACATCTCAAACTCCTAGAAAAACAAGAACAAGCAAATCCCAAAACAAATAGAAGGAGAGAAATAATAAAAATAAGAGCTGAAATAAACAAAATAGAAACCAAAAAAAAAAATACAAAGAATTAATGAAACAAAAAGTTGGTTCTTTGAAAAAATAAACAAGATCAATAGACCCCTGGCAAACCTGACTAAAATGAGGAGAGAAAAAACCCAAATTAGTAGAATCAGGAATGCAAAAGGGAGATAACAACAAACACCATGGAAGTCCAGGAAAAGATCAGAGACTACTTTGAGAACCTATATTCAAATTTATTTGAAAATTTTAAAGAAATGGACAGATTTCTAGATACATATCATCATCCAAAACTGAACCAAGAGGAAATTAATCACCTGAATAGACCTATAACACAAAATGAAATTGAAGAAGCAATCAAGAATCTCCCCAAAAAGAAAAGTCCAGGACCTGATGGATTCTCTGCTGAATTCTATCAGACCTTTAAAGAAGAACTGATACCAACCCTCCTTAAACTGTTCCACAAAATAGAAAGGGAAGGAAAACTGCCTAATACATTTTATGAAGCCAGTATTAGACTTATCCCAAAACCAGGCAAAGACACCTCCAGAAATGAGAACTATAGGCCAATCTCCTTAATGAACATTGATGCAAAAATCCTCAACAAAATAATGGCAAACCGAATTCAACAACACATCAAAAAGATTATTTGCCACGACCAAGTAGGCTTCATCCCAGGGGTGGTTCAATGTACGAAAATCAATAAATGTAATAAACCACATTAACAGAAGCAAAGAAAAAAACCACTCGATCATCTCAATAGATGCAGAAAAAGCCTTTGATAAAATCCAACATCATTTCATGATAAAAGCTCTAAGAAAACTAAGAATACATCAGACAAAGGACTGATAACCAGAATATATCCAGGGAACTTAAAAAACTAAATTCTCCCAAAACTAATGAACCAATAAAGAAATGGGCAAGTGAACTAAACAGAACTTTCTCAAAAGAAGAAGTTCAAATGGCCAAAAAACACATGAAAAAATGCTCACCATCTCTACCAATAAAGGAAATGCAAATTAAAACCATGCTAAGATTCCACCTCACCCCTGTTAGAATAGCCATCATCAGCAACTCCACCAACAACAAGTGTTGGTGAGGATGCGGGGAAAAAGGAACCCTCTTACACTGTTGGTGGGAATGTAAACTAGTACAACCACTCTGGAAAAAAATTTGGAGGCTACTTAAAAAGCTAGACATCGATCTACCATTTGATCCAGCAATACCACTCTTGGGGATATACCCAAATGACTGTGACACAGGTTACTCCAGAGGCACCTGCACACCCATGTTTATTGCGGCACTATTCACAATAGCCAAGTTATGGAAACAGCCAAGATGCCCCACCACTGACGAATGGATTAAGAAAATGTGGTATCTATACACAATGGAATTTTATGCAGCCATGAAGAAGAACAAAATGTTATCATTCGCTGGTAAATGGATGGAATTGGAGAACATCATTCTGAGTGAGGTTAGACTGGCGTAAAAGACCAAACATTGTATGTTCTCCCTCATATGTGGACATCAGATCAAGGGCAAACACAACAATGGGATTGGACTTTGAGCACATGATAAAAGCGAGAGCACACAAGGGAGGGGTGAGGATAGGTAACACACCTAAAAACTTAGCTAGCATTTGTTGCCCTTAATGCAGAGAAACTAAAGCAGATACCTTAAAAGCAACTGAGGCCAATAGGAAAAGGGGAACAGGAACTAGAGAAAAGGTGAGATCAAAAAGAATTAACCTAGAAGGTAACACCCACGCACAGGAAATCAATGTGAGTCAATGCCCTGTATAGCTATCCTTATCTCAATCAGCAAAAACCCTTGTTCCTTCCTATTATTGCTTATACTCTCTCTACAACAAAATTAGAAATAAGGGCAAAATAGTTTCTGCTGGGTATTTAGGGGGTAGGGGGAGAGGGAGGGGGCGGAGTGGGTGGTAAGGGAGGGGGTGGGGGCAGTGGGGAGAAATGACCCAAGCCTTGTATGCACATATGAATAATAAAAGAAAAAATAAAGCTATTGGAGGATTCTGCTACTTGAGTATTATCCTTTCAGATGATGTACAAACTGATAAGAGATGAAGGAAGTGTTTCTTGCAAAGCCAAATTATCTGTGGCTGAAAAAGCAAGCAGGATATGACAGCTTAGAAGGAATAGGGCTTTAGATAAGGAATGATCTGTGACCCAGTACTTTTGGCCTGGTTGCTGTAGGAGATGAAGTTAAACTCTATCTCCCCTCCCCAGTCCATCTCTATCCAACCCCAGCCCAGGTATACATCATGCAGGTGTCTTCAAAAGCAATGAAGAACAACTTTTTGATGATAACACAGTATTCTTTGCTTATCATGAACAATTTTTTAAAGATGTAGACTCAGGGCTATCACAGAAAATGACATTAATTCCTTAAAGTCTCCAAGGTTCCAGGATTGTCATTTGCCTGCTCCTAGATTCTCTATTCTCTTGCTTTTGGAAGCCCACTTTGGGGACCTAATCAAGTAAGAGGCTATTGGCAATTATATGTGAACCATTTACTCAAATGTATCACATTAAATATAATAAAAAGAAACAAATAAACTTAATTGTAATAATTTATTGCATGTAATACAATATATAATAAATGTTTCAATATGTAATCAATATAAAATTAATAATTATACAATTTACTTTTTCATTTTACCTTAATGGATAAGGAAAAGGAGAACGGAAGATGTAGAGGAAGGAAGTAATGAAAGAAAGAGGGAAGGAAGGAAAAAAAGGGGAAAGAGCAAGGATAGAGGAAGAATGGAAGGATATTGCACTAGAAATTGATGGATGATTTACTTCATTTAATCTAATTTGATTAGAGAATGGGCATTTTAACAAGTACCCTGGGCATTTGTCATGTAGTTTATGCAGGTCACAATTTTAGTCACACTAGGTTAGAGACAGAACCTGGGACTGGGATGTGAGTTATGCTTGGTAAGGAAATATTCCTCTTGAGGCACAAGCATTAATTTCAGTGTCTGGCAGAAGAGTCAGTAAGCTTCCATAGACTGTGCTTCACCTTTGAAACTTACTGAAAAACATGTAGGTGCACTTTGGTCCCAGCAGACTCAATTCAAGATACAAATTAAGGAAATTCTTCCCTTGATAAGACTGATGAGAAACACAGAACTTTGTATGTCTTCCAGATAGCATTAGCCACACAAAGCTAGGGGCTCATCAGTGCATATGGCACTGAACAAACTCTATTAAAATAGACAAGTATCCTATATTGGAGGCAGCCAAGGTAGAGCTGTGAAATTGAAAAGATAGAAAGCCAAGGAAGTGTTCCTGAAGTGAGTCTCATTGGCACTGTGTCTTCAAGGGTGGATAGGATTTCTGAGTCAGGAATAGGATGAATATTCTGAGCAAAGTTTGCAATGGAAAAAAAAAAGGGTAACTAAGCTAGGAAGAGTGTTACATGAACAGAATATGAGTTAGATGTTCACTCACATAGGAGAGTAAAGCTTTCTGTCCTGAGTCAATATTTAGAGTAAAGCTGTTGTATAAAATAAGGGGATCATTTGTCTCAGTGGCATCACACAGTCCTGCTTTGTGCTCCTTATCCTGGTAAAATTACTACTAGTGCTCTCTTCACTCTCATAAGGACCTCAGTTTAGACATAAGTTACATGGTTATTCTACTGTGATATGAAGATTTTTCTCTCCAGTAAACACTCAGGAGGACACAGAGAGCAAGAAGTTGTAGCTTAGCTAAAGAGACCTAAAATTCACTTTATTCCCAAATAAATATGTGTTCTGGCCAGGTATTAACAAAAGTAGTTCACCTTTTACAAGTCCTTTAAATACAGCCTATTTAGCTTCTGGAATTCAATTTCTTCATCCTTAATGCCTGGATAATAGCAAAATCCCAAGCCCACAATCATTTATCCAAACACATTGGTACCAGACAGATTTTTAAATTTAGCATTTTCTAGATTTTAAACAGGTATTTTTTCTAGTTTTTAGAAAGATAATTACATGTCTTCCTTCCCAGAGTATACAGCACCCTGTAATCATCACAGTACTATTTCTGCAGCAAGTATATGAATATTCATACAAATGGGATAAATGAGTATTTTGTAGCCTCATATCAGTTCTAGACATGTTTTGCTACAAATAGGTTTGCCAAAAACTTGGGGAAGGGGAGAGTAGTTTGCTCTTTGGATATTAGAATTGCTGATAAGGAGTTGTGGAATTGCATTTCACAAATAGAGTGATAGCATATTAAATTAGATTTTCCATGTAGTGTACTTAGCAGAATTTTCAGTGAATGTAAGTCACTTAGAGTAATTATTATGGTTATTTCCTAAAGATCTTAGAGAACAAAATTGTACAAATTGGTCCTCTTCTGCTACTCAGAGGTGAATATCACCCTCCGTCTCTGCTCAGAATCAGATTTTTCCCCAAATGATCCCAGTCTCACAGCTTCATCATCCATCAACCGTGACATCACTGACCCTCAGTTGGCTCCATGAATCCAGACTCCCTAATGTGATAAAGTGAAAATAAATAAGGCCCTATGCAAATTCTATTAAAATCCAATCAAAGAAAATAAACTACCAACATCTGCTCTTCCCTGTCAGTGTCATTTGCATGTTTTCCCCTGCTCTTAAAATAAAAAACAAGACAAAACAAAAAATTCAAACAACAAAAAAAGATTGCTTTTTTTCCTTGAGTGTCTGCCAGATTAGCATTTGGGCATTTGATCTGCTAAATAACTATTTGAACAAGAACAGTGGAAAAGTAAACAGTAAGGTGAAGGGCACACACTCGTTATATTAGCTGACTCTTTTACTCTTTTGGGAATGTGTTGTTTGGTGAGCTCACTTTTCCTTCAGATAGCAGTCAAATAGGGTTTTGAATTTCATTGGAAATGGTGATCCAGCTTTGTATCCAAACCTAGGAGCTGTGATTGAAAAGAAAGTCATTTTGAATGTCAAGAAAAGACATCCTGACTATGTCTGCCTGAGTGAAATAAATATTAATTTACAGTGGTTTCCCCAAGTAGGAGAGGCTTGCATTTTATTTCTTAGTAGTTGAATTCAGAATATGTTTTGTGTTTTCTCCAGCTAATTAATAAGCAGGTATTTGAAAAGTAAAATTCACAAACAGCCACAATGTTGGGAAATCAATGTGAAACAGACTTGGCAGAACTTTGGAGTATCATTCAATTACCTGGCATCCAGTCAGTTTAGCTGTGATGGTTCATCCAGACTAGCAACTCCAAGCAGACTGTCTGGTCTAGATTGGTCACTTCTGAGAAACACAACACTCTAGACATACTAAGATGTATTACAGCATATATAGTATTGGCCCAGTTATATTCTCCATTCTGGACTACATATCCACTCAGATCACACAGAATGGACAAGTTATGTGGGTCAGTTTGGACCAGTTATAGCTTGCCTTATTTCAAGGTTTCAGAGTAGCATGTGACAACATACTCACCACTGCAAACCCCAGTTAACAAGATCAATACTCTGATAATTATAGACACAGGGACACACTACTCCAGACTCTCCAATGATGCTGGACACATTGACTATCCTGGTCTTATCACCTAAGAAAAACTTACATTTTGACACTCATCACTTGGGCCCACAAAATACCTTTTCTTCCCCGACTACTATCACATCAGGATCCTAGGAGCCCTCTGCTAGTCTATCCTAAAATGTTACCCTAAGTGGAAGTGCTTGAGTTAAGACAATTAGGGCTCCTCAGTCACCATCTTCTCTCTTTTAAAGTCCAAAGACTCAAAGAAGGTAGTTAAACAAATTGAATTGTTTTATTTATAAGACGTGAATGACCATTTTGGTTCATCACAGGGAGAGATGGGGATATTTTCATATTTTAAGGGTAGGTTATTGAACATAGTACTATGTCTGGGAAGAATGGGATTATTAATTATGTTTATGATTAATTACAAATTAATAAATTGATATTTTAATGAGAATTGTCAAGAACTTCTCAGATGGCTTATATTATGCTAAGTAGAACTGGTTAACTTAGTATGGATAAATCAAGAAAATAAAAATGTAAATAAAAGCAATTTGGATTTTTGTTCTACCTAAATTATTAAATTATTTACCCCAGTTTTCACAAATTTGTTTCTTCCAGGTAAATATGTTTTTTGTCAAAATAAATAGTCTGCCAAAATATGAATATTAAAAATTCATTTAGAAAAAAAATCCCCTGTGAGAACTTAATAACTATTTCCCTGATTATTGTGAAACTGGGTAGAATAACCCTCTTCTCTTTTAGTCCCCCTGAAATAAAGTTCTAGTATATCAATGAGGGGGAGTCTATAGATTTTGCACAGGAGTATTTGCCAATATGGAGACATTTTTTGGTTGTTACCAGCAGGTGATGGAGGGGGAAGTACTGCTGGCATTCTGCAATGCATATGACAGCCCTATAACAAAGAATTATGTAGCCTCAGATGTCAATAGTGTCAAGGTTGAGAATCTCTATTGTAGACAATGAAACAAAACATGTAAAATTTGCATCACTTGTTCTGTAAACAAGTATTATAATCGTACAATGACCTCCGTCTAGGACACAGCCCTGGAGTAACTCAGTCTTCTCAGACTGGAATGAGATATAAAAGGAAGCATAACTCCAAGAGTGCTAAGGAGTTTACAAATCTCTTAGTAATCCATGTTATATCCTTTGAGGCAGGGGATGTCAATGTGCTCATTCTACAAATGAGAAGACTGAGACTAAAAAAAATTAAGAAATTTGACAATGTTCACTATAATCGGCAAATCCTGCTTTTGAAGATCATACCTTCATGTACTAAGGTGTGCTGCTGTAAGTCAAGAAGGGGATGGGATCACCGTACTCTGGCAAGATGCATAATTTGGATGTTCCAACTTCCAGAGCACATTTGCCAGGTAGCCTGTGGGATTATGAACTCATTTTCATCACTTTTGTGAATGAGAAAGTACTCTTTAGAAAATCTTGTCTAAGGACAAATTCATAGAAAAGTAACCATTTGCTTACATTCAGATTAGTTGACCATGTGTATAGTACAGTATGGCAGAGAATCAACTTTAATTCCAGTTCTATTACTTAATCTAGTCACCTTGGAATCAATAACCTATCAAAATAATTTTTGAAGTGCAAACTGGGGATAACCATTATATTTTCTGATTCATTTGATCTGGGGTAAGGGATGAGAATTAGCTTTTCTAAGTAGAACCTAGGGATTTCTGGTGCTATTGGTGATCACACCACACTTTGAGATCCACTGACTTAAGACACAATGGTTTAATTCTTCCTCAGAACCTCAATTGAGAACTACACATCTTCTGGCTGCTATTTTTTCTTTAGCAACTGTTTAACAATGTTATTTATCTTGTTGCATTTATTTTCTGTCTCTCTGATGATGTTTGGTATAATACATTATCCTGTAAAGTTTTATTGGTTTATATGCATGAGATAGCTTTGAATCTCAGGGCTCATACTGTGATTCTACATGCTTTAGCTTTGGAGTATTTGTCCTCTCGTGTTGTTCCTTGCCAATATGGAGCATCTACAGTGTTTTGCCAGGCCACCTGCATCTTTGTCACAGTTATTGAGGCTGGGTATAGAGTGTCCTTGGTTTGGTTGTCCCATTTGCTTTCAATATGCTATACCCAGAAGCCAAAAAACAGTAAGTACAGAAGGCCCAGTCACACTCCACTGCCATATATGTCTTTAACCTCACTCACCACCTGTTTTTCAGCGGGACTGAAAAAATTTTCTTTTCTGTTTGCACTAAAATTCCTAGGCAGAGAAAGACACATCTCTAAGCAGAGAAGGACACATCCCAGAATGCCTTCCTCCTAGCAGCCTCTTTGAAGAGGGTGCCTACTTCTAGATGTTTTCTCATTGTAAGAAAAATTAATCCTTTTCCTTACTTACATAAGGGGAATGAGTGTGAGAAGGGAGGGGTGAAACGGAGCTAATATCACTCAAACTAGTTTGTTTTTTTAAATCAGGTTTTTTTTTATGATTCATTCAGGTTCAGCCAAAATTTCATGATACCTATATCGATTAGGATCTCTCAGAAAAGAAATCACCATGTTAATCATTCAGTAAGAAGGAATATAGTATGAAGTGTAAGTAACAAGGTGTTAAAAGAGCTGAAAAGTATGCAGGAAAGAAAACGCCACCCAGAAAATAGCACTTCTTGGCTCATGACTGGATGACAAAGGGAAGAATGATGTAAACATGAATGGATTAGAACCACTGGCAGAAGTTGGAACCAGTGTGGACTGGCCTGATAGGAGCTGCAACAATGGTGAAGTCACAGGCACTACTTCCATCATTCTTCAGGAGTACTTCCCACTGGAAGTACTTCCCCCAAAGGCAGAAAAGGAATGTGGGACACGTAGTTTTCAGTGTCTTTGAAACATAACAAGGAGAGAACGATAACTGATCTAAATGCAAACAAGCAAATGAATGTCATATTGTTCCATACCATCAGTCTTACATATTTCCAAAAGGGAAGGCAGCAGTTATTGAATCACTTATTTCATCCTGCTTTATGGTAAGTTAGCTGATACCTTATGATCCATGCCAAAATGAATTTCTTATCTGTGAATTTCATAGAAGGTAAGCAGTTCACAGCAGGGTAAAAGTCCTTTCTCGCCATTTACTAATTCTATGGCTTTGTCTGATGGATCTCTTTGGGTCTCAACCTCACCATCTATAAAACTGAGATAACATTGTTATCTGGATCTCAGGATTGCTGAGTGCATTAAGTGAGGTGATGCTTATCAGTCAGTTAGCACACTGTCTGGCACAGGCATTGATTATTGAGTGCACAGACTGTCTCATTGTTGCATGTCTTTCACATCATTGTGCACATCAGAGACTCAAATATTTGTTGAAGACACAAGTCATGATCAATGATACCTGTCTTTTTGCTTCACTTTCTAATTGTTACTTGTTTTAAGTTGGTAGTTCTTTATTCAAGAGGAGTTGGAATAAGTAAAAGATCAAGATCACTGGAATGTTCCAGCACTTAGAAATGTTTTATATTCAGCCAAATCTAGTGCTAAACTTGAGATTTTTCATGGTGGCCAGGCCTTTGATGTGTAGCCTTATAGCGATTCCTGGGAAAGGTGCCACTTGGATACCAATTATGTTGTCATGCTGTTATTGCTTTGGAAGAAGGAGTCAATTTGCCTTTTGTCTGCCTTAAGAGGAAGTGCTAGACAGGTCAAGAAGATCTCCATTTTGTGTTATTTTGTTTGAAAAATGTGCAGTGAGCCAGCTTGTGAGGCAAAACAATGAGAACTTCTAATTTCAGCATCTCATTGCCCTAGGATTTGTGTGCTTGTCTAGGGTCATATCACTTAGACATCTAAGGCCATTTTTCTGCTTTAGAAAGGGATGTGCAGCTTGTCTTATTCATATAAAGATATATTCAAAGCTAGAAGGATCAAGGGGCAACACATCTTTTGTTTGGAATGATTTGGCAGATCCTTGGGACATAAATTTTAGGGTGAACTGGGGAAAAGCCAACCCAGATTTGTTGTTTTACAGCCAAATATTGGCAGTATGATGGTAAATAGATGGAAATATGCCACTACAAAAACAAAAACAGTGACTGTTGAATTTTAGTTTTTGAGTTATCATTGTTAAGATGAATTCTATGGCTAAAATATTTTACTCTTGTTTACATTACCATCTTCATGAAAGTCAAAGACTAACCTTTCATTCCCAGCCTAACATTTTTAAAAGATCACATTTGGAAGATTTAGAGAAAGGTCATTTTAAGTTGTGATAACCTGCAATTTGGAGAACGCACTGTTAGAATAAGGAGGCGATACATACAGGTCCTTAAGTCAAGTGTAAACTCCTTTGATATCTCAAATTTAGATTCTAGCATTGCATTTTACGTGCTATTTAGAGAGAACAAGTTTCTATATTGGAACCTAGATTTCACAAAGACATGAGGCAATAACTAATTAGAACTTGACAGCTAAGTTCCTTTCTTTGATCTTTTATTTTTCTTATCACGAAGAGACTGCCATGCTCCTTGTGGCTTGAGTCCAAAGCTAAACACAAGTTAAAGTACATTGAACATCCCCGGATCACTTAGAATGCAGGCTCTGATGTCAAGAGTCCTGTTTCTTTTGCTGAACTTTAAGAAGTTACCTTGTAGGTGAACATCTGGGTCTTTTAGAGAATGCTCGAATCTCTTTTCCACATGAAGTTCAATCTGTGGAATAATCTTTAACAAAGTTGGATACTCTTATTTTCACAAGTTGTTTTTAAGATTGAAGATGTTCTCTTTGGAAAAATAATTGGTTCACACAAAAGTCCAGATTAAACAGCTTCATGTAACTGTTTTCCCAATAATTCTTGCTGAGTTTTTTTTTTGTCAGTGACTATCAGAGCATAGCCACATCTGATTGCCTAAAACCTCATTCTCTCTGGTTTAGCTAGTAACAGACCTTATTCAGAGCTTATGTGACACTGAGCATTAAGGATTATATCCATCCTGAGACTACTTAGCTACTTACAGTCGTGCATTCACTCATCCAAGCATCTATCCACTTATTCCTAAAATAATTCATTTAACAAGTATTTATTGAACACCACTGAATTCCAAGTTCTCTGAGAGATGCTGAGGATTGATTCTTATTTTACTATGTTTTTGAAACAAAATTAATCACGCTTTGCAACTTCATGAAGCTTATAGTCTGATTGACTTTTTAAAAAATGTATCATATATATCAATGTAAAACTATAGCTGCAACAAGTTCACAAAAGAGATCTTTGTTATAATTTGAAAACCTAGAATAGGGAATGTGACCTGTCTAAGAAAGTTGGACATATTTTAGATAAAAAACAAGTAAGAGCAAAAGAACAAGTAAGAGTAAGAAGTAGACTGTTTTAATCATAGCACAAGGCCTTATGATAGAGATTGTCATGTTTACAATAAAAAACTAAAAGAGGGCTCAGTTCTGGCTAGAACAGAAATGATAAAATAGATCAGAATAATAAATTCTTCTAGAAAGGAAGGGAAGGGTATGGCCAAGAGAAACATTTAAGACATGTTGGGAATTTTGGCTATTGTCATAAAACCACAAGGAGGTCATTGTGTGATTTAAGATAGGATGGTGAAGGGATGAGCATTTAGTGTGGTGATAAGGACATTGGAGAATCACATGCAGATTTAAATTTCAGGAGGATTTTTCCAACTATACTGCAGAGAATAAGGTCACCAATGTGAATTTTAAAGCAGTAGTAGAGGAGGATGAAATGGAGTAGGCTTCAAGATATTAAAATAATAGATTAAGTATAGTAAATGGGGGAGATGATACATTTAAAGATATCTCTTGTGTTGTAGATTATAATAACTAAGTGTGATGGTGCCATTAATTAGGACAACTAACAAGAAAAGAACAAGGCCTATATTGCTTGTATATGTGGTCTTTGTCCCCAGTGTACCCAGCATGGCAGAATGTGTGTCTCTTTACTTTCATCACAGACCACTAAAAAGGCCAGTTGAGTGACCACTGATGTACCACACAACCGAAGCTACCTGTACCACTGATATTGGTGCTGTCATTAAAAAAGAATTCAATTATAACCAGAGTGATGCACTGAAAAGAATATGAGCTTTGAGATTATATTAAATTGTGTCTCAACTGTGGCTTACCACATCTTAATTTTAAAATGGTGGACAATTTACTGTATGGTCTTTCAACGTTAGCATGATGAGCTTTTGGGATTGGCAATTTTGGTGGTTATGAGGGACTGTCCTGCACATTCAGAATGTTTTACAGCATCCCTGGGTTCTACTCATTAAATGTCAACAGTCTTACCTTCTGTGACAATGACACATGCCATATATTCCCATGGGTGAAGGGAGACAAAACTCCCACCAGTAGAGAACTTAACTTTCTTGAGTCATACCTTAATTTCATTTTAAAATAGCTATGATCTATGCACTGACCTGGGTCATATTTGCTTGATGCAAACAAAATGTAAATATAATATTTGACATGAAAGTGAATATTGGGTGTAACAAAATTGTTGGATCTGGGAACCTAAGGGACAGATGAGTGAGTCAGTATGCCATCCCTCATGGAGAATACTGTGAGCCCTACACCCTGACGAGGGGATACATGGTCTCATAAATCTGCCATGGGGCTGATAAATAGAATGCTCTCAAGGTTATTTCCCCCGCATGAGGGGCAAACAGACCAACTCATCAAAGAGAGCTTATGTGCATGAATCCATGGCCCACCTAACCCTTACCCTAACCCAGAGTTAAAGTGTCCATAAAGAGCCCCAGCCTTCACCTGCAGGGACTCACCAGTTTCTGGGATCCACTGCACTGCTCTTGCCGTAGCCTTTTCTTTCTCTGAGAAACCTACTCTGTATGCAGACCTTGTTGTCCCACAAGTCCACTGCCTCACAAGACAATTCTTTAGCCTGTGAAGGCAAGAACCCTCAACACCAGGCTGCAACAAAATCATCATATCAAATTATCAAATTTAAATTTTACATTAACATTAAAAATTATCAAGCCATTTTCTTTTGCTTGGGACCCTTCTGGACCTTTGGGAGAAGATTTTGCCCAAGTAAAATGCTCAGAGGTTCGATGGCCTTCAGAGCAGAAGGGCTCCCTGTGAGGATTCATCACATCTGAAAGATGGAAAGGAGCTGAAGAAAGTTATTGATTCAAGTCCTGCATGAGTTTTCCTTAGCAGCGTATACACTTGATTTTACTTAGTGGTAAAAATGTTCTTCATTTTCCCTCATATTGTGTATTTCACTCCTAATAGTCTTTTCATCATTACTACTAGTTATTATATGGTAGAGCAGAATAAAACTTTTATTTTACAATCAGTTTTTGAACAGGAATCTTTTGTTATTTTTAACATACCACTTAATTACAAGCTGCAAATATTTTGGGGCTCATTCTAAACGTTAACATGATCTTGTCACCTTAGAAACGACTTTCTCTGTGGCCTTGTTGTGGGGTTCTTTGAGGAAAAAAATTGTGTGTTCTGAAATCTGTTGGAATTAGCACTGGTATCTAAAGCTCTATTAAGAGATTAAGGTTTCAGGATTAGGCAGTTGTTGGTAACCAAGTATATGTTATGAAACTCCAGATGGTCTGAGACTTGGTTACTAAAGAAATGAGCTCTTTCTTTGAAATTGTGTTCATGGGATTTTCAGTTTTAGGAGAACATTTTGATTTTTGATAATTAGTTGCACCAAAATTTGTTTATTATTACATTAACAGTAATTGTATTAGTTTTATAGGGTTTCCATAACAAAATATACTATAGGTGGGTGGCTTAAACAATAGAAATTTATTTTTTCAGAATTTTGGAGTCTAGAAGTCCAACAAGATCAATATGCTGACAGGGTTGGATTCCTTGTCCTGCAAATGATTACTGTTTCTTCACACAATGGTCTGTGCACAAGTGCTTCTGATGTCTCTCTAAATGCCTCATTTCCTCTTATAGTAATACTTAAGGTTGGGTTAAGTCTAGCCTAATAGCTTTGTTTTAGCTTAATTACTTCTTTCAGGGACCTATCTCCAAATACAGTCATGTTATGAGGTACTAGGGTTTACTTTTTACAAAGCATGTATTATTTCAACTAACTAAACATCATAAACTGTTAATAATCACAATATGGAGTCATTCCATTCCCTTGTATTGCTCATGAAAAGTATTTTATTTTAATTCTTGGCTTAATATAATGTAGGACTGATTCATGTCCTTGGAGCTGTGTCTACTTACTGGGTTGTGGTCACTGGTTTCTTGGTTCCTGTGAACCCCATATAGTTGCCTACTGTTTTGAATGAATAATTTTCATAATTTTTTGCTTTGTTTTATTTTTGTGGGAGATTAGGATTTTAGTAGTGACAAATGACCAACTACTAATGACTGCCTAAACTTTTAAAAAAGGTCACATTCTAAGCTCTTCAGATAAATGGAGGGCTCATTGTGTGCATGACTTGAAGGACATATCACTCTTAAAATCTGAACTTCATTCTTTAGAAACATGACAAAAATCTTGCAAAACCTTTTAAAATTACCTCACTGTACAAAATAATCAATTGTAACAAATAGACACATCTATCCTACTAACACATTTAAGACACAAGTGAGTTCCGATGAGAGAACATAGAGGACATTGAAGTCTTAAGAAAGCTATTTCTTTCCAAAAGGATTTAATGTTTTTTTCTCCCTGTGCAAATGTAGGGTGCATTATTCCTATTATTATTCTGCATTCTTATTATTAAATTGTTTAATGAGGTGGAAATGATCTTGAAGAACATGGGTGAGCCTAAGAGAATCAGAAAATTAGCAAAATTGGAAATGATTGGAATTATTGACAGAAGTAGGAACATAAAAGTGATTGAACTAAAATTTAAAATCTTAGATTTTGCTAAGGAGTCAGGATTCAGTGCAGTGGACATTGAAAATGTGACTGTCACATCAAATACTGAAGAAATATAGAGAAGTAAAGTAAACTTAAGAAATGAGATACAAAATGGTTATTGTTGCAAGTGGGTGATTGTGTCCTGAATAGAAGCAATACATCCAAAAGTTACAATTATATGTATAGCTGTTTGTTATAGCTGCCAAGAAAACCCAAATATGCCTGTTTTGAAGGCTTATTGGTTTCTTTGTCTTCATACAAGACTTTAGTCAAAAATTCATACTAATCTCTTTCTAGTCTTCACAGTCAAGAAGAGGAGGTTAACCTTTGTTTCTTAGAGTCAGAAACTTATTTACTAAGTCTTTCATGAAATTTGCTAATCTCTCACTCTTACTCTTCCTCTTACGAAATAGCAGGTGTGACTATAGCCTACAAGTCTCTCTTGTCACCAAACCAAACTAGAGAGATTCTTTCCTTTGTAGATAAACCACCATTAAAAAGGTGAATCACTATAGGTGATTTCAAAATCATTTATCATCTGTAATCTATTACTTCACTATTTATATCACAGCACATTTTCACTGAAGTACAGGTGAAAAACATAATTGTAGTTGATGATGAGCAGTTCTGAATTATCTGAGTGTTTGGATAATTAGGAATTGATATTGCTTCTGTATACCCAGTGGTAAGGCATGGTAGAAATGCAATTTTTTTGATGGTATTTTGATTTGAACTCATAATATTCAATTCTCTAGTGAATGAACAGTAGAAGAAATAGTTGTTCTATGATTGTCAAGTCCTAGGCTGTCTGGGAACTTTATAATTGTATGAAACTTTCTATGAAAAATATATTCAGAATTACTAGCATATTTCACATGAACTTTTGGAACACAAAATTCCATATCAGAATTTTCCTGGTAGATTTTTCTGATTCCCTTGTTGAGACCTGACTATGTTTTCTCTTCCTACTCGATCTGTAATTGCTTATTTCAGTGCCTTGTATTTCAGATGTAGGCTTACTTTCACTCTCCAGCTGACACTGCTCTTCCCGGGGCTTTGTTGAATGTGCCAAAAGATCACATAGGCATTGTCTAAAAGAAGAGTCATATGCAGTTATGTGCTGCTCAAATGGCTCTGAACGATAGCTGCAGAGGCTTTAGTCCACTCTACAGACTCAGCTACTTACACTCAGCCCCACCAAGTTTCTCTCCAATGCAGGCACACACTTTTCTCACCGTAACTAGGAAAGCTTATAATGAGGCTCTTCCTTTGCCCTGTGAGCAGATGTTCCAGAGGAGTATCACTTCATTGCCATCAGCTCTGTCCTCTGGAGAATTTTTTTGGTGCAGCCTAACTAAAAGGGTATCTTCTCATTAATGTCATTGCTGCATTTGGTAAATATTTCTTCCTTTCTGAAAGGGTTAAAGGTGGAAATTGTCACTAGAGAAAGAAACATTTTTCAGGTCTTTCTTGGAAAGGCTACTAGACTGAATTTCTTAAAGCATTTGAAAATGCTTACTTCTTTCTACTTATATACTTTTATTTGGAATAGGAAGTCATCAGATGAGGATGCTTATTATGGCCATAATAAAATTAAATAATTTATTATCTGAAGTTTAATTTTCTTATTTACCTTTTTATGCTTCTCATGGGGCTGTAAATTATTTTCATTTTAAATTTCTGATGCAAAAGGAAATACCAAGTGAGAGAGAAAGTTACATCAAATTCAACAGAAATACCTTCTTATAATGTCACCACATGTTTGTTTGCTTGTTTTTGTAGTGCAAGGGTTTGAACTCAGAGCTTCATATACACTAGGTAGGCACTCTATCACTTGTGCCACCCTGCCAGCCTCACTATGTTTTGATTTAGAGCAAACATAGAAATCCCTACAGAAATTGTGAAGCACAGCAATGATTAACAATTATTACTAATATCATAAAAAGTGGCCAGACAATATTTAACTCTAATAGAACACAATATAACCTTTAAAGATTTCTTGCCAAAAAATTAAATCTGAATTTGATTGAGTCCTTCTCAAAACTAGTACATTCCAGGAAAGACATGGACAAAAGGACATGCTAACACCATAGGAATGCAATAGGTAAAATCTAGAAGTTATTTATTCAAAAAATAGATTGCAAAAGGGGAAGGGAGTAGAGGGAAATCTATAAATTTTGAAACTCAAAAGATTCATCAACTCGCCCTTGTTTTGAGAGAGAGAGAAACTTGGAAGTGTCCAATTTCTTGATTTGACAGATAAGGGAATGGCGTCTTAGAAGGATAAATAACTTGGCCAAGGTCATATGGCTCTAAGAATCCTGACTGTCAAAGGTCTTGTTTTCTGATACCATATGTTTAGGCAGCAGCATAGAGCATATTAAAAGGCACAAGTAGGTCATGTTTTCTAACTTAGTACTCAAATAGAAGGCAAATAAAGGAATCCAATTTGGTTTGGTTATATAAATAAATAGTATCAATTTGTTTAATCACTTTGAATGTTAATATCGGTAATCCTATGTAACATCTACAATATGATATTTCACATTGAAGAATAGAATTCAAATTAAATGGAAACATGAGAACATCTCACACATTCCTTCCCTCAAAGGTCACATTTATTCTTTCCATGTTTATGGCCTTAACTACAGAGGATACACAGATTGTGCTGATTTTGCCTTTGAACCTTAATTTCTAGCAAATCACGGAGTATACAACCAAAACCAAAATAACTTCATTTGATTAGCCTTCTTATTCATGAACTAGAATTAACATGGATGAGAAATTCACTAATCATTTTTCATAAACATATTTGAAAGTTGATATCATAGTTTAATGTATAAGATGACAAACTTTCTGTGCATTGAACTGAATAAGGATTAGAATAAATTTCTTATGCAGGAGATCATCCCTTATGACCTCCATGAGAGTGAGCAACAAGAGAAAATCTACCCCAAAAAAGTAGGCATGCTCAAGGAAAAGTTATGGTATAGAAATCCTTCTTAAAATATTTTCAGATTTATATGTTATCCCATATGTATAAGATACAGATGGATTCAAGACATGGGAAGATTAAAAATATTAGTAAAAGTATAAAGGAAAGATTTTGAATACTTAATCGTGTAGGCAGAAAGAATGTATTTATAATATGCTTAACAAATATGAATAAGATTTAGTTTGTCACATTTCTCCTCTTATTGCTTTTTTTTTCTTTGTTCAGTGCCGGAGATTGAAAGCAGGGCCTTGTGCATGCTAGGCAAGAGCTCTACCAACTGAGCTACACTCCCAGCTGATTATTGCCATTTTTCTTTACTTCATTTGATTAAAATATCTGTGATTACATTTAGCCATATATTGAAAACAAAATAACTAGCAGAACAGTCAACTCTGAAGTTATATTTTTTCTCCAGTCAGGGTGTAAAAGAAGAGACTGGTAGGGGAGAGTACATAGGCCATAGCCACTTGCTTATAATGATACAATTAATATGATGAACAATTTGCAGGTTTATTTTGAATTTTTTGTCCTATACTCAGGAAATAATCATTTAACATTAAATTGCCAAATCAGAAAAAAAATAGAGAGAATTTGAAGTAAGAGAGTGCATGCAGATAGCCTACTATGTGTAATACACAGGGCAATCCATATATATTTGAGAAAACAAAATGAATGAGACAAAATTTCAGATCATAAACATTTGACATGATAACCATTAAAATGTCAAGGAGACAGGAAGACTGAGATCTGAAACCTCAATATTGTGTAGAAGAACCAGTCAGAAATATTTTCTGATTTGACTGCCATATCTGTAAGTCAAGCACTGCACATATTACCCTTGACATATTATAGTATATCTTAAAACTGTGATTTTCTTTTGTGCAGGCTAAGAAAGTTATATAATGAAGTGGGCAATACTAAAAGTCAATTATAATGGATCTTGCTCTAATCATTAACTCATTAGCTTACTCATTCATTTACCAAATTTTTGAGTGACTCTTTTATGCAAACTATTCTGTAATCATCCTTTTTCCCTTTATCACTTTTTCCCTTTATCACTTATAACATTTATATGTTAAAAATACTGGATTCTTAACATATAAATAAACTTAAGTTTGACCTACTTTTAAAACCTGATTTCATTTTTGTCTTTGTGTCCTTATCTCATTTTATAAGAATTTAAAAATCAATCTGTTTTTCTATATTTCCTTATCTTCCACTTATTTGACAACTTACTACAGCCAGTAAATTTTCTCAATCACTTCTCTAAAATTAATATTTCTGCAGTAACTAATAACATAATTATTGTTCAGTTGAAGAGAAATTTAACCTCTCTACTACATTCTACATGATTAACTGTGTCCATTCTTGACATTGTTCTCCATTGACCTTTGCATTGGAAAGGAGGAAATAAAACAGTTGGCCTGTGAGCCTTTCCTCTCTCCATTACTAGGGAAGATAGAAAGTAATTGTGGAGGAAGTAAAAAAGATGAACTTTTCTAATCTTCTTGTAAACATGATAAGTAGACTGCTGATTAAATAGATTAATGATGTTTGCTAGGTAGAGAATCCTTATTTATGAAATGTTATTAGCAGGATGTTCCTAGTTTGCTATTCTTATGAATCAATAGGATATATGTCTCACTGGAAAATATCACAAAATCTACTTGACTACTTGAGGTATAAAGTGCAAAGTTTTATAATCTAAGCTTTCCTTTTTGTGTGAGGCAATTTCACAAATCATACAGAGACATTATCTACTTTAGACCAAAGATTTCATGTCCAATGTGTGAAGGATATAATGGTGTCATCTTCAGTGTGCCAGACTTCTCCCTGCTTTGCTTGTAACTTTTGTTTAATTATACTCTTCAAATTATTTGTGAAGGCTTGATCATTAGAAAAAATTTCTAATTTGTGTTAGCCTTGATAATCAAGTCCTGTGCGTAGCTCATGCATTTGTGAATTTACTAGTTTCTCCCCCAAATCTTTACAGGTTCTTCCTATTTTTCCATGAAAACATTTTCAGTGATTCCCTGGTTGAGAACTTTGTCATCTTTTCTCAAGACTTCTTCTTTCCTCATGTGATAGGCCATTATTGAATGACCTCATGTCCTCAAATTGTGTTTAAATAGCCACTGAAAATACTTACTGATTCCATCTTGATTTTCTCCAACTCAGTTAATGGCTATATTATCTATTTAATGACAGATAAAACCAGATTCTTCCTTCTGAAATATTTTGCTATCCATCCAGTCACATCATGCAAATCATAATTTTCCCTCTCACTCTGATGCTATCAGTTGTATTCCTAATGTCACTGATTTAGTTCAGGGTAGGTCACATCTTGCATCTATTAATAGATTTATCTTATACTTACTGGCTTCCTCTCCTCACACTTCTGCACTTGCCCTGCTGCAGTCACCTTGCTGAATGCCAATCTGGTCGCATTGCACCCGGGTGCACAATTCTTCAACAATGACCTATGGCTATCAAGACAATACAAATCAGAAACATAACATAAAAGCTCCATGACATTGTTCTGAGCAATGATATTTTTGTATGATTTTAAAAGTACAGGCAACAAAGGCAATGATGGGCAAATGACATTGCATCACACAAAAAGGCTTCTACACAGAAAAGAAAGCAATTAAAAAAATAAAGAGACAACCTAAGGAATGGGAGAAAACATTTGTAAACAAATATATGAGAAACATATGATACACAGATTGAAAAATCAAACAACAAATAGCAAGAAAACAAATAACCCACTTTTAAAAATTGGGCAAAAGACCTAAATAGGCATTTCTCTGTAGAAGACGTACACATGGCCAACAGATACGTGAAAATTCCTTAACATCAATAATCATTATGGAAATGACATATTCTTTTAGCATAATTTTGAAATGATATATTTTCCAAGAAAATGGTCTGTTTTGAGGAGAATTTTTAGCCTTCTTAGAATATAATTGAAAATATTTTCTTATAGTTTTTAGCATACTCTGTATTTATTTTTCCTGCCAGTGTTTGGTATAGTTTTAAATTATTAATTCTGACTTCATGTCTGTTATATTAGCCTTTCATTCTTGTTAAAAGCTTGTCTCCTTTATAGATTTGCAAATTATTTCAAGATAAGCAGCAAAATGGAAACAGTGGAAAGAAAAAATAGAATAATAAAAAAGACAAAAAATGAAAACCATAAGGAAGAAATACATATATATTATGCATACATATATATGTATATGGAAGTAACAAACTAAAAATGGAATAAACTCACTAATTAGAAGACAGATATACTCAGAATGCATGAAGAACTTAAGGAAGATTACAGAAAGATAGGAAATAAAAGATAGACTAAGATAAATCAGGTGATATTAATCAAGAGGAAGATGGCTTAACTATGTGATTATCAGAGAAGATAGACTTTAAGTTAGAATGATTACTGAAGACACAAAAGGTAACTGCATAAAGATAAGAGCTTGATTCACCAAGGAAAGTATAATAACTTAAAATTTGTGTGCACCTGACAAAAATTCAGAGTGACCAGCCGCAATACCCTTCCTGGTAACTGTAAGGACATAGAACACATGAAAAGCACAATTGAAAATCCAGACATAATGAACATACACAGATTACTAAAGGCAACAAATATAGAGAATAGTAATTTCTTTGAAGCACACCTTTGAAATAGTTACGAAAATTATCTTCAAATGATATGAAAGCAAGCTTTAACCTAATGTCAAAGAATCAAGTTTTCTCTGAAAATACCTATTTTCTAAAAGGCATATGAACTTCGCCTCTCAGGAATTTGCACCTCTGAATAGACTGCCCTTATCAACACTTGGGAGAATCTCTTCTCTTTGGACAAAGTGCTATGAATGACAGAGAGAGTGTTGCCCGTCAATGGACTGTCCTGCCTTAGAACAATCCATAGTTGAAGTTGAAGGGAGCCATCAGTGTAGAACCCCAGAGGTAGGAGGTCAGTTTTCTGACTTTAGTTTCCTGCCATAGGAAAGAACTTGAAAGTCACCACTGATGTCACAGAAACCAATTCTAGGAGTCAGAGCTGGAGAGTTTAAAATTGCCTACTAATTGGAGTCATATGGCAAGTGTTTTTTCATAGAGTGATGATCAAATGCTCATTGGCCCAAGGTGAACAGGTTGGTTGACTTTCAGTACAGTGAGATGGGATTCCATGCCTTTTCTGGTTTCTATATTGATGAGCTAGGTTCTTGATCATTGCTCAGCCAATGTTATTTAGGTTTCTCATAAACCCATCTCATAGCTAAATCGTCAAAGTTCAACACCTTTGTTTCAGCCTGCACTTTGTGTTGATACCTGACCTCTCTGTATACCTTATATCCATTTCAGAAAAGTGACCAGAATCCTGAATCTGATTCTGTAGATCAGGTTCCAGTGAAATTTCAGTTGAACTGAGCTGTGCAAATCTAAATATGACATATAGTAGAGAGACAATGGTCAAAAAATTTTAATAAAGGAAATGAAATATTCAATTACAATACAAGAAAGCTCCCAAATGCCACTAAATTCACTTCTTTTGTTACAAAGTTCATTATAACATTCATGGCAAGTTCACTAAGGACTTTCAAGGATATCCTCTCCTATGATAGAAAGCTTGGGCAATGGGAAGGCAGTGGCTCTGCTGCCATTGTAATGCACACCATGGGAGAACATCGGGGTGCCACTGTGTTCTTCATTCCATGCTTTCTGCAGGGAAAGTAAATATAATATTTGCATAAATTTAAAAATCACATACAACAGAGAGTGCATAAGAACATAATACAATGGAAAGCTAAGTGTTTAAAAATAACTTTGAGGAATTCTGACATCATTTCAGAACAACATATTAAGTCCCTATTTTGTCCTTTGTTAGGCATTATTTTTAGGAAGAAAAGGTCCAAGTACTTTATGGAAGGAAAGTCACAGAAACAGGAGCTGAAAAATGAACTGTAATAAATTATCCATTGTAGAATGGAAGTGTGCCTAAAGTACACTGGGAACATAGACATGGAAAATAATACTGTTTCTATGTTACTGATAGGTGGCTATGTAGCATAATTATTAATATTTTGCATTTGAAGAAACAGAATCACAGAATGGGATTTTTTGTTTCTTACAAGGCACTTCATAAACAAGGAAAAGACCTAGGACTAGAATCAGTGGTCATTTTGGAATTTTGAAGTTTGACACTTTCCTTTCTATCCTAACCATTTTATATAACTTGTATCTTTCCCAGAAACTGGGAGCTACAATTCATAGCAACTGTTATTTATTCTACTTGCACACCACAAAAGGAAGTAGAAATATATCAGTACTTTATACCAAGGAGAAGTATATTATGTTCTTATGAAGAGTTCCTATAGTAGAGGGGAAAATAATTTGACAACCATAAATATAAAGCAACCTATTTTATATTATTTCATTTTTCTAGAGGGAGAATTAATTTCTTCACTTATTTTCCTTTTCTTTTTTTATTGAATTAAAAAATGTACAAAAAAATCATACACATAAATGTGTTCAGTTACAAGAATTTTCAGTAGGAATACTTGTGTGATATAGCCACATATGTATATGTATGTGTATGTGTATATATGTATGTACATTAAAGATTAGTAAGTAAATCTTAGAAGATATGGACACCTCTACTTTCCACTGAGTCTATATCTTCTTGGTCTCTTCTTCAGGGAGGATCTCTAATCACCTGTTCCTTCTGGAATGACTTACTATTTGCAAGCATTGATTGAACTTATCTTGTCATTTGGTCAAGGCCCTGCGAGAGATATGAATCTATTTTGCATCTGTAACTCAAGATTCATATTTCTTTTCCCAATTGGGAGGTTATTCAGCTCCTTAATCATGTGTTCATTCCTTGAACTAGTACCCATTTGTTTCCTGTTCTGTCATCTCTGAGCCAAATTTCTAGTTTATTTTATGATTTTGCATGAAAGCACAACCATTGAAATATTTTTGCAACACATGTGTCATGCCAGAAATATTATCACTTAAAATGGAATTATTTCTTTTCAAGTTCAAGTTGTTATAGACAATGAATACTTTTTAGAGAAATAGTCTATTGCCCAAAATAACCATTCTTTACTGAAATGTGATATATCAGCTTTTTTATTTTTGTTTAGAGCCATGAAAAGTTCAGGAAAGTGGAGAAAAGCAGGAACTGCAGCAAAATTCAGTTATTAAAAGAAATGCACAAGCCTGATAATTCATTGGGAAAGTAGGATAAATGGAGGGTATTTATGTAGAATAATTGCTTTGATCTCTTCCAGGAGCTTCATAAAGCCATTCTTGAGTTCTAGGAAGGACAGACTCAGAGGAATGATTAAATTTCTTATTGTCTTTTAGGTAAGGAAATATCTAAGACCTCTTCTGTATCTGATTTCCTTGAAGAAAAGACTATGTAGCCTTCTTTGTGACTCTCAGTTCATTGCTGAGTTGCCTCAACTTTCTCCCATATCTGGTGCCTTAGAGTTAATATTCTATCCATGTGGAAGCCTGTGCTGACTCCGCCTTGTATACTTTATGGTGGTGATACTGAGAAAAACATTGACTCTTAGCTTCCGTTATATGACTATACTTCAAGGAAAAAATTCTGAGAATGTGGTCTTAAATTTGTGAAATAAATAGGGTAGCATGTGGAATAGTTACATGCAGTGATATGAATACACTGTTTTAGAGTGGGCCTCTTTATAGGTGACTTTCTTTCCTTCAAGGAACACAAAGATAATATCCTAAATACTCAGAATGCCTATTGCTATAATTCTGAATATTCCACTAGCTTAAGAGATATAGATGTGTTTCATGGAAATCTGGTATAGAATAACAGTTTCACAGTTGGGAAATAAATAATAAATTTTGTAACTGTCCTATAAGCAATCAGCATGCTTGTCACTTTAGCAAGGTCAGTGCTCACTGTTGATCACAAGGTACATTCCCAAAAGTTGAGAATTTTAGAATTACTTATTTTGAGGATAAGATATGTATAATAAGTTCAAAATCCTGACTCAGATGCTTGACGTTAGCTGTTATAATTTTTTCCCATTTCTTCTTTCTGTACTCTGACATGAAACCAACTGACTTCTTTTTATGGATGGGCTGTCAACTCCACAAGTGCAGGATCTATATCTGTCTCTATTCTTTTGCATGTCTAACCTTTAACATAATATCTGGTTCAAAAGTAGAAATTTGTTTAAGGAATGAATTAAGTGCAAGATAGAATGTAGGATGTGAAGTGACAGAAAAAGTCATGTAAACTACATCTTAATGTCTCTTTTTTGAAGAATGAGCATCACATTTTTAAACTTGAGATATAATTCATGTACCCACAAAATCCATACTTCTAAAAAGGAAAATTCAGTGAATTTTATTCTATTCATAAGGTTGTGTGGCCATCACCACTATCTAATTCTAGAACATTTTCGTTAGCCCCCAGATAACTCCAATATTGTTTATAGCCACTCCTCATTTCTCCTTCTCTTCCAATCCCTGGCAATTACTAATGCATTGAATGTTTATTGTAGATTTAGACATTTTATATTAATGTACTAATGTAATGTTTTTTTTTAAAAGTTCTTACTTCTTTCTCTTAAAATAATTGTTTGCAAGACACAACTGTGCTGGAGCATGTATCAGAACTTCATTTCTTCTTATGAATGGATAATAATCCATTTAAAAATATGTTATTCTGTTTATTCATTAATCAGTTGACGAGTACTTGTTTTTATATTATGAATAATATTTTTGTGAAAATTTGTGTAAAACATGCTGTGCAATCATACTTTCATTTTCCTAAGTGAATATCTAAGAGTAGAATTACTGGATAATAAAACAATTCTGTAGTAACAAGGAGGCTCTGTCAAACTGCTTCCCACAGTGGCTGCCCTGTTCATGTCCCCAACAGCAAAGTGTTAGGGTGCCAATTTACATCCATGTTAACATTTGTTATTATTTATCTTTTTACTGTGCCCACTCTTGTGGGTGTGAAGTGGTATCTTACTGAATTTGCATTTGCATTTCTGTAATGACTAATGCTAAGCATCTTTTCATGTGCTTACTGGCTATTTATGTATATCTGCTTAAAAGAAATTTCTATTCATATTCTTTGCCATTTTTAATTGGGTTATTTGCCATTTGATTGTAATATCCATTCTAGACACCAAACCCTTATAAGATATATGATTTTCATATTTTCTGTCTGTTTTCATTTCCTCAGTGTTATCTTTTGAAGCATAAAAGGTTTTAATGTTGAGAAAATTCACCTTTTAAGGGGGAGCTACTTGTGCTTTAAGTGATCTGTCACTAAGATTTACACCTGTTTTCTTCTAAGAACTTTATAGTTTGGTTCATGTCTTTAGGCCATTGATCTACTTTGAGTTAATTTTTTAATATGGCAGAGGTATGTGTCCGTTTGCATATGGTCATTCAATGGGTTCAGCACCATTTATTGAGATAAAAAACATTTTTTCAATGCATTACCACAGCATTTTAACTTATTTTGTTAAAAATAAGTTGACCATAAATGTTTGGGTTTATTTCTTAATTTTCAGTTCTAGTTGATTGATCCATATGTCTATCCTATGCCAGTAAAACACAGTCTTGATTACTGAAGCATTCTTTTGTTTTGTTTTGTTTTTGGTGTCACTGGGGATTGAACTCAGGGCCTTAAACCATTTGAACCACACCTTTATCTCTTTTCTTAAGTTTATTTTATGTACTACCATGACCCCCTTCTTTGTTGAGATGAGACCTCACCAACTTCTGCGAGGACTAACAATGAGCCTCTGCTTCCCACATGGCATTCGTTACCATTTTGAAATCAGGAGAAGTGAGTCTTCCACATTTGTTCTTTGTTTTCAAGCTTTTTTGGTTGTAGTAGGTCTTGCATTTATTTGCATGTGAGTCTTGTGATAAACCTATCCATTTCTGCAAAAAAGCAAATAGTGATTTTGTAATAGAATGTGTTGAATTTGTTAATCAGTATGTATAGTATCCTAATAATAGTAAGTCTTCCAATCTGTGAACATGGATTGTTTTGTTAAATTTATGCTTCAGTATTTTACTCATTTTGAGACTATTATGAATAGAATTGCTTTCAGAATTTCATTTTCAGATTACTTATTGCCTGTGTATAGATATACAATTGATTTTTGTGTGTTAATCTTATATCCTGAATTTATTTGTTAGTTTTAATTGTGGGTATGGGTATTTTAAAAAAGTTTTTCTGTATGAGAAATTATTTTCTATATGAGGAGCAAATGCACATAGTTTTGTTTCTTTTTTCCCAATGGGAATTATTTTTATTTCTTTTTCTTGCCTAATTTCCCGGCTAGAATAGTACAAAATTTAGTAAATGTGTCAAGAATGTAAATCCTCATCTTATTCTCTTTGAATTTCATTTCTTAAAATTCTAGATTATAAATATTTGTAGTCCTCAAGCTATTTTTAGATCATTATTGAGATTTCTTTTAACCAAACTTTAATTATAACTTCTGACACAAAGAAGTATTCATTTAATGTCATTGAGGAGATGTGATAAAATAACAAGTATATAACTTGTTTTTACTCAGTTCTGGGCTGGAGTTGAAGCTCAGTTGTAGAATATTGCCTTGGGCTCCATCCACAGCACTGCAAAACAACAATAACAAAAACCTTTTAATTCTTATTGGGAGAAGAGAGTACCCTTATAAAGGGTAAAATGATAAATATTGTAAGAGGATCACAGGTAAAATACTATGAATATTCACAGGAAAGTGATAAGATATTCCATGAGAACCATGGCAAGTACTGAGAAAAAAGCATTTAATATGTGTCTAACAGAAAAAGCAAGAATTGGAAATATGACTGAAGGATTTGTTTTTGAGTGAGGCAAAAATGTAAATAAAATGTGGAAATGAGAAAGAATAAAGTATGTTTGGGGACTTTCAAATAATCCAGTGTTAGGCTGTTGAAATTGTTCCTGGAAACTAGTGAAAAGCAAATGAGGAATTTCTGAAGCATACATGTCCTAGTCAATAATAAGGACATTCATTTTTAGATAATTAATACTATATAGATTGCCAAATCGAAAGTGGTAATAAGATGTAGACTTTAATAGGCTTAATATGTGGAAGGCAGTGTTCCACACATTTTATATGTGCAGCAGAGCCTCTTAGTCAACATTTACCTTTTCCCACCAAAGACTGCTTTCAGAGAATGCCTCTGACTCTCTGTCCTGGAATGATGCCTTTTTGGCTGCAGGATTTCACTGGTAGGCACACTATAGGGCAAGGCAGAACTGCTGGAGAGTTAATATATGTGAAGGCAGCCCTCAACCAATAGCAGATAAAGAATTAGTAGATAATATTCCCTGCATCCTTGTCCCAGGTAGAATAACCCTGAGCTGTGTTCTACACTAGCTCCCCAGGGGGTTCTAGTTGACCACAGTAGCAACTTGCTTGAGATATTGTGTCCTTAATTTACCTCTTTCTTTTTTCTGGTTCACTATCCTATTCTCCTGGTTGGTTTCCTGGAATAACTTGCCAAATAAACTGCTTGCACTTATGTGTTTTTCTGAGTGATTTGCATAGAGAACACAGTTTAGAAAATATGTCTTGTCTCCTTTATTACTTACAATAACCCTCAAACAATTCCCATTTTATAGAAAAGAAAACTAAGATATAGAGTTCAGTCATTTGTCACATCACAAAATTAGAAAACAACACAGAATTCAAATTCATATCACTGGACTTTTAATCTATATTAAAGTCTAAGCCTTCTTCTACTATAATATACATTGATTCATAATTACCATCTTTAATACCCTCAAGTAGCTCCTTTGTCAACAGGCTAGGGAAGAACAGTCATTGTGTGTGCCTGTGTTATGTGTATGCATGTACCTATGGATTTCTGTGCCAGTGCATGTGTATAACAGTGCAATGAACAGAACCAAGCACCTCTGTGAAGCTCACAGAGAATCTATGCCTCAGCAGTTCCTTTTGGGTCTTCCTATATCCCAGCAGATCTATGGTTGTGGAGATTGGCACGTAGGTGGTATGGGGTATATTATAGAACACCACAAACAATCTCTACAACTCTCCCTGAAGAGAATAGTGACTGAAACCCAAGATACTCATGTCTTTCTGAGCTAGATTACTTGACCTCAATTTAAAATTTTGTACCTACTATTGATGAATCCTTATTAAAGCTCTGCTTCTAATTTAGCAAATTTGCAAGTATTTGGGGAGTCTTATGGCTATGGCAATGTGAAATTAAAGGGGTAGTGGTAGCTATAAACTTCAGAATGAAATGATATTTGGGAACCGCAGCTCCCGAGTGCTTCTAGAACGAGTATGCTCTGCTTCACTTAGGGCCTGTTTTATTGTGTATCTGGGGTGAACACATCAACCTCACAGACACACTTGAAAACTTATTATTTCATATGAGCCCAAGAATGCCTTATTATCTTGATCAAAATGGTGTCACAGATTCCTCATAAGTAAGAAAGAAATGCTAAGTGTTAGCTATTATTGTTGCAAAAGATAAGAGTATTTAATGTACTTTTGTTCAAATATTAGAAAATGTAGGAAGGTACTGATTTATTTTTTTTCCTTTTAGTAGTATTTATCAGAAAATTGTTTCTGTCAGCATCAGTTCCAAGAGATGGCAAGAGAGAAGAGGATTCTGGGATAAAATGAATTAGGAAAAAACTACACACACTATGACCTCTTTCTGGGATGTTGCACAGTTCACATTAACAGAAAGAGTAAAGTCCTGCAGTGAAGAGCCTGCTTTATTTATTATTGTACAAGTTTATTTGACCACAAGATACTTTTTTCACAGGACTCATTTTCTTTGACTATATTTTAGGAAACCTTATTCCAGAGCAAAGCACAATTATGAGCTTTCTTGAATACATCCACACACAGACACATACACACACACACACACACACACACACACACACACACACAATGTGCAGAATGTTCTTGAGATATGTAGCACATAAGAATAATTTTGTGGATGCAAATGGTTAGGAAAAAAGCTTAATGAAAACTAATATCCTGGAAGAAGTGAGAAACAGTAACTATAAATAATCCTCCTACATCCCACTTTTCCACATTTGTTAACACTACTTATGGGACCGGAGAACAGCCTTCTCCTCATTGTTGCTCCTGAGTCTGCTCTGTGGTAAATCAGGTAAAAAAGAAAACCTCTCAAGATGCCTCTGTAGGCCCCCATGTGTACAGCAGAGAAGGGTTAGAGAGAAAAGTACTGTTTACAGAAGAATTTGATAAGCAGAGAGAGAAATGGGTTTTTACCATATATCTCAATGAGCATTTTTTATTATTGCAAAGCTTTTATCTTGTGTCTTCAAAGGAGGTTCTTTGCCTTCCCTTCCAGACTTCCCTCTCCTCCTCTCCCAGATCCTCCTAGAAAGCTCTCCATGCTTTGGAACCCTTCCATTATGTTGAAAACTCTTCTGTCCTGTTACTACTTCAGATCTAAACATGTTAGTCCATGTATATACTTAGAAAAATATAAAATCCCTCTAGACACCATGATGCTTCATGATGAAAGCAACCATTTAGTGATCTTATATTTCTATGTGAACAAACTCTTTATCAACTTATCAAAGTATTTTTCACACATACACACACAGAGACAATGACATACCCATTTAGAGTTCTGGTGAATTAAATTTTCTTTATTGAGTTCATGTTAAAAATTAGGAGCTATCAATGCTTTTACAACTTTTTACTGTTGCTCTCTTAAATTTGGTGAAAAATGGATAGCTTTACATTAGTTTTTAGTGAAAGAAAATTGAAATGTACTTCAACTAAAACTTTGGTGTCTCTAAATATTTCTCTAATTAAAGATTGATAGACCATAACCACAAAGGATCCCTAGGAAACCTCTTTGAGGTTTTTACTGAGGCGCCAAGACCATCTAATACAGTTTACACCTAATAATTCTGGGCCTGTCCCTAACAAACATGTGAATTTTGATAGCTCCATTTCTTTCTCCTACTACACAAGAGTCAATTGGAAATCATAAATGCAGAGAGTAAGTCAGACAGAATATCATCTTGTTAAGGGTTCAGATCTTCATCAAAATATGCTTCCGGGCACTGGTGGCTCATGCCTGTAATCATAGTTACTCAGGAGACAAACATCAGGAGGAGCAGGGTTTGAAGCCAGCCCAGGCAAAAAGTTCCACAAGACCCTGGGACACAAACGCAGACTACGTGAGCTCCGTGAGTCAGGGACCTTGCAGAGAGGCAGGAGACACACTTGGCTGAGGTAAAGCACCAGGGAGATCTGAAACTTTGACACCCTGAATCCCCAGCCCATGGAAAGCTTCTCCATGCCATGATCCACTGAAAGAAAAAGTGGGCCTCCATGCTGCTGCCTTCTGTTGGGCCTCTGCCCCACAGGCAACCAGGCCTCCATCCTGCAAAACAGCTAGGCTGCTACTCACGGGCCTGCCAGGTTTCCGCCTACCACAGAAGGGTTCCAGCACCACCAGATGCTAGCTCCAAACCTGCCTAGGAGACACAGACAAACAGGACTGAATGCTAAAGGAATAACACCAGAAATACTAAGACTGAAATACTACTGCCCCTGAGCCAAGAATTTTCTTTTTTCTCTTTTCTTTAAGTGTTTGTTTGTCTTGTTTGCTGTCTGATCGTCCACCATATCTCCTTGTTGATTTCTTTGGTTCTACATTTTTTTTTCTTTTCATTCTTTTTCTTTCTCTCTTTTCTCCTTTTTTCTTGGTTTTGCTAGTTTTACTATTGCAAGTTAATTAATACTAAATTACACATAGACTAGGGACAGAAATTGTACCAAGTGGAATGATGGGAAGACAAAGAAGTATGGAAACCATTCTGACCAAAAATTAAATTAAAACAGGAATTCAGAGGGAAATGAAGAAAATGGATACCCAGATCCAGACTCCAACAAAAAAAAGATAAACTATACCAAGGAACCCAAACAAGCCCATAAGAACACACTGAAAGAAAAAAATCCTAAAGTAATCAATGAGAATTTCATAGAGATGATACTAGACATGGTCAACAAAAATGTATAGGAAGCACTCAAGAAATTCCAAGACAACAAAAATAAAGAATATGAGAAAACACAAGGATAAATAAATGAAATCATAGGAGCCCCAAATAAATACCAAAAATGAAACAGAGAACATCATAAATAGAGAGATAAATCATTAAGGGTGAAAATTGACAATATTAAAGAGGAAGTGACTTGGGATATGGAAAAACTCAGAAAAAAGAATAAAAAAGAAATACAAAACAAAATGGAAGGTCACTCCAGCAGACTAGAAGAAGCAGAAGACAGAATCTCAGAACTCAAAGACAAAATGGTAATTAAGGGAAAAACTGAAGAACTATTAGTGAGACAACTCAAGACCTGTGAACAGAATATGCAAGAACTCACCAACTCCATCAAAACACCAAGCCTGAGAATCATGGGCATTGAAGAAGGAGAAGGGGTACAAGCAAAAGGAATGCATAATATATTCAACAAAATAATAACAGAAAATTTCCCAAATCTAGAGAAAACTATGCCCATACAGGTACAAGAAGCCTCCAGGACACCAAACAGACATGACCAAAATAGAACTACCTCACAACATATTATCATTACAACAAGCACAGAGACTAGAGAAAGAATATTGAAGGCTGTAAGAGAGATAAAAACAAATAACATACAAAGGTAAACTCATCAAAATCACAGCAGATTTCTCAACAGAAACCTTAAAAGCAAGAGGAGCATAGAGTGAGGTATTCTGGGCACTGAATGAAAATAACTTCAACATTAGGATACTCTACCCAGCAAAACTATCATTCAAAATAGATGGAGCAATAAAAGTCTTCCATAATAAGCAGAAACTAAAACAATATATGACCACAAAGCCACCACTACAAAAGATTCTTCAAGGAATTCTGCACACAGAAAATGAAAGCAAACAAAACCATGAAAGGGCAGGCAATACCAAACCACAAGAGAAGAAAAGGAAAGAAAGTAGAGAGTAACATTGATACATCTGCTCACAATCAAACCTTTAAAAAACAAAGACAACTAAATGACAGCAATCACCACATACCTATCAAGACTAACGCTGAATGTTAACAGACTTAATTCCCACATCAAAAGACACCACTTGGCAAACTGGAATAAAAAGGAAGATCCAACAATTTGTTGCTTACAGGAGACCCATCTCACTGACAGAAACAAGCACTGGCTGAGAGTGAAAGGCTGGAAGAAGATTTACCAAGCCAAGTGTCCCTGAAAACAGGCAGGAGTAGCAATACTTATCTCGGACAAAGTAGACTTCAAACTTACATTGATCAAACAAGATAAAGAAGGACACTACATACTAATAAAAGGGGAAATACACCAAAAGGAAATAACAATTATCAATTTATGTGCACCCAATGTCAATGCTCCCAATTTCATCAAACATACCCTGAATATTTCATCCACCTTCTGCACATGTACATTCTTCTCAGTAGCTCATGGAACCTTCTCCAATATTGATCATATCTTAGGGCACAAAGCAAGCCTCAGCAAATATAAGAAAATAAAAATAATCCTATGCATTCTATCTGACCACAATGCATTAAAACTAGAACTCAACAACAAAAACAACAGTAGAAAATATGCAAACAATTAGAAGCTGAATAACACATTGCTCAATGATCAATCGGTCATTGATGAAATAAAAGAGGAAATTAAAAGGTTCCTAGAAGTTAATGAAAATGAAAACATGACCTACCAGAACTTTCCTAAGAGGAAAGTTTATAGTCATGAGTGCATATATTAAAAGGTCAAAAAGATCTCAAATCAATGACCTAATGCTACATCTCAAACACCTAGAAAAACATGAACAACCAAAATAAGCAGAAGGAGAGAAATAATAAAAATAAGGGCTGAAATCGATGAAATAGACACACAAAAAAACCATACAAAGAATCAATGAAACAAAAAGCTGGTTCTCTGAAAAAATAAACAAGATGGACAGACCCCTGGAAAACCTGACTAAAATGAGGAGAGAAAGAACCAAAATTGGTAAAATCAGAAATGCAAGCGGTAGATAACAACAAACACCACAGAAATCCATGAAATCAGCAGAGCCTACTTTGAGAATCTATATTCTAATAAATTTGAAAATCTTGAACAAATGGACAGATTTCTAGATACTTATGATCATCCAAAACTGAACCAAGAGGATATTAATCACTCGAATACAGATCTAACACAAAATAAAATTGAAGCAGCAATGAAGAGTCTCCCAAAGAAGAAAAGTCCAGGACCTGATGGATTCTCTGCTGAACTCTATCAGACATTTGAAGAACTAATACCAACCCTCCTTAAACTGTTCCATGAAATAGAAAGGGAAGGAACACTACTTAACTCATTTTATGAAACAAATATTATTCTCATCCCAAAACCAGACAAAGACACCTCCAAAAAGAAGAACTATAGGCCAATTTCATTTATGAACATCAATGCAAAACTCAATAAAATAATGGCAAACTGAATCCAACAACACATCAGAAAGATCATACACCATAACCAAGTCAGCTTCATCCCAGGGATACAGGGGTGGTTTACATATGAAAATCTATAAATGTAATACTGCACATCAGTAGAAACAAAGACAAAACCCATTTCATCATCTCAATAGATGCTGAAAAAGTCTTTGACAAGATCCAACACCACTTCATGATAAAAGCTCTAAGAAAACTAGGAATAGAAGAAATGTACCACAACATTGTAAAGGCTATATATGACAAACCTACAGCCAACATCATACTTAATGGTGAAAAAATGAAACCATTTCCCCTAAAATCAGGAATGAGACAAGGGTGCCCACTATCCCCACTCCTATTCAACATAGTACTGGAATTTCTAGCCAGAGCAATTAGGCAAGAAGAAGAAATAAAAGGAATACAAATAGGTAAAAAAAACCTGTCAAAATATCCCTATTTGCATGTAATATGATCCTACACCTTAAAGACCAAAAAAACTCTACTCCAAAACTCCTAGACACCATAAACAGCTATAGCAAGGTAGCAGGATACAAAATCAGCTTACAAAAACCAATAGCTTTTCATACACCAATAACAAACAAACTGAGAAGGAATACATGGAAACAATTCCATTCACAATAGCCTCAAAAAAAATCAAATACCTAGGAGTAAATTTAACAAAGGATGTGAATGACCTCTACAAGGAGAACTACAAACCCTGAAGAAAGAGATTGAGGAAGACTACAGAAGGTGGAAAAATCTCCTGTGCTCATAGATTGGTAAAATCAACAGAGTAAAAATGGCTATACTACCAAAAGCAATCTACATTGCTTTTTAATGCAATTCTCATCAAAATTCCAGTGACATTCATTAAAGAGATTGAAAAATCTACTGTTAAATTTATATGGAAACACAAGAGGCCACGAATAGCCAAGGCAATACTCAAAAGAACAATGCTGGAGGTATCATAATACCCGATTTCAAACTATATAACAAAGCAATAACAATAAAAACAGCATGGTGCTGGCACAAAAACAGACATGAAGACCAGTGGAACAGACTAGAGGACCCAGATATGAAGCCACAAAACTATACTCACCTTATTTTTGACAAAGGTGCCAAAAATACATGATGGAGAAAAGACAGCTTCTTCAACAAATGTTGCTGGGAAAAGTGGTTATCCACCTGAAAAAAACTGAAACTAGATCCATGTTTATCACCCTGTACTAGTATCAGCTCAAAATGGATCAAGAACCTAAATATCAGACCCAAAACTCTGAAGTTACTACAGGAAGGAGAGGAAACACTCTGGAAGTAATTGGTATAGGCAAGGACTTCCTTAATAGAACCCCGGCAGCCCAGCAACTAAGAGACAGAATGGACAAATGGGACTTCATAAAATTAAAAAGCTTCTGTACAACAGAAAAAATGGTCTCTAAACTGAAGAGACCACTGACAGAGTGGTCTTTCCCCTGTTAGAATAGCCATCATCAAAAGCACCACCAACAACAGGTGTTGGCAAGGACGTGGAGAAAAAGGAACCCTCGTACACTGCTGGTGGGAATTCAAGCTGGTGCAACCACTCTGGAAAAAAATTTGGAGGTTTCTTAAAAATCTAAACATAGATCTGTCATATGACCCAGCAATCCCACTCCTGGGGATATATCCAAAGGAATATGACACAGGTTACTCCAGAGGTACCTGCACACCCATGTTTTTTGCAGTGCTATTCCATATCCAAGTTATGGAAACAACCAAGATGCCCCACTACTGATGAATGGATTAAGAAAATGTGGTACTTGTACACAATGGAACTTTACTCAGCCATGAAGAAGAATTAAATCTTATCATTTGCAAGTAAATGGATGGAACTGGAGAACATCATTCTGAGAGAGGTTTGCCAGGCTCAGAAGACCAAAAATTGTATGTTCTCCCTCATTTGCAGTCTTTAGATCTAGGGCAAATGCAGCAATGTGGTTGGACTTGGATCACATGACAAGGGGAGAACACATACGGGAGATATAGGAATAGGTAGTAAACCCAAAACATGAAAGCGTTTGATGTCCCCACTGCAGAGGAACTAATTCAGAAACCTTAAAGCAACAGAGGTCAACACAAGAAGGGGATCAGGAACCAATGTAAAGATCAGGGTTGTAACACATTTGTGCATGGAAGCAATGTTAGGAATCTCTCAGTATAGCTATCCTTAAACTCAACTAGCAAAAACGCTTATTATGCAAAATTAGAGATAAGGGCAAAACAGGTTCTGCCTGGAAGAGAGGGGTGAGGGGGGATAGGGTGGGGGCCAGGAACAAGGGGGAGTAATGACCCAAACAATGTGTGCACATGTGAATAAATGAATAAAAGAAAAGAAAAAGAAATAAAATTATATTACAAAACATTTAGAACATAGAAAAAAAAAAAGAAAAAACACATCCCCTAAAAAGGACTAGTGGAATGGCTCAGGTAATAGAATGCCAGCCTAGCAAGTGAGAGACCCTGAGTTCAACCCAAGTGCTGTCAAAAAAAATAACAAGCAAGAAAATAAAACATCACCTATTTTTTAAACTATATAATCTTTCTCAACCACACCCACCAACTTTTCTGACATTAAAATGCAGATGTAGATTTATAACACACACACACACATCAGAAGAAACCAGAGTTCCTTTAAAAATTAATAATTAGAATGATGACCTAATCAAATATTGTTTTCGTATGTTTTTAATTTTCACAAGTGTACCTGCCGCACTTGAGGCCAAGTGACTTAGCAACATTTATGAACTGCAGGCAAACAAAGTGCAATGGCAGCAGGTTTAGTAGTCTGCCTCTGAAAACGGAAAGTGACTTTAAAAATGGCATAAAGAAGGCAGGACACAAATGCAAATGGAGACACATCTTTACTAGAGACTTGTGTAAGTATTTAGATTTCATATTTGCACATGTCAAACTGGTAATATATTCCCTTCACAATTTTATTATAATTACCAAATGTGTCAGTCACTCTTGGCAGCTGGTGTGTAGGTTCATTGCATTTGGATCTAACTTCTGATAAATATATAGTGTGAATAATTAGTCATTAGTAAGTGACTGAATGAGTTTTTTTAAACCTGTCCAGTTTTCTTTTTCAGAAAAGTTTCTGGAGGTGGATTATAAAAATGGGGGCCCTTTTAAAGTGTATTGATAGAATGGATGATTCTTAAGTTCTATAGTTGCTAGATGAGTCTTTATAAATGCAGATATCCCCTGTTATGTGTCAGGGCTGTAAGTCCAAATGCTAGATGAATTTTAGATACACCCTCTGTGTAAAAAATAAAAATCTTTTCTCCTGATATCTCCAGTGACTTTTATAAGAATGTTAATGTCATGCTTTTTCCTCCTGAGATCATTACCCATCCAGTCACAATTTCTCACGTACAACAAAGAAAATACATTTCAGGAGAAATATATCATAATGTACTACTCACAGTGAAAATGGTAAAACAATGCTTTTTCACTATCAGTCCTACTTCATTGAGGATGCAGCTGTTATAAGATACCTGTCTTGTGTCAGGACTAGGAAGTGTTCTTCATGCAGTTTTAGAATTCTTTTGTCATAGTTGTAAACTATATAGGAAAAGGATTGAGTGGCTTTAAGTAAATGGATTTCTTAGGTCTTTGCTTCCTGATTCATGAATTAATTAAATAAATTAAACTATGAGGTTTTTCAGCCACACAAAAAAAACCTTTTAATATTCATTTCCTCAACTTTTTCCCTCTCCATATCTCCTTAAAAGGACCTCTACACAGCCACAGGGGTATTGTACAATAAGAATTTTTCACCATGGGCTGGATACGGTGGTTCATGCCTATAATCCCAGTTACTCAGGAGGCAAAGAAGATAGGAGGTTCAAAGTTCAAAGTTGGCCCCAGGCATAAGTGTGAGACTCTATCTGGAAAAAAAATTAAAAAGAGCAAAAAGGGTTAGGAGTGGGACTCATGAGATAGAGTGCTTGCCTAACAAGCATGAGACCTTGAGTTCAAACCCCAGTTACCACTAGGAAAAAAACAATATTTCACCAGCATTAAATATGGTCTGCCTCTTCACTGTCAATAACAATCTGCACTTGTTTCCCAACTTGTCTATAATCTTCAAATTCTCACCTCTGGGGTTACTTCCTCACCACAGCCTTCCACTTGTTTCCCAGAACTGAGACCTGAGTTTTGGGCCTCATCACTTCCATTTAGTTATGCATAAAGATCCTATGCTAGAGTCATTCTCTGAAAGGAGACACCAATGAAAAAAATTACTATAAACCCTCTTTTCTACAGGACTTGCAGGTATTTGAGCCAAAGTAGAGTTGATTGAATCATAAATCAAGTTCCTGTTGCAGTTTCACAATCAAAATCCCTGATTCTTTGATTTCTTACCTTCAAGCTCCAATTTTCTGCTCCCTTTCATCCCAAGTGGATTTTATACTTGTATTGTTATGCAAATAGAATCACATACTTCAGGTAGCTAAAAGTTGCAGAATACTGTGGAAAGAGTTCAAGTTTGGAGTTAATAGTCTCAAATTTGAATCTGGAATATCAGTTATGGTGCTCATTTGAACTTTCCTGATATCATCTATAAATTGAAAATGATATTAATCAATGATTAAAATATCTAACTTATAAGATAATTATAATCAAATAAATAAAAGATTTTTTAATTTTTAAAGCACTTTTATTAGCATATATTAGTTGTACAAGGAGTTCATTGTGACAGTTATACATGTGCTTGCAATGTATCTTATTAGATTCACACATTCCATCATTTTCCCTCATGCCCCACCCCCACTTTCATGGAACAACTCATTGTTCTATTTTTATGCACATATACATAGTATATCTACCCTATGTATCCTTCACTGTCTCTATTTACCCTCCCTACTATCACTGACACCCACCCCTAAACATGATCTGTTTTACTTTACCTTCCTGACCTTGATTTTTAAATATATATATATATATATATATATATATATATATATATACATATATTCATTGTTCAAGGGGGTTTTGCTGTGGTATTTCATAACACAATATTGTATTTTAGTCAGATTAACCTGTTCTATTACTTACCCTTTCTCTATGGTCTTGTTATCTTATTATACAATACCTTTCAGTGCATTTTGTTATGCCATATTCTCTTTTCCTCTTTCACCTCCCAGTAGTTCCCTCAGATAAACCCATGATTACAGTCATGTTCTCAATTTCTCTCTCTCTCTCTCTCTATATATATATATACATATATATATATACATAATATTATTATTGTATATATATATATGTATGTGTATATATGTATGTGTGTACATATAAGATCATGTGACCGTTGTTCTTCCGAGCGTAACTTATTTCACTTAACATGATGATCTCCAGTTACATCCATTTATCTGCACACAACATAATTTCTTTTTTCTATATATACGCTGTATTTCTTTTTTAAAAATAGTAGAAAATTGCTGTGTAATCATCCAAAGAAATTTTCACAATATAACTCTAAAGTGATGATTGCTAAGTTTTGTTTACTTCACTTTCTTCACCTAAACAGCAAAAAGAATGGCCTTGCTGTGATCCATCCCCTTTTAGCACCTTCTCATTCTCATCATACCAGGAAGGTCTAGTGATATTGCCTGTCTCAGGATGTGTTCTGGTACCCCAGCCTTGTGGATCTCATGTTCTTTCAGTTCTTCACATCCTACATCGGAGGTGAAGTCAACCAGAATTGACAGGGAGCACAGGAAGATACAAGCACAAGAGATCATATCCTGTTATGGAAAGTGCTAAGCTTAGGACTAGACAGATAAGGATTTGAAGATTAAATTTTCTGCTTAACCTCACTGAGCCTCAGTTTCCTCATTGGTCTCAAGAAGGAACATAAAGTGATAACCTAACTTACATTCTATCCTGTGGAACAGTGAGATGTTTCATTTGTAGAGGATGTATGACCCTACGCTTTCCTCACTAGGGGAACGTGCAGTGCTACATTTAGGTTTTGGGAGCATATTCAGGACGTAAAATCATTTTTTTTCTCTTGTTTTTTTTTTGACCTTAAATTTCAACCCAAGACCTCAAGCATGTTAGGTAAGCATTCTACCCCTGAGGCACACCCCCAAACACTTCTAAAATCTTTGAGTGAAGGAAGATACATATTTTTACCTATCAATGATAAAGAAAGAAGGGAGAAACTACATTCTGACCTTAACCCCTTACCTAAACAAAACAAAGTCCAAACATGAAATCAGAAAATCTGGATTTAGAATTTGGCCTTAAGTCACTCTTTATGGGTTTTGAGATGCTTGGCAAGTCTCTTAAATTGTGAGTCTACAAAGAGAAAATACTACTAATAATAAAAATTATAATTAAAAAACTATAATTAAAATTATAATCCCATAAAAATGCTAACTCATAAATTTTTTATGAGTATTAAAATGGTTATTTAATAGGAATGGAACAAATTTTTGACAATAATTTTATACATTGTGAATCCTAACTTCTAAATTACATTGTGAATCTCATTTGCCATGAGGAAGAGAACATTCCAGGGATCTTGTTTCCTTTCAACCCATGCATGTATTGTTGGGAGTGTTACTGTTACAATGTTGCTGTGAACATTATTGCACATACTTCCCAGAACTCATATGCTAAATTTTGTCTAGGTTATCTTTTGCCAGGGCTGTCAGGAAATCAGAAACCACTCAAGGTATTAACCAAAGGGAATAGAGACTCATACATTGTATTGCTCTTCATTGGAGGAGCTGGCACTGAAAGTATAGTGCATTGCAGATATGATGAAACCTTGAAATAATATGACACAAGGTCATTGCAATGACTAATCATTTGGATCTTTTTCTTCTTTTAGGATAGGAAATGAGAAAAGACAAAATGGGGAATCTGGGTTACTTGGTTGTTCCTTTATTTTACTTTTTGTATCTATCCCCTCTGTGAACAGGGCTTAGCTTTAAGTTTAGAATGACAAAGGAGACTTAAAGTCTAATATTGATGAAGATACAGTGACTTTTTTCTCTTGGAAAACATGTATTGAATAACTACCACTTGCCAGACTGTTAGGTGCTGTTGATAGGGAGTAAATAAAATGGACATGGTTCATGATCTTATATTCACTTGATCTGAGGGTGCTTTACAAGATAACATGTTGCTATTTTTTAAAGGATTTATCTACATGTTTGGGGAAGCTATGTCAAGGGTACTGAGCAAAGCTACGGGGCTCTTTAACATAGTAAATGGAGATTAATTTTCTACTGAATGAATGAAGAGTTTGGTCATTATCTATTATTTTGGCACTCTTGAGCATGGTAGAACTTCTGGAAGACAGGAAATGAACACTCATCATCTCTTAATTTCATTCAGCTTCAGTTCATTATTGATGAAATATGGATGAATTTTCCAACTACTAAACAGATTCAGATATTTACTAAAATGGCTCATTGTATCCTTGAAGTAACATGGGAAACTGTGAGATAGATTCATAATCTGAAATTCATTAAATTAGGATGACTCCAAAGTGATAATTATGAGATTAAAAAACCTCAAAGAAGGACTTTACCAGCAAAAATATATTATCCTTGGTTATATTTGGCCCAGATTTAACCAATTACTCAAATGTATCTTCTACAGAAGACAAGATTATCAGATGATTAGACAGCATGAATTAAGATCTAAATGATACAGTTCATGACAAAAAAACCTATGCAAGTTTATCTAAAACACAAAACTGATAATCTCAATAAAATAAAATCAAATAAATTATGAATAGCTGTAACTGAGTCCAAAAAACCAACCTACACAAGAGCGTATTAAAAGAGACCTAACTTTATGCAGGTACAGAAAACAACTTATAAGTTATTGAATACCTACTTTTTGTAGAACCAATATATTTTTTTAAATTCAGAAGTTAACATAAGGTATATATTCCAGGAAACTTAATATTATTTTATGCTGCATCAATAAATGCAACGTTATTCAGTGCAAAGGTGTAATTTAGTTTCAAGTTCTCAGAAAGTAATATAGTTCTGTTCATTGAGAGGCATCCCATTTCAAGGAGAACTACATGTGGTTTTATTTCTTCCATATTAGAATATAAAAAATTGAAGTCTGTAGAAGTTAGTTAAATAAGATGGATTATGCTAATCTTTTGACATTAAGATAAAGATTAGCCTCCAGATTCAAGTGTCTCTGAAAAGCTGAAGTTTGTGGCTTCTATATGACAGAGCCTGAATTTAGGAAGGGTTTCAGCCCTTAAGTAAATTGAAATGAAGTTTGGCCAATCAAGAATAAACACAGTCATGACTCAGGGAAGGTATGTAAGAGGTTGGTTAGAAATCTTAACTTCAGAAGGTACTCAGCTGCTTAGACCTCATACCTGGGCCACATGTACTAAGCTCGTAGTGTATAGGTACCCTACTTCTTCCTGGTGGAGATGGAGTTCATGAGATGTTGGGTGTTTGACTAGAAATATGCACATGTTGAGCCTCAGGACTCCATCTGAATAGCAAAGGAGAAGAGCTTTTCAAATTAATGGTAATTGCTTCTTGACCTTTTGACTAAGATCAAGTATGTTATCAAATATAGTGGTAAGATGCTCTTTGGGAACTTATTCAAACAAAAGTATGTGGCTACAAAACTTGGGTTTGGGGAAATGTCTGTTTTGTTTATGAACATTTGAACTAGATGGACATTAAGATACTGATCTGTTTTATTCCACAGTTCCATACTCTGCATATAGGTTAGACTGGATGCATTGATGTTTTTTATTTGCTTTTATAGTTTTCTCTTTATCATGAGAACTTTGCCAATTCTTTGAGACAAATATTTCCTAAGCATATAGCAGAAGAATCTTCTATTTTTTTTCTTTAGGAAATATAAAATGACCTACAATACGTGCCAAGCAAATGGTTTTTGGCACAAGGTAAATTCAAAGAGATTTTGTGAATGGCACAATTCAGACAGCTGGGAAGAACAAAATCCTTTATAGAATGTCCAAAAGCCAAATAGAGAAAGAGGTAAAATGGAATAGATTGTTGATCTCCTTGGTACACAGGATTGTGCTGAGAATAGATACCATGAGGGCAGTGGGTCTGAGAAGATAAGGCAGCTTCCCCTTTATTGAGCAGCTCTTTTGTGAAGACAAGGTCAAAAATGCTAATAAAACAACAAAAACCTGAGTCAAATTCTGTAGATTACAAGGGCTTCTTCTTGGATGCTAATTAATGTCATCATAGGAAATGACTAAAATGAGAATATTACCCACAAGTAAATTAATTAATAGGTTATACTAAAATATATCACAAGGGAGGAATTGCCTATGCTAATATCAAATAAAAGAGATAACTACTGGCAAATTGTTCATGGTAAAGAGTTTTCTACATTAGGTATAAACTCTAGGAGATATGACTTAAAGTATGCCGTGAATTTTTAATTGAGGGAAAATCATTTGTGTAAGATGAAAGTGTGATGGAAAACCTTTTTTATTATCTATAACAAATGTCAATTATAAAGTATTTGAAAAGAATATGTTGCACTAAATTATGATGTCATAATCTAGCCAGTTCAGCAACATATGTCAATTTGGTAAAGAAGTAGCAGAATTTCTATTCTCAGAGTCATCACCTTTCACTATGTTCTAATTGCTAGCTGAACTCACATCAAGCTCAAACTAGGTTGATTCATTGATGTAATTTCTTAGAAGCTAAGGAAAAAAGTCTATCTCAATGATTTCATAAGTGAGACCTAACTTTTTAAAAGTGCGTATTCAATTGTTCCTTGATTTTTCTCAATAGTTGAGTAAGAACAAGGTCTTGATAAGAAATGCAAAGATTGCAAAAAATTAGTGAAAAAACACTAACACAGCAATTGCCATATTATGTCTTAGACCTGAATCTCTAAAATGCATTAAATTTACTAATATATTTCAATGGTCATACCTACACATCCCACTTAATAGTATTTTTATAAGAAGATAAAAAGCATATACCTTTTCATTGACTTCTTGGTGCCTTGGATTCCAAATTGGTGAGGTGGTATTGTATTTGCTTTTTGTTGTTTTGTTTTGTTATCCTATATGACAAACCAGTCAGTCAAATTTTATATATTGTTTTGTTGTTGATATGTTCTCTGGTTCTTTCTTTGTCATTTTTCTTGACTTTGTAGTTTATATCAAAGTCATCAAGACTTGTTTTTGACAATTTTTTAATTTTATTGTTTTTACATCTACTCAGATGTGTATGTATTGTATGGGCCACCTTCCCCCCCATACAACAGGGTAGAACCTGTTCTGCCCTCTTGTATTCAATTTTATTGAAGAGAAAACATAAGAAATAATAAGAAAGACAGCATTTTTTGCTAATTTGAAATAAAGATAGCTATACAGAGAGATTCCTGGTGTTGCTTTTATGTACATGTGTATTGCAGCCTGCACTGGTTCACCTCTACCGGACCTCTTTGCTACTTCCTAGTCCCCTTCCCATAATAGTCTCTGCCAGTTTAAGATTACTATATTTGCTCCTCTATAGTGAGCACATCAACCACATTCAAGTTTTAGGTTTCTTTCCCTTCCTTATTTCTCCAGTGTGCATTCTCCCCTTAGTGTGTAACCCTTGTCCAATAATATTACTTACTACATATTCATTTTAGGGCTACAATCTGCATATGAGGGAGAACATGTGATGTTTGGCCTTCTGAGCCTGGCTAACTTTGCTTAAGATGATGTTCTCCAGTTCCATTCATTTACTTGCAAATGACAAAATTTCATTCTTCCTTATGGCTGAATAAAATTCCATTGTGTATAAGTACCACACTTTCCTTTTTTTTTATGACCCAGACAATGTATGTACATGTGAATAAATGAATACCACATTTTCTTAATTGGTTGGTAGTGGTGCATCTTGGCTATTTCCATAACATGGCTATTGTGAATAGTGCTGCAATAAACATGGGTGTACAAGTGCCTTTGTAATAACCTGAGTCGCATTCCTTCAGGTATATCTCTAGGAGTGGTATTGCTAGATCACATGGCAGATCTATGTCTAGTTTTTTAAGACGCCTCCATATTGTTTTCCAGAATGGTTGTACTAGCTAACATTCCCACCAGCAGTTTATGAGGGTTCCATTTCCCCACATCCTCGCCAACATTTTTTGTTAGGTGGTGTTTTTGATGATAGCTATTCCAACAGCCATGAGGTAGAATCTTAGTGTGGTTTTGATTTGCATTTCCTTTATGGCCAGGTATAGTGAACATTTTTTCATGTGGTTTTTGGTCACTTGGACTTCTTCCTTTGAAAAAGTTCTCTTTAGTTCAGTTGCCCACTTCTTTATTGGCTCACTGATTTGGAGGGGAGTTTAGATTTTGAGCTCCCTGTGTATTCTGGTTATCAGTCCTTTAATGAATAGCTAATAAATATTCGTTTTTGAAAATTTTGATCAGTGACTACCATTCCTCATTTTACCTAACTTTTAAAATACCATTTATCCCTATTGGTCATTTTCACTGCATCCTATGTTTTTTGTGTCTAGATGCTCCTCGCATTTCCATTTTTTGACATTTCACTTCCTATGAAGAAAAATATGCTTTTTTCCCCTTCTTTATGTTGTTCTTTAGAAACCTCAGTGCCTCTCTCTTCTTAAGTTGCACAGTCTCTCTAAGCAAGCACCTAGATCCTATGTCTTATCTTCACATGTCTGAAGGAAACAAATGTTTCCTAATTTGTTATCTCCACCTAAATCTTTTATCTGACTTAATACCAGCTTAAAACCAGATTCACTTGACTAGTCCTGAGGCATCTCAAGCTTGACTTAAGCCACACACATCTTTTCCTCATTTTTCTTAGTATCATGGTTCCAGAGCTAAGTGGCTCCTTGTTCTACTTAAGTTCACAAGACTCACCCATCTAAAATTCATCTACGAGTTCTAGCCCATCAAGTTATTTTACTTTCTGTTAATTGTGTACTTCCTAAATATATCTGGAATCTTTCCATTTCTTTAATTCTTTCTTTAAAATACCATCTGTTGCCTAGATTTCTTCAATGGCCTTTTGTTCATTATGGCTTTCTTCTTGTCCAACTCAAAATATTCCTGCTTCAAAGGGACGTTTCTCGGTCAGAAATGTATATGTTAGTCCCTGTTTAAATCCTTTGATGGAGTTCTATTACCCAAAGAATTAAGTTTGCTGGCATAGGTTGTAAGCCCTCCTATTTCTGTCTTGTTCTTTTACATTCTGTGGGCTTTTGCCTCTTCTTTCCATAAAAAAACAATCAGTCTGAATTTCTCAAAAATTTCCAAATATTCGATCTGGTTGATTGTGCATACTCTTTGCTACACTTAGAACTCTCTACTCCCTTTTTCTTTTTCCTTTCTCTCTACTCTGTCTAATTAATTCCTAGTCTTAATTCGGTTCTCGGTTTATGTTTTATCTCTCTGACTCTGAATTCTGGTTTAGTAGCTCCTCTGTGTGGATCCTGTGGTTATTTATCTTATGCTATATATATTATTCCACTTATAATATCTCCTCTACTAGAGTATGAACTTCTCTGAATCTAGGAAGCATGCTTTTCTACGCCTTTTCAATGTCTACTTTGTTAATAAACAAATACATTTTTTTCTTTTATTATACATATGTGCATACAAGGCTTGGGTCATTTCTCCCCCATGCCCCCACCCCCTCCCATTACCACCCACTCCATCCCCTCCCTCTCCCCCCAACCCCCTCAATACCCAGCAGAAACTATTTTGCCCTTATTTCTAATTTTGTTGTAGAGAGAGTATAAGCAATAATAGGAAGGAACAAGGGTTTTTGCTGATTGAGATAAGGATAGCTATACAGGGCATTGACTCACATTGATTTCCTGTGCATGGGTGTTACCTTCTAGGTTAATTCTTCTTGATCTAACCTTTTCTCTAGTTTCTGGTCCCCTTCTCCTATTGGCCTCAGTTGTTTTTAAGGTATCTGCTTTAGTTTCTCTGCATTAAGGGCAAAAATGCTAGCTAATTTTTTAGGTGTCTTACCTATCCTCACCCCTCCCTTGTGTGCTCTCACTTTTATCATGTGCTCAAAGTCCAATCCCATTGTTGTGATTGCCCTTGATCTAATGTCCACATATGAGGGAGAACATACGATATTTGGTCTAATGGGCCAGGCTAACCTCACTCAGAATGATGTTCTCCAATTCCATCCATTTAACAGAGAATGATAACATTTTGTTCTTCTTCATGGCTGCATAAAATTCCATTGTGTATAGATACCACATTTGCTTAATCCATTCGTCAGTGGTGGGGCATCTTGGCTGTTTCCATAATTTGGCTACTGTGAATAGTGCCACAATAAACATGGGTGTGCAGGTGCCTCTGGAGTAACCTGTGTCACAGTCATTTGGGTATATCTCCAAGAGTGGTATTGCTAGATCAAATGGTAGAACAATGTCCAGCTTTTTAAGTAGCCTCCAAATTTTTTCCAGAGTGGTTGTACTAGTTTACATTCCCACCAACAGTGTAAGAGGGTTCCTTTTTCCCCACATCCTCGCCAACACCTGTTGTTGGTGGTGTTGCTGATGATGGCTATTCTAACAGGGGTGAGGTAGATTCTTAGTGTAGTTTTAATTTGCATTTCCTTTATTGGTAGAGATTGTGAGCATTTTTTCATGTGTTTTTTGGCCATTTGAACTTCTTCTTTTGAGAAAGTTCTGTTTAGTTCACTTGCCCATTTCTTTATTGGTTCATTAGTTTTGGGAGAATTTAGTTTTTTAAGTTCCCTGGATATATTCTGGTTATCAGTCCTTTGTCTGATGTATAGTTGGCAAATATTTTCTCCCACTCTGTGGGTGTTCTCTTCAGTTTAGAGACCATTTCTTTTGATGAACACATGCTTTTTAACTTTATGAGGTCCCATTTATCTATGCTATTTCTTAGTTGCTGTGCTGCTGGGGTTTCGTTGAGAAAGTTCTTACCTATACTTACTAACTCCAGAGTATTTCCTACTCTTTCCTGTATCAACTTTAGAGTTTGTGGTCTGATATGAAGATCCTTGATCCATTTTGAGTTAATCTTGGTATAGGGTGATATACATGGATCTAGTTTCAGTTTTTTGCAGACTGCTAAGCAGTTTTCCCAGCAGTTTTTGTTGAAGAGGCTGCTATTTCTCCATCGTATATTTTTAGCTCCTTTGTCAAAGACGAGTTGGTTATAGTTGTGTGGCTTCATATCTGGGTCCTCTATTTTGTTCCACTGGTCTTCATGTCTGTTTTTGTGCCACTACCATGCTGTTTTTATTGTTATTGCTTTGTAATATAGTTTGAAGTCAGGTATTGTGATACCTCCTGCATTGTTCTTTTGACTGAGTATTGCCTTGGCTATTCATGGCCCCTTGTGTTTCCATATAAATTTAACAGTAGATTTTTCAATGTCTTTAATGAATGTCATTGGAATTTTGATGGGAATTGCATTAAACATGTAGATTACTTTTGGGAGTACCGACATTTTCACTATGTTGATTCTACCAATCCATGAGCATGGGAGCTCTCTCCACTTTCTATAGTCTTCCTCAATTTCTTTCTTCAAAAGTGTATAGTTTTCCTTGTACAGGTCTTACATCTTTTGTTAGGTTTACACCTAGGTATTTGATTTTTTTTGAGGCTATTCTAAATGGAATTGTTTTCATACATTCTTTTTCAGTTTGCTCATTGTTAGTGTATAGAAATGTTAATGATGTTTCTGTGTTGATTTTATATCCTGCTACCTTGCTATAGCTATTGATGATGTCTAGAAGCTTCTGAGTAGAGCTTTTTGGGTCTTTAAGGTATAGGATCATGTCGTCTACAAATAGGGATATTTTGACAGTTTCTTTACCTATTTGTGTTGCTTTTATTCCTTCTTCTTGTCTAATTGCTCTGGCTAGGAATTCCAGTACTATGTTGAATAGGAGTGGAGATAGTGGGCATCCTTGTCTGGTTCCTGATTTTAGAGGGAATGGTTTCAGTTTTTTACCATTAAGTATAATGCTGGCTGTAGGTTTGCCATATATAGCTTTTATACTATTGAGGTATTTTCCTTCACTTCCTAGTTTTCTTAGAGCTTTAATCATGAAATGATGTTGGATCTTATCAAAGGCTTTTTCTGCATCTATTGAGATGATCAAGTGGTTTTTGTCTTTGCTTCTGTTAATATGGTTTATTACATTTATTGATTTTCGTATGTTGAACCACCCCTGCATTTCTGGGATGAAGCCTACTTGTTCATGGTGAATAACCTTTTTGATGTATTGTTGAATTTGGTTTGCCATTATTTTGTTGAGGATTTTTCATCAATGTTCATTAAGCAGATTGGCCTATAGTTCTCCTTTTTGGAGGTGTCTTTGCCTGGTTTTGGGATAAGTGTAATACTGGCTTCATAAAATGTGTTTGGCAGTTTTCCTTCCCTTTCTATTTCATGGAACAGTTTAAGGAGGGTTGGTATCAGCTCTTCTTTAAAGGTCTGATAGAATTCAGCAGAGAATCCATCAGGTCCTGAACTTTTCTTTTTGGGGAGATTCTTGATTGCTGCTTCAATTTCATTTTATGTTATAGGTCTATTCAGGTGACTAATTTCCTCTTGGTTCAGTTTTGGATGATGATATGTATCTAGAAATCTGTCCATTTCTTTAAAATTTTCAAATTTATTTGAATATAGGTTCTTGAAGTAGTCTCTGATGATTTCCTGGACTTGCATGGTGTTTGTTGTTATCTCCCCTTTTGCATTCCTGATTCTACTAATTTGGGTTTTTTCTCTCCTCATTTTAGTCAGGTTTGCCAGGGGGTCTATCGATCTTGCTTATTTTTTCAAAGAACCAACTTTTTGTTTCATTAATTCTTTGTATGTTCTTTTTTTGGTTTTTATTTTGTTTATTTCAGCTCTTATTTTTATTACTTCTCTCCTTCTATTTGTTTTGGGATTTGCTTGTTCTTGTTTTTCTAGGAGTTTGAGATGTATCATTAGGTCATTGATTTGGGATCTTTCAGTCTTTTTAATATATGCACTCATGGCTATAAACTTTCCTCTCAGGACTGCCTTAGCTGTGTCCCATAGGTTCCGGTAGGTTGTGTTTTCATTTTCATTGACTTCCAGGAACTTTTTAATTTCCTCTTTTATTTCATCCATGATCATTTCTTCATTAAGTAGTGAGTTATTTAGTTTCCAGCTGTTTGCATGTTTTTTGTCTTTACTTTTGTTGTTGAGTTCTGCTTTTACTGCATTGTGATCAGATAGTATGCACGGTGTAATTTCTATTTTCTTATATTTGCTGAGACTTGCTTTGTGCCCTAGGATATGATCTATTTTGGAGAAGGTTCCATGGGCTGCTGAGAAGAATGTATATTGTGTAGAGGTTGGATGAAATGTTCTGTAGACATCTACTAGGTCTATTTGATCTATTGCATATTTTAGATCTTGGATTTCTTTATTGATTTTTTGTTTGGATGATCTATCTATTGATGATAATGGGGTGTTAAAGTCTCCCACAACCACTGTGTTGGCGTTTATATATGCTTTTAGGTCTTTCGGGGTATGTTTGATGAAATTGGGTGCGTTGACATTGGGTGCATACAGATTGATGATTATTATTTCCTTTTGGCCTATTTCCCCTTTTATTAGTATGGAATGTCCTTCTTTATCTCGTTTGATTAATGAAGGTTTGAAGTCTACTTTGTCAGAGATAAGTAGTGCTACTCCTGCCTGTTTTCAGGGGCCATTGGCTTGGTAAATCTTCTTCCAGCCTTTCATCCTAAGTCCATGCTTATTTCTGTCGCTGAGATGGGTGTCCTGCAAGCAACAAATTGTTGGATCTTCCTTTTTAATCCATTTCGTCAAGCAGTGCCTTTTGATGGGTGAATTAAGTCCATTAACATTAAGCGTTAGTACTGATAGGTATGTGGTGATTCCTGTCATTTAGTTGTCTTACTTGTTTGAATCTTTTGTAGTGGTGGCTTTGTGGTCACATATTGTTTTAGTTTCTGCTTATCATGGAAGACTTTTATTGCTTTATTTTGAATGATAGTTTTGCTGGGTAGAGTATCCTGGGGTTGAAGTTATTTTCATTCAGTGCCCAGAAGATCTCACCCCACGCTCTTCTTGCTTTTAATGGTTCTTTTGAGAAGTCTGCTGTGATTTTGATGGGTTTACCTTTGTATGTTACTTGTTTTTTCTCTCTTACAGCCTTCAATATTCTTTCCTTAGTTTCTGAACTTGTTTTAATGATGATATGTTGTGGAGTAGTTTCATTTTGATCTGGTCTGTTTGGTGTCCTGGAGGCCTCTTGCATCTGTATGGGAATATTTTTCTCTAGATTTGGGAAATTTTCCATTATTATTTTGTTGATCATGTTACGCATTCCCTTCGCTTGCATCTCTTCTCCTTCTTCGATGCCCATGATTCTCAAGTTTGGTCTTTTGATGGAGTTGCTGAGTTCTTGCATTTTTTTTCCACAGGTCTTGAGTTGTTTAATTAATAGTTCTTCAGTTTTTCCTTTAATTACCATTTCATCTTCAAGTTCTGAGATTCTATCTTCTGTTTGTTCTATTCTGCTGGATTGGCCTTCCGTTTTGTTTTGCAGTTCTATTTCTTTCTTTTTTCTGAGGTTTTCCATATCCTGGCTGGTTTTCTCTTTAATGTTGTCTATTTTTGTCCTGAGTTCATTTATCTGTTTAGTCATAGTGTTCTCTCTTTCACTTTGGTGTTTATACAGTGCTTCTATGGTTTCTTTTATTTCTTCTTTTGCTTTTTCAAATTCTCTATTTTTGTTGTCTTGGAATTTCTTGAGTGTCTCCTGTACATTTTGGTTGACCCTAGCCAGTATCATCTCTATAAAATTCTCATTGAGTACTTGTAGTATGTCTTCTTTTAAATTATTCTGGTGGGCTTCATTGGGTCCTTTTGCATAGTTTATCTTCATTTTGTTGGAGTCTGGATCTGAGTTTCTGTTTTCTTCATTCTCCTCTGGTTCCTGTACTAATTTTTTGCTGTGGGGAAACTGGTTTCCCTGTTTTTTCTGTCTTCCCGTCATTGTCCTTGGTGTTGTTACTGTCCCTGTACTGTGTGAAATTAAGTATTTTCTAGCTTGTAATAATAACAATGGTAATATTTAGAATGGAAGAGTGAGCTGAGATGGAAAGCAAAAAGTTAAAGAAAAGGGGAAAAGAAATACACAGACAAGAGGGAGAAAGCAGAACAAGGTTTCAGACAAGAAAGTTTCAAAGGTATAAACAGGGAGCGTTAATGTACTAATTGACAGTAAGCTGAACAGACATTAGAGGGACAGAGATAGGATTGAAAATCAAAACTAAAAAAAAATAAAGATAAGAATAAAAATAAAAAATAAGTAAATGAAAGAAATATCTGTATATAAAAATGAATTAAAATAAAATGGAAAATAGAAAATTAAAAAAAAAAACAAAAACAAAAAACCCCCAAGTTCAACTGCAATGAAGTTTCAGTCTTAATAATTTGGGTGACTGTCTCAGTCTCCAATCTTGGAGATGGTGCCTCAGATGTTGTTGTCTCATCAAAGGGGATGCATAAAGTAGAACAAAACTACACACACACTCACACACACACACCCCACCAAGTGTCCCAAGTTCAAATGCAATACAGTTTCAGTAAGTTTTTCTGCTTTCAGGTGTAATTTGGTTGTTCTCTCATCAAAGGTAGGGAGAAAAAGAAAAAAAAAGAGTCTGGAGACAGTTCTGAGAATGGTATCTGCAGCTCTGGCTTGCCTGCCCAGTGCTGTCAGCCTGCTGTTGCTGGAGGCATTGTTTATGCAGATCTCTGGGGTGAGCTTAGCACTCACCTGGCCCTGCAGGCTTTGTTTGCTCAGAGTTCTCCTGTGCAGGAGCCTCTGCTATAGGCTTTCCCCTTTCCAAGCACTGGGAAATGTGACACTGCTCCTGCATTGTCAAGCCTGCATGTTTATTTACAGTTCATGTGGGAGGTGGGTTTTCCCTCCTCTCCTGTGGAGTTTTCCTCCTTCCACCACTCTCACCAGCTTTCCTGCTCCTGGTTGCTGGGCGAGTGCCCTGCCCCTGCTCCTGCCAGAGCCCCTCTGGCCCACCTGGCTTGTTTAAACAAATACATTTTGAATAAGTGAATGAAAGCAGATTCTGAACTGATCTCAATCTTCAAGTTCCATGTATGCTATCAGAATTTTACCTTACATATCAAGCCATTTACATTTCATTATCTGTAATATGATTCTACCTTCCAAATCCTAGTTACTTCCCACAACTTCCTTATATGCTCTAATAATATTGAAGAATTTGATCTGCCATAGTAACTATGGACATCATGACACGAGCCTTCAACCTGTCATTTTCTGAGGATGCTATGGGCATGGTATCCGCCATTCTTTTTGAAATATTTTGTTATACTACATATAATATGTAAGAGCATAGCATGTGTGTGTAAAATAAAAAATAACAAAGCAACAATTTTGCTTAAAAAATTAGAATATTATTGACATCCATCAGGGAGAGATATCTTTGACTCCTGTCCAGTTCCTAGAATCATTCCCACTGAGGACTGCTGCAATTTAAATGTAGTTCCTTTTTAGATCATCTGAGGCACATAAATATTGCAAATAGATCTCTCATCAGTATGTAGCTACAAATTTTCAGATCATCTTTTTTCTTCATCAAAGCCCCAAATCTAATTATTCCCACTTTCTCCTTCCTCTTCAAAATAGTCCACCCCAGTGCCAAAACACTGAAGGTATCACTTTTATGAGTTCTGGTATTATGTTTATTTGATTCAAACTTCCGTCTTATTCACATCACCAAACTTTGGTTTTTGGACTCAACACAGCTCGTTAAATCCAGAATGTAGGTCACCTTGGATTAGGACATGACCCTAGGGAAATTGAAAGATCCAGAAGTTGCTTGCTTCTGTAGATTCTATGCTTCTTGAACATTTCAGTTTGTAATAAAAATTTTAAATCTTGTTGACCTTAATAATAAGCAGGAGGTTGGTAAACTGAGCCCTGTGGAGTTCTATGGGAGATTTCATGAGGAGGCTACCCTTATTGCTAGTGCTCAGGTAGTCAGATTGCTATCACTGTGACAAAATGCATGAGACAATCAACTTATAAAGAGGAAAAATTTATTTTGTTTCATGGCTCCAGAACTTTCAATTCATGGCCACTGGGATCTGTTGTGAGGCAGGACATCGTGGCAGGGTAAGCATGGTGAAGCACAGCTTCTTCCTTCAGGATGGCCAGGAAACAGACAGAGGTCTGAATATCTCCTTCAAATGCATATCTCTAATGACTGAACTTCCATCCTCTAGGCTCCACCTCCTGAAGGTTCCACCACCTCTCAATAGCTGGCAAGGGCTCAACTGCTTCTTCCTGAAATGAAGTTATTCCATGAATGACTTGCGATTTTCTCATCTCACAAATAAATTCCATATGATGTTGATAACTAACATGTTGTTTCTTCCAGGCAACACCTTACATGTTAAAGGAAATTATTTCAAGGCAATGCTTCCACATAAAATAGGGAGTTAAATGTGGAAATGACAGGCATTCCAGCAAATCTTTTATGCAGAAAAATTTTGTTTGACATTGTTCAAACTGTACCACCAAAGTTAAGCTAAACCTAGATATCAGTAATTAGGTAGAGATGCCAATATGACCTAATCTTTCTACTTAGTACTTAGTACTTAGTACTTAGATAGAGATGCCAATTTGACCTAATCTTTCTAGAAATAATATAGGTCACTTTGTTATTTCTTATCTCTAGAAATTAGTGACCATATGTAGCAGGATCACCAAAAATATGCCATAATATTCATACATAAGAGAAAACTTAAATAAATTGAACTAAAGCATTACCATTGTAATCATTTTATTATTCTCCCTTTATAGACCTTGAGTAAATGAAAATGCTTCCCTTGCTCTGTAAAGATAAGCAATTTCACTCTCCAATCTGAATAGCATGGCACTGATGAACAGCTGTGAATGAATCAAGAGCAGGGTAAATATACAAGACAGCAAATGATTTTTAAGCTCAATAGCCCATGAACAATAACTGTAATTAAAGTCAATAAAGAACAAGAAAAGGGAAAAGATTCAGAGTGGAAAAAATCACCACCACAACAGCAGAACAGCCTGTAAAGATTGAAGGGGACCAACAGAGCACCCGAGAATTGCTGAAGCCACTTTGTTTTGTATTCACCATAATTGATCATTTTGTGTGTCAAATATCTTTTTCCCCCTGGAGAAATATAAAGGCTAAATTCAGTCAATATGTCCTTGAATATATTTACTGGATTTTGGATGGTACAACTAATGACTGGGACAAATAATGCACACCTCAAGTTTCCTTCATATTTCTTTTATCTACTTTCCTTTTTATGGCAGTCATTTTAGCAGTCAATTTTATGTGTTTAATGGAAATCCAGCATCTGAAAGTGTCTTCACAAAGATAGTTTATCATTTTCCTGGTTTGCTCCCAGCATCTTCTTATTCAACACATTTGAGTCTAACATTATTTATGTAGTATTTTTCACACTGGTCTCATTTTCTTGTCTTCCTGTCATTCTTTGTGGGATGGACCTGACAGTTCATTGATGCTTTTATAGAACCTGTACATTGTATTTTTGAGCAATGTTGGAAGCATAGTGAGAAGTCACAATAAACATATGGATACTGCAGTGTGATTATTTCCATAAAAGTTCAAGGAAATAGAAGGTTAAACTAACAATCTAAATAGCCACTTCTCTATTATTAATGTGAAAGAAAAAGGTTTTCATGTTTCTGATTTCTCCCTCAAAAGGTATGTCTCTCAATGGAAACTTGATCAATTTCAAAAAGCTATGACAGTCCAGCTGCAGCTAATGGGGTGGGTGAGCAAGATATGTCCAAAAATCAAATCAATGCAAAGCAAAGGGTGATGACCTTATTTTGTTCATCAGCAAGTAAATACAAATCTACTTTTCTCTTTGCTGAAGTAGATAGAATAAATTGAATAAAGTCATTTTGAATTAGCCAGTGGTAATCTCTTCCTGATGTGGCCATGACACTAGTAGAAATGACTGAAAACAGAACCAACAAGTATTTTGTTGTTACTGAATTTTCTGGTTTTCTTTCTTTTTTTTTTTTTTTTTGAGAGTCTGGCACTCAACTCTGAAGTATACTGAATAATCTCCATAGATTTCTTGTCAGGATTTTATTATCATTTTGAGACACAGTACAAGAACAAGGACCAGATCTCAAGACCCATGATTGTGATTCAAGTTCTCATGGGACCCAAGTTATTTACAATACTTGAGATTCTTATTGCAAAAATGAGGATGACAGTAACTACTGGGAACTCTGCAGAGGATGCAAGATCAAATATATAGACCATAATTCATATCATATGCAAGATCATTCATAGCTTACATGGCATAATTTACATTAACATGTTTTATACTTTTATACAGATAGCATAGAAAATTTCTTTTTTATTCTTTATTAGGATATATTCATTGTACAGGGGATTCATTGTGACAATTCTAAATAGGCTTACATTGTATATTGATTAGATTACCCCCATCATCTCTCCCCCTTGAGCCTCTTCCTGCCTTACTTAAAGCAATTGTAAGAGATTTCTTTATTCTATTTCATATAGGTATGTGAAGTCCATCCACAACATACCCTCATCTTAATTTCCTTCATTCACCCTTCCCTCTCCTACAAGTATGCCCTCCCACACACTGTACCTATTTTGCAGTTCTTGTTCCAAGGGGTTCATCAATGTATCCCCACCAAGAGTCTACTTTACTTTGGTCCGTTCAACCCCTTCCATTGTTCTCCCTTAATGTTTTACCTCCTACCCCCTATTTTTATGATATTATTGATTCTTTATCATTCTCTTTTCCTTTCCCTTCTTCCCTAAGTTCCATAAAGTAGTTCCGCTATTACAAACATGTTTTATATGTAAGTTTGTATATGATCATGCTTGTTTTTGTGTATATATTTATCTTTGGATCTATCTTCCAGGTATGAGAGAAAACATGTGGCCTTTGTGTTTCTGGGCCTGGCTTTCTTTACTTAACATGATGTCCTCTAATTGCATCCATTTACCTTCAAACCACATGCCATTCATATTTACATGCAACATATTTATTTACATTTATATGCAATGTATTTTATTAATGCTGTATTTTATTACATGTTACATCTAATTTACATATAACAAGTATGTATATAGCATAGAAAATAACTTGGCATATATTAGGAGCCCAATAAGTGTTAATCCCCTACTCTATTCCCTTCCACTACTTTGATCCTAGAAATAAAGTCCTAAAAAGTATTAATGAGCTAAATTTAATTTTACTACATATATTTCTCACCACTGTTGACCTATTTTAGATAATAAGTGGCCTTGCACTGTCATCCCTACTGCATTCAGGTTTGTCTGATTTTGGAACCTAAGTTCTTACCCATAGTTAAGGAGATAAAAGATTTGGTTCATCCAAAATTTGTCTATTCCTGGACAATGTGTTTGTCTGACTCCTGATATCCAAAGACTTACCTGCTGACCCTCAGCACATTGACTGTCTTGGATTAGTTATCTATTGCTGCATAACACATCACCACAAAACCGAGTGCTTTAGAAAAATGCACATTTATCCCTCATGGGGTTTGTTTGTCAGGAATCTTGGCATGGATTCTCTATATCCTCAGTTTTATAGTTTGCAATGAAAGTATGGAGCCAGAGTTTGTGGTCTCATCTGAAGCTTCAACTGGGAAATAGTCTACTCATTTGTTGTCAGCAGCATTCAGTTCTTATTTTGTTAATTGAGTGAGGGCATTAGGTTTGGACTTTGGTCAAATGCTACTACTATGGACTGAATTGTGCCTTCCCCAATTCATGTTTTGAAGCCTTAACCCCCATTATGACTGTTTTTGGATATGGGGCTTTTAAGAAGGTAATTAAAATTAAATGAGTTCATAATGCAACATGATCACTGTTCTTATAAGAAGTGACATCACAGATTTTTCTTTCTATGTGCATATTGAGAAGAGGCAGGAGGGGGATATGGTGGATGTCTTTAGCCCAAGGAGAGGGAGTTTACTGGAAACCAGTCCCATTGGCCTCTTGATCTTGTATTTCCATTTTTCAGAACTGTGAGAAAATAATTTTCTGTTACTTAGGACACACAGTCTATGGTATTCTGTTGTGGTAGTCTGAGCAAATTAATACAGGTCTTTCTAGCTTTTTAGCCATGTTGGATCTCTCCAACATGGAACTGTGCTCCATTGAAGAATGTAAGCTAAGAGAAATAGAGACTCTTCTAGCAAGACACAGTCATAATATTGGAAACCTGATTGTGGAAGTGACACACCTTCAAGTTACTCCATTTTTTGGTTAAAGGCAAATCAGTCCAAAGAAGGAGATACTACAAATCTGTGAATGCTAGGAGGTGGAGATCATTGGGACCACCTTAGGAGCTGCTGAGCACACTCCTTGAAATGCATGAATTTCTGATTATTTTCATCACTTTGGAGTTCTTGGCTGATTGCAGCTCTTGAATGCTGACCAGTTTGTCTTTCAATTAGACCATCTATCACTCCCTCTAACTTTTGGGAATTGTGAGGTTATAGGTATATCTTTCTTGAAGCTCCCTCCTTCAGTTCAAATGAGAAACAAAATCCCTGTCTGATCTGAAGATACCCTTTCACTCATCTTACATACTTCCCTTCTTTAGGACTTGGGTTTGGAAAGGTAAAGTTTCAACATGTCATACCCATTTTTACTTAAGTTTCGCCTCTTTTCCTCCCCTCAGTCTGTCAGTACTAGAAATATCTACCATTCTTTTTCTTCTTATTTGGAAAACAATGCTGCTTTGTAAAGCTCTATGGCAAAGCTGACAAGGATTTTCTCTTTGTATTTTAAATAGGAGAAAGATAAGAAAATTAACAAAATATTTCTTTTAGACAAATCTTAGTTTCCACCATTGTCTTGCTGAAAACTTTGAAATTTAGTTTTAGATGGTAGAAATCAAATCACAATTTAATCATGCTATAATTGTTGAGTTTATCTCTTGAATTCCCTAACCTCCATCCTCAAAGCAGCTCTGTGCCTCTGGGTGATGAAGAGATACCATTCCTCCATATGTAAGGACATGCAAAGATAAGAAAGCACTGATATTTTTTAGAACATTTGTTGCAGAGGTTTTCTTGTACATTGAGGGCAGAAAAGATGTATAACCTAAGGAATTTGTTAAATTCTTCTTTGTATACAAGATTTTCTGTGTGCAGGGCACAGCTTGGAGCAAAGCAAAAGCACTCTGATTCTGGCACTGTAGCAGTACATCTGTTCCTAGATTAATAGAAGGACTTGTGAAATAATAACTTTGTATTTGAATCAACTGCAACTTCTCACTCAGTGATTAGGAGAAGTAGTGTCAGGATTTTAGGGATACTTTCAGAAAGTGTTGGAGCTCTTGGCTCTCCAAGCTAAATGGATATGAGCCAGAACCACCAAGCTGCTCATTACCTGGATCCTTCACAATCATCTTGGATGCACAGATTCTGGGACACCTGACTAACTCAAACTGCATGGCCTTTGTGTCTGTGTTCTCACAGCTGCAGTGGCAAGCAGTGCTGGTGTTATTCTGTACTCCCAGGGGAAGTTGGGAGATTTTTTCTTCTGAGAAACAGGATCAAAATGGAAATTATATCTTAGAAAGATCTTCAGAGGACTTATATTTGGGACCTGATTTTTCCATTATCTGCTGAGGTCATAACTTCATTACCTGACTCCAAGCATCTAGAGTTTTGTTTAGCCTCTTGAGCACAGTAAGGAAATCTCTCTTGGAGTATGAATTAGAAGAAAGATGACATATAGTTCCATGAAGTAATGATCAGAAATTATGAACCAGTTACACCATATTCTGAGAATGTCATATGTTATTATTCTATGCTATTAGCTAGTTAAGCTAAATCCATGCAAGCATAATTCAGTCAAATACATTTGTCTTTCTTAGGATTTCAGTAGCACATCTGAATGCTATTTCAGATGGTGCTAACTGTATCATGCACATGTATATTCTTTCAACCATTCAAGACTCAACAAAAAATTTTCTGAGTTGTCACTGGACTCCAGACTGCTGAAGGCAGCAAAAAGGCACATATGTACTTTATAAGAATTCTTCCATTACAATAGTACAAGTTACCAACTTCTTCATTCAAAATATGACTTTCTATAAAGCAAGTTCATTAAACCCATGAGCTAATTACTTGGAAATAGAGGTGATGATAACTCTGATAATGGAAATTTTTCTATCAGGAAAATGTATATAATTATCTAATGTTGGCTATCTGGAGATAGGCATTCCTATAGAAATCATCTTATATTATAGGATTTTAGGATTAGAAAGTCACTTAGTTTAGCTTTTAAGAAGGCAGGAATCAGTAGACTCTGAGATTCAGTGAAAAGGAATTGGCTTATTTATGTTTAATCACAACTTATTGATTATACCCACAATTGACACAGCAGGATCAAAATCGTTCTTGTTCTACCCTAGTCTATCAGAAAACATCCAAAATAAGCCTACAGGAAGAGATAAAAAAAAAAAGGAGCAAAAAAGCAATACAACTGCCAAATAAGACTTCACTTGATTTAACTACATACAAAAGATTGAGGCTTTGGTGAATATAATCCCAGAATAGCCAGTGTCAGTCCTTTTTCATTTATGTGCACATACTGCCCTTCATGTTAAAGGATATAGTAAGATAGTCTCCTTCACTTGTCTGAGGATAGACTTAGTTAATGCTTCAACAATAGATGGTAGTAAAAATCATGTGCTAGGACTCTGATATCTTGAAACTTCTTTCTTGTTTGTTTTGGAAGGTCTGCTCACCATTCTCCTTTGGGAGCTGAAATAGCAGGGTTTAAGAAGCCAAAGCCATATGTAGAGTCCATCATTAGTTTCTCTCATTGAGAGCCCTGCTAACCTCCCTTCTTATGGGCAGCAGCAATGCAGGTAACTCCATCTTTAAGTACCATTTGGCAGAAAACACATGAAAGACCCCAAGAAAGAATGCCAAGATGAGCTAAGTCCACTCAGAGGACCAACGATGATAACAAATTGTTATTTTAAACCACTAATATTTGAGGTTCTTAACATAGTTCTACCTCATACAGGTAGAACTGAGCCTAATCAGTAATGTGGGATTAAACCAAAAGACTGAAGTCTTTTCATTGCGTCTCACAAAATCTACTGAACACTGCTTTCAAATGAGTGAAGCTAGATGATTTTCAATCTTTCTTCCATCTCTAAGATTCTCTAAGAAAATATGATAGTCTGTAGAAATGCTTTTATCTAAGAATAGATAGTTACTGTTCGGGAGGGCTAAATCTGCCATTATTGTGCCAATTGGTTAGATACGCAGTTAATTGTAGCTAAAAATTTCTCTCAAGTTTCCCAAAAATTTTCTCATGAAAATCCCATTGTTCTCCCCAGACCCCAAAACACCACAACATGTGGTGTTTGCACAACATGCAAGACTATGCAAACTTAGTTTCTAGCACAGTAAGAAGCAAATTTGGTATCTGAGCAGAACTATTGTATGTGGTCAAAATTTCCCTTTCCTATCAAATCTAACTCTGCAGGAAAATACCAGTCTTTACATCCTGATAGCTATTGACTTGCCACTTTGATTCCAGGCATGTTTGTTTCTTGCTGCTTTGAAAAAGCAGCTCATATAGGGTAATTTGTACTTAGAATTGGGTTGAAAACTCATTTTTGAAATATCCCCAGTTGTATGATTTTAAGCAAATGCCTTTTAGCTCTTCTAAGATTGCAATTTTCCTCTAAAGATTGCAAATATCATCTCCAATAAATTTTGGTAATTCTGATTGTTAGTTTGTTCTTAAAAGAGATATTTGTCAGGTTATCTTATAGGCGGGCAGCTGTTCTACCACTTGAGAAACACCGCAAGCCCTACGTTTTCTTATAAAATCACTATAAGACAATTGTGTGAACAACACTGGGAACCTGATTGGAAATAACAACATGTCTTTATTGTATCCTTCAAAGAGAAAAATCTCATGATATCATCACTACATTTTGCTAAATTTTCTTTCTTCTACCAACTGATTATCGCTTCTGAGGGTTTCTGACCAAATTCTAGAGGAAGTTAGCATTATGAATTGAATTATTGGCCAGTTTGCCTCCTGGAAGCTACGATCATGGGGTTTTATTACCAGTTCTGTGTTCTTGAGGGTTTATATGAACCCTAACCCAGAGTAGGTATTCAATAAATATTTGTAGACTAAATGAGCGAGGAGCAACTATAACAAAAAACATAACTAAATTATCTGATATTTGGTACTCTTATTTAATTAAATGAAATAATTTCAATATTAATTCTAACATATTTGAGAACTCAAAATATATTTACTTCCCTACTTACTCTTTAATTCTTCATAAATTAGTGCTTTTTTATATGTAAGGAACAATAGCAATAAGTGAAAAGAAGTTTGGGGGAAAGGAGACTTTTCTAAAGTATGTCATCTGAGCAGTCACCTAATTTCTCAAAGAATTTTTAAAAATTAAAAATTTTTTTCCGGGCAATACTATTGGCTTGGTGGGTAAAAGTCTTCTGGGAATATAGAACTCTATGAATCCAGATCTCTTTGGCATTTTGCTTGCATTATTTGCTTGAATGTTTTGCTGATAATCTTCATAATAATAATTATTGTTTAAATACAGAATTTTTTGTAAGGAAAGAGAAAAAACAACAGCATGGAATTCTCAAATACTTGAAATAAAATAATTGAAAATGATTTAACACTGCATCTTTTTAAGACTGTGAATAAGCTTTTAATCTCTATTACCAGAGTCTTGGTAGAACTTCATGGTAAGATCAAGCTAGTGTGATGGATGGCAGCAGGATCCCTTGTCTTTAGGGACAAAGATTGCTACAAGTGATATGTTTATTCTCTCATTTTTGTGGCTTGTGCAGGCATGTTTCTGGCAGAATCTTTACCTTCAGAGAACTTGTGGTCTCTTATACTAGTTCATTCTAGAAAAATTGAATTCAATTTTGCTTATGGAATCTTTTCAAGCTCACACTTGTCTCCTCTCCCCCCATCCCCTGCCCAAAAAATAAATTCTTATAAAGCCAGTGCCATTTTCATTTATATTTCCTCTTTGGTTCACTCCTGCCTTTCAATACTTTGGGACCACCTAATGTAGCTTGCAGGATGTGCCAATTGTAATTGAATGATTGTATGTAAGTTTTCAATTTGCCTCTCTTAGCTTCAGTAAAGGCACAGATAAAGAGAAGGTTCAGAGGAACTTGGTTGGAAACTCTGCTCATTTCTATGTTTGCTTTCTAATCCTGGATATTTTTATTAATCAACATTTGGCCTGATAGCAATCTGTAGACAGAAGTGGGACTGGCACATACATCTTTGATATTTTAGCAGACTCACCCTATGAGTCTGCTCATTAGGTAGCAATCAGAATACCTAATAGTTTCCTCTTATAATTTCTCTTAACATAATGTTGCTGAATTTGTGAACAAATTTCAGGCAATTATTTCACAAGCTTATATTAGATAAGATTCTTTCATCTAGGAAGAGATCCTTTGGAGAAATGGGCCCTAGAATATTTATTTTGCAAGACAGAAAAACTAAATATTTGTATTATGTACAATGTTCCTTTGCAGTCCCTAATCCCTTGAGACAGCTTACTCTCATAAACAGTAGAGAAGTCTAGATGAGACCCAGTACACAATGAATTTTAGATAAAAAAATATAAAACCCCCCAAGTAAAGCAAATATTATTCATGTAGTACATGGTTGCAGTTCAATAAAGATTGCTGATGCAGAAAATAAGCAAGGATTCAGCATTTTTTCAAACTGGTTGATATGTATACTGTATGCTGTCATTACTACAGAGAAAGAGAAGGTTTATTTCCATTTTTTGCAGAGTCCTGCCTCCTTTACATCTGGCCCAAATAAACCTGGAAAGTAGAAAGAACTACTTGTAGACATAAACCCTTTGTTTTCCACATTGGGCTGGACCAGGAGGATGGGGTGAAAAACATAATAATTTCAGAACATTTGCTCCCATAAGGTAGAATCAAATGGTAGAAATTTGTGGTGGTGGTTCATATTGCGAGTTATATTTGAAATAGGCACAGAACCATGAGAGCAACAGTAAAGAATGCTTTTTTAAGAATCACATTGTCCTATGCTAAGTTCCTGAAGAATAGACTGATAGGAGAACCACCAAGAAAATAAAGAAAAGAAAAGAAAAATAGACTGAGACAGATATGTACACTCTGCATTTACTGGAGAGTTTTCTCAGGAACCCTCTGGGAGCAGGAAGGTTGCAGAGGGAGACATTGAACCACAGTGTAACAGAAACAGGAGCCCCAGCTGATGCTATGGGGTACTGTGGAGCTGACATGGCCTTTCACAAAGGTCCAGAATGGAGGCATGAGGGCAGGTGTTCCTGTTTGGCCTCATCTTGTCTTGACTGCTCTCAACCCCAAGTAGAGGGCATGGCTTTGGCTGGGACAGCTCCCCTTGCAGAGAAAGACACAGCTGTGAATGGTCACAGCTGAGATTCCTGGCAGATAAAGAGTGACTTGATTCTGAAATGGGGACTTTGGATGACATACCACAGCATCTGCTATACACATTATACATTTTAGTTCCAGAATCTAAGAGACAGTCCATATATATTTTTACTGGTTTAGGATGCACTTACCTAGACGTAAGTGAGTATTTGTATCATTGTGTTCTTTCTGCATGTTCTCTCTTCCTATCTGAGAAAAGAGGAATTTTTGTAGGGGTTTGGCTTTAGCATCAGTTCTTACATTAAGCTTTTGGACTATTTGAAAATAAACTGAAGTGTGAATAAATTTGTACTATTATCTTAAAAGTTGCTCAGAAATATTCTAACAGAGAAACTTCTTTTTCCACGTAGTGAGACACTCTTTCCCCTTAATGATTTTTACCTGTCCTTAATAACAAATGGCTCTTTATCTTTTATAGATCTGACAAACTTCTCTTCCATTAGGCTGTAAGTAAAATGGATATTATTAGGAACATTAAGAAGTTAAATATACACATACTCCAGTGTCAACCCTTAAGTTAGGTAGTTTTAGGGTGTATGAATTTCCACCTGACTTAAAGTGTACATATTCCAGAAATGTATGCATGAACCTGATAATTAATGATGTCTATGAAATCCATTTATCTGTAATGTATATAGATTGACATCTACCTAGAAGGTTGTCAGTAAACATCGCCATTTTCTCTTGACAACATATTCCATCTCTGCCTCTGAAATTCCACTGACATTGTCCCATGTCCCAAAAGTCAGAAGTGCATGTGTGAAAGTTCCACAGTCCTTGCAGATCAAGTAAAGATAACAGTAAAAGTAACAAGAAGGTGCTTGAAAGGTAACTGGGCTTTGAGCCTCAAATAAGAGAGTATTCTAAGATGTTTGAATTGAGACATAACAGTTTTCCTTCTTTTCTGAATAGATTCCAGTTGGCATTTTTTAAAAACCAAACCTTTCCATGGCTCACTGAAAAATTTGGTCTGGCAAGTATTGCCTCCTTCCTTTTTCAATAATAGGTGACAACACTTTTATAGAGTCTTCCACTGCCTCTGTATCAGTGAGTCTTTTTTAAAGTATTTTTTATGAAAGTACATGAGATATAAGAAAGTAAGAAGTATACATTCAACTACATTGAGAAAGAGAGAAGTAGAAGAAGCTGTTGAATCTCTTTCTCTGCTCACTGTCCAAAGTAAGATAGGTGTTGCTTGCATTCAAATAGCTAAATAATGAAATATTTGCCTCTTACTACCCCATAATTTATCCATGAGTTCTTTACAGAAGACTACAGGTGGCTAATATATTATGTAACTCAGGAAACAAAGAAATATTTATGTGCATGTGAGTGAATATATTAATCTAACTTTACATCCCAAGGTTAAGGTGTAAACATTGATTTTTGTCCACACTAGAAAAGAAAAATTAGAAAACACAGAACCATGGTTCTATCTCTATGCCTCTCCATTTCTAAAAAATAATTTTTCACTGGCCATTTATGTGCCAGGCAGTGGTTAAGCTCTGATAATTATGAAATTGAGCAGAAAGAATTTGGTCTCTGCATTTGGAAAGCCAATAAGCAATGATAATATCATTCTTTAAGGGATTCTAACTTTATTAGAGCTCTAAAAGGCCAAGAAAAATAAATAGAAATATTTTTATAATTTTAATATGCACTTATTTTATCTTATGTTTTTTTCAAAGATAAACAGGTTAGGACACTGAAGGAAAGAGAGTATCATGAACTGAACTTGACTTTGACTTATAGAGAGGTGAATGAGTTCTTTAAAGGAAGAAGGAGAGAATAGAAAACGGGGAAAGTGGGGTTCAGTAGAGTCAAGCAAGTGAAAACTTACAGAGTTAGTGTTGATAAAATTAGGCCAGCCCTCTCTGCTAGCTGGCAACAACCAAAGTTAGGATTCATCCTCCCACAGAGGCTCTAGTTTATATCTTCAGGTGTTAGCTGGAACAAATAGTAAAAAACTGTTGGCACTCTTCAGTTTTCTCAGGCAGGCACTTTTACGGGGGGTTAAAGATAGGCCTTGAGCTGCTAGACAATGTATTAGTGCTTTTTCAAGTTGAGACCTAGTTGAGAAGGAGTCTGGCTAGAGTTTGTTCAAGGAAAGAATCTTCATCAAAGTTTGCATGTGAGATAGGACATCACTCTGTTTTCTTTAATTTTTTTTTTTGTGGTACTGGGAATTGAACTCAGGGCTTCCCACTTGCTAGGCAAGAGCTCTACCACTTAAGCCACACCCCACATCCCAGTCATTTTGCATTTTATTTTCAAATAGCATTTCATTTTCAGTTAGCCTCAGACCATGATCCCCCTACTTTTGCCCTCTGTGTAGCTGGGATTGCAGCATTGATCTACTTTGTCTGCCCCACCTCTTCCATTTTTGAGCTGCCCAAACTTGGCTAGATATATCACCCTCTCTTTTAGTCTAGTTTTTTTTGCCTGTGCAGAAAGAATAATAATATTTACCTATGGGTATTATTCTCAGGAAAACATAATCTATTTGAAAATTCAAGTTTATTCCTTGAAGTACAAATATGTGTATGTTTTGTATATTTCCCGTTCTGCTCTGCCAGTGAAGTTTATAGACTATTTTTCTTTTAAAGCACATCCAAAGGTAGAGTAGAAACAAACACTCAAAGAAAAAAAATTCCCTAAGGGATAAAAAGAAAGATTTGGAATGACTATAAGGTTGTAAGGTAGATTTTTCTGCTCTCAAAGGCTACATAATTATGATTCTGAGAAAGGTGGGGGTGGGATGCGGATGTATTCCAAGAGTATCATCGAGCGACTTGACAACTTGAGGAGGCAGAGGTGAGAAGAGTTTTTGTCAGGAGCATAAAGATTAAGTGGAAGGGAAGCAGAGTCCCTGATCTGTCCTCCCACGTGGGATCCCTCCCTCCAGTCCCTCTGAATAGTTCCACTACTTGCCAGTCCTGGATAACTGTAAGCCCCATTTTAATTTGGGAGTCCTAATGGAACTTTTCCTGAATAATGGAGACATGAAAGAAAAGTCTTTATCTTCTAACCAAGGTGGAAGTTTAGCCTCTGAACTGAAGCAGTGAGGAACACACTACATTCCATGTTATAACTAAATTCCTAAATACACAGTAAAGTACAATGAATACATTAATATTATTTCAGAATACTGTGCTTCTCTGTTTCTCCACCCCCAACTCAGTCAACACTTTGTGTACTTGTTCATCTCAACTCCTCCCAAGTCAAGTATGACCAGAAGCATAGTTTACAAATATGTTGCGTGTTCTTCCCCATTGAGGGCATCTGCCATGTTTGCTTTTCACCAGGGCCTCTGTGTCCTCACATGGATGGGCCACAGCATGGGTGAGCCATTTGGTGCCTTCCCTATCAGTGAGTGTGGAGGCTGTGAGGAACATTCAATTTGCTAACAGCATCCCTGCTTCTCATGGAGTCTGCCAATGTGAACAGATGGGCCATTCTACAACCCAGGTGGCCTGCCCTATACAGTTATAACTTAAAAGGTTTCTTCTTGGAAATGATTGTGACTTGCCTTCTGAAAAACTCAGTTCCAGGTGGAAAACTGCTGCAATCCAAAAGACAGACCCTTCCAACAGTGCTGGTAACTGGTCACATTGATTTCTCTTTTCTCCGAGGACGAACCCACCATCTGTTTCACGTAACAAATATAATAAGAGAAAGTACAGACAAAAGGAAAAAAGATAGATACATAACCAAATGCATACATGTCTGTTTATGTGTAGCTTTAAATACTTAGAAGTTTCAATTTTCCTTCAAATACTGTTATTCTTCAATCCCTCTTAGCCCTTGTTATATTAGTTACCTTTTGAAATATGTACTCATATCAAAGAAATGTATTCTTGTGAAGACGGAGCTTAAATACCTTGTTTCTTTTTTTTTTTTTTCCTTAGAGAGTGACAAGGGTGGGGAGGAAAGCCACCAGAGCTCAGTGGGGAAATTTTTTTAGACAAAAACATGTACCACGGAAAATCATACTTTGGACTCCACAGCATGAAGCATGAGTTGGTCTGGATGAAACACAGAGCTTTTGTTGATTTCCATTTGCCAACTCACATAAGGACTTTGTAATGACATTCTTTCAAATCCATCTGGTGACTTAGCCAGGGCTGCTGAAAACCTTTGGTCAAAATTTGGAAGAGTCATACACTGTGCTATATCAGAGGACTCTAGCAGATAGTTAATTTTCTGCAGTATCTTTTGGGCAGAAATCATATGATAGGACTTCCTAAAAATTGGATAGATTTAAGAAGTGGAATTATAATTGCTTCAACTGGATAGTGTCACTTCTCACCTTTTGTTTCCAAGTCTTATCCCAGTCCTAAAATAAATTTATAGATTTTCAATTAGTCTTTCAAGGGGTAAAATTAAATGAAGAGTAGGCTAGATTTACCTTACAAATAGTGTTACAGAGCTCCTGCAATTAAGTTTCCTCTGCGTTTCATCTTGAAACAAGAAGGATTCCAATAAAGCAAATGATAAATTTTTTCTCCTCAAATTCCAGACAGTTTTCAGACTAGCAACAGTTCTAATTTAGTTGTGAAACAGGCTCTGCTCCTTACTAGCCTGTGACTTTGGGGAAGTCCTTTTTGAATTCTTTATTGTCAAATAATGTTATGTCTAAGTTCATGGAAGAAGGAAAGACTCTAACATCTTGAGTAATTAGAGGAAAGAAAATAGGTTTAGCTTGAAATCTGCAACTCTTAAACTGGAAGACCCATGAGCAGTGGTATAAGTTCAAGGTTAGCATCAACATAGAGGATATTTCAAGCTGACAAATTTAAATAATTTCTCCAACATGTCTCCATATTTAAAAATTACCTTTGCTCAAACTTCAAGAGTAAATATTGGATGTTTATAACATTGTTTTCAATTAAGACTGTTAAGATTGTGAATCAAAGCAAATTTATTTCTACATCTTCAGCAGCTAGTACAGAATCTGGCTGGTAAAGGGTATGATCAATATTTATTTAATTCAAGCATCCACAAATATTTGTGGAATGCAATTTGCTCACAAGGCACAGTGGAGACAAAAAAACAATTCAAGTCAGGGGCTCTTAACTAAAATAACTTACAGAATAAAATGCATCAATATTTTATTAAAATACTAGAGATCAATTATTTGAACATTTTTATACTCATGGTTTTTGCATTATTATAAGTATCCTGTCTTTGCCAGGATTTAGATTTTCTTTTATTATTTGATAACACTGTAAGTGTTGCTCCTGAGGCAGCTTTTTTCTTCCCATTTTCTTTATTTCTTCTCTTTCCTGAAGTGATTTTTTTCATACAGCTTCTTTTTTTCATCCTGAGTTTTCTGTGACTTGTCTATACCTTATTAACTTCCTTCTATATTCTTTTCACTTATCTAATTATTGTTCTCTTCTTATTGGTCTTCCTTTTTCTTTCTTTTTTGGCGTACTGGGGCTTGACCTCTGGGCTTTGTGCTTGCTAAGCAGGTGCTGAACCACTTAAATCATTCCCCGACCCTTTTTGCTTAGGTTATATTTTCGATAGGGTCTCATGTTCAAATCCAGGCCTGTTGGATGATGATCCTATTATACTTCCTGTATAGCTGAAATGATAGATTTGTGCAACCACGCCCAGCT